>NC_139347.1:77237565-77837565 GCF_055883805.1 Amblyomma maculatum
CAAAAAGGATAAGGAGTAGGAAGAGAACGAGAGAGAAAGAAAGGCGGTGCGGGTAACCGGAAAAAGCCGGTTTTCTAACCTGCCCTTTGAGAGAAGGGACCAGGGGATATAAAAGGAGATGAAGGGATATTAACTCCGCTAACCGAATTAGTAAGCTAGATCAACGTGTTATTGGTTATTCTCTTAAACGAGTCCGAAGCCCCAAAGTTACATTTCTATACGTTCCTTTGCTGTTAGCTTTTAAAAAAGCTTAGACAATAAGAAAAGCTGCAGCTTTGGAATGTATCTGTAATTGTCAATTTGACTTAACTATTCTTACACGGGCTAGATAAGGCAAACTAGTAGCGAATGCGCCAATTCAGAGTGAGCAATCACGTCGACAAACGCTGTCGAGGAGAGTGTACTTCATCCTAAGCAGTCGGGTATGGCGTTGCCTTGTCAATGCAACGAAACTCCTGCTTTGTGGTTCACCACAAAATAAGATTTTTTTTTTTTACGCAAAAGCATTACATGTCCCATTACGAGAGAAGCCATCAGCGTTGTTCGTTGTTCCTGAGGGACAGTCCTCTTGACGGCTCGCGACAGTGAACTGTGTACTCTCTTGTGGCGTGTATCTGCATTATTTACATGCATTTTCTTTGCCTTACCTTGACCTTTTTATACCCCGGTTATTGTTCCTTTCATAATTTATACATTTACGTAAGCGTGACTTGTCGTCTGCTGCCGAGTGCCGTATTATACGGCGGCAGTCGCCCCGTCAAGCTGCTCTTTGAAGCAGCTTTTTAGCGCCTGTTCCCATCCCTGGAAAAAAACATTAAAAGAAATAAAGGTTGCTATTACATCACCAAGCAGCCGTATGACGCAAATGCTATGGTGCCATAGCCATGTGACGCAGAACCATCCGCAATCGAGGGCAAAATTCCTTCAGAGAGTACTAGACAGGCTGATCGTCTATATAATACTCAGCACTGACGGACTTCCACGTATAGCGGAAGCTTTCCCGACATGACATTTGTATCAAAGTTAGGATAAAATCATTAGTTTTACAGCGTTTCGGGTGGAGTCATGTCATTTCGCGTTGCATATTGTATACATTTTCTATACAACTAAAACAATTGCTGTTGATGAATGCCGGTCATGGTACGCAGCGTATTACTCCACTGAACAGTAAACGAAATAACTTTTTAATGCTTTATCTCACCGAAGAAGTCACCATCATCATCCGGACTATAACCACTGCAGGATGAATGCCTCTCCAATACTCCTGTAATCAACCCGGTCATGTGCTAGTTGCATCCAAAGAAGCCAGAGTAATCGAAATTGCTGAGTTTTTCTCATGCTTAGCTTTTGTTAGGTATACAAGACAAGCTTTAACAGCAGACTACCTTCTGACACAGAGCAATTGTGCGCGGCGGTTATTGTAGACTTGAGTTGCAGACGACTTTGGCCAAGTTAAAGAATGGCTTGCGACAGGGATCCGAACTGATGACATTTGTACAGTCTTGGTCAAAAGTCCGAAGGCCAAAGGATTTTCGTCTAAGCCACAGGATGGAGCCGTAGCGATCACGCCATTGTTAAAGGCCAAAGGTTTAACACACACACACACACACACACACACACACACACACACACACACACACACACACACACACACACACACACACACACACACACACACACACACACACACACACACACACACACACACACACACACACACACACACACACACACACACACACACACACACACACACACACACACACACACACACACACACACACACACACACACACACACACACACACACACACACACACACACACACACACACACACACACACACACACACACACACACACACACACACACACACACACACACACACACACACACACACACACACACACACACACACACACACACACACACACACACACACACACACACACACACACACACACACACACACACACACACACACACACACACACACACACACACACACACACACACACACACACACACACACACACACACACACACACACACACACACACACACACACACACACACACACACACACACACACACACACACACACACACACACACACACACACACACACACACACACACACACACACACACACACACACACACACACACACACACACACACACACACACACACACACACACACACACACACACACACACACACACACACACACACACACACACACACACACACACACACACACACACACACACACACACACACACACCAGGACGGCCCACTCCCCAGCGGTGTGTGTAGTGGTTATTTATTGTATGTACAAAGGAAAGAAAAGATGTTTGCCAGCCCCGGTATCTGCTATCTTATATCTGAAGCACCTGAACTGGGGCGGCGGAAATGAAGGGATAGCGAGGAGAAGGTAGAGGAAATCAAAGAGGTGAGTGATAGGGAGAAAGAAAAGAGTAGGTAAAAATAAAAGAAATATATACACTATGGTACAGTATACAGTAGTTTGCATGAGGCCCACCCGCAAACGTCTTAGGTCACTGAGTACTCGGCACGTCGGGCGGGCCTCCGCAATAGCTCCACGTCCAGGCAACTGTTCACTACGCACGCACTTGCACACTGTACAAAACACTGACGGCTGTCGTGGGCGATCAGCCGTTATTGTGGGAAATAGCACACGTGGAGCGTTCAGTCCCAGCGCGCACTATCTGGCGAGGTGAAATAGGCGGGTCATCAAGCCCGCCTGTTCGATGTACTCACACAAGATCACGTGAGCTCGCTCGCGCGCACTATCTGGCGAGGTGAAATAGGCGGGTCATCAAGCCCGCCTGTTCGATGTACTCACACAAGATCACGTGAGCTCGCTCGCGGGCGCGCGCACAGCCCGGCGGCCACAGGAGCACAGCTACGCTGTCCGGGATTACCCCCTGCGCTCTGTAAGCCGCCAGCAACTCACGTCGTGGTTCGGCTAGCGCGGTGCAGCGCAGTAGAAGATGTTCGAGAGTTTCTACCTCGCCACAGCCGTCACACACGTCACTATTGGCAAGTCCGTGGCGCATCCGTCGTTCCCCAGGCCACACACATCCAATGCGTGCACGGAGGATCATTGCGCGTTGCAGCCGAGTCAGCGAGCGGCCGCTGACACTGTGAATGCGCTCACCTCTTGCAATGCGTGGGTCGGGGTGCTGCGTCCGGAGGTGATCGTCGATTACCGCACGCACATCCTCCAAAGCGAGTTGCTCGTCGCTAGGAGGGAGTTCATGTGCTGCGGTCGCGAGCTCGTCGGCACGTTCGTTGCCCTCTATGCCGCAGTGCCCGGGGATCCACTGTGCCCGTATAGCGCAGCCACGCTCCGCCAAGTGCTTGAGACGTGCGCGAATCTGGCACAGCAGCGGAGTTCCCCGGCCGGTGGTTCGAAGGCGGCTGAGGGCAGCGCGGGAGTCACATAGCACGGCACACCTGGGTGGCGGCGGAGTCAGTTCAAGCAGTAGATCCAGGCCTAGGCGTAGGCCCAGCAGCTCCGCCATGGTGGAAGAACCCAGGTATGACAGGTGCAGCTGTCTGTGCAGTTGCAGGGCGGGGAACTGCACAGACAGCTGCACCTGTCATACCTGGGTTCTTCCACCATGGCGGAGCTGCTGGGCCTACGCCTAGGCCTGGATCTACAGCGGTGCAGGTGTTCAAAAATCCGTTTTTTGAACATCTGCCCCCCAGCTGGCCGTCCTGGTATGCATGCTCGCGTTGTCTGTTTTACACTTTTTTTTTTCTAGTGTTATTCTGAACCTTTGCTCAATTTCTGGCTTCCTTCGAGGGAGACTTGCCTTGCTTTTGGTGTCGTCTTCGTGGAAGCACGGCGCGTATGCAACATTCGTCGGCTCTCCACTTTCTCTTTTTGCCCCTCTCCCCCAACCCACCCTTTTTTTTTTCTTTTTTTTTCTTCTTTCTCCGTCTCTGTTGCATTACCAGCCAATAATCAACGGGAGCTTTTCGCCCTTACTATCTATTCAGTAATGTTTGCTTCTCCAAAGACGGAGAGCGAGAATTCTCTCTCCCTTTCCTAACAGTGGTGTAATATGCGGACTTATTCTCCATTCTCAATTCTACCTTGAAGAAGGACGGTCCACCGTCCGAAACTGTTGGAATAAAATAGATAATCGAGAAAGTTGCGTGACATCCTGTTTATATATATATATATATATATATATATACAAGCAGATAAATGAAGGGGAAATGAGGGTGCTCGTTATAATACATGAAGGAAAGAAGCCAACAGTCGGCGAGGCCAAGGAAAGCATTGGGGATTATGTTTTATGTCTTTTTTTTAATTTTTACTTCATAATCGCATATATTAGTAATGTAATCTGTTTAGGAGAAAGATAAACACAAAGTAGAAGGAAAAACAACAGCCGATGGTGGGGACCGAACCCACGACCTCCGAATATCGCGTCCGGTGCTCTTCCAACTGAGCTACATCGGCCGCTGTCCCCCCTGCTACTTTCTCGGGTATTAATGTTGTCTGTATACGAACCTTGAGAGTGTTCACCAGTATATAAATATATATATATATAAATATATATATATATATATATATATATATATATATATATATATATATATATATATATATATATATATATATATATATGAAGGAAAGAAGCCAACAGTCGGCGAGGCCAAGGAAAGCGTTGGGGATGGTACTTTGTCTTTTTTTTTTGAAGTTTGCTTGGATAATCACAGAAATTAGTATTGTAATCTGTTTAGGGGAAAGATAATTAAACACAAAGTAGTATATATATATATATATATATATATATATATATATATATATATATATATATATATATATATATATATATATACAAAAGTTGGCTTGATTAGAAATGACAGAGACAGCAGATTAACCTGACGCTCCGGAAAGCAGACAGTTAAAACCTTTTCTCTTCTGCCATTTTAAGAGACTTACTGATTACAAAACCTTCATTATCACGTGTCTTTCAAGTGCATTTTGCTCGAGGAGGCAGTGTAGGCCTGCAGCCCCGCCGTCTGTAATGCTGAAACCGATGCGGTGCTCGCACAAGCCTCCCCCATGCATTGTACTTCCGCCCCACCGATTCTGTAATATCATGCGTAACTTGTCCGAACTTCCTGCGACGAACATGCAAAGCTTTCACTATAGCGTCGCACTCACGGAGCAAAACTTAATGACCACATGTCTAGATAGTAAATAACAGGCGTTATAACTGCGCTCGCGAAGCCTTTCGGTTGCCTCCTTTGGGAATTTGGTAGATTATACTTCTTGTGGAATTCTTTGTAAATTCAGCTTCCGAACACAGTTATTCAGGCCATGTCCAAGACAACAAATCGGTACCGCGTATATTACAATGCGTATAGCTTTCACTATAAATTTTCTCGCTTTGTTATTTGGATAGTGAGCAGAGTTGAATGTCACATGTTTTTCCCTTAATTTTTTTGTCACTGTTTTAAAACGGCATTCTTTTTACAACGCCGTGACTACTTCAAAATGCCTTCCTTCCAACTTAGTGCTCATTGCTACTGTCTCAAGGACCTTTAGCTTGAAATTTCTCGACAGTTAACTTCCTTACCAATCTTATCGCAGGTGTTTTACACCATCATGATCGCGACAGGCGTGTGCCACGTCCACTCGGAGCTTCTATCCACAGGTGAGAATACATGAATGTTTCGCTATTTCTGACCTTGTCTCTGCACAGCAAGAGAATGGATGGGTAGAAGGAAAATATTCGGTTAATAATTTTCTGACAATTAGATTGGCATTTAAAAGTATAAGATTAAAATTATGGGAATGAACACACCACTATAAACCGAACTAGTTTGTTGTCATGCATGTCAGATATGTCTTTAACACTTTTGTTTGACCTAGGACTGTTTTACTTTAACAAATGAATTATAGTGATAGTCACAGAGCGCGCTAGTTGCGGATCTCTTGTATCATTTACTTAATTACCCTAATTTTTATTTATTAGTTGTTATCAAAAAGAATATCTCTGCTCAAAATAACGGCTTGAGGGGCTAGTTGCTGCTGCATCATATTCAGATATGTGGCGCAAAAATTTTATTGAGCAAACCTCCTGAGTAATGCAAAGAACGAGATTACTATCGGGCCTCAAGCTGTTATTCTTGGCCTAAAGTTGTTATTCTTGGACACAAGTTATGTGGTGTGGATGGACATGTCCTACTGGATATGTGTGGCGGTGGTGTTTAGTGTATGACTATGTGACAATGTGGTGATATTTTTTTGTCCAGCGTGGTATGAGTTACTGGGCAAAGCAGAGGTGTGCGGTAACAAGACAGTGAGAATTTGTGACTGTCATGTTTGGACGAGGTATATGGTCTGTGAGGAAGAAAGTGTCACTATCCCCCCGATAAAGAAGAGGAAGAAGAGAAGAAGAGGAAGATGAGATTGGTCAATACCATGTTTGGACGATGTTAAGGTCTGCGAGGAAGAGAGTGCCATTATCAGCTTGGCAAAGAAGAGGAAGATGAAATGTGCCTGAGTGTAGAAGAGGAGGCGTGGTGAAGAGGAAGTGTTTTCAAATTCTAATTACAGTTGGTAGTGTGCGCGTGTGTTGTGTATCTTCTCTTGTGCTTGTGTTTTTTGCGCCACATATCTGAATATCTCTGCTGCAGATGATTTTAATTTTATTGCATAAATGCAGTGGCCTGGGGCCGTCACATGTAAAACGTAGCCACATGCTGCCCCAGCCCCAACAATACAAACAATACACAGTGTTATGGATCGACGCGACTCGTCCTTCTCCGCGCTATATAACCTCTGTACAGCGAATGTACTTCTCGAGTCTCGTCGATTCTTCTAAACCTGCCCTTCATGCCCTAATCTAGATAATGAGAAAAATTGGTTGCATGACGCCAAGCACCTCCAATTTAACTGATAAAATGTTTTACATAAATTACGGCAACTACCTTGCTTATTGTAATATCTAATCGTACGACCGTGGCTCAGCTCCCTTACGTGTGCTCACCCAGTTCCACAGCAGATTCAGGCACATATCAAGTCCTCGTTTTGACATGCGCTCCCCTGATTTAATACATATAATGAAATACCAAACTAGGAGCGGCCCATGCAAGCATTTTGCCTTTCCACCACGCAGATATAAACAAATGAACAAGAAATATAATCCCGGCCTCGGCGGCTGCGTTTCGATGGAGGCGAAACGAAGTGGCGTCCGTGTGCTGTGCGATGTCAGCGCACGTTAAAGATCCCCAGGTGGTCGAAATTACTCCGTAGCCCTCCACTACGGCCCCCCTTTCTCTCTATCCACTTTCACTCCCACCTTCATCCCTTCCCTTACGGCGCGGTTCAGGTGTCCACAGAGCAAGTGTGACAGATACTGCGCCTTTCCCTTCCTATGAACCAACCAACCAACAAGAAATATAGGAGTCAGGCCAAAACAAATCAATTTTGGAAACATCTAATAATGTAAATCGGCGAACACACTTTCTAGAGTAGAAGGTAAGCATGAAATTCTTTGCAGTATACTGGCGTAGAAGATGAATGAAACTGAACCTCTTAGCAAGGTCTCTTCTCAGCCAGATACAACCATCCTTCCGCCGCGTCGCTGGGGCGGCTGAGTGGGACGTCTAGATCTACTGCTTGCAAGGGGTCCGTGCCACGCCGAAGGATGGTCCCGTGGCGCCGCATGAGAATGCACGAGTAAGAGCAGGCTATGCTACAAGATAAGATCCGAAATGTCAACCATCACCAACATCAGCCAATACAAAACCGCCATTGAAGATGTTTTGTATTCATATTAAATTTCACAGCCCACCCCTCATGTAATGTCCGCGGACCTTTGAGGAATAAATAAATAAATAAATAAATAAATAAATAAATAAATAAATAAATAAATAAATAAATAAATAAATAAATAAATAAATAAATAAATAAATAAATAATGCGCCTCAAAGTTTGAGCACGAGACCAGTTGCCCGCAGGAGCGCGAATTACGCAACACACGCACCGCTCCCGATTTTCTCACGCGTAACAAGTACTGTGCATGTGCGGCTCGTACTGCAGGACAAGAGGCAGACTTCTACGCCGCGCGCTATCTTCGCCCATCTTAAGACCCTGAAGAAGATGTTGATGACGCATGCGCTCCTCTGGCGTCAGAGCTTTCAGCACGTAGGCGTCAGACGCACACTCAAAGTTTCGCCAAGCAACGTTCAGATTCGCCTTCATGGTCTCCCTGTCGGTTCGTCGCTTTGTTCTCCCTTCCGTCCTGGCGCCAACGTCCCCCGAAGTGCCCAGAACTCACGGGCACGGCTCTGGCAGGTGGTAGTTGGTGGCTGCCATGGCCGGGCTCTGATTAGCCGTAGGATTTCCTGACGTCAAGCAACTATATAACAAGGCCGATTCGGCAGGAGCGGCCAAATTTGGCCTCTCCTTTCAATGAGAGGGTGAAATAAGTATTAGCCGTCCAGGAAGGACCCTTGCATTCGTAATCAGACACGCTTCGCTAGCCCGGGCAGGGCATGCAGGCCCACGCAGCATGTCTATGCTGAGTGGACTTCCACATGGGATTCTATGCCAAAAAAAAAAAAATGTGTGTGTAGGATATTAGAGGAAACTATTAAGGGTTCAGTAATTAGCCAAATAGCAAAATCCATGTAGGGGAACAAGGGTTCGCAAGGACCGTTGTTCGCCTACATGTACTTCGCTTACATGGACGAAGAAAGAAGGAACTATAAGGTCCGCAAGGACTCTTGTTTCTTGCAGATGCACTCTCCTTGCAGAAACTCTCCTTGTTGCAAGAAGAATTTGCAAACGAGAGCAGTTAACGCTGCCGCCTCTTACCGTTAACTGTCCTCCCAATTTTGTTTTGACGCTTATTGAAAATTGCCTCCCTAAAATCACCTCCACACCCCACATTCTTCTTCTTATGACCATCACATGATGTTTTTTTTCTTTCCAGTCGGTTTCACGCTAGTTCTTCTGCTCCTGGTACTTTCGGGGCTGTGCGTCGTCTTCTCCATGGTTCTACTATTGGGCTTGTATACTGTAAGTGCTTTCAGTCACTGTAAACTCGTGTTTGTACACATCTGTACTTCATTTCACAATCTGCGCCTTATTCTCGGCGCCCCAGTGCTGGTGAGAGCTGCAATAGAAGCCATTCGATTATACTATCAATACGCCCCTCCTTTTCACTTTCTACGCGAGGAAACTTTATCCCATACACTGGTGCACTTCAGTCCTGTAGCGGGGAAGGCGGTAAGCCTAATCTTGCTCTAGTCCCGACATCAACAAAAAGAAAACTATGATGGGTCTCAGAGCTGCAAAGGCTCCACACGATGTACTATATGAGTCCTTGTTCTTTATAAGAACCTTTCAAGGGTACACGTTAATTCAGGACGCAAAGGATTCAGGATGCGCGCATAAAAAAAAAAAAAAAAAAAGAAAGAAGAGCCCTCAGGAGACTGAATGATTGCGTCAACCGTTCATGCGCTTTCAGTGCTCAACACGCTTGCACGTACTCTCTGGCTCTCAGAACGCTATTATGCGTTTGCTTTCAAAGCGTAGGTTATTACCTCGCAGGCCTACGTGCGGAGTATATTCGAAAAAGGCATACGCCGTCGGTCCTGCGTCTCCGACAGGCCAGCATCGATCAATGTCGCTTCCGTTTCCATAGTATCCTCCCCCCAATTTTAAAAATCCTATTAGGGTTTGAAGCTGGCTCATTCGGTATTTAGAACAGAACACGGAAAAAGAAAAATGTCTCGCATTGACCTTCATTTACGTCATGGTGATTTTTTTCCTTTCGAACATAGTGGTCGTTTGTTTGCTGAGATGTAGAGAGAGCATATAAGGAACCACCAGTTCGCAAAAAGCTGCCCCATTAAATTTACAGATGCTCCAATATTATGCTTTTTCCATTCGTCTACCGAATGGCTTTAAATAGAACCCATTTCAGAAACTCTATTGTGAAGAAGCAAGATGCGGAAAGTATACCAGAAGCTTTGGTAGTACAACGTTACGCAATACTACAATTTTACGACACACTAAAAATCACACTTTCTTCTTGCCCCGCCGGGGTGGTGCAATGATAAGACGCCCGACCACTGTGCCGGAGTTCCCGGGTTCGAATCCGACCTCGGCGGCTGCGTTTCGATGGAGGCGAAACGAAGAGGCGTCGTGTGCTGTGCGATGTCAGCGCACGTTAAAGATCCCCAGGTGGTCGAAATTACTCCGTAGCCCTCCACTACGGCTCCTCTTTCTCTCTTTCACTTTCATTCCCACCCTCCTCCCTTCCCTTACGGCGCGGTTCGGGTGTCCACAGAGCAAGTGTGACAGTTACTGCGCCTTTCCCTTCCTGTGAACCAATTTAACTTAACTTAACTTAACTTAGTTGTAATTTTTCTCGCTTATACTCTCTTGCAGAACAACCGTCTCATGCTACTCCCTTGGCTGACCTTCGTACCTCTAGCGACCCTTTACGACATATCCCTTTCGTTCTACTTCATCACAGACCTCGTAAGCCTCACTTACGTTCTCTCTTTTTAACTTATTGTCGTGATTACGGCTGAAACGTTTTTAGGTAGCGTCGAGGGAAAATTAGGATGCCACTGCTCTCGCCACTAGGCAGGCTTGGCTAAATGTCCATGCTGGTCATGTGTAGTTGTTCTCACGAGCCCTTTCCAAACGCATAAACGGTAAGAAAATTGCCTCAATTTCCAGTTTGAGAACCAATGCGGTGAAGATAGATACCCTTAGAGGTCGTGAGACAAAAGCTTTATTTCACTTCTCATGGAGTTATAGCTTTAAACGGCTTCTGCGAGAACCGCATTGTGATGAACTTGAGTGAAAGGGAAGGAGGAACTGTTGCGTATTTAAACTTCTGTTCGCCTTTCCTTATTACTCTGTGCGTTGGTTTATACCCCATGACTAAGTTACTCTAGGCGAATTTCAACATCCTGCGCCAGGTTCAATTCGCGTCCGAAGTGCCTTATATTATTCGAGTCTTCCCCGAAGTTACACGGGACAACCTGCATATCTTGAAATTGTGATCACTAGCGCTCCATCCGGCGTACTTACTGTCCACTGAACATAACCATCATGCAGAGAAGTTTTATGATGGGCAGTTGCGGCAGAATCGCCGCCGCACGTCATTCTACCGCCGCGGGCCAAAGGAGGGTGAAATAATCTGTATAGGTATCGTCATGTCCTCTATGAAACCATCCCTCCAAGCCTAGTTTCTTGTAGGTGCCGTAGAACGACAACAACAACAACAGGCGCCTTAAAACGACAACAACAAAAAAGAATGCACAAGGTTGTGGTTGTGCATTGTCGGCTGGTGTGCCTGAATTTGTCAGCGCTGACCGCGCTCAGCGCAGACGTTGAAGGCTCTCTCGACACCGAAGATGTTCGGCACATGAAATGCCAGGAATGTCGTCATCAGTAAGCGCGGTGACAATTAAGACGCCCGTCAACATACGCCCGATGCAGCCACCTTTCCCTATGGCCACGACAAAACAACAAATAACAATAAAGAAATCGCGTGGCCCTTAGGCTTCGTTATAACGAAGCTCAGCTGTAGTACTTACAACGGCAGCTACAAATCAGACGGTATACATGATAAAAGCTGTTTAACTGCCCAAGGAATATCGCAATATACGCTTCTTCAGCGTGACCGTAACTATTGCCGCATTATATTGATGTTACTTTTCCTAAGCTATAGCACAGAACACCTGTGCCCTCCATTATTCCACGGTTTGTGTCGTTTTAGCGCGTCACTCTCTTTTCTACTTTTTCTGTAATTACAGCAAATCAACGGGTTCGTCATTGCCATGCATATCGTCGACTACATCTTATGCTCAGTAAATGTAAGTAATCGATCCCTTACATACCTCAATTCCTGCGTTTCTGCTGGTTATTTTAAGCTCGCCTCGGCCCACACTTACGCAGTTAAGGCAGCTAATAAGACAACTTATCTTGTAGCACAGAACGACCGCCCATGGTTTAAAATGGAGTGAAGGAAGACAATTTAAGTTTGTATTTGTACGTGTATTAGTCTGTATTCGTGTGCTTGTGCAAACTGCCATGCGATATCCTCAACTAAAGACCTTAAGTGCAAAAATGAATAACCAATAAAAAACTTGGGGAAACCGCCGGAGTAATTGTTCAGTGCCGTTTCTTGAGTTGTAAAAACCAACATTCTTAGATATAGACGTACCCACTGGCTCAGGCAGAGAAACCATTGCTCTGAAAACTCGCATATTGGTGCCGTTCTCTTTGATTGGGTGCGTGATGCGTGCGTGCTCGTGTGTAATATGTATTACAGAACGAGATCTGTGAACCAGATGCTTCTTTAGCTGACAACTGTCACCGTGATCCTAAGCGTTGAATGCTTCTGCAGGTGTACTGCACAGTGTGCGTACTATCCCAGTACCGGCAGTACGCTGACGGAAGACGAGCAGTAGACCAGACTGCCCCAACAGGGGTAAGTTTCGTGAACCCACTAAAAGGGGCGAATTGTGCAATTCTAAGATTTTTGACTCTGGAAAAAAACGTGATTGTCGCGCCTTGGGATTTTCTTTTATTAAATGGAGTATTTTTACCATTTTGCTCCAAGATATTGCATTGTGACGTGCAACACTAAATGATTATATTTGCAGAAAATATGAATATAGGTGATAGATGACACACTACAGACGAGCCGCAATTTGCACGACCAAAAGAACACGCACTCCGTTCTATTCGCGTTCCACGTACGAGCGCATCACTTCGTCCTCATCGTTGGTCATCAATGACAATATGCCAAAACGTAGCTATTTAGACAGTCTTTGACAGGCATATTAGCTGACCTAAAGATTACACATAGAATTAAAAATATATTCCCAGTGAGAACTTACTGAAAAAAAAAAAAAGAACACGAAAATCCAGGAAAGGTAGGAACATAAAAATAAAAATCGTAGCAAGAATGATTCAGAAAATCAAAATTATACCGCACTGCTCGCTTTATAGGACACTTCCTATAGGACACTTTATAGGACACTTGCACATTTCTTTATAGGTTTTTTTTTTTTGGTGGCAACTCTCTAGGAACCGCAAAAAAAAAAAAAATGGGCTTCGAGGGGTACTGGAAAAAATAAATATCTGCACAATCCTGATATTCCATATACTAAAATTAAGCTTTCAGACGTCATTTCAAGCACAAGCTAAATTATTTGTTCAAACACTACACATGCCATGACAAAAACATTCATGTCAACTTGCTGAAAAACACAAAAAACCCGGGAAAGCACAAATATCATTATAAAATCAGCAATAACAATAATTTAAAATATAAGCTAATTGGTGCAAAGCCTCTTTTCTTAGTAGAGAAAATTTGGCATGCCTATTTGTAAGTTCCTCAGATTAGTACTACGCGGAAGCAGTGATCGCTATCCAGCTCCCGAGCCGGTTGTTTGAAGTATGACGTACCCATTATATAATCTTAGTACACCAGTAAAATGCACTGTATATATATATATATATATATATATATATATATATATATATATATATATATATATATATATATATATATATATATATATATATATATATATATATATATATATATATATGACGTACAATGCGCACCCCTTTCCAATTCTGTCCACTTTCATCGCCTCCTTCCCCACTATCCCCGGCGCAATAGCTGTAGGCTAAATATTCTCAGCACCGAGCCGACCTTTCTACCTTATTTTGCAAATTAATCTCTCTGTAAAGTCTGTCGCTCTTTGGCGGTCGCTTCGCCTTCACTTTTCACATGCATTGTCAAGATGCCAACCTCCTATTGTCACATGGCGTCACGTGTTCGCAGCTACCGGCCGTGTCCTCCCAACACAACGACGGCAATCGGGGTGGCAGAGAACGCTACGCCTTCGGCCCTATCGGTGCTTGGGTGCCAAAGTGGTTCTCTCGGAAAGATGCTTTTGCGAACGGCACTGCTTCTTCGGGCTCACGCTCCACTGCCGGAGGTGCACCAGCGACGACCATCGACGCTGGTAAGCGCTGCCTCTCGAAAACGAATCAGTCGCTGTTTCAGTTTGTATTCCTTTAGATAACATGAAGTCACGAAGAAAAGAAAAAGAAAAGGCGAATCATCAAGCGGAAGCAAAACAGCATTTCACGAAAAATTAAAACAAAAAAAATAATCCATGTGCATTTGCCATCGAGAATTTTATATCCCAATGAAAGTTTTAATTTTTTTTTTAATTTAGGCTTTTAGGTGATTTGCCGCCCGTGCTGTTCGCTCTCGTTTCATTTCCCTACCTTTTTATTTCTAGGCGAGGGTGACGAGCACATGACTTGCGCCGTAGGAGATAATTATTTCACGATCAAGGAACGCAGACGCGGAGCCAGCGGATTGTCCAGAAGTATGCAGGCGTCGAAAGCGGAAATATTCCTGCACCTTTCGGTCGAAGCGCCTGAATTTAGTCTCCTTCCCGGCGAAAAGGTAAGAATGGATGGAAGGTCACGACTTTTGCCAATTTGAGCGGCAAATTTGTAGCACTTGTGGAGTTCAGTAAACCAGTTTTACGGAATTCTTCCTTTCAGGCTTTTAGTAGGTTGCCATGCGCTATCATCTATTTGCCGCTGTACTGCATCACCTCAAAGAGCTTATTTGAAGTTTTTGCGGCGGGACAATGTAACCAACGCTAAGAGTTGCTGTTTCTGTGCGGACTAGAAATGAACAACTTCACGCGAAATTTGTCTGCGTTTTAGGTGCTTTTTATATGAATACAGACATCTGGAACCCGGATTTCGCTAATAAACCAGCCAGAAAAATTAAACCCGCTTGTCATAATCACAGCTCTGCTCGAAAAGCAAGCTAGCTTTTAATGTAATAGTCTCGTGCTAAAAAAGAAACAAATTACAAAACGCAACTGTTTGAGCAACTCCTACAGTGAAGCTTATGCAGTGCTTTTTCGGAGCCGCTTGAAGAGTTCATAGAGTGCGCTAACAACCAAACACTAAGTGTTCCAAAAACCAAAGCTGCAAATAAAATTAAGGAGTGAAAAAAACTACCAAGCTCCTCGGCCGCTTTCACAGTCAGTCAATCGCACATAATTAATGAACGATGGCTGGAAATCCCCAATGTTAACCTAGTTTAGTGTTGCTGGCATATTTTATACCTTTATTTCAAAGTCGGTTTCTCTGACTGTTCGTGTTTTCCTGTCTCTCGCTCACAAACCTCCGCCAGGTGAACGACAAAGGGCAAGCGTTGGCAAAGCTTGCAAACGACCACCCTTGTGAGACGACTCTAGACACTGGCGCACAAGAACAGAGGCTGAGAGCGGAAACAGCTAGCTCCACGTCAGAAAGCTTACCTTTGCTGCATACAGTAGGCAGGGATGACATCTGCCGTGACCAAGGCAACACTAGCGAACACAGGTGAGCAGTGTACAAGGGCGATTATTTACAGGCTGGCAAACCATTCGTGGCTGCAAAATTCAAAATCTCGAAAAACCTGAATAGACCTTGCCGAAGTATGCCGTCCTGAAAGAAACATGCCATTCGTAACCTTTATCCCGTCTCCCATAAAACCTTAGGAATGTACAGAGGAGAACGGACAGTGGACGCTACTGATAGCGAGGTTTGGAAACTGTACAAGCTTTAACTATGTAGAAATGCAGACATACGTTGAGTAACATTGCCAGAATTTTGCTGGATACGTACAAAAAGTTGTCTATGCCGCCTCGTTACCTTGTATTGAGACAAGTGCTTTTCAATGAAAGATTAAAAGTGCACTTATATAACACGGGGAAACACACACTTCTGGTATTTGTCTGTCAAAACAAGCAGGCGCTGAAGTGAAAGACTGGAAGCACGCTTATATAACACAGTAATCTTGGCCTTTACGGCATGAAATGGAACTTCACACCATTTTTTAAAGAGAATAGCATGCGGTATGAGCTGAGCATACACACTAATGCGCGAAATTTCAGGAGCGTTAGATATTTAGAAAAAACAAAACTGAAGAACCCTCGTCGGCCCGTTTCAGCTACATCATTTTCAGCGAAATAACTTATTAACCTACACTTCGGCATTAAATGACTGACTCCTTTCAATAAATTTGTTATTGTATTGTTACATTTGTGTTAGTTTGTATGCTGATGTCTTTTGCGTGGGTAGCAAAAATAATTAGTTATTAGTGCGCTTAAGAGTATCAGGTCCTTCAATTTTTTTGCATGATTTTCTCGTTTCCACAAAAATAATATGTATATTGGCTAAAAGATAATATACAAGCCCACACTAGGTGAACATTTCAGCGTAACTCGAATGCTATAGGTAACTGTAAGTACCAATGATGCGGACTTCAAAGCTGCCAGCGGGAGGAGCGGTGTTCACGAAGCGAAGGAACACATATGCAGCTGGATGAAGTTACACTTATTTCCCTTGGTAAGACGATGTTAAGGTTCACATAAGGTTCGCATAACTAATACCAAAATCTTTATTTTGACAGTTAAGATCAGCTCTACTTATAATGACGCTAGTCTGCAACTGACTGCGCATGATTTTCGTATTTAACAACAAAGCTCTCCAATATCTTCAACCCACGCCAAAGCTCAGTAGCTGACGCTAAAAGGCTATACAATGAAATGAATACAGCGTCAATTCTCCTTGCATATTAGGGAGTGTTTTTCTTTTTTTCTTTTTGCTATGTTAAATAAAAAAAAAAGAGATATTTAAGTTTTGCCTAAGAGAACGACGCGACAGCGTTAAAATATCTTGTCTGCCTTCATGAATCCTCTTTCGTGTACAAATTTTGCTTTGCTAATTGCCTAATCCCTACTGATCTGTCAATTTGTGCTTCTATTATCACACAAATATAGTCTTTAGTATACAGCCAATTGTGAACTACTGTATTCTGTAAAAACCCACCCGAGATACACGCAAATGTACCTGCATGTCCTGGAGGGTTTGATTTCCATCTCCCACTGCCTGCCAATTAGTTATTTACAAACTATTACCAGCCATTGGCATACTCGTGATTTTTCGCTGACAGTGCCAACGTTAGATCTTGTGATTAACGAGATATTTAACGCTGTCTTATTAATATATCACGATTTATTGACCTCTGTCTGAAACATTTTGTTAGGTATTCTTTCTAGGCAACTATACCGAGAGCTGCCCTGGTGCCGCACGAGATGAAGTCTGGCGTTAATCGAGAAACACGAAGGACTCCGCGGGCAAGAACGAACGAAGGCGACAGTAACCCATGCTCTGACCGCTGACTGAAGCAAGCGAACCATAACGGGATGGAGAGGCAGAAAACTCTCATGCTATTAGCCACCTTGCCACAAGCCAGGTGACATCAAGCTACGCTTCGATTCTGGTTCTTTTTTCTTTATAGGGTGCAAATTTTTCATCAAGACCGTGGTCTCGGCTCAAAAAGTTTGGGTAATCCCTTGCTTCGTTTACGGGCTTGTTCATCATCATAATCACTATCACCTTCATTTATTTGTCATTAAGAGCTCCTGTTCCGGCGTTAAGTACGGGAGGGGAAAGACAGGTAGCAACCACAGGATCCCAAAAAATCTATGGGGGACAATTAAGCTGCGCCTCTAAAGGTATGACGCGATAGCGTAGGCTGCCACCTCCCCCGCTTTAATCGAGCCGTAGGAACGTGCATGCGTGGCCTAAGGATATACGTGAATGCATGCGGTCCTGGCAGGCCGATTTTGTTATCACCCTCCCGTATGAAAGGAGAGACCCGAGTTGGCAGCTCCTGCCAAACGTAATGTCAGGAAGCCTAACGTCCAGTTAGTGCTAGGCCATGCCAGCTGCCTGCTTCCGCCAGCGATTATTAACGCTATCGCGTTATTAAATAAGCTACTATGCATAAAGAAAAGGTTTGAATTATGGCGTTTAACGTCCCAAAGTGACTTAGGCTATGAGAGACGCCGTAGTGGAGGGCTCCGGAAATTTAGACCACCTGGGATTCTTTAACGTGCACTGACATCGCACAGCACACGAGTGCTTTGCCTTCCGCCTTCATCGAAAAAAGGCCACCACGGCTGGGATTCGATCCCGCATCCTTGGGCACAACAGTCAAGCACCCTGAATAAAGATAAGGTAGCCCGAATTATTTGCTGAAGAAGTCAGTCAGTCATTGCTTTAGATTTTACGTAACTTAATTCACAACAGTGTCTGAAATTGCATTTGGCTCCTGCCTAGCAAAGCCTTGGACATTTAGGAAAGGTTTAAAAGGCTTACTGTAACTACGAGTATAAACGTTTGCTTGTCTTAAGTTCCATGAGTATACTGTTAGCCGCTTGACATTATTTTTTGCTCGGCCAGTTCATGCTTTCAAATTTGAGCAAAACTGTTCAACACAAAAAAGCGCAACACATAATGGGAGATTTGCGCAGCGATTCTTGCTCAAATCGCTTATCACGGATGATTGTATTGAGAATACGATACCTAAATGCTTCGATGGCAGCGCACCAACCTTTTCGAGGCTTTATTTGGTTTACGCTAGGCGCCCTGATTCATTATCATCGTCATTATCACCATCAGCCGGACTATACCCATTGTAGGGTGAGGCCTCTCCCATACTCCTCCAATTAATGCGGTCGTGAGCTAGCTGCATGCACTATTTTTAACCTCTTTCGCTCACCTAACTTCTACCGCCCCCTACTATGGTTTTCTCCCCTTAAAATCCAATTTGTTACCCTAACTGACCATCGATTATCCTCTCTTCGCACATGCATCCTGCCCATGCTCATTTCTTCTTGTTGATTTCGGCTAGAATGTTATCAACTTATTCCTCTCACACACTCTATACGATTCCTATCTCTCAATGTTACACCTGCCATTTTGCGTACCATGGCTCTCTGCGCTGTACTTAACCTAAGCAGAACCATTTTCGTTAGCCACCATGTTTCATCCCATAAAGTTAGTACCACTGAGATTAAACTGTTATATACCTTCCTCTTAAGCGATACTACTCTGTAATTAGTGATAACCTGCGAGTACTTGTCAAATGCACTGTATCCCAATCTTATTCTCCTAGTTATTTCCGTTTAATGGTCCGAATCTGTGGCTACTACCTATATTAAGTAGACATATTCGCCTGCCAGTTCCAACCTATTGTAAACTGCTGTTCCTTCCAGAGTACATTAGCCGTAGGACATTACCTTAATCTTCTGCATGTTACTTTTTAGGCCTTCCTTTCTGATTTTCCTTTGTATGTCATCAATCCTAATTTGAAATTCATCCCGCCATTTACTTAGCAAAGCAATGTCATCAGCGAATCGCAGATTACTGAGATGTTTACCATCAACCCTTACCGCTAACTGCTCAATTCCAAGTCTTTAAACACTTTTTCTACGCAAGCCGTGAATAGTACTGGGGAGATCGCGTCTTTTGCCTAATATCTTTATTTATGAAATATTTATTACTTCCTTTATGGAAAACTATGGTTCCATTGCAGCCACTATGAATATCTCCCAGTACTTTCACATAAGGCTCATCTACACCCTTATTTCACAATGCCAGCATGACTGCTGAAATTTCGACTAAGTCAAATGATTAGTCATAATCAGTGATTAATATGTACAGGGGCTGGTTATATTTCGATCATTTTCTATCACCTGGTTTATAATATGAATATGGTCGATGGTAGAGTCGCCTTTACGAAAACCTGCTTGATCCGTTGCTTAACTTAAGTCTACGGTTACCCTGATTCTATTAACGATTACCTTAATTTATATCTTATTTAGTAAGACCCTGTTTCTCATACGCCTAAATAATATACCATAAGTGTCTGGTTACGTGCACATGCCTCTACCGAAATAAAAAGGATGTTTGTCATAAATCTACAATCCCTGTTTGCTTCATTTCTTTTCTTAAGTGTGTAAACGTCCGTTCAGCTTTTTATGGGAGCTACATGGAAAGGTCAATCCTAGTCGCTGTGTCGAGGCGAAATAATGAGAGCACCTTCGCCCCCTCCGTTAGTTCTTTCTATATCTAAGTGGCAGCAAGGAGAGAGTTTGGTCAGGCTCCTAAGTGCAAAAGCAACAACGCCGACCGAAGAGGTCGCTGCGTGACCTGCTGGTTGGCAGTAGGTTATGCGTATAAGTACCAGCTCAAAGAAAGAAGTTAAATATACCTGCCAGATTTCCATCCAATCCTCTTTCCTTTCCTTTCCTTTCCTTTCCTTTCCTTTCCTTTCCTCAGAATTTCCTTAATGTACACCACTTCCAGCCCAGACAGTTCAGACCCGATGACGCAATTTCGGGCTACAGCGTGGGCTTATAAGGTCGTTGAGAGCAACGGATTTGAGGCCATCTAAGTGTAGTGCCCACAAATCGCTCATTGTTGACAATAAATGTTTTCCAATCCAATACAGCCTGCACTCTCGGGCTTCCAACGCCAGAGAAGCATCGCAGACCACCTTTGGTTGCATCATTGAAAAAAAAAAAAAATATATATATATATATATATATATATATATATATATATATATATATATATATATATATATATATATATATATATATATATATGTCTTATGTTTTATCCCAATAGCGCACTTGACCGTAAAACCCCACTGAACGATATGCAATGAAGATAACCAATCGGAGCTTAGATCAATTTAAACTGATTAAGAAGTGCGAAAGCACAGTCGCGCTGTCTGGTATGGTTAGGCTTAGTTTTGCTTGCGAATTAGCATTGAAACACTGTCACAGGGTTTGGCTAAGTGTTAAACGTCTTTATTGCACGTGCTGGGCTTTAAATTCAAGGAGATAAACTTATGGTTGGTGCATAGTCCAACATTTCATTAATGCTACACAGTCTGCGTTGAAGCACCGTATTCCCTATGGCTAGGTTAGGCTTAACAAGGTGTCACAGTTGCTATGGCAACCTGCGAGGCACAAAAATTTTATTTATTTGCTCTGCTCTGACATTGTATGACAATGTTCGCACTGATAATTCCCGAACGTTATTTTCTTACTGTAAAGAGAAGCTTATGAGTGAGGCACATACACATTATGTGCAGGTGCTCAAGCGTAAAGCCACTTCCTTCCGATCCTAAACACAACACAAAACTTAATACTCTACCTCAAGAGAGATCTAGCTCGGGACACCAAGCAAGAAGCGGCAACAAATCTTGGTGAGTGACTCAGTTCCAGGAGGGGAGTGATAGAAAAATGCCCAAAGAGCGGAAAAGTAAGTTGGCAACGATTTTATTCTATCTCATATGCGACAATGCATTTATCATGTTTACATCTCAAACATACATCGTCGAAGCATTAAACAGGAGCGCACTGAGGCCCTGGAAGCAAAGCGGACCGCGCACACACACACACACACACACACACACACACACACACACACACACACACACACACACACACACACACACACACACACACACACACACACACACACACACACACACACACACACACACACACACACACACACACACACGCGCGCGCGCGCGCGCGCGCGCACGGACGCATGCACACCCACACACCCCCCCCCACACACACACACGCACACACACACACACACACACACGCATACACATCCACACACACACACACACACACACACACACACACACACACACACACACACACACACACACACACACACACACACACACACACACACACACACACACACACACACACACACACACACACACACACACACACACACACACACACACACACATCCACACACACACACACACACACACACACACACACACACATCCACACACACACACACACACACATCCACACACACACACACACACACACACACACACACACACACACACACACACACGCATACACATCCACACACACACCCACACACACATCCACACACACACATCCACACCCACGCGCACGCACACACACACACACACATCCACACCCACGCACACACACACACACACACACCCACGCGCACACACACACACACACACACACACACACACACACACACACACACACACACACACACACACACACACACACACACACACACACACACACACACACACACACACACACACACAGTGCGTCCCGACTGAATTAAACCAAGGTTTTAAAAATAAGGAGTCCAGGCACCAGTGAAACCATCTCAAAGCTGCCCAGAGTCACCTTTCCTAATCTGCAGTATTTTATTTCGTTACATAGTCGTAGATAGCCATTTTTTCAGGTGACCTACTACGTTCGCATTAATTCGTTGCTCCTGAAGTCAACGAATGAATGTTGGCTAATTATTCTCTGCAAATTAGTTATGAGGAGTGCAAAAAAAAAAAACAACGATTGCACTCTAGGATAAGCGACCATCAACAGCTCTCACTCATGACAGTCAGAACTCGATTTCATGAAACCCGATTTAAAGAAGATATCCGAATTCCCCCTCAGACGCTTATAAGGTCTAATGATTTAACTAACTCTATATAACGTTTCGAAACCAATTTCGTTATTGTTCCCAATTTAACAAACCTTTCTTCTAAAAATGAAGGCAAAAGGTGTTAATTTTCGGTCTGTTTTGGAGGGAACGCCCGACAATTCATTCCTGACGAGTTAACAGCAACATATCGCGGAGCACCTTTTTCCTTTTACCAAACTGGATGATGCAAAACGTGCTTTATAATTTTGAATTGAATTAACCAGATGGTGGGCGAAAGGGGGGATTCCCTCTGTCTGCCGCGGCAATTTGCGAGAGCTGGGACCGAATAAGTGCTAGATTCACTTAATATTAACAGGAATCAGTGCGGTCGTTCCTTAAAACGCGAGCGCAAGCAAAGATCACGGACTTCTTTCCTGGGACATATTTATTTCTCAGGCTCTTTTCGTTGAGGTGATAATCTCTGTTAACACGCGCGCTGGGGGTGTCGGTTGTCTGCACGGGCCTAAATTTAATCTTCAACGTAATTACGCTTTGAGAATATGACTCCGCGGTAGCTTTCTCAATGTCACTACGCCATATAACCGAAAGTATAGAATAAAGTGACCGAAAAAGCCCACTCAATTTCACGAAGTTCTCTATTTAACGAAATATTTCATGGCTCCTCTCAATTTCGTTAAACTGGGTTTAGCTATATATATGCCGGGTGTTCCCATGAACACTTTCAAAAATTCGTAAAAAATAATGGATTTAAAAAAGCGAAGAACTTTTTTGAAAGAAACTGCCGCAGCGGACACAATACGGTGCAAGACCCTTCTAATTATTCAAATACGTAACTAAAACCCAGTAATTAACCTTTAATTATTGAAGTTTGGTGGTTAGTTTCTATGGTGAGCTCAAAGCAGTGAAAAAAGCAATGCCGCATCAGCATTTGAAAAAAGAAAAACTTATTTTCTTAAGCCCTGCACCGAAACTGAGCGCGAGATGCGCCGAAAGTTCGGTGCAGAAGTGACGTCCGGTAATGACGTGTAAAGTGGTAGCGGCGCCAAATTCAAACTGCTTGCTCTAGTGTGACCTGTCAAACACTATTTCGCTTTGTCTCCCTTCAAAATAATCAACACGCAGTTGGCAATGTCTGGCTTTTCCCATGTCCCAATAGCTGCGAGGCAAAAAGATGTAGTCTTTATCAAAAGTCCTAAAGTCAGATAAATTTTGTCTCAGTGAGAAAATAGAGCCATCATTCCACCATTAAAGGCCAAATTGAGTTTAAAATGCTGTAAAATAATTCTTGATCCCTGCAAGAAAGTATCCTATAGCATTTCATGGCCCCTTATTCTCTAATGGCACCTTGACAGTTTCATTTTGCGGCTGAGGCGAAAATTCTGTGGCTTCACTTTTGACCAAGGCTACGTGACGGGGCTCTACGTCGCTTTCAGTTTAAAGTGAGCTCTGTAGTTCCTGGTCACTCACTGCTCACTCACTCAATTATGGTGTCCGGGCTTACTTTCGGAAATGCTGTTTTGTGCCTAAAATCAGAGGTACAGTCGATATTAGAAATAAATCAGAGAGCCGTCGGACGATTAGCACTGGGTGCCCACGGCAAAACCACAAATGAGACGGTACAGGGAGATATGAGCTGGAGATCTTTCGAAGTACGGGAAGCTCAGAGTAAAACATTATATGAGGAACGCCTGAGAAAAATTGACAGTAACAGATGAGCAGCTAAAATATTTAAATACCTATACCTAAAAAGCGTCGACTCACAATAGAGGAAAAGAACTAGGAAACTAACCAGTAAGTATGCTGGTCACAAGGACGAAGAAAGAAAGAGCGTTAAGCAACAGGTGAAAAACACAGAAGGCAAAAATTAGATTAATTCGATGGAAAAGAAAGATAGCGTGGAACTATGCCGAAAGTGGAAAAGGCAGATCAGGAAGGAAGCTTTTTTCGATAACTCAAGAGGCAGTACCCTACTTTTTGAAGCTAGATCAGGGTGCCTTAGAACACGCAGCTACAAAAAGAAATTTAACAATGAAGATGACGCATGTGCAGTATGTGGTAAATCCACTGAAACAATTGATCATATTATACTCGAATGTAATGCCATCCATCCGGAAGTCGATGCAGGCGCAGTCACTCTTCCTGAAGCTCTGGGGTTTAGAGATACCAGTGGCCGGTTGAATGAACCTGCGGTTGAAGCTAGCAAAAAAAGATTGGTGGCTTAAAAGCAGAAAAGCTACATAATGTTAGTAATGTAGAAACAAAAATTCAATAAATAGAATGATGGTATACATAACCAATCAAAAACAATAATTAAGATATAGGGGGAAAAATGAGCATGATATTAACTGCTACCACCCCATTTCAAAGGGGACGCTCCTATATTCCATCCATCCATCCGCCAACCATCCTAGGCGTTTAAAGAGCTACATTTTGGTTTAGTACTAAGAAGAAAAAAAAAATACTGGGGTGCACATAAGTCTGCGTTCGTGCAGACATACGAAAAAATTGCGAGTTCCGTGCCTAGTGTTATGAGTTCTACGCTTCGCTGCTCACTGCCGTCACTTATAGCTGCCATTTATAATAATCAAATTAAGAGAGAGAAAAAAAATTGGAAGGAATTAACCGATCTTTACTGACGGCCCAAACAAATTTGAAAGTGACCCTTGAGTTGTCCTTACTCAATATAGTTTACATGCCATGTTTGATCCAATCCGGACGAAGTCAAATTTCAAAGGGTCTTGTGTAGGCAAACTTATGGTGGTAGCCAACTTAAAGTTGGAGACCACCACTTAATTGACCCAAATCAAATTAGGTTAGACATCAGTTGTGGTCAGATTCTAACGAGGTCAAATTGTGGAGGTGGCCTATCCAAATTTGGAGCTCACCAATGATTTAGCCATACTAGAATTACACAATTCATTTTGTCCAGCAAGGTGGCTTTTTCTCACGCCTCGTAATATTGGAACAAAGCACGCTTTACACAATTCATTTTGTTTGGCAAGGTGGCTTTTTCTCACACCTTATCATATTGGAACAGAGCACGCTTTACAGGAGCTGCACAATTGTTTGGAAATTGCGCTGTTGGCAATTTCATTCGCATTTGTATAACGAGTTGCATTATTCTGTTTCATTTCTTGACCTATGCAGTCAGGACATGCCTTATGGAATATTTACATGAATTGACTCCTTTATCTTCAAATTGTCATTTTAATAACGAATAGTCATAAATGGCTCGCTTTTTCAACTGTCCCGTTCAACTCGGCCTTTAGTACAAAATGGACGACGCATGGCCTGCCGCGCCGAAGGGGACCCCCTTCGAGTTCCACGAGTACCAGTACGTTCTCCTCTCTGAAGAGCGTCCGGGGAACGTACAGGGTCTCCTGCGGTCCTCCCCGCGGCCAGTAGCGACCCAGGTTGAAACCATTCAGGAACGCGATCCCCTGCAGGAAACGAGGTCAGGTATCGCGTTAATTTTTAGCCCATGCACAAATCCTTCCCAAAATATTTCCTTACTATGAGTGCGGTGCCACTGAAATAATATATCCCCCTGATCCTCCAGACTTCCTCCCACGTCGTTCGCCATCACCACGTCACCGCTCCATTTCGCCGATGCGCCGACGACCCGCCACCCAGCACCTCCACCAAATGTAACGGATGAAATGGTCTTAATACACGTGAACTTCGTATGAAGGACGGACGCACATGACTCAGAAAAACCCGGAACAGAATGCGCGCGCCTCGCTTCCTCCGCTTCTTCTTCTGCTTCTGCTGCTTCTCAGTGCGCCGCTACGCGGCGTAACAATATATTTGTTTGAGCTTGAAGAGGAAGCTCACCATCTGTTGGTTAGCGCACCAGGCTAAGGTGCAGAATCACTCTGTAAATAAACCTTAACAGTGTGGTGGAGGTGCTGGGTTGCGATTCGTTTATCATGGACTGAAACTGGGAATCGGCATGATCGGGACGTCTAATTGAACGAGAAACGCCGTCACTGAACGCGGCGATGAGCATAGAAAGGCGTTCTTTTCCAAAGTCGGCGAGTTTCAAAC
The DNA here is from genome assembly GCF_055883805.1 of Amblyomma maculatum. NCBI lineage: Eukaryota > Metazoa > Arthropoda > Arachnida > Ixodida > Ixodidae > Amblyomma > Amblyomma maculatum. The sequence continues at coordinate 77,264,062 of NC_139347.1, forward strand.
CACGCGGCAATACGACAGGTTCGTTGGAATGGTTGACAGTCCACAGCGTGGCACGGCCCTCGTTCACTCGAACAACACTGCGGGGCACCAACACACTCTTTTTGGCACCGGAAAGGGAAACGGGTTCCACCAGAGCGTCGAAGGAATTGGGAACCGCGCCCGAGGACACAACTGGGACGAAGATGGCGGACATCGCCGGAACGACGGTATCCTCGAAGACAGAAAACACTTGGACAGCCCGCGGCGGTTCTTCTATGAGGGCAGATCGAAGGCTGGGGCTTATTGATATCTCGCCACTGTTGAAGTCCAGAGTTGCGCCACACTGCTGTAAAAAGTCAACTCCTAGTATAACGTCGTGCGTAGAGTGAGGGAGCACATAAAATTCAGTTCTAAACTCGTGTCCAGCGATCGCTACATTTACGTAACAAATACCAAGCGGAACCAACGATTCTCCCCCACACCTCGAAATATGACAGTTTTATCCCAACCAAACATAATTCTGAGGCCGAGATGGTTCTTAAAATCTAAGCTCATCACGGAAACTGTAGCACCCGTATCCACTAAGGCCATAACACAAACACCATCCACTAACACTTCCAAGCGGTTCTTCAGCATAGCAACCGGTAGAGTAATATATATATATATATATATATATATATATATATATATATATATATATATATATATATATATATATATATATATATATATATATATATATATATATATATACATATATATATATATATTTGTGTTTATTTATCTTTCCCCTAAACACATTACATTACTAATTTACGTGATTATGAAGTAAAAATAAAAAAAAAAGGACAAAGTACAATCCACAATGCTTTCCTTGGCCTCGCCGACTGTCGGCTTCTTTCCTTATATATATATATATATATATATATATATATATATATATATATTAATATAATATAATTTATAATTTTTAAAGGTGCCAACGGTCTACAGGTCAAAGGCAAACGTTGGGGATATACATATTTTTTTTTTAATATTTTGTTGTTGGTATTGACAAGACTGTATTTTGATGATTTTAGTGATAAAGCATATTAAATGCAAAGCGGAAGGAGAAACAACGCTCCAATGGTGGGAGACGAACCCACGACCTCCGAATATCGCGTCCAGTGCTCTCTCAACTGAGCTACAACGACGGCTGTCCAACCTTCCGCTTTCTTGGGTATTTATGTTAACTGTAACCAAAATCTGTGAGCGTTCACCAGCGCAACCCTCACTCCTAGCGGCGGATGTGAAACATCCTTTTATACCGCGAGGGTAACGTAGCACGTGATCATTAAAGAGGGAGGCAGCTGTGCGAGAACCCTCTTACGCTACCTTTTCGACCTCAAGACTTCCAGAACCGAGATCCTCGCAAGCTATTAAGCAGACAATTGAAGGGGGGAAATGAGGGCTCGTTATTACAGAATTTAAAGCGTTCACGTTACCCCCAGGCCACCCAAGTACGTTCAAAGGGCTTTGTAAAAGCGGGGCTTTATATGTGGGCGGAGGAAAAAGAAAAAGAGGAGAAGAAGAACGCTCGGTCACCTGCCCCTAATGCTTTCGCTCAATATTTGGTTCAGCAGCGTTGAACCGTTTTAATTATTTTGAAACGTATCTACGTAGTGCATGTTCTCGCTTTAGCGGGACAGACCGCAACATCTAATTGTATAACGCTTATTTATGCTAACAAAAAGAAAACGTCATACTTTCGTCTAGGATTTAGCAGATATACAGGTTAGCGATCGGTGTTCCATCACAGCAAATATGCAGTTGAAATTTAAGAAATAAACAAATACACACTCTCAGTGTTAAGGGAAATATGTCAGTTATGTCAAGTCAGCAAACGTTAGCCAATCCATCGTGTAAAGCAGCGGGAGAAGAATACCTTAGTCATCCGGTCGGGCTTTAGAAACGTATCTTGAGCGGGAACGTGGGCAACTTGAACCTGGCCGCGTGGAAGCGCACCTCGGACACATTGTCGGCGGCTCTAGCAAGCATGTTTCTTTGTATGACACGCATCTTGATGTAATTCGTGAGCCAAGAGGCGTTTGTAAGCGGCACCGGTCTCATGGTCCAATTGGTCAGCACTCGCCTGTTCTGCGTCACGTTTCCGATGATCCCCTGCCGAATATCAGAAGAAAAAAAAATATAAAAAAAAAACAGTCGTTCTATTGTCCACGGAGAAGAACAGTTTTTCTATTGCCTGTTGTCTATTGCCCAAGAAGGAAGAATGAAACGCAGATTTTTTTCCGTTAAGACGGAAAATGATATATGCATTGGTTATAGTTGCGCTTACAAGGGCTGTAAGCTTGCTTTATGGCTTCGAGTCCAACGCGATCATGTAACGTAGTAAGTATTTTCTGAACGTACACCACAGCTCCGCCTCCTTAGCACCTCCAGTCACGAGATATACACCGGGACTAAACTATGGTGCTCTCAAGTTGTAACAAACTATGTTTCTTTTTGTACCAAAAAAAGTAACGGCCTCAGTCAGTTGCGCAGCCTGAAGATCGCCAGAGAAGAGAGCGGGGGAAAGACTTTGAATGAACGACGGAGAAGTGCACTGCCGGACTCAGAAGTAATATACAATACTCCGCTCGCTCATTTTTTTCGATGGTTCTATTTTATTTTTGTAATTAGCAGCACATCCCTGAATTAAAAACGAAATTCAAGTAGTACTGGCGTTGCCATTTAATTTGAATACATTATATTCACGCTCACACTTTTCAGGGTCAACATCATATCGTGTATCGGACAGTATCACGTGTAACTCAAATAAAAGGCAAGCGAGTAATTTGCGTTGTGTTGTGTATTATGTTTTTTATGGTGCATAAGAATCTAGGGCTATCATGAGCCAAAGGAAAGAGCTTGTGTTCAAGTGGTTGCTAACGTGCTAGCGTACATCTAAATGAACTTACGTCGACTAGAAATAGTTTGGTACTTTCATGAACTAAGCATTGCTTTTTTATTCAATGTGTTTACCATTGGAGATAGCAAAAATAAACAGGGGTTAGAAATAACTACGTTATTTAATGAGTTAACAAGCGTAAACATTACTTCTTTTTATCCTTATAGTAACGGTTTGATCCTTGTACAAAAATTCTTACGGCTCATCTTTTCGTTTTGTTTTTACATTGACTATGCTAAGCAGCTCTGTGCAGTACGTAGGCACAAATACAGGTCATAAGCCTCAAAGCTCCGTGTTAGATGTTCGCACTCGTTTAATAGTAGTTTTTTTATGTTACTGTACGTGAGCTTTGTGCACTGGGTACGCACCTAGCTTCCGTGTGTTTTTTTTTACGCTCCACTAGCTGCAGAAAGGCACACATCAGCGTGACGAAATCTCACTCAGGCTTGGTGCAGGGAGCCAGTGACAAAGAAGATGGTTAGCGTGAAGGAGCAAGAAGTTGTGGCGTCAACGGGTGCAATGGAAAACGTTAACAAAGAAAGCAGAAGACGTTAGCGTGGTAGGCGCGTCCACAAATGACTATCAAACTCCTACTGCGGCCAGATGAAGCTAGCACTAATGTAACAATAAGCCGACCCTATTAATGTAAAGGAATTATCGCAGTGAAGATGCGGGAAAGTCCGACCATGCCCTGCACGTCAAACGCACCTATCTCGATGGGCGCTGTAGTTGGGTGCGCTACTAAATAAAGCTCCAATAGGATTTGTTTTTCTTTTATTTCTTTCTTTCCTGCTCTCGATAAGTTGCAGTCATGGATAGATGCCAGATTGTCATTGTGATGCAAGGGTAGATTTATGGGTCACTTCCGACACAGGGGTGCTTACGACAGATCTGTGGACACATTCCCATACCAAAGGCATATGACAACACGAGAGGATCAAACGAAATAGTCCAAGAAAAAGCCCTGCCCGTGCTGTGAATTTTTTTTTTTTTTTTTGCAGGGGATAGCAAAGTCGAAGCTACTACTTATGACCTCTGGGATCTGTTAATGGGGGAGCCTTGCCGCATGGAAATAACATCTCAACAAAGTTGACGACTGGGCAAGTTGGTAAGGGTTCATACTTAACCAGCCAAAGGACGAGACACAGGAAAGAGGAGGACAGGACAAGGCTGGACTAGCAACTGAATGTTTATTGAACAGGAGAAAACAACGAAGACTCCTTCCGAAAATCACGTGCACAACCCAACCGTAGGAATGGCAGGAAATTGGGAAGAAGATGAAGAAGAAAATTGAAAGCCAATTCAAAGTCAAGGCCTAACTAACGACTTTTCTAATAGATCAAATTCCTTACAATGAAGGCTAACCGATGCCTTAGCCACACACTTGTCCTCGGCTTTAGCAATGTAAAATGCTTCAACCAACTCTCTACAGAGTTGATTACCATTGATGTAAACTACACCCGTATTATTGAAATCAGGCGCACAAAGGGACGGGTCATGCTCCGACTTACACTCTCGGGATTGCACATGTAGCGCCAGATTAGAACTCGCCTTCCCTCCCAGAGAATTAAGAGTGCTCCGTCAGGCGTCTACCCGTAGTAGCACCGGCCACAATTGAGCGGAATGCGATCGACCACATTCTTTCTGCAGGTGGTGAACTTTTTCTTATGTGACACTGCACAACGAAAACTATCACGAGCTACACTGTCGAGCCCCTGTCTAACTCTGACGCACAAGCCTCCTATCTTATTTCTCGCTGTAAATACAACGTCAACGTCGCACCTTGCCGCCAGTTTTTTGAGTCGGTGCGAAACGCCATGGAGGTAAGGTATATGGCAGCAAACTTCTTTCGCCGCGACCCGTTTTGCTCTTCCTCGACCGTGTTAAAACACGTTCTGACAAACGAGCGAGATGGACAGTTGGAAAGCCTGCCGCCAACAACTTCGAAATTTGTTGGGAAAATGCATCTTCAACACGGTGATGGCAAGATTTACGTAATGCGGACTTGATGCATGCGACCGCCAACCCATCCTTTACCAACCTCGAGAGGTCTGATTCAAATCTAAGCAGGGGCTTCCCTGACCAGGGGCTGTAGCTCGAGGACCATTTGAAGCATTTGGTTGAAGCATTTTACATTGCTAAAGCCGAGGACAAGTGTGTGGCTAAGGCGTCGGTTAGCCTTCATTGTAAGGAATTTGATCTATTAGAAAAGTCGTTAGTTAGGCCTTGACTTTGAATTGGCTTTGAATTTTCTTCTTCATCTTCTTCCCAATTTCCTGCCATTCCACCGGTTGGGTTGTGCGCGAGCTTTTCGGAAGGAGTCTTCGTTGTTTTCTTCTGATCAATAAACATTCAGTTGCCAGTCCAGCCTTGTCCTGTCCTCTTCTTTCCTGTGTCTCGTCCTTTGGCTGGTTAAGTATGAAATAACATCTCACAGTTCGTTCGCAGCGCTATGAAAGCTATGGCGATATGTGCCTGTTAGGACAGTACGCTGCATAAAAGCCTTTCTCCACTTCCTTCACCCCGCGACTGATGGCTTCACAACTGGGAGGGGAATGGTACCAGTGTCCAGCTGCTGCGAATGTGAGACTCGGCCAACACGCGTACGCTATGTTCAAGAAAGACGCGCATCACTTCGCAACGGGTTTCAACACTGCTTCGTTCTGCGGTTTCTCTCCTAATTTAAGCACTGAATGAAACACTCGCTACCCTCACAACTCTACTATTCTTATCCCCCCCCCCCCCCATTTCTTTTTAAATCACTGCAATAATTTTTCTTAAAATAGTTCGGCACTGTTCCAGTTATTTTTCTGTCCCTCTAGCCATCACTGGGGGTAGGTGCGCTAGCGGCTTCCCATCACGGTGAAAATGAGTTGTGAGATGTGGCATATCAATTCACATGGCTCTCATATTTGACAACGCAGCTTTATACATAATATTGTCACGTACACGGTGACTAAGGATACCAATGATAGCAGGGGGTAGCCCAGACACAAGAACACAGCCGCACAGACGCAAACGTGCAAGCGACACTTTGTCGTCCTCTTCAACTTCGTCCTCCTTTTACACCTCAGTCATGCGCCACCTGGCAACGCTAGGTGGCATTACCCCCTCCCTCCGAAAAAAAATGAGAAGGGCCGGTAAAAATGGTGTGAAAAGCAAGAAAATGGTCACAGCGGGTGGCCATACGCTATCGGTGGTAGTACGGCTTCAGTCGCACAATGTGCACAATGTCCGAGCTGTGCTTTCGACGTTTTGGTTGTGTGGCACCGTCTGGGATAACTTCATAACTGAGGTCACTCACACGGCGCAACACTTTGTACGGCCCGAAGTAGCGGGAAAGGAGTTTCTCTGACAAGCCTGGACGGCGAACTGGTGTCCATACCCAGACTTGATCTCCAGGCTTGTAGTCAACCTGGCGGTGCCGGAGGTTGTAACGGTGCGCGTCAGTGGTCTGCTGCTGCCCAATGTGCACACGGGCGAGCTGGCGGGCTTCCTCAGCGCGGATGGCATATTGCTGGGCATCTGAGGATAGCTGGTCATCATCTGGGCACGGGAGCGTGGAATCGAGCATGCTCTGAACTTCTCGTCCGTAAACAAGTCGAAATGGTGTGAAGCGCGTTGTCTCTTGTAAGGCTGTATTATACGCAAATGTAACGTACGGCAGCACCTCGTCCCAGGTCTTGTGCTGCACATCGACGTACATTGCCAACATGTCCGCAATCGTCTTATTCAATCTTTCTGTAAGGCCATTGCTTTGTGGATGGTACGCTGTGGTTTTGCGATGGGTCGTGCAACTCAGCTCAAATATGCGGTCGATCAGCTGTGATGTGAAAGCTGTCCCTCTGTCGGTAATGACGTAGGAAGGGGCGCCATGCCGCAAGACTATGTTGTGCATGAAAAACTCTGCTACTTCGGAAGCTGTGGCATGAGGGATTGCCTTTGTCTCAGCGTATCGAGTCAGGTAGTCAGTAGCGACTACTATCCATTTGTTTCCGGCCTGCGACAAAGGGAAAGGGCCAAGGAGATCCATTCCGATTTGGTCGAACGGAATGCGGGGTACTTTAACGGGCTTGAGAAATCCGGCAGGCTTCTGGGGCGGTGTTTTACGGCGCTGGCATTCGCGACAGCTTCGTACATAGCGTTTCACTGCTGCGGAAAGTCCTGGCCAGTAATACATGTTGCGCACTCGAGCAAGAGTCCGTGAGCAACCCAAATGACCAGACGTTGGTTCATCATGGCAAGCAAGGAGAATATCCTCACGGAGCTCGCATGGCACTACCAGAAGGTAAGTTCTGTCTTGGCTCTGGGAGTTTCTTTTATACAATACGCCTTGCCGTATGCAGAAGGAACCAAGGTGCCGAGATAGGTGTCGAGGCAGAATCGTATCACGCCCTTCCAGATAATCGATGAGTGGAAGGATGTCTGGATCAGCTCTTTGTCGATCCCTGAGCTCAGATGCGCTGAGGACTCCTAGAAAACCGCTATCGTCATCGGCTGTAGTATCGCCAGTGTCAACGGGTGCTCGTGACAGCGTGTCGGCGTCTTCGTGTTTGCGGCCGGACTTGTAAACAATGGTTATGTCAAACTCCTGAAGACGTAAACTCCAGCGTGCAAGTCGTCCAGATGGGTCTCGCAGATTTGCCAGCCAGCACAAACAATGATGGTCGGTGACGACTTTAAATGGCCGGCCGTAAAGATAGGGACGAAACTTCATAGTAGCCCATACGACCGCCAGGCATTCCTTTTCTGAGGTGGAATAGTTCATTTCGGCACGAGAGAGAGTGCGGCTGGCATAGGCTATTACTCGCTCAAACCCGTCTTGATGCTGAACAAGGACCGCGCCAAGACCGATACTACTGGCGTCAGTGTGTACCTCAGTGTCAGCCGCTTCATCGAAGTGCGCCAGAACAGGGGATGTTTGAAGGCGCTCACGAAGCAAAGAGAAGGCCATCTGCTGCTCAGAGTTCCACACAAAGGAGGTGTCCTTCCTTGTAAGGCGCGTCAGAGGTTCTGCGATCTGAGAAAAGTCCGCAATGAAACGCCGATAATATGCGCACAGGCCGAGGAAGCGCTGAACAGCCTTCTTATTAGCTGGAACGGGAAATCGTGCGACGGCAGCAGTCTTATCGGGATCCGGGCGCACCCCATCAGCGCTTACAACATGGCCGAGGAACTTGAGTTCTGTATACCCGAAGTGGCATTTCTGGGGCTTCAGCGTGAGATCAGCAGAACGGAGGGCTTCCAGGACAGCTCGAAGGCGTTCGAGGTGTTGATCAAATGTTTCGGAAAAAACAACTACATCGTCCAAGTACACAAGACAGATCTGCCACTTGAGGCCAGTGAGGACGGTGTCCATCATCCTTTGGAATGTAGCTGGGGCAGAGCACAATCCAAATGGGAGTACTTTGAATTCATATAGGCCATCTGGAGTGACAAATGCGGTTTTTTCTCGGTCTCTTTCGTCTACTTCGATTTGCCAATAGCCGCTTTTTAAATCAATAGATGAAAAATACTTCGCACGTCGCAATCTGTCCAGTGAGTCATCGATGCGCGGCAACGGGTATACATCTTTCTTTGTCACATTATTCAATTTCCGATAGTCGACGCAAAATCGAAGAGTGCCGTCTTTCTTTTTGACAAGGACTACTGGTGAAGACCACGGACTTTGTGAAGGCTGCACAACACCATCATCCAGCATCTCCTGAACTTGCGTCTGGATCACTTCTCGTTCTTTGGCAGACACACGATAAGGCTGCTGTCGTATTGGGCGAGCGTCGTCATAAGTAATGATGCGATGTTGTGTGATGGGCGTTTGACGAACCTTCGAGGAAGAAGCAAAGCAGTGCTTGAAGTCTAGCAGCAGTTGCTCTAAAGCCCGCCGTTTCTCCTTTGACAAGTGACAGTTAATGTCGATGTTGTCAAGAGATGGCTCGTTAGTTTCTACTGCCGTGGATGCAAAACAGACCGGATCGTGCGCAACATGGTCAGCAAAAGCGATAGCAGTCCCCGGGAACAAGTGTCGGTACTCATTAGAAAAATTTGTGACAAGGAGTGCAGCCCGGCCATTGTGAAACGACAATAAACTTCGGGGAGCGCAAATGCCATGAGCAAGCAGGAGTGTATGGTTCGCCTCCGCTACAGCATCACCGGTACGGAAATCGTCACAGGTAACTTCCACAAGAGCACTGCTTCGCGGCGGCAGCGAGACGCTCTCAGCGGAAACACGAATTGCGTTATTGCAAGGACTGCTACTATCTTGTTCGGTAGATTGTCCCATCGAAAACGTGACGAGTCTATTTCGCAGGTCGATAACTGCTCCGTACTCCCGCAGAAAGTCAATGCCGAGGATAAGGTCACGGGAGCAGTCACTTAAAACAACGCAACTAACGACGAACGTACGTCCGTTAATCTGAATGCGAGCCGTGCACATCCCCTTTGGAGTAACTATATGACCGCCGGCGGTTCGAAGGCACACACCTGGCCAAGCAGTGAGCACCTTCCTCAAAACAGTCGCCATGCGACCACTCAAAATTGAATAATCGGCACCGGTGTCCACTAAAGCATTGACCGTGGTGCGACCGTCTAAAATAACCGGAATGTCCAGAGAAACGCTTTTTGCTTCCCTATGTGACGGTACCAGCAGCTCGCGGTCGGATCGAAGCGGCGACGACGGGAGGTCTTCAACGCAGCGACTACCAGCGGCCTCGCCCCCGAAGGTCGCTGTTTTCAGTTTTCCCGACCAGGGCTAGACGAGCGGCCTTGGTCCTCTCGCGAGGAACCGTGAGTGAACGAGGAGGAGCGCCTTGGCGAAGGGGAGCGGGGCTGACGCTGCGAACGAGATGAACGCTGCTCCGCCAGGTACTCCTCAATAACTCGGGGTCGTTGACCAAACCGGGGAGGAGGCGAGTCGATGCGGAAGCCGTGGAGACCGAGGCGTCGATACGGACAATCCCGGTAGAGATGTCCTGGTTCACCGCAGTGGAAGCAAAGCGGACGGCGGTCAGGCGTGCGCCAAATGTCGGCTTTGCGTCGGGGCAGCGGGCGATTGTCGAAGTTCTGCACTGGCTGCACCGAGGGCAGCGGGCGATTGTCGAAGCTCTGCACTGGCTGCACCGAGGGCAGCGGAACTGTAGGTGACGCGAGAATGGGCGGTGGTGAAGGGGGAGCCTGACTCTGCAGAACTTCCGCATATGTGGGACGATTGTCGGTCCCCGACAGCAATGGCGGGCTCGGAACTACAGGTGAAAGAGGGCTCTTGAGTGCCTGCCGCACCTCCTCCCGCACTATAGCAGAAACGGAAGATGGCGATTGCTGCAGAGGGCTCCAGAACTTGCTTAGTTCTTCGCGCACGACGCTGCGAATCAGTTCGCGCAATGCATCGGGATGCCGCTCTGAAGATGCAAATGATTCCGCGGTTGTGCGTGTATGAAAAGGTCGGTCATAAGCCACGGCACGTTGGTGTAGCACCTTTTCCATTGTGGTGGCCTCCGCAAGGAATCCGTTTACAGTCGAGGGTGGGTTTCGCACAAGGCCTGCGAACAACTGCTCTTTCAAACCCTGCATCAAGTGCCTGACCTTTTTGTCCTCGGACATTGCGGGATCGGCTCGCCTGAAGAGGCGCGTCATGTCCTCGACGTATGCTTGGACACTCTCATTCGGCCTTTGGATGCGAGAGTGAATGGCACGTTCTGCATGCTCGCGACGATCTGCGCTAGTGTAAGCCTCGAGCAGTTGACGACGGAATTCCCGCCAAGAAGTTAAAGCTTGCTCTCGGTTCTCGTACCAGATACGGGCGCCGTCCTCAAGGCTGAAGTAGACGTTCCTTAGTTTGGCAGCATCGTCCCACTGGTTGAATGCAGCGACACGTTCAAACTGAAGGAACCAGTCCTCCACATCCTAAAAGAGGTCCCCATGGAAAGTCTTCGGTACCCGAGGGGCCTGCAAGGTGTAGTTACAGGTCGGTGCGAGGCCCGTCACCTGCTGCGCAGGAGCACTAGATGTCATGGCGGCGGGTGCTGGCTGAAACTCCGGAGACAGTCCCTGGAGCCGTCGACTGGAGCGATGCACGGGGGTGTCCAATGGTACAGGGCTGGCGCGACGTCTTGTAGATGGAGATTCTTGCATAGGCGATCGTTTTTCCCAGCAGCTCCACCAGAATGTCACGTACACGGTGACTAAGGATACCAATGATAGCAGGGGGTAGCCCAGACACAAGAACACAGCCGCACAGACGCAAACGTGCAAGCGACACTTTGTCGTCCTCTTCAACTTCGTCCTCCTTTTACACCTCAGTCATGCGCCACCTGGCAACGCTAGGTGGCAATATAAGCTTTGGAAACGATCAACGGGCCAGCCTCGAAAGTGACGTAGCTTTGCCACATTTGCAGTCTCGTGACTTTTGTACTGACAGTGACTGCAGTCAGATATCCCGCACTACAGGACACAGAGAACCCCCTCGAAAACACAGAAAGTATACAGTGGTTCGCATTTCATAGCGTAGAAAAATCAGTAGCCGTAGGCATTGCAGAAAAAAAAAAGTATCGCACGCAGTCACCGTTCCTGAACGACCTTTCTTTCTTTCTTTTTTTTTTTTCTTTTGCATCTACCGTAAACTTGTCACCTTTTTGTGAGTGCACTGAAAAGTGTGTGTGTTTTTTCTTTTTTTTTTTTAGTGGTGTCGAGCCCTGCCTATAAACACCTTATAGGTTGTTAAAGGTAACCAGAAACCTTACAAACGTGCAAACAGCGATCATATATATTTATTCAATGTGACAATCTTCGTAGAGGTTTCCGATCTCTGGACACTTCAGCAGGATTGCATAATTATAAGAACGCTATTTCAGCTTCCTCTGTCTGCACTCGTCACTGCACTGCACTGACAAAGCGGGTGCGTCAATAAAGGCGAACTGATCGAATGCTACATGGGGCGACGCCCACAGCCAACGAAGATACTGCTTTAATCGTACATAGGATGATTAACACTTCCCAGCAACATCATGCGCTAGATTCGCGATGGTAATTTTCAGAAGCCTTCGCACGCGACAGAGCCTCGGAATCTATCGATGCTTTAACCACAATCGTAGTGGCCACATTGTTCGACCAGCAAAGAACATCAGAAATCACAGTGCAGGTTTACGCACGAAGACGTGAAATAGCTGTTTAGAAATATTTTTCTTTTTCAGCGTTTTGGCAGTTGGCTTTAGGATCTGTCTTCCTGACCTGTTACCGTACACATATATGATACTTTTTTTTTCTTGCCGCACGTCAGCATTCAGCGCCATGTCTGGCGACTGATATTTTCCCGCCCCACACATTCGTAATTTTAAGTCAAGCCGAAACAAGATGAGATGAAAGTTCGCGTACCTTACTGTAATCTGAACTGTTTCCCGCAGAAATCCTGCCTTGATTATGGACGAGAATTGTCAATACTTGGTTGATCTTCGCTTTCAGCACTATCTCGTATTTCTTCTCCACGTGAGACAGGGTATCGATGAACACCTATTAAATGACATCAGAGATTCTGCGTTTCAATTCCAAACGCAACAGCAGCAGTAGCAGTAGTAGCCATACAAGAGGCCAAGTGGTAAAAGGTCCCAGAATAGAGTTCAACACATGAGACTTTTCGCTAAGTCCCCAAATTTAAGAGAGAGAGAGAGAGAGAGAGAGAGAGAGAGAGAGAGCGGTAACGCAACGAATAGGAACTTCTGTCAAAGCTAAAATTGTTTGCGTTTACTCAACTGAACGTGACGCATTAAAAGTTGGCTTTTCTGTGTATTAAATACAGCATCGTATTTTTCAAAAACCGACAATGTTTTACTTTTTTTTTCTTCAGGAAGAAAATGTGCGTCCACCAAGAACGACAAGTAGACACCTTTGGCTCTAAAACAAGACATCGCACACATCTTACTGGAAAGCCAACAAACAGTGCATGACAGTTGACTAAATTCGAAGGAGCTGTTACCTTGCTCACCGCCGGTCTCTCTCTCTCTCTCTCTCTCTCTCTCTCTCTCTCTCTCTCTCTCTCTCTATCTCTCTATCTCTCTCTCTCTCACACACACAAAAAAAAAACAGTCTATTATTACTAAACAAGACGAGGCCACTAATTAATAAGTCACCGTGGAGTAGAAAGAAGGCTACTCTTCCGGAAGAAAACAAAGGAATAAAATATATAAACTTCAAAACTGACTTTCCTTGACCCCCCCCCCCCCCCCCTGCTCCCTATAAAAAATAAAGTAACGATTAATCTTACGATACGACATTATTATAATAAAGAAACAAATGCACCGTTGAAGTTTCCTAGCGAGGAAACACTGTAGAGGTTGCAGCAAATTCATCTAAATTAAGCGTAAAAAGCAGCTGTTCACGGATTATTTGGTATATCTTTTAAGGAATGTGAATAATGAATAGGTTTAATTTGTTAGGTACAAAACTAGGTAACTACATAAACATAAACAAGTCTGCGTAAATTCGTGTCAAGGCACATTGTCCTGGTAAGCGCTTGTTCAAATCCAAAATGATGCAACAGGTTATAAAATAACACGAGGAAAAGTACCTAACTGCACTGTTTAGAGCATGACAATCTGTAATACAGGTTCAGACACCAGCACAGCTATGGGGCAACAATGCCTTATCATAGTTATTTTTTATTTATGGATGCTGCGATCTTGTACACAAGATCATAGCAGGTGGGAAACATCGTGTTAAAATATAAAAATACAGACATATACAAACAAAAAGAATTGCACACAAAAGGGCAAGAAACTACCGTGGCGAGGTCACCAACGACAATCATTTCAAGCGTTCTCCAAACAAATGCAATGATGTCTGCTGACAACATCATCCGTGAGGTTATTCCAATCAGTCATGGTCCTTGGAAAAAAAAAATTTCAAAAATTAACTCGCGAATTTAATGGTATAATAGAAAGAGAATCACGACTTCTACTTTGATACCGCGAGGAATAAGCAAGAATAATGGAGGTGTCATTGTTGAAATGATTATTATTTACTGAAAGAAAAACTTCAAGTGACATGTGCGATTGCTGTTAGGAATAAAGGGTAAGCGGATTTTTTTGATGAGGTCACTTACTGATGTTAGCCCGTAAGTGTTGAAACCTTACTGCTTTCTTTTGAATTCTTTCTATTGTATTTATGTTTACCTTTATTCCTTAGCCATTTGTATAAGGACAAATGCATGTTACTCACGTCGTCGAGATGTACGTATCCCTCATCTCGAATTCCGTTTACGACGAGCCACGAAGGCCAGTGTGGTTGCACTGGGATCTTCACTTCGTAGAACATCAAGCCATTAGCCTGCGCCGGTATGACAAAACGTTATAAAGCAAATGACAGATAATACCATTACCGGGTTACGTATTTGCTCCTTCAGAAATGTATTTTAAAAATAGAAGTGGGTATACGAACTCATAAAATCTTTATTATCACAGTGCCCTATCACGGGAACAGCTCACATTTTGTGTTTCGTCATTTTGATGTTCTTGTCTCCGCCAGAAGCTTTTACAGCAGAAATGTGAAACTGCGCCTTCCGGATTCCTTTCTAAACGCTATGCTCTCAGATTTATAAAACTGCTCTGCCATGCACCTAATACCGTCGCGCCCACTGGGCACTCTGGAAGTTCTAACCATGCACTCGAATAGTATGCAAAGATAAACACTTCGTGACTTCCTGGCCAAGTACAGTGCATGTGATTTGATGTAATGGACGACTGCGACAACCGCGTACTATTGTGGCTGGAACAATACACCTATAGTTACGGCACACAACGCAAAAACTGCCCTTGCTCTGCCTCTGTTCACCTTGGAATAATTCAACAAAACCAGATGCTTTGACACTGAAATCGTTTTTTGTTTTGTTTTTTGTAGCTCCAAGAAGCTATTGGAAGTCCCGAAGGAAGTGGGAAAGCAGCCTAGAATTTTCTTCGCGGCAGTTTTCGTCTCTAAAAAAGAGAACTAAGAAATTTAAGAATAAAAATCGAAAGAACAGTGGACGTAAGGACAGAAATGAAGCAAAGATAGAAATGAGAAAATGGGAATTAAAAAGGAGGGACAGAAAAAGAGAGATAGATAGACTGAAAGAATTCAAGAACAGAAAATTGAGAAAAATTAAGAAAACCAACCAACAAACAATGAAAAAGAAAGAAGGAAAGAAAGAAAGAAAGAAGAAAAAAAAAAGAAAAAATAAACAAACGTGCGGACGGACGCAGAAACTGAAGAACTCAGTGCAATAAGAGCAATAAAGCACACTCCTTCATTTTCCATCATGTGTACTTTGCGTGACCTTTGAATGCTGTAATACGAATTTTTGTGTACAAGTAGATCTGAATACATTTGCGTTGAGAAATAGTGATATTGACGCGTGATGTGAAACGAAATGTCACCTGCGGCAGTACTTTGCTAATGCTTTTTGAGGATGTAGCTTCCATAGCGTACCGTTTACCTTGGCGCTTCTAACAGCACTCAAACACCGTCTTTCGACAGAGGCTTATTAAAAACCTAGAAAGCAGATCGATTTCAGCTTACGTAGTCGACTTGCTCGAAGGTCAGTGGAAACGTGGATGACACTTTAGTGGCCAGGAATCGGAGCCCTTCCAGGCCAAACATCTTCGGCAGCGAAGAGAAATGAAAACGCGCTTAAGATACTATACATTCAAATGCACAGGAACACTCCAGTAATTTGATACATCGCAATTATCTCTATCAAGGAAAAAAAAAACACAAGAAAACCTCAACGTAAGGAAGGATTACTCGCTTGCAAAAGATTATTCAGGTCAGTTGGGTATTTTATTTATTTATTTTATTTATTTGAAATACCCTAAAGGCCCAATAGGGCATTACATAGGGGGGGATGTGGAAGCAAATCAGTGTAGAACAAAAACAGATTAACAGATGATGTTATGGTGGTATGTGAGGGAAGTATATCACTAGTCATAGTAAACTTTATACAAAACCAGAGAAAAAGAAAAAAAAATAGTCGGGCAAGCAATATTTCAACATAATAAGAGAACTGTAAAAAGATAAAAATGTGCAGCGATTTCAGCAAAAGGGAAAAACTTGCACATCGCGCATGACAGACACTACAAAGCTGAAACTAAAACCAGAAAAAGACAACAAATGAAACACAGATTACACCGAAAGAATCAAGAAAAGGAAGCTCTACACAGGGAACGACAAAACCGCGCAAATTGACTACGATGCGTCTGAAGAAGCTAGCAATGCTGCTTGAAACTCTGATAAATCAGTCAAAAGAGCGATATTTGACGCCAACTCATTCCATTCATTTATTGCTAAAGAGAGTGGTGAGTATTGGTATTTTTTTGTTCGTGCGAACAGTGGGAGGATTTTGTTCGCATGGTCAAGCCGGGAAGAGACGTGAGGAGCAGGAAGAAGATGGGAGCGAGCAAATTTCGAATTGCTATAGTATAATGTGTGAAGAAATGATAATCTCGCAAACTTCCTTCTGAAAGCGAGCGATGGTAGGTTTAAAACTTCTTTAATTGATGATACGCTCTGAAATCTTGAGTAGGATGATGTAATGAATCTTGCTGCTTTATTCTGAACGGATTCAAGAAGATTCGAAAGGGAGTCCTGGTGAGGATGCCATATAACGGAAGCATATTATAAGGTGGGCCTTATTAGTGTAGTGTAAGCTTGATGTCTTGTGGTAGAATTTGCGAGGTGTAAACGGCGCCTTAGCATGCCAAGTTTTCTGAAAGCTTTGCCGGTGATGAAGTCTATATGAGTATTCCAAGAGAGATTAAAATGCAAATGAACACCCAGATATTTTATAGAAGAAACAGATTCAACAGCTTTACCGTTGATTGTGTACACGCTAAGTAACGGCCCTGGAACAGAAGAAAATCTTATATGTTTAGTTTTTTCTTCATTAATTTCCATTTGCCAAGTACGGCACCATTCAGTTAGCCTGTTTAGATCGGACTGGAGCGTATGTGCATCTTCCGCGTTAGATATTGTTTTATAGATTACGCAGTCGTCTGCAAAAAGGCGAATTGATGAGTTGATGTTACTTGCTATGTCATTTATGTAAATTAAAAAGAGCAAAGGCCCGAGAACTGTCCCTTGTGGGACACCTGATTTTACACGTGCAGGGTTAGAGATGCAATCATTTATCTTAACTGATTGGAAACGATTAGTCAAGAATTCAGCGATCCATCTGGCCGTGTTATCATCAAGCTGCAGATTTTTAGTTTTTAACAGTAAACGTTTGTGAGGAACACGATCAAAGGCTTTTGAAAAATCGACAAAAATTGCGTCTGTGTCAAGGGACATATGTAGCGCATGATGTAGGTCAGTAACTAATTCAAATAACTGCGTTTGACATGATCTTTTGTACTGGAAACCATGCTGGTTTTCTAGAAGCAGATTATTTAAGTTTAAATGGTTCATAATGTGAGAGAACAAGATGTGTTCTAATAGTTTGGAGCATATTGATGTCAGGGAAATGGGTCTGTAGTTAGTAGGATCAGAACGAGCTCCCGCCTTATGTATAGGAATGATGTGAGCGATCTTCCAGTCGTCCGGGACGCATCCTGAGTCAAGTGACTGCTGAAATAGCAGCGATGCACACATAAGGAGGATGAACAGCCGGGCGAGTTGTCAAAAGTCCAATCGGGATGGTAAAGCGCGAAAACAGACGAAAAACGAAAGCATTAGTTATAAGTTAGCGCTCCTCGGCGTGGTTTTCTTCCTCGTTTTTTCGTCTGTTTTGGGGCTGTAGTACCCACAGTGACCAGTATATACCTATTGAGAATGGATAACGGATCTTAAATAAGAATGTCAGACCTAGATTATTAATTATGTTTGTCATGCTGGCCGAATCCATGCACATTAACGCCACAATATCACACCAAACGCTAACAGTAAATATTTGGTGAGATCATTCTGGCAATGTCGTACTTTTCAGTACTTTTTAGAGGGACAAAAGTGATTTTTTTTTAATCTACAAATTACCGCGGGTAATAGTGCTTTTGTTTGCTTCTGTACTTAGGCTGACAAGGCTTTTTGCTGCATGTCGAGAAGAGAAAAGGTCTTAGTCATCCGGCCTGCCATTGTTTTGGTTATGACTTCAATTACCTTGTATGATGTTTGACAAAGATAATCACAAGTTTCTTTCTTTCTCTCTCTCTCTCCTTCACACACACATTATATATATATATATGCGCTCTCTCTTTCTACTCTCTCTCACGCATACACACAAACAAAACAATAATTCGCGACTCAAGCGTCCGAATGCGGTAGAAATATAAATATCAGTTCAGTTCATCACTAGGAATGTTATCAAGTCTCGTCGCAGCTATGCTATACAAATTAAATAAATGAGGCATTTTGTTTCCAAACCTCAATCATCTCTCCACGCGCTTGGTCACATTTCCAAAGTGGCGCATGACTTACGTGATTCATCACGATGGGTCCAAAGTTCATCTTCTGTTTCGATACCGGCTCTTCAGGCAGGTTGTCGAGTGGAGACAACTGGAGAGAATGAATGCGATGAAAGAAAAATGTATTTGATGTCTGATTTTCGGCATCCGTTTAAATATGCAAACCTAAAACAAGGTTCCAATCATGTAATCACAAATGAGCAAACGATGTCCAGAAAAAATGTAAAATAGTAACTGAACACAGACACTTAGTAACGTAACAATATAGATGATAATGCGGAACCCACACTTGTGTGAAAGTATGCAGAAGACACCATAAAAAAAAAAAGAATAAAGTGAAGATACATGGCGAAACTACATTGTGGATGTTAATGCGCAGCCTACGATGCATACACATCCAATAAAACAAACACAACTACACGAAAGGTAAATAACTCACAGTGACATGTAATCACTGCGCAAAGGTCTTGTATGGTAAGGTAAAAAACATTTTATGAAACAGAATGAAAAAGAAAGATAGCAGGCATGTCCCTGCTTACCTCTAAAGTTCGTCCCACAGAAAAAAATTGTGGGCCTAAGACAAGCAAGTTACATTACCTACGTATTGGTTTATGTCTGACGACACGGATTTAAGCTTGTGAATACAAACGATTCTATGTCTTTGTGGTCGTAGTGTGATCAAAATCCAGGTTCAAAGATAGTAGCCTTTAATTTATTAAATGAGTGACCTGGAACGTTTGCATGCAGTAACCGTCACTCATCTTTCGTGACAATGTAATCCGCGTTTAAGGCTTTTATGGTTGCTTAGATAAACTGACGACCGTCCGCCCAAATTATAAGTTGAATAAATTCGATGCCCCTGGCTTATTTGGTATAGTAGTTAAAATATCAGAAACTGATTCTGTTCACTGTTCCGCGCAGTAATACACGCGTATCGTACTGTTGCCCATAATTGACAACTGCTTTTTTCCCCCTAAGTGTATCCTGTTATAGTAGATAAATTACGCTTTCACTGTCGCAGGTAAAGTTACCTCTGTAGCGGGAAGGATTGGCAAAGACGAAATTTAAAGACATGTTTATTACATGCATGGTACAGAGCTGATGAACACTATGTGGGTTAGGTGGGCGACTTCGGAATATGTTAAAAAATTAGCTGGGGCTTAGCTTTAGTTAGGCCCGGTAGGTTGCGAAAGCAATAATAATAGACAGTTTTAGTTTCACGTACGTACAGAGTTACGCACGCAAACGTGAGAAGCCTACGTGCGCTACGCGCAATACGCCAGGACTACTTTTAGTTTCACGTACGTGTCTACGTGTACGTGAAGCAAAATGTATGGACCTTTCATACAAGCCTCGAAAAACTGCGTACGTGTTATGCCGCGCCATCTAGTACAGATGAACAAAACTAATTTTGTTTAGTCGAGCTGCCTTGAGCCGAGCCACGCTGCGGCCGTAGCCAAGAGTCGGTCGGATTGGAAATTGCTGTTCTCAACGTTGTTGCTCTACAGTGAACAATTAGCAGTTCGCGCTATGCCATCGAGGCTTTGTTTTTTGCCTCCGACAGGCGCATACCTATATGCGTCCACCGCACTGCGTGTCGCATGCAGTTTTCGAATGGATTACATTCTCTCACGTCGCGAAGCATATCCAGATCGTCGCTTTTGGAGAAGCGAATTCGCTGGGCAACAGAACCAACAGAACTCATGCTTACAACTTCACAACCTTCCCCCTACAACGGATTGGCTCTGGTTGGCTGCCGGCTTGCATCTGGCACTCTAGCCACTTCTCGCTCAACTCTGGTTTGGCGTGATCTCGCGAGATCGTTGCTATGACGACGACAAACGCTTCACGTCAGGCTTAACAGCTGAAAAATTGTCCTTCTATCTAAAAAAAAAAAAGACTGTTTGTCACTTGAAACTTTACGCGAGGGTAAGATTGGGTAAGCTTAAAGCGAATACAACAGTTTATAACACGATATCGCGCCGAGGAATTAGCGGCGAAGCTGTTATTGCTGTGAAGCGGACGGGCAGGGCGTCGCCATGTTGTCAACTTTACGTACGCCAGCAACGTAAAGACGCCAACGTGAAAATCCGAATCTCACGTACGTCCGTAAACGTCCCGCGGACTCTTCACGTTCTGCGCATGCGCACTGGTCACACGTAGGCGCTTCACGTACGCTAAGCTCCCACGTACGTGAAACTAAAACCATGGCTACGCTATAGTTCCGTTGCCGTTCTTCTGTTTCCTGAACGCGTCGTTACCGCCTGGTTACATTCCTACGTTCTTGACTGGTGAGTGAACACGTCGACAAAGTGTGTTCACTGTTCAAAACGTCCATTACATTTCATTCGGAGTCGTCACCGGTTGAGTACGATTCAAGAGAAGTGCGACGCGCTCGTCTAGCTGAATCTTGAGCGCACCGTCGAGCGAGACGCTGTTCCCGTTCATCTGTCTGTAGCCCGCTGTCGTTTCCTGGCTTCATCGAGACGGCGTGATCTTTCTTTCTGTTTATCAGATTGCATAGCGAGTGCCTCAGCTGAGCAAGCGCGAACGTTCATATACTCCTCGTTTTCCTCCTCCTCTCAACTGCAAGAGAAGAGGTGACAGCAGCGCCTCCACTCGGTAGCAGCGCGGCTCTATCTGCAGCGCGCCGTGCCTACCGACCGCCGCCTCCCGACGACTCAACTTGGTAGCCCATCTCACGGCCGGTCTCGAGGGAGAGCACGCGCTCTTTCTCGAGGGAGAAGCGCGCTCTCTTTCTCGAGGGAGAAGCGCGCTCTCTTTCGAGGCCGGCCGTGCCCATCTCTCCCAGCTGGTATGACGTCACAGCCATCTGGCGTCATCAAAGGTCAAACGTGCCTACCGACCATGGCTACGCGAAAGGCTGAAAATGGAAGTAGTATTGTTTTGGCAATAAAAAAAAATCCCGCAAGATTTAGAACGTCGGAATATAGCTCACGGTGGTTCCTGGAAGATGTCATTTAAGCGCTCACTGATACGTTGGATCACTCAGGCACTTGACGCTACAGAAACTGTAGACAGGAAGGACGTATCAGTCATCGTGGAAACCAAAACAATTCGTGAAGTAGAGATCTGGAGAAAACCCTGCGTCCGGTGTCACGACCTGTAGAGGTGGATGGCTGATGATAACCGGTACAAAACTATCCTGACAGCTCCCTTGCGTCCCTCTGTTGCCCAGCGGCTAACTTCGGATCTAGAAAGAACTTTTTCTAGCCAACATGGTCTCTCTCTGGTTCTCCATTCGAGACCCTTGTAGGTCGCTTATCTTTTTGCCACCGCTAAGACACACCAAAAGCTACTGTGTCCAACTGCCACCGTAAATTGCCTATCAAGGCTCGCCCTTGGTCCAGAATTGAGGTTCACTTGGGATTCCCGACCGAATGTCGCTAAGCGAATTGTTGTGCAATAAATCACCTTTGCATTCCTCGCCGTTGGTTCTTGCGGGACAAGTGTAAGCTTGACCTTGCTGACGATCGGCGTCGTTTACGCCGCTCGCGACACCTACACAAAGTCGACGATCTTAGGTGATGAAGCGTTTAGTCGGAACTTCCAAAACCTAACGTCCCCATACGTTAATGCCCCAATGAGCCGGGCATGCATCGGCGCGACGTCCGCCGCCGCTAGGCAGGAAGGCAACTTCAAGCATGCATTCAGCGCGGGGGCCGCCATTCATATCGGGGACGTCGAAGTTGTCACGAACATAAACATACGAAATGCATGAACAAGAAGCATAATTAGGGAGACTCATATGCTCCGCCTCAAGGTCATGACGCGATAGCGATTGATGATCCTCTCTGATTACACAAACACTCGATAGCATACAGTAGTATGGAACCAATTTACGTGAAAGACCTTGCGCGGTTAGTCAGCAGCGGCCATAGCTAGAAAGTGTGGATTCGAATCTCTCTTGAGACATAAGGTCTCGCCTTCAAAAAACGGGTCCGCAAGCCATGGTCTCGCCCGACGAGTAACAAATCTAGTCTCTTAAGAACAGCGGTTTATTACGGATAAACGAAAAAGCATTAAAAAAGAAACATCCTGTTCATGCGCGCGACAATAGAACACCAAAGAAAAGCGGGAAGAATGTCAGGACTTTACCACGGCGAGACAAAACACACTGCGGAGCGAATAGGGCGAGCAATAGGGCCAAAGCGCTAACGGCGGCACAAGAAACATTGCTCCTCGCGTGACAGCAACTCACGCGAATACGCCTAGGCCGTTCCTGCAGGCACTCCTTCCACCTTCGTGTCGCCGTTCTTTCCGCCGTCCGCGCACACCCCGCTTGCCCATGACGTTCGCTGGCTGCCCCGCGCTGGCCACCCCGCCGGGGCAAAATGCCCCAAGGCCCCGGGGCCTTGCTTCCGAGTGCTTATCTACCCTCGTCTTTCGCCGCTAACATCCCGCCCCTAAGATTGGCTGCTCGCTCATGCGCACTCGCGCTGCCCGCGCAAACGCAATACAAATAGGAAAACGCGCGCACGGTTTAAAACACTTAAAGGGGTGGCGGAGCCCCACAAACTTTTTAAGCAAAATAAGTTCATTTCTCGAGTTAACTCGTTTAAGACATGAGTAGACCCTTATTTAGCATTACGTGTCATGTTTTACCCGCTTTCATACCGAGCGCGACGTCACGTTTAACGAGAGCGTCGTTGGGTGTTATATATTCCCGTTCAAGGCCCTGTGGCATCGACGTCATGACCCTCTCGACCAATCAGTATTATTCGCTCGCCGCAAACTACGAACACGACGGCGACGCCGACTTTTGTGCTAAGTGGAACTCTAAAGCTATTGCGTAATAATTGCGCTATACTGCGAATCTGTCAGAGTGTACTCAACAATGTAGGACACAACTGGCAAGTGCGGTCAGTGCTACATGCTTGTGAAACAGTGCCTATAAAATAGTATATATAAGAGCACAGTTGCCTCTGACATTCAGAGCGCACTTCTTGTGGTCGCCAGCCACAACGCTTATGCTGAAACATATGCTTTGTTTGTTCTGTTACAGTCATGTTTTCAACGCTTGCAGTTCAGAGAAATGCGACAAGCAGTGATTACTATCGGTCACTGCTGAAAACCATAAGATTTAAATCCAGGAACTTTATCATTTTGGTAATATCTAGGGCCTGCATACGACCGGCAGTTAACAACGATGTGCACCCCGCTTGCCTCTGCAATGACTTCCCGGACGGCGCTGAACTTCTTTGTCGGGTCACCAGCTTCCGTCAGCGGGGCGTTGAAGTCGTAACTGGTCACCATGGGGCGGTACTCGGCGTCATCGGGCTTGGAACCGTCTACCATGCTGGCTGTGACAGATGCCAAGGAGAAAAAGGATAATAACCCTTTTCTAAATTAAACTAAACCCGGACAATTGGGCAGTCATAATTGCTCGCTTGCTCTTTTACTTGGTCAGTTTCTCAGCCCCTCAATTTATCTCATCTCACCAACTCTCACTCATTCTCACTGACTAGCCTAAGCTTTCTCACTATCTCACTCACTCACTCACTCACTCACTCACTCACTCACTCACTCACTCACTCACTCACTCACTCACTCACTCACTCACTCACTCACTCACTCACTCACTCACTCACTCACTCACTCACTCACTCACTCACTCACTCACTCACTCACTCACTCACTCACTCACTCACTCACTTTATGCCAGAAAATACAGCTTAGGATAGCAAATCCTACTAGCGAGCAATGGTAAAGTTTCAAAGCTTTATCGCGTTCCATCCACCTTTACTGAGATCTCTACTTTGTTCCTACTGATCACTGTCGTTCGCTTGCGAGGCTTCGTACTGTAGCAGTCGCAAAGAAGTACGAATTTGAACAGTTACACCTTGAACTGACAAGATGGCAACACACATAAGAAAAATAGACGAATTTTTGTAGCGGTCTGTCTGCGTGACTTCGGAACGTTCTCAACAAAGGCCTCTGTGTGTCTTTTTTTTTTTCTTCCTTTGAGAACGTTAGCTCATCCTTAGCTTATTTTTTCACAGTACAGAAAGCAGCTGACACCCCTCCTCCCCCCCCCCCTCCCCTCTTCCCACCTAAATATAACCTCGTAGTTTATTTACTTATTGCAAGCAAATGTATTCTCAATAAATTAATTGTCGCGTTATATACCTTCTGGCTCATATGCACTACAGAGGAAAGTCCTAGGTAAAACTCAATAGGGGATGGGAGAGAGGGAAGAAGAGAATAATGAGTTCTCACTGTAATGCAAGATTGGTAGCGGTACGACACCGAAACGCTCGATTTATTTAAATCTGCACTCTCACCTCCTGCGGTGAACCCGAACGATGTGCCTCCATGAAACATATACCTGAAACGACAGCACAAAGTTCATATAGACGTGGACCTAATCGAACTCGAGTAGTCTCCTGTCTGTGGTATGGTAAGGACGGTTTTAGCGTCCCAGAGTAAATTTGGCTAGTAGGGACGACGTATTAGGCGGGCTCCGAATAACTTAGAGCGACGGGGGCCTTAAACGTGCACTGGCATCGCACAGATAATTGTCGCTTTTTGCATTTAGGACCCACCGAAAAGGGGCTGGATTCGATGCCGGGTACTATGGCTCAGTAACCGAGTGTCTAGATACCGCGGCAAGTAGACTTTAGCCTATTATATTTGTTACATATTAAAATCCGCTAAAACTGTAGGACCATAAATCCGTGTATCATTTATTAGGATTTCTACAGTGTTTTTCTATTGAACGCGAGTACATACCATGGCGCCGCCTCTCGGCAGCGCAAGCGTGACGCACTAAGTGAAAGAACGCGCGTTTAACTACTCGTGTGTGATGCCTTCCGAGGCAGTTAGTTGTGCGTTAATGTTCGATCTACTTATTTAATTTACACTTCAGTCCGGGCCTGAGTTAGCTTAATTTGAGGTATTGAGCCCCCTCAGTCGGCAAGAAAGCACTTCACGGAGTCAACGAGCTTCCAAAGCGTAACCCGGGAATGTTCTGACTACTGCGACGACGACACACACCGACCAGATCTGTTGTCGGTGCTATGAAAAGAACAGAAGCTGCCACACAATCAGCAAGAGGTAAGCGCTCACTGAATCTGTGTAATTAGAATTCTCTACGAGATGAACAGAGATGTCGGATGCCGGACAGATGTGGATCGCCTTCATCATAATCCTCATCGTCATCATCTTTATTTTCGGCGTGAGATACGTGTACATGATTATCAGTATTACAGAAGGAGGCGCCGTTCATTTGCTCTATTGAACAGCGGGGAGGGACGACGCGGAGAAATCCTCCTTACCACTGGGGCTTCGGGCGGATTTTTGTTTTCCCCGCGCAAAGCAGATTTGTTGAACCTTATCTCAGATGATCACGAACTGTACAGTTCTTGCTCATATTTGCTTACTTCTCGGTAATTTGAAATTAGTACTTCTGTACTAATTTCTGTACTAAGATTCGGACACGACTGAACGACTGAACTGAACTGAACTGAACTTCTGTACTGCTGAAGTTCCCTAAGACGATTCATCATGGTTACCTCTGCACATGGCGGCAGAATCTTTTAGTTCGTTGCAGTGAAATTTTCGTCATACTTATCGCGCATCAGTGCATTCACTGAGAAATTTCAAACCTCCCGGCTTTCGAAGCACCTTTTCTCACACTGATGAGGTGTACAGCTCCGTGATGAAGATGGCAAATTATTAAAGCGAATGACTCAAATCTCTCTATTTTAAGACCACTTCGTGAGATACAGAAAGAAAAAGCAGTACCGGAGGGAGCGCGCCAGGAAAGGAAAACAGCAGCGCCGGATTAGGTTCCTGGGAAAGGACGACGCGATAGAGCGCAGCCGGATATTTAGGGATAGGTCAGCGGCGGCGCAGAAAGGCGCGGAGAGAACGGGCGACAGTAGAGTGAGCGGAAATTTTAGGGAGGCAGCGGCAGTGGGGAAAAGGAGAGATATCAGCAGTGGCGTGGGAGGGTATCACTGCTGGAGGGAAATATCAATGGTGGCGCCCGTTTAACGTCCTGGAAATGGTGGCAGCGCACTCACAGCGCTTGCCCGCCATGTATATACGCCGCCACTTGAACTTAAGAGTTTTATTCCACATTGTTATGGATAACGACGCACCAGTTCTTAGACGTGGGAGGGAAATACAGAGAAATTACGCAAGGGCGGAAGAGATTAGACTAGCTCAGAATGTCGCTCTTAATAACCACCGTCGGGAAGAAGCGGCTACGGATGAAGCTACGTAAGCAGTTCGGAAAGTTCAACAACACCAACTTCAGCGGCACATCAACTACACATTCTTAGAACATTCTAAGGATTTTCCGTATTTTTTTTCCCCATTCTTCCAGCAATCAGCCTAACGGTAGGAATTATAAGGAAGCAAACCTAACGGCCTTACAAAATTTACTAGAATAAGCAGGCACAGTTAGCAGGCAGAAAGGTACTGCAGTGAACTAAAGTGAGCTGCTGACGATGATGGCTACGATGATGACGGCACGGTGCACTCTATATGCGGCATTCGCGGTCAGCAACCGATCCCGCGAGCATGAACTCGGAAGGAAAAAAAAAAAAAAAATAGCCGTCCTGCACCGTGGTAGGTGTGCCACAAGATAGCACTCGAAATCCGGTTTCTCGGTATAGTATCGGTGCATGGTTTTAATGTTGGCTATTTAGCGCGTTCTCCTTGAAAGCGCTTTGGGCCGCAGCAGTTAACGCCTTTCTCATGACTGTTATTGGCTATGCTGCAACAAAGCCTATGCCCCAAGATCACGTACATTCTTATGACGCCCACGCTATTTAAACATATCAACTGTCAAACGTTGTGTATTTGTCGGCACGAAGACAAAACTTGCTTCTCAAAAACAAAAACAAAAATCTAGGAAATTAAATAGCGCACACGACACGGAACAAGGATGAAAACATAACACAAGCGCTTCGCTTGCCCCGTGTCGTGTGCGCTATTTAATTTACAAGGTATTGTACCAACCCGCTCAATTGTCAGTTTTACAAAAACAAACATGTTTACAATATCATCAGCGTAAATGTTGTAATTAGTGCACCAGGTGTCTGATCTCACGTGTGGATGGAAGCAAAGGTTATGGGCAGCGTTGCTGGACTTTCTAACGTCTATGCAATCTATAGGGTCGCCCACTCTCAGTGCGAACACGCAAGCAGGTGGTCCCTTTCTTGAAATCTCCACGCGTCCGACCCAACCGCACATCGAAGCTAAAAGGCAGGTCTTGCGAACATCTCTTGGATGTCCCTCTGTGCCTGCGCCACTTTGCTTTCATGTGTTATTGGGTACGACACTTTGAGCTTTGAAGAGAGAGACTACCTGCTCGCATGTTAGCACAAAAAGTGGACAACCCTATACGTCCGGACGCCGGAACACGTTAATAAGAACGGGGGATGCGGATGAGTAGTGCCCTGCGCGTCACTTCAAACGTTAGACTCACAGGTTGGCCGATCCGCCAGATGCAAGGACCTCACGCAGGGTTTTGGCGACCTCTCTGCTCTTGATGTGACGGTGCGGCATCATCCATTGGTCGTACCAGCCCGTGTACAGCTCCGAGACAAACAGGGGGCCACGCTTCTGGAAACCCCGATAAACATCGAACGCTTCAGACACGTTCGTACCTGGAATCGCGTACCCACCAAGACAGATTAAAAGTCGTGAAATGCTACAAAAGAATAAATAGAAGGAAAGTGCGAGACACGTGCCATTGGTAAGATCAGTTGAGCCATCACATGTAAAAGCCAAGCGCCGCATAGACATAGTTGGATATAGGCGATCGGGCCTATTGCTGCAATGCAAACACAACGGCGTTATGTGCTGTTCAGACTGAATAATAAATTCTGTCGATGTTAAAATAATGCACTGCCCTTACAGAGCGGCCCTAACAGGCTTTCTAAAACCCAACCATTAAACTCAGCTCAACGCCATTTGATTATGACATCATTTCCGCTTCGAGCTGCTGATCGATTCAGCCTCGAAGTGATGTCCCGATGAAAGTCGGCAAACGAATACCCCCCCCCCCCCCCCCCCCCCCCCCCCAATGGAACATGTAGCCAAAACATAACTAGAAAGGAAGAGAATACAAGAACGGAAGCGCTACTAAAGATCATATATCATGGAAGACAGGACATTAGTCTATGTAAAGCCACCCAATATGAGGACAGGCATGTTGTGGTTACGGTAGGAAGAGATTATCAAAAATATATATATATAAAAATAAGCGGCTCTGTTAGGAAGAGCGTAGCTGACACAATTGAAGAGATGGCCATTGACCTACGGCATCATATACAAAGGCTACTACAAGCTTAAATAATTCAAAAATAGCAATAGGCAATTTTCTCAAGGGAGGGGTCTCTCCACGGGAAAAAATGATCCTGGAAACATATCAGGATGACAGAATCATCTGGCTAATATTTCACCAGCCCATTCCCAGCTTCAGGGAAATGAGGAACTCATGAGCTCGCCCGCGGTCTCACCTTCCGGATAGACTCGGAACCACGTACAGTACATTCTGAGCAGGGACACGCTAGGAAACTATAAATTACTGAGCGTTATCGGCCAAACAGAGTAGAATACCTGCCGGCAGATAGCGCACTAAGAGCCAAGAAAGCGTCTGGAGGCGCTTAAGAGCACAACCCAAGCAATTGTGTTGGCTTCAGCATGGATGTCAAGGATTTATATTACAGCCTCCCCCATGACTGCCTGCTTAAGCGTGTTCGATTGTGCATCACTGAGGACAATAATGAACGTGGTCTCATTAATACCTCTGGGTTAAGTGTTGAGAGTTTCGTCGAAATTTTGAGGTTCTACCTACAGTCCACCTTCATAGGCTGGAAGGGCAAGTTATTCACGCAAAAGTCCGGAGTCTGCATTGGATCGAGTTTCGCCCCTGTCCTAAGTTAAATCTTATTGATATTCGTGGACAGAGAGACCTGCAGGAGAACTTAAGGTGCCTCCATCACTCTACCTTCAGGTATGTGGACGACTTTTTAAAATTCACAGACGTGAATGATTCTATCAACGAATGAGTGGCGTCATTGAAGTTTTTACTGAGTGTGGACCTGGGCCAGAGTTTACTGCCGAAGAACCAGTGGACAATCGGTTGCAGTTTTTGGATTTGTTGATCCATTTCGGGCAGGATCATGTTTGTTGGAATCACAACCCGAGATCGGCGAAGCCCTTGCGGAGTTCAGGTTCGGGACATTCAAAATTAGTAAAAAAATGGGATGATCAGCACTTGTTTGCTCAATGTGTTAAAGACGTCTTGCTCACACGACATGGGTAACGATTTTGAACGGCAATTGACAAGAATTGCAAAGGCCGGTTATTGGGATTCCGTTAATAATGACGCCTGTTATCGTCGTCTGAAGAGCGTTTCCGATTCACAACTTCTGCGCCAGAAAACATGCACCCTCATTCCTCCGTGTTCGCACCTTCTCTCCCGTAGCCTTACTCGACAGAAGGAGGTATCAGTGCGCCGGATTCGGACAGGGGCTGAAGCTGAGTTGTGAGTCAGCGCTTGTCCTGTAGCTTCCTTTTATCTTGTCCTATGTCTTCCTGTCTGCGCTGTTTTTATTAACAGTGGATAAGAAAGCCCCTTGGCTGTTTATTTTAGCGGTATGCATTAAGAGGTTAACTTATTAGCACCCACTTGAAAGCAATCACGTGGTGCACTAATGCGGCAGTTTCTAGTTATATCCTTAGACCAGCGTGAATGTTAACAAAGGGCATTTTGAGAAAACTGCATTTTTCCATTGTAGCCGTGAGCTAAGGTGCGTTCTATTAAATTATTGTGATTTATTATGTTGTCCTCGTGCACCATTTCAAATTATTGTTGTTAATAAAAAATTGTATGTTGTAAGAAAATTGTGAACCATGTTTTTTACCTCTATTGTTTTGTATTCTTGTATAGATTATGCTTTGTGTTCTTTTTATTGTTGCTAATTGCCTTTCCCCTCTGTAATGTACTCTATACCCTAGGGTAAAATAAATAAATAAGTAAATAAATATATATACTGCGTTGTTAATTAAAATCTACTCCATATTGGGGCATCCAGCTGAGCGCATTGGACTGTCTGCATATGGTTGTGCTGGTATCCCTTTTGTCGACTGGCCACAGGGGACCTAAACAGTGATGTTGATGCCTTTTACAACTCTATTGTTAAGGGGAATGAGTCACATTTGGTAGAACGCCAGAAAAGTCATCCAATTCAGATCTTTCTCTGCGTATCCACGACATTTTGTTTAGCGTCTCATCGTTTCATTTTAAAGTGTATAAAAGATTTTCCTTGTTGGAACAAACCTGTTCCGAAAGCGATTGCTGCGAAAACCCCTTCGATTCTTCCGCAAGACACGCCGGACGTCTTGACGCTATGCGTAGTGAAAAGCACCGTGTCTCTCCCAAGCTCCTTTCGCATCAAGTCTCGTAGATGCTGCAAGTAGGCGTAGTCACATTCCTCGGACTGGCTATAGCGGCTTTCCACCTGCAAGTGTCACCGCCATGTTGCTGCTATGTACCGAAGAAATTCATCGGCCCGAACTTGCTCTTAACACTGAGAGAGCTTGAGTTTAGAATGAAAAATACCTGCAGAAAAAATTGTGGAGGCTCTGAAGGAAGCGTTGACATATATAATAACAAACCCACAACATTGGTAGAACCAAGACCGACTGAAATACAGACCTACACAGATAGCACTGCTCCAGCGAGCACCTTCTAGTTCATAGCCTTCGCTGCTAGGGAAAGAACACTACGGGCAGCCTGGCGCTTCTGTTAACCTGTTGATAAGAAGGGTCTATTAGTTATGTCGTTTTTCTTCGTCGTTATAGTTTAATTAACTGTCCACGTTGTAATGCATAAGCACCTGTTCTGCGCATGCGCAGCGGGTAACTGCAGTGCCGTCGAACAAAGCGGAATCGCGGTATGTCCTCTGGCGAGAGAAAAACATTAAAATAAACACTCTCCGCTAAAATACAAAAAGGCAAAATTTTTGAAGTGTAACTCGGGCAAAGATCTTTTTTTTTTTTTAATCTGAGTACACTTTGTTTATATTAATTTATGATTTGATGATGATGACAATGGCAGACGAACAGGTCAACCGAGCGCCCTCAACGGCGAGAAAGGTAACGAAAGTTGGCGCACGAGGTCCCATAGGACCCTGTTTTCCGTGCAGGTTTGTATTTCAGTCGGTCTTTTGTAGAACAAGTGTCGAGTTTTTCAGTGCTTTCAATTTGGTTGACACGTACCTTTGTTCTGCTGCGAAACTATGACGTTCGCTTCTCCGCAGCCTATATACGAAACCAAAATATTTTACTAACTGCGCAAAACCCTTTATGTTGCATGAACAGTCGTCAAACAGCACGTTCTGGCAGCAACAATCTGCACGCCTGACATGATCAATTTTTATGAGCACTACGAGAGAGAGGGAGAGAAACAGACGTGTAACACATTTCGAGACTTTAAAAATTTACCTGAAACATGATGATAGGGCCACCGTTCTTGATCAAAAGGTGTCTGACATGCTTGAAAAGCTCGACGAGGTAGCGGTCCGCAAACCTTATGTATCCTAAAAAAAAAAAAAAAAAAAAAAAAAAAAAAGCCTGCTCTGCGAAAAACAGCTTCATGGATAATCACGCGGCTTTTATTACAAGTAAATGTTTGCAGTTGTGCTTAGAGGAACATCATGGCGATAACAGCAAAGCCAGACATTTCCTGATTCTTTGCTGATGAATGAACTGAGTGATATGTCATATTTACTCACTCTCATCCATTGTCCGTAAACGAACGTCGGAACCGTTTCGCAAAAGCCAGTAGGGAAGACCACCCTGGAACGGATATACGGAGAAAAAGAAAATAAAAAGAAATTAGGGCATAACCGCTCTTCCTAAAGAACGAATTAAGTTTAGCTTTTGTATTTTATTTTTCTCCATCACACGTATGGCTACTGCATGTACCCTTTCTTTCTTCTTTCTATAGCACAATATCGGTAGAATGATTCTTTCCGTCGACAAGTTTTCGTTTCGTGCAGTCTTTCGGCACATTCTGTTCCTAAAAGTTTGCATACCGCCAGTTCATGCAGAGATTTCTCGACACATGATATATGTAAACCTCAGTGAGCCGCAGAGCAGATAGCTAAACGTACCTCGGAATGGCAGCCCTGTGGACTGCTTAGGTGACCAAAAGGAAGGGTCCAGGTGGCATCGAGAAACCGAAAATATATGAATGTCCTTTACTTTTTCCTGTTTCGTCATTGCGGCTGGCGACGACAGTGCACAGTTTTACTGCAGTATGCATTTCATGCTTCGTGTTCCAGACATTCCTGTTCATAAATTTATGTCAGCTGCTAGCTCTCGTATCCGGTCATATGTAATGAAAATTTGATGTTTACAGTTCAAACGACCTCCCCCAAAGTTTTCTAATGGCGTAAGTTTCTCGGGTTCACACGAACATTTTGAGTAGTTATAGCCCGTCGTGTCAGCAGTACGTCTAAGCTTGGCGTCCTCTACGCACTGCAAAAATGAAAAGTAAATCTAGGGCAAATCTTAGAGCAAATATTTCATTCAGATTCATATAATTAAAGGAATTCGAAAAGGAAAACTTAAGCTTTTTTTTTTTTTTTGTGCTCTCTCTAACGAGATCGTGCAAAATAACGAAAGCGATGTTTTAACACAGGAAATTGAAGGCTTAACGGCAGCCGACTAAATGACAGCTGCGGCATTTGTTAGTCATATTTTTAATATGCTCATCTGCCGGCGCCATCTGTTATCAGGGGAAATTAAAAGGAGAAAAATGAATCTGGCAGTGACGTATATTTTGGCGAACAGGTGATCGATAGTTCGCTGTAATCACAAAGCGGACTCCAAGAGCCAGTAGATAGGCAGGCACACGAGATCTGGAAGCCTGCAGAATAAGTGGGTGCAGAACTAGAGTTATTGGGGAGCCATCGGATGTATAGCCTGCAGGGCACATAATCTCGCCAATGACGATGAGTAGCCATATGCGCTCGAGTTGGCTTCTCACCATGTCTCGCTCGGCACCTATGTAAGGGCCAGGCCGTAGAATAACCATGAAGCCAAGCCGGTGCGCTGTCTCGAGGAACGCCGCGATATCCTGCTGCCCTTGGAAGTCGAAGTGGCCTTCCTCGGGTTCATGGCTGCTCCACTCGACGAAACTGCGTGGTACGTTCGCAACGTGTCTCAGGCCTCCTGATCGTCGAGCTGCAACCTATACAACACCCAATGCTTGCGTCCAATGCCCCATTCGTAAATGCCCCAACTTTATAAGAAAAGAACGGGCGTTTGTATTCTTGCATATTCGGCCTATTTGGAGATTACTCGGAAAAACTGCTGCCCCAGTAGCACCCATGGTTTGGCATCTGTCAAATCATCAAATCCGTTTAAATGCCACTTGGCTGCGACCGTAGTAACATGTGAGGAGAAATATGGAGCATTCGCGTGTATTTACGTGTCGATGGTGTTGAGGCCGGCGGCACGCGCGTACGTCAGCCGTTCCAGCCACAGCTCGGGCGGCGTGCGGAAGTAGTGGACGGAGCCGGACAGTATCCGCACGGGCTTGCCATGCAACGTGAATGAGTCACGCTCCAGGTCGATGGCGAACGTTTGGCCCTGGGGACGTACCAGCGGGACATTAGTATGCGACATTAGTACGCGAACTTAAGTATATGCAGCCTCAACACATATAAAAACTGCACCGGTCACCACATGATCTATTTTACACTTATGAGAGGGTTAAAATGTTTCCTCTGGTTTGTTTTGGTTTACTACGCAAAGCGACCCAGACTATCTAGGTAGGCTCTAGTGAAGGGCTTCGGAAATTTCGGCCACTTCGAGTTCTTTAATGTGTATTATAGCAGAGCACAGCACACGGCCGCCTTCTTTTTGCCTCCATTTAAAAGCGGCTGCCACGGTCGGGATTTGACCAAGCGCTGTACAATGGATCCACCGCGGCAGGGCGATAGCAAAATATCTTCTTTAGGGCGGGACAGTTCAAACGAATGGACGGATAGACGTGCGCGAGTGTGTGTGTGTGTGTGTGTGTGTGTGTGTGTGTGTGTGTGTGTGTGTGTGTGTGTGTGTGTGTGTGTGTGTGTGTGTGTGTGTGTGTGTGTGTGTGTGCGTGCGTGCGTGCGTGCGTGCGTGCGTGCGTGCGTGCGTGCGTGCGTGCGTGCGTGCGTGCGTGCGTGTGTGTGTGTGTGTGTGTGTGTGTGTGTGTGTGTGTGTGTGTGTGTGTGCGTGCGTGCGTGCGTGCGTGCGTGCGTGTGTGTGTGTGTGTGTGTGTGTGTGTGTGTGTGTGTGTGTGTGTGTGTGTGTGTGTGTGTGTGTGTGTGTGTGTGTGTGTGTGTGTGTGTGTGTGTGTGTGTGTGTGTGTGTGTGTGTGTGTGTGTGTGTGTGTGTGTGTGTGTGTGTGTGTGTGTGTGTGTGTGTGTGTGTGTGTGTGTGTGTGTGTGTGTGTGTGTGTGTGTGTGTGTGTGTGTGTGTGTGTGTGTGTGTGTGTGTGTGTGTGTGTGTGTTACAAAGAAGGGGAGGTTTCAGGCAAATAATAAATATACAAAGCGCGATCAGCCAACGTGTAGACCTGCAAAGTTTCCTGTTATTCTAGGTAAACTTGCGCCTTGCGCCATCTCACCGCCTTCCTCACAAAACTAACTAAGATTTCACTGAAAAAAAAAAACACCCTATAAAGTTTCACAGCAGTTAAGCCCTCATCCAGCGGCGGAATGACGTTATTCCATGGCTGCAACAAAAGTGCACGTTCGCATCCCTCTCGGTTCTTAATGCAGGCAGCGTTTGATGTAACGACACCCGCTGGACTCGCTCAAAATTTTTGCGGGAGTCAAGGAACCCGGTCAAGTGGTCGAAGTAGATCCACAACCCTCCTCTCGGCGCCTAATTCACAGCGTATTTTATGCACAAGGATCGGCCGTTTACTACTGGCGCGTTAAGTCCAACCTAGCTGAAAGCATGAACTTGAAGGCGCATGTATTTACTGTAAAGATGGAGCCATTACCTCCCTACATTCTTTAGGATTTCACTATAAGACATTTTACGCATCTTCAAGAGAGGGGTTTTACGGAGCTTGTGGGGCCGCTGCTGAAGAGCAACCCTCATGACAAATTTCAACAAGGAAAATACACAGAACCCTTGGTCATTTCCCTCTTTTTTATCTAACGCTCAGAAAAAATGTTCAAGAACTTGTTTGGTTTGTTTTATATGGTTTAATGTCCCGAAGTGACTCCTATGAGGGACGCCAGATTGGAAGGCTGCGGAAATTTCGACTACCTCTAATCTTTAACGTGCCCTGACATCATACTATACACGGAAGCCTTGTTTTCCGCCTCGATCGAAAAAGTGGCTTCCGCGGCTGGCATAGAACCCGCGTACCTGGAGTCGTCAGTGGCGCGCCCTAATTCCTTAGCCACCGCGGCGGGAAAGTTAGATGTCGTACACTACTTTCTCCCAAGTAGTCCACAAATAATTTCGGCGCTGAAAATGAGCTTAGAGCTTGGTGCGTTCGACTAAGTTTGGAAGGACAGTGACCCGATCTTGGGACGCGTTTGCAGTGATTTCTCTGGTGGAGGAGCGGACACACATTGTACATCACCTCCCCCCCCCCCTTTTTTTTAATTCATAAGACATCTTTTTTAGTCCTAGCGAATCATTTTAAGGTGAGCTGAACTGAAAGTCTCCCGTTCCATGAAAAAGATGGCGTTGTGTCGGGAATCCTACGTGACGCTGGAAAATCAAGTCATTGAGATTCATTTTTATTGCGAAAGCAATACTAGGCCAGGTTTCGAGCCTTCAGCGTAGCGTGGTCCGGCAGTTACTCTTTACACCACGTGACTACTGACGTCATACCAGCGCGAGAGCTGGGCTACCAACTCGGCTCTTCAGCGTAGCGTGGCTCGTAGCCACGCTGGGCGTTTCGCGCTTCTCCCACTAGGTGCGCTGTAGTCTAGCAGGTGGTAGTCTAACAAAAAGGTGGTAGTCTAACAAAAAAGAAATTTAACACTAGGATCAGCTACATAAACATGCAAGGAGGTAGAAAAAGAGCGAAATGGCTAGAGATAGAACAGCAGTTGAAGAATGACAAAATAGGTGTGTACGCTCTTTGCGAGACTCATCTCAGGGATCTAGAAGATCCGCCGTTTATAGAAGGCTACGTCTGGGAAGGGTGCAACAGAACGAGAACGGAAAAAAAGGGTGGAGGGGTAGGTTTGTTGATACACCAGGGAACAAATTGGCAAAGAATTAAATCATCTTGTAAAGAACTTATCTGGGTTTCAGGAACAATTGCCGGCATAAGGACATGGCTACGGGTAGTTTATATAGGAACAGGACATCAATGCAGGCAAGAAAACAGGGATCTTGTTGAATGTCTCAGTGACGAAAGTCAGTTTGGAAACGGGGCCAATATTATTCTACTGGGGGACATGAACGGCCACATCGACGATCTGGATGGATACACGGATTGTAACGGCAAGCTAATGCTAGATTTCTGTGAGCGACACGATCTAGTTATAGTAAATAGGGAAACAAAATGTGAAGGCCAAATCACATGGGAATTCCGCAACAGGCAGACGACCATTGATTATTGTCTAATGTCGCAGGAAATTTATAGCAAGGTCACAAAAATGGAAATAGACGAAGGAGGGGAGTGTAGTCTGAGAAGTGATCATAAACGTATTAGTCTGCAGATGGGGCCCTTGATGAAAAGAGAAATGGAACTCAGACAAAATGTAAACGCAAAATTAAACGACGATCAAATAGCGCAGATAGCAGCAGACATAGCGGAAGCAATAGAGAAAAGCCCCATGGAAGACTGGGATTATGAACAGGTAGAACTACTCATATATAAGGAGGAAAATCCAGGAGGTTAAAGTAGCAAACCGCTGGAATGGAAAGAGGAAGCCACGGAGCTTGTGGAATAAGGAAATCAGGGAAGCTATTGTGCAATGACGGGCTGCTTCAAGGGAACACCGAATGGTAAAGAAAGCACAGGTATCTCAGGAGGAAATCGACCAAAAATGGGAATCATATCGACAAAAGAAACTTCAAGTGCAGGCCCTCGTCCAAAGTAAACTAAGACAGTCCACCTATCACTGGATGGCTGATATACACGATGCCTCTGGAGGCGGAGCAAGAAAATTCTGGAACCATTTAAGCTGGCTAGGGAAGTAGAATCAAAGCAAGCAGGATCGGATTCAAGATAACGAGGGAAATTGTTTAAAGGGAGACAACACAGTGAACTACATTACATCAGTTATAGCCGAGTCATTTAAAAGCGACGATAGGGTAATCTCCGCAAATCAGGAAGCAACACAAGGTAGCAGAATACAAAGCAGCTTAGAACTGACCAATCTAAACTGGAAAAAGGCAGAAAAAAATATTCCTGAAAACACATCTACAGGAATAGATGGAATTCCGATCAAGCTGATTAATGAACTCGGTCCAAAAGTAAGGAAACGTTGTTAAAAGCTCTGGAAACATTCATAACGAATAAGCAAATTCTGGACAGCTGGCGGCAGAGTAAAATGAATTTAATTTATAAAGGGAAAGGAGACAGGATGCACATAAAATCCTACAGGCCGATTACCATAACATCTGTTATGTACAGGTTAGCCATGCAGGCGGTGAAATTAAAGGTGCAAGCATGGGTTGAAAGTAACAAGATACTCGGAGAACTTCAGGACAGCTTTAGAAATGGTAGACGCTTAGATGATAGCCTGTTCGTGCTTACCCAATGCATCGAAATATCTAGAGTGGAAAATAGACCTTTGTATTTGGCCTTCCTGGACATAAACGGGGCGTACGACAACGTAAACAGGGAACTCCTGTGGAACATATTAAAAGAAGAAGGTATCGGTTATGAGATAATAGAGTTCCTACAGGAAATATACCGAGATAACAAAGTAGAAATTACGTGGGAAGGGATAAGAAGTACGGAGGATGTCAAAGTATGCAAAGGATTAAGACAAGGCTGTCCTCTATCACCGGTGCTGTTCATGCTTTATATGGTAAACCTGGAACGGAGGATACAAGACAGTAGCCTAGGTTTTAACCTGTCATATAGATTAGGTGGAAAGGCGGTAGAGCAGCGCCTCCCCGGTTTGATGAATGCAGACTATATTGTGCTGCTAGTTGAGAGTCTGGAAGAATTGCAAACTCTAGTTAAGTATTGCGGAGACGAAGGGGACGCTCTAGGCTTCAGTTTCAGCGCAGTTAAGTCGAGTCTGATGATTTTCAACGGCTCAACTGATCAGGGTCTTAAAATACAAGGCCTTGAAATACCTAGAGTAGCAGAATATAAATATCTGGGGGTACGGGTAAACGAAGGATTGGCATACATTGGAAAGCATGAGCAATCACTTAAGGCCAAAGGGCGAAGGAATGCCGGGATAATGAAGCATAAGGCATTGTGGGGATACAATAGGTATGCGGTTTTGAGGGGTATTTGGAAAGGAATTATGGTGCCCGGACTTACTTTCGGAAATGCGGTTTTGTGCCTAAAATCAGAGGTACAGTCGACATTAGAAACAAATCAGAGATCCGTTGGACGATTAGCACTAGGTGCCCACGGCAAAACTACAAATGAGGCGGTACAGGGAGATATGGGCTGGGCATCTTTCGAAGTACGGGAAGCTCAGAGTAAAATATTATATGAGGAACGCCTGAGGAAATTGGACAGTAGCAGATGGGCAGCTAAAGTATTTAAATACCTGTACCTAAAAAGCGTTGACTCACAATGGAGGAAAAGAACTAGGAAACTAACTAGTAAGTATGCTAGTAACAAGGACGGAGAAATAAAGAGCATTAAGCAACAGGTGAAAAACACAGAAGGTAAAAATGGGATAAATTCGACGGAAAAGAAACAGAGTGTGGAATTATACCGAAAGTGGAAAATGCAGATCAGGAAGAAAGATTTCTTTGATAACTCAAGAGGCAGTGCCCTACTTTTTGAAGCTAGATCAGGGTGCCTTAGAACACGCAGCTACAAAAAGAAATTTAACAATGGAGATGACGCATGTGCTGTATGTGGAAACTCCAGTGAAACAATTGGCCATATTATACTCGAATGTAATGGTATCCATCCGGAAGTTGGTGCAGGCGCAATCACTGTTCCTGGAGCTCTGGGGTTTAGTGATAACAGTGGCCGGGTGAATAAACCGGCGGTGGAAACTAGCAAAAACCGACTGGAAGATTGGTGGCTTAAAAGCAGAGAAGTGACATAATGTTAGTAACGTAGGAACAAAATTTAATAAATAGAATGGTGGTTTAGTTAACCATTCTAAATCAATAATTAAGATATAGGGAGAAAAATGAGCATGATAGCTACTGCTACCCCCCTGTTTCAAAGGGGACGCTCCTATATTCCATCCATTCCATCCATGGTGCGACGTCATAAGCGAGGCGAAGATGGGCTACCAAGTCAGCTCATCAGCGTAGCGTGGCTCGTAGCCTGCAGCGTTGGAGGTTTTGCCTCCCGCCAAACCCTCTAACTCTACTGCCGCTCCCTTTCCCAATAGGGCGTAATTTTGGCTCTGCCTCGCGGCCAAGTCTCGAAATTATTCTTTATCAGCATGGCCTCCGAGATCTCAAGGTCATGCTAGCAGAAGATATTCTAGAGCACTGTACAGACGCTCCTCGCGCCAGTGGATCAGCCACTTGTAGGCAACTTCCGCGAATTCTAATGGCCTTGAAGGTGTTTTAAACCAACAGAAAATCAAAAAAGGGCTATGAATGCAAAAGCGCTCCTGCATATGTTTCGCGCGCGCGTAGCACATGTATTGTATAGGGCGTAACGCTAGCGCCACCAAGCAGTCCCTCAGCGAAACAGACCGCCGATTTCAATACTGTGGAGACAGGCGCGACGCTGCAGGCACTGTTGCCTGCTCGTAGCCACGCCGGGCGTTTCGCACTTCGCCCACTAGGTGCGCTGTGGTCTAACATATGGTGTCGTCTTGCATTGGAGACCGCCTCTTGTTTTCGCAATCTCCTAGGCTTAACTGCAGCTGAGCCACTGTGATTTTTTTTCGTGCTAATTACACAATACCAGTATTTAATCCTTGAAAGCATAGTCCAGTTTAAAAAATCTTGCTCGTCGTCGTCGAACCCCCAGTATATGCTTGCTTCGACAAGTTTTAGGCCGTTAGCGCTCCCGCACAAATTCAACGAGTTTTGGAGTAACGCCGCAATCGACACTTGGCTCCCCTTTCTCTCCTTTCACTTTCCCTCTCATCTCCCTCCCTTCCCTAATGGCGCTGTTCAGATGTCCACAGAGCAAGTGTGACAGATACCTCGCCTTTCCCTTCCTGTGAACCAATTATTATTATTATTAGTTACATCAGGTGTTTAATTCAGCAGTGTGCCTACCATGTGACTTCGTGCAGACCGGGGGATCACACCATAAAGATAAAATTAAAAGAAATGAAGCAAAAAATTAAAAATACGAATAATCAATTTGGTTCACTAAATTTAAGCATGCAATGATATCATCGACCGCGGCGGCTGCGTTTCGATGGAGGCGAAACGAAGAGGCGTCCATGTACTGTGCGATGTCAGCGTTGCTGTTGCTGCTGTAGGAAGTAGGAAAATAAAATTACGCTACAAGTGACACGCATGACCACCCGCATCACCAACAGGCGGCATGGCATGCGCGAAGAGGACACACTAAAACTATAGTTAGAAACCTGGTAGGGAGCCGAATTATATACAGCCTGCCCTACTAGTGCCTCAACAAGAGTGAAATACAACAAGCGGATGCCCTGCTATGCAAAGCGTATAAGACGGCGCTCCGATTACCACGCAACACGTCTACAGAAAAGCTCATGGCGCTTATATTGCAAAACACATTCGAAGAACTACGCGAGGCGCAGCTTGAGTCGCAAAAACTCAGGCTGCTGCAGACAACGACTGGAAGAGCGCTCTTACAGAGACTCGGATACTGTGAGCAGATGCGAGAAATAGCGAGGACGGTAACGATCCCCGACGAACTTCGCAAGTCCCTCAAGGTAGCTCCAATCCCGAGAAACATGGACCCTAACCTCCACCAAGGTAGAAGAGAAGCAAGGGCCGATTTTATTCAAAAAACATACGCTCCTCAAGACACGACCGTGTATGCAGACGCGTCCTCGAGAGGAGGACACAACAAAATTGCAGTGGCCACGGTGGTCGATTCGTCTCTACGCGAAGTGACCAGCGCCTCTATCCGACACTGCACAGTAGCAGAGGCCGAGGAAGTAGCCGTTGCTCTAGCGGTGGCGGAGGGCTATAGAGCTGGGCGGTCGCTAACGATACTCACGGACTCTCAAACAGCCTGTCGAAATTTCATGAATGGTAGCATTGGTCGTCACGCACTCCGTATACTCCTCAAAGCGAGCGACAGAATTAAAAACCGCGAATAAAAGAAGACCAGCCACAAAATTATGTGGGTACCGGGGCACATGGGGGTGGCAGGGAACCAAGAGGCTGAGAGGATAGCTCAAGCATACACTACTTTCCGAGCATCCGACGAGTCCGCGGAACTTTTGCCAGCACCCAAGGCATACTCGGCCATACTAGAAAACTATAGAGGAAGAAGAATGCGATATCCCCCACCGCACAGTTCTCTCACCAGAGAGGAAGCTGTCATATGGAGACAATTACAGACGGGTTCATACCCAAACTTACACATACTAAACAAAATGCACCCTACCATATACGCTGACAGATGTCCGTGGTGCGATGAAAAACCAACACTATATCACATCACATGGGCCTGTCAAAACATAGATGTGGTCCCCAAAATTCGAAACCCGAGTGCGGAGCAATGGGAGACTCTGCTGTCCAGGGACCGCTGCGAAGACCAGCAAGGTCTGGTACAGCGAGCCCAACGGGCAGCAGTAGCCAGCGGAGCCCTGGACTGAGGGCAACCGACCATTGTGCAAAAGCGGACGAAGTCGACGGAGAAGACTTGTGGATTTAACAAGCAGACATCTCTGAAGACGTCCCAAAAACCGTCAAGTAATATAGGGCTAAATAAAGTTTTTCCTCCTCCTCCTCACGGGCCTGCTACTGGCTCTGTAGCTGAGCCACCTCCGCTGATTTAAAAAACTTATTTATTTATAGGAAGGGAAAGGCGCGGTAACTGTCTCAATTGTTTTTCTGTGGACACCGCAACCGGCAACACGACTGGTGGGCGAAGCGGCGGGGGTCTGTACTTTCTTGAGGCGGCGGCAAAACGATGAGCTCATGATCGAGACTTGGGCACCAGTGTCAATGAGGGCAGAGACGGGAACACCATCCACGAGCAGGGAGAGGAGGTTACAGGGCGAAGAAATGGGCAGTAGAGGATTTCCAGGTCGGGGTACCAATGCAGCGTCACCTCCGAGAGCTGCATTGGCTAGTTTCCCGTGAAGCGGCCGGCAGTGGACGGCGAGAAACTGCGGCTAGGAAGAGGTGAACGGGAACGGCGGGCTGGCGGGGAAGGAGAGCGACTGGACACAGGAGGAGGCGGAGTAGTATCGGTGCGGGGCGGCTCATAACGAGGCGTGAAACGGCGGTGACCGTAATCGGAGTAGCGGTCAACGTAAGGAAAACGTCGAGGTGGTGATGTCCAGCGGCTGCGGCAGTGGCGAGAGATGTGGCCAACACGCGAGCACGTGAAACAGATCGGCCTGTCGTCAGGGGTGCGCCACTCATCAGGATTGCGGTATCGGTAGCGTGGCGTGTAGGTGTTGCGGGGCGTAGCGGTGGCGACCATGGGAGGGATGGGGCTCGAACTGTGGTGTTCCACGGTGTGGCTATAGGGGACGCCCAAGTTAACAACCTCTTGACGAACGACGGCTTGAATGAGAGATATCGTCGCTAGGTTACTGTCCGAGGAGGGCGGGTTGGATGCAGCAGGAGCGAGCGCTTCCAGTTCACGACGCACGATGCGGGTCACATTTTCAGTGTTGGAAGGCTGCCTTAGGGTCGGCAGATCCTCGCACGTGGAGCTAGGGGCAGTGTTGGGGAGCCGATTGAAGCGATGTGCTTCAACAATATAATCGAGATGCGCCCTCAACGGTGGCATTTCATGAGCTAACAACGCTCGATACCCATGTTCGGCAGCGTCAAATGGCTTGAAATTTCTTCTTGCAGCTCCCTTCGTATTCCGGCCACATCAACTCTACGAAATTCAGTTCACTTTGCATTGGTTATTTCCTGCAAATTGGTTGCTCGTCCCCAAACCCAACGTTTCTTACATCATTCTTTCCTCGCTCAGCCACTCAGCCATCGACTGGAATGGCCTTCCACACGACATCGCTTGTAACCATCCACATGTATGCCGTACCAATTTAACACCGAAGACCAGCGCTCACGCATGATAATAATAATTGGTTCACAGGAAAGAGAATGCGCAGTATCTGTAGCGCTTGTTCTGTGGACGTCTAAACTGCGTTTAAAGGAAGGGAGGAAGGTGGAAGTGAAATTGAAAAAAGAGGGAGGTGCCGTAGTAAAAGGCTTCAAAGTAATTTCGACCACCTGGGGATCTTTAACGTGCACTGACATCGCACAGTACATGACGCTCTATTTTCTCTTCAACCGAAATGCAGAGGGGAGGTGGTGAAGGATGG
This sequence comes from Amblyomma maculatum, assembly GCF_055883805.1. Lineage (NCBI taxonomy): Eukaryota > Metazoa > Arthropoda > Arachnida > Ixodida > Ixodidae > Amblyomma > Amblyomma maculatum. The sequence continues at coordinate 77,308,035 of NC_139347.1, forward strand.
CTGTTCCTGGCCCTACGGGGCTGGGACGGTAGGTCAACGCCGCTTGCGGCGGGGGTTGTTGTTGTGGCTGTACAGGAAGAAGGAAAAGAAAATGCACGGGCCTGCTACTGGCTCTGTAGCTGAGCCACCTCCGCTGCCTCGTGCAGACAGAAGAGAAAATGGAGAAGAAAGGTTGGTTGGTTGGTTTGTGGGGTTTAACGTCCCAAAGCAACTCAGGCTATGAGAGACGCCGTAGTGGAGGACTCCGGAAATTTCGACCACCTGGGGTTCTTTTAACGTGCACTGACATCGCACAGCACACGCGCGCCTTGCTTTTCGCCTCCATCGAAAAGCTGCCGCCGAGGCCGGGATTCGATCCCGTGTCCTTGGGAACAGTAGTCGAGCGCCGTAACCACTGCGCCACCCCGGCGGGGTAGAGGAGAAAGGAAAGGAAGAGGGAGAGAAAGACGCGCGCCGCAACAACAGCCGTCGTCCACCACCGAAGAGGTGGCGGGTGCAATGACGGCCCACAACAGGTAAAAATTCGAACAGGCTAAACCCCGCCGCAAGCGGCAGTGACCTACCTGTCCCAGCCCCATCAGGGGAGTTTTTGCAGCGGGGGCTAGCCAGCGACCGAATTTTTATCTGTTGTAGGCCGTGATTGCACCCGCCACCGCTTAGGCCGATGGTGGACGACGGCTGTTGCGACACGCGTCTTTCTCTCTCTCTTCTTTTTCTTTCTTCTCTACTTTCTCTCTTCTGTCCGCACGAGGATAGGAGGGCTACGGAGTTAAAGATCCCCAGGTGGTCGAAATTACTCCGTAGCCCTCCACTACGGTTCCTCTTTCTCTCTTTCCTCTTTCACTCCCACCTTACTCCCTTCCTTTACGGCGCGGTTGCGGTGTCCACAGACAACAAATGAGACAGTTACCGCGCCTTTCCCTTCCTATAAATAAATCAGTTAAATCAGAGGATACTGTGCCGGAGTACCCGAGTTCGAACCCGACCTCGGCGGCTGCGTTTCGATGGAGGCGAAACGAAGAGGTGTCCGTGTGCTGTGCGATGTCAGCGCACGTTAAAGATCCCCAGGTGGTCGAAATTATTCTTTAGCCCTCCACTACGGCCCCTCTTTCTCTCTTTCCTCTTTCTCTCCCACCTTCCTCCCTCTCTTACGGCGCGGTTGCGGTGTCCACAGCAAACAAGTGGGACAGTTACCGCATGTTTCTCTATGGTTACCGCGCCTTTCCCTTCCTATAAAGAAATCAGAGGCAGCGGAGGTGGTTCAGCTACAGAGCCAGTAGCAGGCCCGTGCATTTTCTTTTCTATCTTCCTACAGCCACAACAACAACCGAAACGCCGCCGCCGGTGGTCGGGATAGAGCCCGGGTACTTCGGAACATGTAGTCTGACATCTTAACCACTGAGCCACAACGACGGGGCCTCTGTACATTGTTTAATTAGATTATATTAAATTGGCCTACAGGAAACGAAAAGCGCAGTATCTGTTATACTTATTCCGTGGACACCTGGACAACGCCGTAAGGGAAAGAAGAAAGGTAGGAGTGAAAACGGAAAAATACATATAGGTGCCGAAGTGTACGGCTTCGCGGACACATTTGCTAACGACAGTATGAGGCATTACAAACTTTCGCTTTAATACACCAGATGCGGACCGTATGCAGGATACTGAAGACAAAACTACGCAGGAGACAGGACACAGAAAAGAGGCAGACAGGCGTCTGCGTACTGTCTCCTGTGTAGTTTATGTCTTCAGTATTGCGCCTTACCAACTAGCCCCTCATCACACACTCCTAGTTTGCGGGAAATAACAATAATAATCCTCACTGCTCCATGCTGTGCGCGTTTCGTTTTTGGAAAATATCGATGTGGAGAAAGGAGACAGCAAACGCTCACTTGCTGAGGCGTGATGATGCACGGAGTCCGAGCATGGTGAAAAAGAATGGACCCGGCCACGGCAGCAGTTAGCCACTTTACAAGGGTGACCACTCTTCGTATCCTTGCAGTTCCCATGGCTGTTGTATTGGGAATGATAGAGACCGCAATTACATGTAATTTCGAACCTTGATTTTATGAGAAAGAGGTCTTCCGCGCATAAAACACAGGAATATTGTTCGCTATTCCTATGTTACATTATATTAGATGTTCCCTACTGAGATACTCTGTTCCTTCTTTTTGCAATTGTTTTCTTTTTTTGCGCCGACTTCACGTAACGAATAGTGGTACCAAAGTCCGCGAATGTAGGCCCGCAAACGAACACATGTGCCAAGGTATCGCGGTACATTTTGTGAGGCTGTTTAGAGGAGCCCTACAACCATAGAACTGTCTTGTGGCCAGGCATTCAAAAATTTGTTTTGGCGTATGCCATTGTAACAAGGGTGAAAGATACAGCGCCTTTTCTTTACTATTATTTATATTATGGCGTTGTTGCGGCACTCTCGGAAAGCATGTAAACGGCATATCCTGCTCCCAGAGGAGAACTAAATGCTACAACCGACATCGGTAGCTCTATCAATCCTCTCTGCTCTCGATATTGCTGCTGTTAGCGAGGAAGTTGTTCAGCAATAATAGCTCACTCTAAACCTAAATTGTGTCTTCAGTCTCACCAAGACAGGCTTTCTTCTCTGGCTGTAGGTCACAACCAAGATAACATGAATCCTAATCTTCTACTGCTACTTCTTCTTATACGTCGCCTCGGCACGAGGTTCAGTACAAGCTACAGTCTGTTGAAGAGTAATTAATAATTGCCCCCTGCATTCAGTATAAGAGGAATTTCGAAAGCGTGACTACACAAGTCGAAATAAGTTCTACCTAATGGACTTTCATATTAAAAACACACACACAAAAAAAAAAAACGAAATATGCCTTTAACGAGACTTTTGTACTGCTGACGTTGCCTCGATTCAATAGAATATTTCTAGTGCCCAAGCAAACAGGATCCCGTCAGATGAACTACAGTTATTCCCCCATAGGTAGCACCAGTAGCATTATATAGCTAAACTTCTCCCTCTTCAAATCACCTATGGTGGTCATGCGCGCTATTGGAACTGAGCGTTTCCACTGTTCCTCATACCAGGCGCTGAGTCATGCTTTAATGCATTTAGCTTTGCAGCCCTCATAAGAAAACATTACAAGTCCCTCAGACACGGGCCATTACAGGAAACGGAAGAGGGGAAAGAAGGTGTCAAAGAAAACCACCGAATATGGCGAACGTTGTTGACGCTGAAAAATATTCATTGCCAAGTCTTGACTACTTCCATTTTGCTTTATTCAAATCGGAACACAGCAAATTCTTACCTGGTGGTGTCACGGTCCACCAAGCTGTGAAATGGCAGAGACGTCGCTTCCTGTTGGCAAAAAATAAGATTTTCCTTAAAAGCATGGCGACGCAGTCATGCGTGAATACTTCAGTAGCTCAGGTTGAGAATAAAACTGGTAGAGCTAAGCTTACGGCCTTAGCGCACCAATCGGCGTGAGCTTATTGGTACACGCTGCCAAAATGTGTGGAATGGTAGAAGGCTGCGAACGTAGGCCTGTCGTGCGGCCGGCTAGATTCGCTCTGTCCCTGCTCTTTCCTACAGCAATGAAGTAGAGCAGCAGTTAGCAACTGTGGTATGCTGCGGCTGTGCAAAAGATGCGACACACGTTCAAATTTTGGTTTGCACGTGCAAGTGTATGCGTGGTTTTGCTGTGAGGTTGACTTGCGCTCGAATGGAAACTGATGAAGACGGTGATGGAAAGCGTGAGAACTAGTGGCTGTTTAGCACGTGCTTGCTGCGGAGAGTATCTGTCGACAGTCAATGAAAAATATCTTATGGGGGCCTTAGTTCACAGTTTTTTCCGTGCCCTCACATCGTTCGTCTTTCACAGCCATGTCCGAAAAAAAAAAAAAAGAGGGCGAAATGATGTCGGTTACGCCTGGAATGAAAACGTTTTTCTTTCACCTCAACACAGGAACTCTACCTGCAAAAAAAAAAAAATGGTTGTCGTTATATATATATATATATATATATATATATATATATATATATATATATAGTGACATCATTGCTCTTCCTATACGCCGGAGCCACTGCGCATGCGTGGGGTGTGTATATATATATATATATATATATATATATATATATATATATATATATATATATATATATATATATATATATATATATATATATATATATATATATATATATACACAGTGGCTCCGGCGTATAGGAAGAGCAATGATGTCACTGCGCATGCGCGGCGCGGTGAACGCGGCGGCAGTGGCACCTCCGAGTCACCGCGCCGGGGACCTGCCTCTTCTTTTTTTCTTTTTTGTCTATTTTTTTTTCTCTTCTGTCCGCACGAGGCAGCGGAGGTGGCTCAGCTACGGAGCCAGTAGCAGGCCCGTGCATTTTCGTTTCTTTCTTCCTACAGCCACAACAACAACAACCGCGCCGCGGAGGAGTCGGTGGTTGGGGGGGCGGTGGCCTCAGCAAGCCATATGTGCACCGCATGCGCAGCTGGCGCGGTGGCGGCGGTACTTCTGAGTCACCCGCGTAGCGGAGGAGTCGGCGTTGTTCCGACGCGGCTACATCGTGGACGCGGCTCTCCAGCTGTGCTCCGTGTGACGTCACTCGTTCCTCGTGCATGCGCACCTTGGCTCATCGGGGGCGGGTTCGAACCCGACCTTGGCGGCTGCGTTTCGATGGAGGTGAAACGAAGAGGCGTCCGTGTGCTGTGCGATGTCAGCGCACGTTAAAGATCCCCAGGTGGTCGAAATTACTCCGAAGCCCTTCACTAAAGCTCCTCTTCTCTCTTTCCACTTTCACTCCCACCTTCCTCCCTTCCCTTACGACGCGGTTGAGGTGTCCACAGAAAACAAGTGAGACATTTACCGCGCCCCTAGCAAAAAAATCCGATAGAAAACTAATAGCCTATCAGATTATTGATATTGGTTTTATAGGTCTGCCAGAGTATTGGTCTTATGGGTATCCTAGCCGATTGGTTTTACAGGTCTACTGGAGTATTGGTTTTATAGGTCAATTGTTTACTGGTCGTATAGGCTATGGTTTTATCGGTCCTATGGCATCTGATAAACTGATAGGTCTGTAATGCTAGTAGACCCATAGCTGTCAATAATCTGATAGACCTACAAAACCAGTAGGCTTCCTATTGGTTTTGTAGGCCCTATGGAATATTGGTCTCATCGAGTAGCTGCGGGTGTTTTACCTCTCCGGACACCTGAAAGGAGAGGGCAGCTATGTTCCATTTTCTAGGGATGAGTTACGCAGCAGGTGCATGTATACACATTTTAATCCACAATGACAGCGGCAACGCATACTGGCACATAATCCAAACATTGACTGCATCCAGGTAGCCCTCGATTCCAAGATTGCGGATTTCGGCCCGATGATGTCTCTCGAATGCCAAGGCACCTGAAAGAAATAAAAAAAAAAAAATGCGTTACAGCTTGAAAAATAAGCGATTTCAAGAACGCGACACCACCATGACTTCAAAAAATCGGTCCACACATATACCGGCAACCGCGATTGCGCGCGTATTCATGCGGAGGCAGTTAGGAGAGGCGCCGCCATTACTGAACGCCGAGGTAGCTGCTGAACCAACATTCCGCCTTGCGCCTCAACACAGGTTCTGCCACTTAAACACAGTGCGCACGATATTCGAAGACAGATTAACGCTAAAAAGTTTCATCAATACTTTCAAGAAATCGTGCCGACAACTTTAAAACTCGACGCTGCGTTATATCACACCGCGCGATTCAAATTCCTTTGTTGGCGTGCAGGCAACGGCATTCTGCAACGCAAAGCCACATCATACACTGACGAAGTATAAACGTCAGCCCGAAGTTGCAAGTGATGCACACGCACCTGATCAAAAGCTGAACGTGCGCTGGAACGTTGATATCCTCGAGAAGCACCCCGAAAATCGGCGAAAACTTATAAACACAGGGCACCGACCGAACTGCCGCCCGATCAGCGATCGCGCCAGCGCCAATGCCTCTACGGAGCTGCGCATGCGCGCCCAGAGGAGAGGTGGAAAGGAGGATGAGAGAGGCCAGCACGGGAACGCTTGCGCGGGAGAGAAAGGAAACCTACCTCTCCGCTGCGAAGCGCCGCCGGCATCGCGCTACCGCGTCGGCAGCTCGCGCCGTACTCGTCGCGTGCTCGATGTCGACTCCTCTCGCTTCGGCGGCGGTTGCAGCGTTGCAGTTGCTTGGACGCGCGCCTCTCAATCCATTTCACCGTCCTGCTCTGCACATGTAGCTGATTATGACTGAGCTGGGCCCCGACAGAACCGTGCTATATCCTCGTGCTTTCCCATCTCCATTCAGTGATCCAGTAGCAACAGCGTCGCGCGTCTTGCGGCTCCAACCGTACGTAGTTAGTTGAGACCGCGCGCAGCGTTCTCAATTGTTATTGCGGCTAATATTGTACGTTACGGCAACACTCAATAAACGGGATGAATGCGTGAGTTTTGGGGATGTGTCCGAGATGGAAAAGGAAACAATGACAAAGACCTAAAATCTCCAACGTACTGATCCTGCATGCAAGACCCATAAACAAAGGCATACTGATGTATCAGACACATGAACCAATATGTAGTAGTCTACAAGACAAGCATGTATCAGCCTATAAGATGTATGGGCTTCTGCACTGGTCTGATACTTTTCTTATACAACCCACCGATAAACCTATGAAACCAATACTATTGCCTATAGGACAAATATGTACCAGTCTATAAGATTTATGAGTTTCTGAATAAGTCTCATAGAAATGCAGATAAAACACATAGAATACCTACAGAACCAATACCGATTCTTATAAAACCAATAACGCACCCTATTGGTCTTTTTTGCTAGGGGCCTTTCCTATAAATCAATCAATCTACGCAGTCACGTTGTCTTGACTCGCTAGCGGCGGCAGCGGCATCGGTCAGTCGCTGCTAGCGCTGCCTCCACATAATTGCCACCACATAATGTCAGTGTGGCCTAAATGGTTGGTTGGTTTGTGGGGTTTAACGTCCCAAAGCGACTTAGGCTATGAGAGACGTCGTAGTGGAGGACTCCGGAAATTTAGACCACCTGGGGTTCCTTAACGTGCACTGACATCGCACAGCACACGGGCGCCTTACTTTTCGCCCCCACCGGAAAGCGGCCGCCGAGGTCAGGATTTGATGACCAATCCTACCATTCATGAAATTTCGACAGGCTGTTTGAGAGTCCGTGAGTATCGTTAGCCACCGCCCAGCTCTATAACCCTCCGCTACCGCTAGAGCAACGGCTACTTCCTCGGCCTCTGCTACTGTACAGTGTCGGATAGAGGCGCTGCCCCAAGCATCCTTGGCCGACCATTTACGTGTGGCCGACGTTCGGAAAATGGTCGGGAGCCTACTTAGTCGGCTAGTAAACCACGGCAAGCGGTCGGCCCGGAGGTAGCCGCTAGCCATTTCGGCAAGTAGTTCGCAGCGGGCTTTGGCCCGACTTTTTGGCCGGACTAAATGCCGGGCACGGCGCCAGGTTAATGGCAAGAGTGCGGCAATGCGTCGGCCCGACTGTTGAGGCGGTACATTGAAAAAAGGTTATGAAGAGCATGACTGCTACTTTTTTTTTTTTAAATTTGCCTGTTACTCGGCTTTGGTTTTTCGCGATGTTATGTAATTTGCGCTTAGTATGGAACAAAATGATACATGCTATTTATTGTAAATGTTTTGTTACATTAATTAATGCGATTGTTTGTTTAGCTTGTCGCTCACATTTTTAGTGAACCTTATAGCTGTTAGTAAAATTATTTACCGAGTTCTGATAAACAGCACGCCACAAGGTGACCGCGATTTCATGTGTAGATCATGTCATTATACATTATACTGTTTGCTTATTACGAAGCGCAGCTGTAGGTGATGTAACATCAGTTATATTTTTGGCGCACAAGCTCCCGTACACCCCATTTAGCCCGTATCACTCACTGAAATTCGCTATATGGCAGCTGGGCACTTGAGTAGACGCAACTTCGCATTGTAAGGGAGGAGAAGGCTATTGTGTAAAATAAAAGAAGCGGACAGAAGAGAAAAAGCACACGGGGGGCAGAAATTATGCGTAGGGCACTGGCAAGCCTTGGCCGCGGCGAACGCTCCAGCAGGCAAGCAGAGACAAATTCTAAAAACACTACTTCGCAGCAGGAGAAGAGAAATGCGTACACGGAGGGAGACTCGGACGAAACAAAACCGACCTCACGCTCGGACGTTTCGAAGGAAGGGCGGAAAAGAGGGGGAAAATGGGAAGGGCGGGGCAACTGTGTCACCCCCGCAGCTCGAAAGTTGGTGGCGAGCGTTCCTGACTGGGCGAGAGAAGAAATGTATACACGCCGACTTTGAAGAGAGCATGCAGTTTTGTGGTATTTGTATACTATTTTTGAAGGAGCTCTTTTCGAACAAAGTTGTCTTACGATCAAATATATGAAGAAAAAAAAACGAAGGAAAATGATTATTGTCCAGGTTATTAATCGCATACTGTTTTTCTCAAAACAGTCTGGTAAAGCTAAGAGCCGCGAGAAAACAGGCCAGCGTCCTTGTCATTTGGTTTTGTTTCTTTGCGTGTGGCCCATTCATCCTCTTTTACGACCTGCCGGGGTGGGACGGGCGGCTCTTTTCATTTTTTTTTTTTTTCGGAAGTCGGAGGGGCGCATTTTCGCAGCGAGCGGTCCGATTCTACACCGGAAACTAACCCCCTCTCCTCCCCCGCTTCTTGTCAACAGTTCTTGGAAGACTCGGCAGCTTGTGCTCGTGGGTGCGTGCGTGCTTTCAAGTTCGTTGCACGTTGCAGAAGTGTAGAGCGCGACCAAGAGACGATCTCGAGCGCGCGAGGACGCTGTACGTGCGAACGAAATGTTGGAAATGCAAGCGCGTTTTCCAAAGTTGCGCGTTATTAGTTAAAATTACAAGACAGTCAACTTTGTTACCTTCAATAACTAGGCGCTGGACAACCAGACCTCTTTTTCATTCGCATTTATATATTGTCAGGACAAGTGACTGTAATAGTTTTCAACCGCTGTATCCTTTCAGTAACTCCGCCAAGCCATCCTGAAGTAACGCGCTCCTCCGGCGCGTTTGGACAAAAAAAAAATCGAAGATGCTCCGCTTTTTCTGTTTTTCTGTTTGTTTGTTTTTTTCCTTTTTTCTTTTTGCTCAATAATGGGAGTGTGGTTTCATAGGAACGATACAGTTGATTTTTATTTATTTTATTAGTATTTCGCTTTTGTTTTACAGATTGTTTTGAATTATGGCTTCTATATTTTCTTGCTTGTTACTGTCCACTCCTGGTCCGCGAGAGACATATTTTCTCAACGCATCCTGCATATCAATATGAGTTTGAGACCCCTATGTTATACAGAGTGATTGAAAATTAATAATATTTATTGAGAGCTACACGAGGTACGCGCAATAAAAGAAGCTAATTGAAAAGAATTCTTTCCTGAAGCAGCTGCCGCAATTTCGGGTTTTTGTTGTGGCTTCAGACTAATAATATGGAGAACTTTTAGTTTTAAGGCGTGAACATGTATCGGAAGGGATTAAAGCGAATTATCTGTCGTACGTACTAAGCCGAGAGATCGCTTGTAGAATAGCCCTGCATGTGGAAGGAATGCTGCATAGGTCCAGAAACTTAAGACTTCTGCTTGAAAAGTACCGGGATAAGAGAGTAGAAACGATCATGACGTCATAGGCGTGAACTTCAACCATTTACTTAGCAGGGAACCAAAGAAATCTTATTGATAAACATGGAAATAGCAAAGCACACTGGGACAATAAATAATGTTTCAGTAAAACAGCAAACAGTACCGAACATATAAGGTAGCGGCAAGAAATATATAATGCAGTGAGTTTCTGGTCACACGTTGTATATCAATAATGCGCAGCTGCAACAGGACTCCCTCGGGAGCTCTGACCACCTAACAAATTTCCAGACAGTCGATTGCTCGATCCTTTGTGCTCACACATATACGCGTGAGCCGCAGGCTTGCGTCTTTCAAGACAAGAACCGAGTTCAAATCACTTCGATGTACAAGTGACCTTCCTGAGTTTGATGTGCCGCGTCAACAACCTCCGGATAAAGCTTTGTTCTCCAAGAGCTAACAGATGGCTATATCTAGGTGAGACGCACTAGCATGGGGAACAGTAGACAACGGGGTCACCGAAAGAATACGATCGACCGCGTTCCTATTCTGCCAAATGATCAATCCCACGGACTTCACTACACGTTGTTCGAACGCTTCGCGCGGCCTTCCACTGTGCGACGAAAAAGCTCACGGCGCTAGGCAGCGGAATGTCCAAGCTGCGACACAGTCCTTAAGGACACGTGTGCGAGACTCGACCTGACCAAAGTTGATACAGTGCAGATCAATATGCCAGCTGTAAAGCCTGTTTAATTTGGTGGGGATCGAATACGCCACACTCAGTGCGCCACCGAAAGTCTCTTACAGCATGCGGGAGATTGGGTGCAACAGGCGTCTCCCACTTCGCATACCTTTGGCACATATGTGTAGGGGCGCAGAATAGCAGAGCGCTTCGCAGAAATTAGATACTGCTATGGCTATCCATGCTCCGTCTACGAACATCTCCTCTAACTATGCGAACACGTGCGCCTGCTTCCCCTGACCATGCACTACAAACATCTGCCTTCTACTTCCAAGCCAGTATAAAAGTTAAGGCCGCCCAACGTAACCTATGTGATCCACTAACTCGGATACCCAATAGCGCACAACAAAGGGCATAATGAAGACAAGGCGGAACCCAAATAGGCGCCACCACCTAGCTATAGTGAAAATATAATCAAAGTAGATTGACTTTGCAAGAGGAATACACAAGAAAACACGTGCTAAGCCATGCAGGGTCGTATCATTGGGAGGCTGGATCAATAAACAATCAAGGAACACAGATGTGGGAAAGTTGGCACCTGTGTGCACTAGGCTTTATCAGAAGTATCGCGCATACGTTAATTAGCTATAACTTTAGGATGAACAAGATGTCCGAGATTATTGAGTTAATATCTATCCCTAGTGTGACTATTGTGACTCATGCACGTACGCACGCACGCACTTACGCACGTCTGCAGTCGCACAGAGTAAATTGTTCCACGACCTTACACAGTGGTACGATGGAATAGTTAATAATAATTGAAAGAAGGAAATAAAAATTAGGGGGACGCTCAAGCTTCCCCTTAACGTTTGACGGGATACAACGCCTTCTCATTCTTCTCTCTATCTCTCTATTTCGGTGGACAACCGCAGTTAATTGCAAATTGGTTATAGGAAAGTAAAGGCGCAGCATCTGTCACAGATCCCGGTGGGAACCTGGACCGCATCTGCATATTTACTACCACATTCCGAATATTTCAGACAAAACTCGACGATACTCAAGCGAAAACCGGGTTAGCGAGGTGGCTTTTGGACCAAATGAGCTGTAACGCTTCGCATATATATGCTGCACTCTCGATAGACGAAACTCGGGTATATTGCCGACATGAGGGTAAATGGAACAGCTTGGGACAAATATTTGCCCGCCTCAGCTAAAACACGGGGATTAGGAAAGCTTTATTCCTGATATATCAATATGCCGAGGCCGACTGTGTTTATCCAGAACACAAATGTGGTCCTGATAGTTTTCAAATAAAAATGAAAGGCACGCAAAGAGCCGATCGCCCGGACGATTCGCCTGTCGAACGTAACTTCCTGCGAACACAAGCATTGTGCAAAAAGTAACCTTTGGTTCTTTTGAGAAAATTCAAAGGGATTGCGTTTTGAGAATCCCGCGCAACATGACGAGGATCGATCGGCTCCTGCACCAGTGGCGGTCTACATTGTTAAATTCTTCAACGTCAGCCTCACACGCAGAAATATGGTATGAAATGCCAGAATATATATAAAGTTCCTCGAATCCCCTTTTCCCCAGCCGCGTATTCACTGCTGCTATAATGTATCATTAAATAACATTGTCCATATCAAAGTAAAGTCTCCTGCAATACCGCAGGTTTCCCCTCTACATTCCATGAGGCAGTCGGCTTAGCAGGAGAAAAGTGGAAAATTCGTATCATTGAAACAGCTATTTTTATGCAACATTGAGTTATACCGCGTGCATGATATATATTGACACTATATCATTTGAGCCTGCTGATAGAAATATACATTGCGCAACAGGAGGTGAAATTAACTGTTATTTATACATATTTTGAAATAACGCTTTAACCGCGCGCTAATTGAGCCGCGGCGGGTATGGTACACTCTGTGGTTGATCGCGAGTTGTCATGAACTTATGCTTGAATTTGTGAACTGGTAGGCGCTGATTGTCTGTTTGAAGCATACTTAGTATTAAGTGCCTAAGATTTGCGCGGTAACTGCTATGAACCTACGAATGTAATTGTCCATTTTTTTTATGGTTAAATGGTAACCTCTGAATTTAAACAACCTCATCATAAAGTTAACCTATAACATAACTCTAAGCAAACCCACGGTAAACCGAAGAGATCACGTGCCTTTAAGGTTTATATGTTAACCGTCAATTACTTTTGCCAGTGCCCTCGAAACCTATCAATCCTAAACGCCCTTAAATTCGTTTCGCAGCCTCCGTGAGTTTACATTTCGTACGGGGTCAAGAAAAGAGGCGGTGAGCTTTTATGAGCTTTCATCCGGATCCGGTGCACTTTGCCCTGCGACCTTCTACTGATTTTCATGCATCCCTAGAACAAATGGACAAAATATATTTTTGTCAGAAACTTGCAGCAGTTACTATGTGATTCAATCGTTATTTACCAGCTTGAGCTCGAAGTCACGGGCTTTAGTCGAGCTGCAGAAGCCGCATTATGATGGAAACCAAACGCGAAAACGGAAATGTGGTTTGCGATTAATATGACAGCCCGAGGGACTCTAAATAACCCACGTACTGCTTTGGGAAGTATAAATCCGCATGGACTATGTAATCTCTGCAAAAGCACTCATAATATACAGTGTTCTGCAACTTAACCGTCTTGGAAAAGTTTCCAAGACGGTTCCGATAAAGTTACTGAACACTATATACGTAGCCAGGTCTTGCTATTTTGGCTAAATGAAGCTGCAGGTGTTCTACTGCCCCACACTTGGTTTATGTGGAAGATATTCGGTTAAAAGAACATTACATACATTCACTCCAAGCCATATTTTTTTCATGCAAAGAACTACAGCCGCTGGTATCAAGACGGCGGTTCTACAGAAGCCGTAGAAAAAAGAAAAGAAAAGAAAAGAAACTACCTCGACGCTTCTTGAACGACGAGGGAGTGGGGGGGGGGGGGGGGGGGGGGAGTACGTGAAAAAGAAAGAAAACTGCTTCTCGCTGCGCGGGACCCGCTGCCCCCCATCGGCCCATCTCTTTTCCTTGCGGCAAAGCGGAAAGAACCACGGGGAGGCGAAAGGCATCGAGGCACCCTACCGCGGGGGGCGACAGGAATGCCGAAGCAGAGAGAGATAGCGCGAAAAAAAAAAAAAAAAGAATTGCATGCACCGCACACAGGGAGATTCTCGCTGCTTTTTGCAGCTTCTCTCCCCCCCTCCTCCCTTCTTGAGGTCACATGTCCAAATGGCGGGAAAACACATCCCGCGCGAGCTAAGATGCGCGGCCGCGGCGTCACTCAGTCGACGGCCAGCCTCCGTGTGGGCGCGATGCGTACTGCCTAATCTTATCGTCCGCTTTTATTTCGCGCAAATTCAATCTGTCTCAACCTCCTGGTGCAGTCAGCGTTTGAAAAGAACAGCCCATATATGCAGCTGATGATTGCAGCCGCTTGTACTGATTCTTCGTGCCGAAGGTCACCAAAACATGCGTAAGTACATGATCTTTCGGTCTTGATCAGAGGAGCTTTTTGCTAGATTCGATATTATACTGAACATAATAATGTATTGTTTTGGAGCATATGTTCGTCTTGTTATATACCCCTTGCATCTTTCTTCATATATATATATATATATATATATAATTGGTGTGGGCGCTGATCGCGCAGGAAGACTTGCTGAGCCGTTTGGAAACAAGGCTGCGGCTGGCTGCGGTGGCAGAATTGGCTCATTTTGCAGTCTGGGTCCTTCGGTATCTCCTGCCCCAAAATGCTCGCCTTTTAACATGGAGGGACACTCACTATACCGATCAGGTAAGTCCAATTAGCACATATTTTGTTCGATACGACAATATACTGCAACTGTTTCTGGAGCGCGTATATATATGCGCATCTTGTTACTACGTGCATTTTTTTTTTTTTTTTTTTTTTATAATCGATGTCTGCGCATTTCGCTCTGATTGCGCAGGAAGACGTGCTGAGCCGACTTGGAAACGATGCTGTGGCGGTGGAATTAGCTCTTTTCGCTGCAGTCCGAGGTCCGATCTCCTCTGCCCCAAAACGCCCGTCTTTCACTTCATATCGAAGTGCATGCACTGACATGTATACCCATCAGGTAAGTCAAATTAGCGCTGATTTTCTTCTATACGATAATGAACTGCAACTAATTATGTATTGTTTTGAGACTTATGCGCATCTTGTTACTGTAAATGCATATTTTGTAATTGGTATGCGCGCCTTGCGCTGATCGTGCAGGGAGGCGATATCAGCTGATCTGGAAACTGGCTGCGACAGTGGAAGCTCGTTTCGCCGAAGCCCGAAGTCCTTGGTCTCCTCTACACTAAAACGCTGGCCTTTCACTTCTTTTTGGCGGTGCACTTGCCGGACAGGTATTAGCGCTGATTTTGTTTGAAAAATTCGATTATCCGACTCACATCGATGGGACGCATGCAACCCAGTTAAATGTCAAATGCTATCACTGATATAAATATTGCAGCACCCCTCGCCATAGGAGCGATCAGAAGCTGTACAAGCATCATCGCTGCTGCCAAGCAAGCTCGTGCCAGGACTGAGTACAATGTTTATGCCGTGTTTATTATTATTATTATTATTTTTTTTTTTTTGCTGCTGTAATGATGTCTATACGTGAAAATTGATGATTGAGTGATGCGGTATGCTGGCAAGGTAAGTGAGCCAGTGCGTTCATTTTGTGGATTTTGGAATTATATATGTGATGCACACAGATCTGAGCCGTTTCACATTGATTTTGCTCTGTGCGCTTGCTTTCTGGGCAAGCAGTTGTATTTTCATCGTGCGGATTATTTCCTGGTGCTTACATGCTCATGAGGTGTTCAGCTAACCTGTTTCAAGCTTTAAAAATTTACAACGGGTTCTATAAGCTTCTAAGAGTTGGGCTGTCTAAATAGCCGAATTTTTAAAATAATGCTCGGTTGTTAAATAACGAAAATAAATCAGATGACTTATCGTTAAATATCCGGTCGCTTTTGCTGTAAAAGTTCCATCTAGTTTGAGAAAATTAAGCTGTATTCTACGGAATAAACTTATTGTAGGTTTCATGTAAATATCGCGGAAACTGTTTGTTCAGCCGCGTTGGAATCCCTCATACGCGCTCTATGACAAGCGCGGACACTTGGTTTTGCTAGAATTATTAAATTGCAGCATTAGCATTCAAGAACGCGCTTCGGGAGGATAAGGTTTGACTGCGCTACGGTTTCAAATTGCAACATCATGACTCCAGCAAAACGAAGTGATCGCGCCTTTCTCGCGGATTCACGGATCCTGATTACCTATTGCGGCTTTGCGCTAATGCGTTTTCAGTAGGGTCGCATGAAGTCAAGCGCATAAAATATATTGATGTGATAGTGCAGTTGGTGGCATTGAGCAGACATTATTTTTTCTACCTTTCCACCCTCTATTTGCCTGCAATGTAAGAGTCTAGGCGAAAAGGAAATATTTAATTAAAACACTTGTCTTCGTACAGCTGACCAAGATGGAACCTGCCGCAGATCCGACCAGTCGCAGACATCAAGTGATCGACAGGCTGCCAAAAGAAGGAGACCAAGCCTCAAGCACATCTTCCACATGTGGCACACGCGTATATCCACGCTTATTAAAAAGCAAATCGCGAGCTTTTTCTGAACGCTGTTGACAAATAAATTTTTCACCATATACTGTAGCTTTTATTTCTTCATGGCATCAGAAAAGCTACTGCTTTTCTTGATGCATTTGTATATGCTACCCCGTTAAATATGCATGGGCCACGATATATTAATTGCATGGCATGATACCTGCACGAGGGGTGATGCCGGCCACTAACCGGCGTCGGGAAGCAACCGGCCGACGTATGGTCTTTCGTCAGCAAAATGCTAGGGCAGACGAGCGGCCAACCATTCAGTAACGCTGGCAGACGGCAGGCCCACGTGCGGCAGGTGGTCGGTCACGTCGGGCCAAAAGGTTGGGCCGTAGTCGATTGCCTAAAATCGGCCAACGTTAGGTCAGTGTCAATCCCCGACGCCGGCCCTCATTCGGGTGCCGAAGGTCGGCCGGCCACTTTTTGGTCGGCGAGAAAGGTCGGCCCTATCTTTTGCCACACACTTTTTTTTGCTTGGGTGGTCACTTCGCGTAGAGACGAATCGACCACCGTGGCCACTGCAATTTTGTTGTGTCCTCCTCTCGAGGACGCGTCTGCATACACGGTCGTGTCTTGAGGAGCGTATGTTTTTTGAATAAAATCGGCCCTTGCTTCTCTTCTACCTTGGTGGAGGTTAGGGTCCATGTTTCTCGGGATTGGAGCTACCTTGAGGGACTGAGGTGAATTTAGAAGTTGAGGTGTACATATTGTAGCATGCGTTGACGACAAAGAAGCGCAGAAGTGTGAGAGGAAGAAGTGTGCTAACCTCGAGCCTGAACTCTGACGCTGTTCGTAGAACCTTTGCCACGCTTTGGACCTCGGACGCAACTGTAAAGGTCGCCGTTTACGCGACATCTGGTGGAGCTGCCGGGTACGATTTTCATGAGCCGGACGCCCCCTACAAGCCCAGGACGCACCCCTAAGGTGGAGACCCCAGTACACCAGAGCAGCCGCCGACTGCAAGGTCTGCCTCCCGAGTGTGGTCCTCTCCCTGACCACAGACCAACAAGGAGCGTTTCTCTCAGCGCGATGAATCCCCCGGTATTGACAACTCCTGTCCTGCTCAACCACCAGCGGGATCCACCACATTTCCACGGCCTGCCACATGAGGATGCTGAAGACTGGCTGGAGCAGTTCGACCGGGTGGCTGCCTTCAACGCCTGGAACGCTGACTCGAAACTTCGCCATGTCTACTTCGCACTGGAGGATTCTGCGCGGACATGGTTCGAAAATCAAGAAGCCGGACTCCGAACGTGGGATACATTCAAGGCAGAATTCTTGCGTATGTTTACCAACACGCTTCGCAAGGAAAAAGCGCAACTGCTTTTAAATAGCCGTATACAACATCCGAATGAAACTGTTACGGCCTACGCCGAAGAGATGAAGCGACTCTTTCGACGCGCGGACCCAACCATGTCGGAAGAGAAAAAAGTGCGCTTTTTGATGCAAGGTGTTAAAGAGCAGTTATTTGCAGGCCTGGTGCGAAGTCCACCAACAACTGTCGCCGAATTCATAAGTGAGGCGTCTACCATCGAGAAGGCACTTGACATGCGCGCCCGGCAATACCAGCGCACTACAGTGTCTATGAACGCCGCGAGTGCAGGTGAAGCCGGACAGTTTTCGTCAGAATCGCTGCGTGATACGATCCGGGCGATAGTCCGGGAAGAGGTGGCCAAATACCTGCGGATTCCTCCACAGCCACAGGTTGCCACAGTTTCCGATATCATCCGTGAGGAAGTACAACAGGCGCTGGGTGTTCCCGCACCCGTCACCGTGCACGCACCCGTCACCGGGCCCGCACCCGTCGCCGCGCCTGAACCCGTCGTAGCTACACCGCTGCCCCAGACCCTGAGCTACGCCGCGGTCACCAGCCGCTACCTGCCGCCTTCGACAGCATCCTACGAGCCTCGCGCACCGGTCGCCCATGTGTCTTCACGGCCGAGCGTATACGCCGCCGAAGGACCGATATCTGGCGAACGCCCGATCACCAACCGTTGTGCTACCATTGCGGCGAAGCTGGACACCTGTGTCGCCGCTGCCCCTACAGGGAACTCGGCCTCCGTGGGTTTTCTTTTGATGCCCGTCGTCCGTTGCCTGGTCAGCAGCCACGCGAAATCGCAGAATACATTTCGCGTTCCAACACAGGCCCAAGCCGCCTCCGATCGCCGTCGCC
The DNA here is from genome assembly GCF_055883805.1 of Amblyomma maculatum. Classification (NCBI taxonomy): domain Eukaryota; kingdom Metazoa; phylum Arthropoda; class Arachnida; order Ixodida; family Ixodidae; genus Amblyomma; species Amblyomma maculatum. Next base: position 77,326,208 of record NC_139347.1, read on the forward strand.
TCGCCGTTACAGCTCTCCTGGACGCCAGGAGCAACTCCAAAGTCCCCATAGGGGAAACTAGATGCAGCAGCCTCTGGAGGTGCGGCTGCTACAGTGCGAAAATTTCAAGATCCTCCACAGACCCACGACAGTTCTTCACTGCAAACTACAGTTCGTTACATACGGCCACCAGCAGAATCGACGCCACTACGAAATTCCGCTGATCCTCAACGTAACAACGACGCCGACAGTCGCCCCACCGCTCCTTCAGAGCATCGAAGTCGAGACCGAACCCCACGAAGCTGTCGCCGCCCGACACAACAAACTGCCGACCTGCAGATCTCCGTTGATGGCGTAGACGTCACTGCGCTAGTCGACACTGGCGCTGATTATTCAATTCTAAGTGCACACTTCGCCAAAGCTCTCAGAAAGGTCACAACATCATGGGGTGGCCCGCAAATACGCACAGCTGGCGGACATTTAATTATGCCCACGGGAGTGTGCACGTCGAGGATCACTGTACAAGGGCAAACTTTTCTGGCGACGTTCATCGTATTGGCTCAGTGTTCCCGTGACGTCATCCTCGGTATGGACTTTTTAACCGAAAATGGCGCCATTATCGATCTGCAGAATAAGTCCGTGAGATTTTCAGTTGAGAATGCTATCGAATCCAACAGCCTGCTCCCCGCTGCACTCCACATTATTGATGACCATGTTAGTGTGCCCCCACGTTCAAGCATTATGGTCTCCGTGGGTTCCCTCCCAATCCAAGATACAGAAGGTGTCGTCGAGACAAAACAGAAACTGCTTATTGAAAGAGGCATCGCCGTTGCCAGGGCAGTTGTTTTTATTGAAAATGGCAAAGTTGATGTTCTTCTCACGAACTTCAGCAATGAACATCAACATCTGAACAGAGGGACAACTGTCGCATATCTCGACGCCATAAGTGACACTAGTTATGAATGCAATTTCACCAGCGCTTCAGCAACAGAACCCTCCGACAACACTGAACCTCTGTACGATATAAACCCGGCCTTACCTCGAAACTATCGAGAGAAACTACGGCACCTCCTCCGTCGCTACTCTAATGCATTTGCCATATCATCACGCGTCGGTCGAACCCACCTTGCAAAGCACCGCGTCATTACAGACGAAACTGTTCGACCACTCCGCCAGTCGCCTTACCGAGTTTCCCCTAAAGAACGTACTGCCATCCGAGACCAAGTGAAGGAAATGCTCGATAACGATGTCATTCGCCCTTCCCGCAGCCCCTGGGCTGCACCTGTGGTACTTGTGAAGAAAAAAGATGGCACACTTCGTTTCTGCGTAGACTATCGCCGACTGAACAACGTTACGAAAAAAGATGTTTACCCTTTGCCCAGAATAGATGACGCCTTAGATCGTCTGTGCAACACAAGATACTTTTCCTCCATGGATCTCAAGTCTGGATACTGGCAGATAGAGGTCGATGAAAGGGACCGCGAAAAGACTGCTTTCATTACACCTGACGGGCTATACGAATTCCAAGTCATGCCCTTCGGCCTTTGCTCCGCGCCCGCAACCTTTCAGAGACTCATGGACAGCGTTCTTGGAGATCTGAAGTGGACGACATGTCTTGTATACTTGGACGACGTAATTGTGTTTGCCCCGAATTTCGAGGAGCACCTCCGTCGCCTAGACGCAGTACTAGACGCCATCCAAACGTCGGGCCTCACTCTGAAAGCCGAAAAATGCCATTTTGCTTATGAAGAGCTGAAGTTTTTGGGCCATGTCGTGAACCAAGCGGGAGTTCTGCCGGATCCTGAAAAAACAGTTGCCATCGCCAATTTTCCGACGCCGCGGGACCAGAAAGAGGTGCGACGCTTTCTTGGACTATGTGCATATTATCGACGTTTCGTGAAAAACTTTTCTAAAATAGCCGCCCCCCTTACACTTCTTACTAAGGCTGATATGCCGTTCACATGGGGCGACCAGCAAATGGACGCATTTCAGGAGCTTCAACGTCGCCTGCAGTCACCTCCAGTTCTAGCACATTTCGATGAAACCGCAGACACCGAACTCCACACGGATGCAAGCAATGTCGGTTTGGGCGCTGTCCTAGTACAGATACGGAACAGTGAACAACGTGTGATCGCCTACGCTAGTCGGGCTTTGTCTAGGGCTGAGACAAACTACTCTGCCACTGAAAAGGAATGCCTGGCCATCGTGTGGTCTATTTCAAAGTTTCGACCATACCTGTACGGCAGACCCTTCAAAGTGGTGACCGACCATCACGCGCTTTGTTGGCTGACAAGCCTTAAAGATCCTTCTGCACGTCTCGCCAGGTGGAGCCTACAACTTCAAGAATACGACATCACTGTAACCTACAAGTCAGGTCGTAAGCATTTAGACGCTGACTGCCTGTCTCGTGCTCCTGTACAACCAGCTTCGGACGCCTCAGGTGACGACGACGCATTTCTGACTGCAATTAGTTCAGACAATTTTGCCGATGCCCAACGGAATGATCCCGAACTTCGCCAGGTAATCGACTTTCTTCAAGGTGCCGGCAGCATGGTCCCTAGCCCTTTCCGTCGTACTTTGTCTTCTCTGCGTCTCCGTGATGGCGTTCTCGTCAAGAAGAATTTTACAGCCAACAGTCGCCAATACCTCCTCGTTGTACCAGCAAGCTTAAGGGATGAGATTTTTCAAGCCTGCCACGACGAACCCACATCCGGCCACCTGGGAGTCACTCGGACGATATCCAGAATTAAAGAACGGTATTACTGGCCTCGTTTGCCAAGCGATGTAACGCATTATGTTCGAACTTGCCGTGACTGCCAACGTCGAAAGGTTCCGCCTCTGAGGCCAGCCGGTCTTTTAAAGCCCATTACGCCACCGTCCAGACCATTCCAGCTAATAGGGATGGACTTGCTCGGACCGTTCCCTACTTCCACCTGTGGGAACAGGTGTATTACAGTAGCTGCTGACTACCTGACTCGCTACGCAGAAACCGCTGCTCTTCCTTGTGCTACCGCTTTTGAAATTGCGAAATTTTTCGTTCTTCAAATTGTCCTGAGACATGGCGCACCAGAAGTACTCATTACTGACAGAGGAGCTGCATTTTCTGCAGAGCTCATCCAGCATATCCTTGTTCTTAGTCGCACCAATCATCGTCGCACGACTGCATACCACCCGCAAACAAACAGCCTGACAGAACGTTTGAACAAGACCATTGCCGATATGTTGTCAATGTATGTGGACGTCCATCACAAGACATGGGACGAAGTATTGCCGTATGTAACATTTGCATACAATACCGCCGTTCAGGAAACTACCAACATGACTCCATTCAGCCTAGTTTACGGCCGACAAGTGACGACCACGCTCGACGCCATGCTGCCCCACATAGACGAAGGTCCAAATGATGATGTCGCCTCTTTTCTACAGCGTGCCGAAGAGGCCCGTCAACTTGCACGGGTGCGAATACAGCAGCAGCAAGGCCGAGATGCACAACGCTACAACCTGCGGCGGCGGACTGCAGACTATCTGCCAGGTGACCTTGTCTGGGTTTGATACCCCATTCGACGACGCGGACTTAGCGAAAAACTCTTGCGCCGTTATTTCGGCCCCTACCGCATTCTTCGACGCGTCAGTGAACTGGACTATCAAGTCGTTCCGCACGAGGAACCAGAGCCCCGGCGTCCCAAGCGTTCTGAAGTGGTCCACGTGGTCCGCTTGAAGCCTTTTCATGCCAGATAGCGGCCCCTTTTACTCTGTCCCTCTTGCAATATAGCATCGGGACGATGCTTTTCGCACGGGGGGGCTAATGTAGCATGCGTTGACGACAAAGAAGCGCAGAAGTGCGAGAGGAAGAAGTGTGCTAACCTCGAGCCTGAACTCTGACGCTGTTCGTAGAACCTTTGCCACGCTTTGGACCTCGGACGCAACTGTAAAGGTCGCCGTTTACGCGACAATATTAGGGAGTTATACTGTATCGTGGTCTTTGCAAAGCGTAGTTCAAGTTATTTACCGCCACGAGTGCATGGTGGGCCAGCATGCTTGTGCAAGGTTGCTTTATCATTTTCAAGAATTTTACACTTATGTCGTTTGAACATTTATTGAGACATTAAATTAACATTCATATGTAACAGTGCTAAAACGGTAGAAGAAAAGAGCATCAGCAACATCAAAATAATGTTTGACTGAAACAAACTGTAGCATTGCTGTAATGTTTCGGAGGTACCTAGGATATATAAAGGCCGTTTTAACGAAACAAACATGCTTGCGTGGCCTTAGAGCAGCGGTTTTACTTCGGGATCCAAAGCCTCTGGAGAGCTGCATTCCAATATCATCCACCCATATGAAAGGCTAAGCCTGGGCCTGGACGGCGGCGTCTGCAAACTCGATCATGTCCACAAGGGCAAGGTGCCAGGCTAGTTGGTACTGTATACTTGAAACGAGAAGCAAGTTGGACAGTGGTGCTGATGTTCACAGTGCCTGTCCGTCCTTAATTCCTGTTTATTTTGTTCCAGCGCTGTTCTTTAAATATCGACCATGTCATGTGGTCTCATGATGTCACACAACGGTGGTCAGTACGCAGTATAGTTAACTAGAATATATTCTAGATGAGTTTAGTGCAGACAGAATGGCCATGTTGAGCATGTCTCCTACCAACTACCACCCATCAAAGCCATTTCTGGGCTGTGATCTTTGGCTCACAACACCGATGAGTTTCTAGGGCATTTAATGCCCTCGCATTAAAATGTGTTCAGCCCTGTATGAAGAGCTCCTTCCCATTACATATGGGCAATAATATTGAACTTAATGTTCGCTGTGCTAAAGGGCAAGCTCCCCGCAGCTCTTCCTGAACAATGCTTGTCCGAGTGTGCCGACAGAGAAGCTTATATCATTTCATGCATAATAATCGCCGACTCAGAGGCTTATTTCAGCAGCAGTTCATTAGCCAGTTGGGTTCTGCTGCTTTCTAGACTGGGGCACACTGCTGGGGAAGAACTGAGTGCCTACGACGAATACGTGTTGCAGGGAGCCAGTTAACTGTTCCAGGCTCATGGAAAACTGCAGCACTTCACAACGATGCAAATTCATTGCAGCGGTAAGTAGAACTACAAAATGGAGGCGCTGCATAACCTACATGTTATGCCGCGGTGCAACATGCAGGCTCCCTAATTGCCTCTTTGAATGCGGCAAAGCAGCACAAGCCACCATAGCACAAGTACTTGCGTTGGCTTAAGCTACTTAAACACTGCCATTCGCCATGAAGAGATTGTTTTAACAGCCCTATGTTATGCAGCCAAAAGTTGTCAACATTACGATGACACTTGGCAATCATGGGCATGCTAGCTGTTTGTCTTGCTCACATTTTTACAACATGCTTAAAGATGCCCCAGGCCCTATATTTGCAGTTTTGACTTTTGGGCCTTCTGCAATATTATAAAAGGACCAAGAAAAGTTGCTCATACATAAAAGGAAAACAACCAGCGGTTACCACAAATCCAACCAGCAAGTGTGCAGTGTGCAGTTGGAGTGCTTTCATTGAACACTGCTCCTTTTTCCACACTTTAGGAATAAGAAATGCACAACGATGCTTCCCGTGTTGCGGAATGAATTGACTTTTTTTGTTTTTGATAGAGCTACCTAGTAAGAATGGCAAGACGTCGGTAGGAACCTTGTCATCCCAAGAAGAAGACAAGCCCCTGCTAATATGTTGCCTTGGAAATTGGAACTCCCCCTCAACTCTTGTTCAGTTCTCTTTCATACTGTGTAGCCATCTTCTTCCCCTCGTTCCACACTCAAGTCTTTTACCTTGTGACCTATATGCATCAATTAAATGAATTTCCAAAATGGAACATTGCATCGCAGAAGAAATCAGTTTTCCTCTCTATGTGAGGTTGGTGCAACTAAGTCAGACATCCGACTTATCTGACCCCAATGTGACCAGCCTTTCTACAGCACTGCTGTTAGCAGACGCAGAACAGTTGTGGTGTAAATTTGAGCAGGAAGTGATCACAAGCTTTGCTTTGTTACAAAGCCTGGTATCTCAGTAAAGGTATTACTAAGCAACAGACCAGCAAACCGCGAAGTACACAATGTAGCAGGAAAGGCACACGGTTACAATGAGTTTAATAAAGGCTCAAGCCAGTACACACAGTAAATGGTCATTGTAAGCATTCGAGTATAAATGCAATCTGATATTTCTTTGCTAACATACCACGTGGTACATTTCGTTCTCTCAATACGGGATCTGAAGACAAGATACAAAAAAATGTGGATGGGGAGGCAAAAAGAATGACCATTCATGTCATAGTTTTAGCAATTTCATTTTGCAAAAAACACCCGCATTCACCCGTACTACTATTGGTCCCAAGTAATACATCCTTAATCAAAAATCTTCAAGCCACATTGCTTGGTTTTCAGCCATATACGCTCATGACAAGTGTGAAGCTCTAAATCTCTGCAGCATGAGGATAAACCCCTGTCCTCACCTTTGAAAACCTTTCTGTTAAAGGTATCGTGCTCTTCTAAAGGCCTCAAAAGAAAACTGTGCAGCTTGGATTCTGATTTAGGTAGTACTTGAACACTGGCATACCGCCAGTGAGATGTAGCAGTGCTTATAAAATCTCGCTGGTAAAAGTTGCATCCCCTCTGCCCCAAGATAGACAATATTTTGTACACAACTAAAGATGACTTTTTTCAAGCACATCTCAAAAGAAAAAAAAAATGATGACCTAATTTTGTAAACAGCAAAAGCAAACTTTTCAGTACCTGATATTAAGGCATTTTTGATTGCAATGTTGAAAAAGATCAGCCCTCAGGAAACCTTTTCAATCCTTTTATGCATAGAACTTCCGAAGCATCTAAGTCTAGGTTGAGGCCTAATCTGTATGCATAGCACAAGACAATTTTTGAATGCGAAAGATTAGCAGACATCTGCGTTAATATAAAAAGTGGCTTTTGATCGCTTGGAACAATAGACGTAGGTTACAGCTACCTACTCTACAATCAAAGAATGCAGAGCTATGGATGCATCAGGCCAATCAGCCATATCAACAGGAAGTATCACTGCTTCTGCTCTTTCCTAGCCACAGCATAAATGGGCTACAGTGAGTTATTTACTTCTCAACTTCATGATATAATGCAAATTAATATTGTGCAATGATAATGTTCATTAAAAGTCTGCCTGCCACTTTAAAATATCCTTCACCAAAACTGACAGTCTCAGTTAACATTACTGTAGAACTGGGTGTAAGGCATGTAATGTACATACACCAGCATGCAGTGATATACAGCTTTCCAGATTTGTAATAATATCGCCTGAGCGTCCATTCACCGATGCAGTGGTGCCAAGGTGATGCAGAGCGAAAATTGTGTATTGGCTATGTTGCTGGAGAGAGTTTTGTGTACTTAGCAACACGTTCCCAAAGAAGAAAGCGTTATAGTCGAATTTTGATAACATTTGTGCTGTCTGTTATATGTTTGATTGTAATTCATTTTCAAAATACCATGTGCTCCGCTAGCCTTCTGGGTTTGCTTAGTTGATAAAGCGGCTGCACTAACTAGGCAGGTCCAGGGTCCGAAATATGCGGCAGGACTAATAAGTTTCTGTCAGAGCCATTAAGCTCTGCACCCACATGGCTGGGCTTGGGTAGGCGCTAGTGAGCAGTCTCTCCCTTATAACTAAATTAGTATGCCCCTACTGAAGGTCCCCTAAAATTAGTTTTTCCTAACTAATATTGCAAGTGCACTCTTTTTGGTACCACCCACTCTATATGTAGTGGATAAATAGTTCCAGCTTCTTTGCACTCGACTGTATAACAGACGATGATTGGAAGGGGTTGCTCTACATTTACCAAAACAGCAGATACCAGATGACTGTACTATCAACAGCAGGAATTCTGGGCACACCTCGGCACCCACAATGCATTCACTCATTTCTCCTTAATCTTCAGGCACAGCAATGCCGGGCAGTCAACACTCACACAATATTACTAAAAATATGGAAGGCTGTACAAAGGCTCAGTGAAAAGTATTGCATCACCCTGCAATGCTTATTGCAGCAAAAAAGCCTTCATGAATGCTAAATGTGTTTCCTTGCAACCCCAAAGCACGTGCTCCTTCTATGCTCAGGTTTTGCCAGCTCTCAGCAGAAATGATGGTGCCTCTAAAGGTTGCACTTTTCACCCACACCAACCTCAAAAACATCCACGGTGAAATATTTCTTCCAAGCTTTCTTTTTTTTCTTAAAAGAATAACTGAAGGTCCTTACACAGGGAAATAATAACAATATATAAAGGGTGGCAAAAGTTTGTATTTTTTACATTAGCTCATAGCAAGAAAAAAAAGCATGTGTCACAAACTGACAGCTGACATTCACCTCTAAAGGTTGCAGTTTCAATTTCACATTTTCCACCTCTAGAAGCGACAGTTTCGATTGCACATTTACCACCTCTAGAGGTTGCAGTTTCAATTCCACATTTTCCACCTAGAGGTAGCAGTTTCAATTCTACATCTGCCACCAGAACACTGCACCTAGCAGCCAAACCATATTGTAAGGAAGAGCTGACAAGGATAATATACATTTTCTATGCCACCTTGGCTATACTTTCCCTGTAGGTGCAAGATTTTTCAATCAGCGCTCATACCAAGCCGCAATAGAACTGGAAGAGCTTTAAATTATCTTAAAGGGCATTACAAATAAACATTACCTGAGCCGACACAATTAATAAAGAAACACTCAGGACAGCTTATATTAATAGAGTATCATGTTCTAATATCAGAGACCACTCTCACCAAAAACAGAGCTCTCATAAGCTAGAAAGTAGCTAAAAAACATATATGTTGCCATCACCAGTCAGGTTTTTCTAAGTAAAATGCGAGCGACAACAACATTTTCAACAAGGATCTCGGAGGCAATGGCATGCTGCCATTCATATCAAAATAGTGGCAACAAAACACTTTTAATAAAGGCTTAATTAATTCTGATTGACTGACAGGAAGAGTTTTGAGTACAATTTTCCTGGCAATAATGTGTCTTGTGCTGCTGAACAGAACTCAATGTGGCAAGAAAGAGTAATCAGTAGACCTTTCCACAAATTGCAGCACCACGCCAGCCCATGGTGGATCTGCACAAAGCATGGTGGGAGAACGGAGCGATCGCCTCCTGTGTCAGCTGCTGGCAAACGTGTTAGCATACTTCGGCGCTGCTTTCTGCTGTTATGAGTCTTCTCGTGCACATTGTTGATGTTTCCTTACAAAATGCAGCAAGCACCGAATTTCTTTGGTGGTGAGCTACTAGTCTCTTCAATTTTGTAGTGACTTCTGAAGCGAAAGCCTCATGGCAACGAGCTGCGCCGTTCCACAGGAGTTCCGCCGCTGTGCTCACTATAGGGAGGAGGAGGAGGGCAACGGCATTCCAGCAGATGCACGTGCCGGCGTGGAGAGGAGAAGGGTTGTTTCTGCACTGCGCATGCGCGCGCCGACAAGAAGAGCTGCAGTCGACAAACGCCAGCCTTTGCGTGCCGGCTGATGATCCATGGATTTATAACGCAACACCTAACTGTGTAACACGATGCAAAGGAACAGTGGGCACAACAGAATTAACCAAAAACAGTGGGAAGTAGCAGTGTAGCGATGGCGCCGAGATGGCAGAGAAAAATTCTCCAGAGCACCGGCAGAATCGGAGAAGCGGACGGAGACGTGAGCACGGCGGCGGCAGTACGCAGCAGGGCTCAGTTTTCCCAAGGAGCTTTGCACGGCTGCTAGGTGGCGCGGCGGAATTACTGGAAAGGTCTATACTTATTGATGAAGATCAATTAATTCTTACTAATAATAATTGCACAGAATTGTCATCAGTGTCCTTTCAAGCCAAAGCTTACCAGCACTTACGAATGTAGATGTCATAAAATACAAATATTTCCCTACAATATATATATATATAAATGACACCTACAACAGACTTTTCACATTCATCTTGTGTTCTTAAGCTTGCATTTCTGAGCTAACAACTCACAAATCACTTTAAAAAACTGATGTCTACTTGTAACAGAAAACACATCAACTTCTATGGGCTTAAAACAACTATTCGGATTAAAAATTTCAATGTGTATTAAAGTAACAGTCGCTTTTGCTTTTGAAAGAAACTGGAAGCCATCAAACAGAAATTAACAAAGCACTCACTTTGTTTAACAAGCAAGAAAATAACAAGCACTCTTGCCACACCGACTGTGCTTTAGAGCTTTGAGCTTGCATTGTGTATGCTTCCACAGTCATACAGCTAAATACACATAGTAATATCACAGGGTATATTTCAAGCCACATACCAAAACAGACACACGCAAGAGTATATACTACGACACAGACATGCAATGACAACTCATGTACAGCCTCCGTCAAAAGTTTCTGAAACAGGACTTTGGCGAGAAAAAAAAAGTTCTATTTCTTTCCATCAAATCCTAAGCGTGATATAAACAGGCGCACAGTGTGAAATTCGCACGCCCTAGGTTAGTCTGCATATATCTATTCCACAATATGCGGCAGTACGACATCAATAATAATATCTTTTGCTAAAATTGCAGGTAATAAACTATTGATCCTAGGCATAAAGGACAAGATAGAAGATACATTGTTTCATTGCATCAATAGCTTATATGCAGCGTTTCTCGAATTACAAATTGTACAAGGAAAAAATATTTTGAGAAATAATCTTTCTTTCCTTGTTGGCAATAACCCCAAAATTATGCCTGGCTGCCATAATCTCAGGAATCTGCAAATGTTTAAAATTAAAAAAAAATTTCTGGTAAAACAAAAATGAACTAATAGCTTCACTTTTAAAGGAAACATTCCCTAAAAATCCTGGAAGCACTAGACACCGGGAGATGTTTCGGGGAAGCGTGCCCAGCCCAAAGAGTCAAATGGGCCTTTATAATGGCCGTAAAATACCTGCAAAAGAGGCTGCCTACTGTTAAGAAAGTAAATACTGGCAACAAAGAGACAGGTTTCGCTTTCAAGCTTTACGGCTGCAGATAATATGCAATAACAAAACAACAAGAAAACAGCCACTACTCTGAGCTTTGTTATACGAACGTTCCAGCACAACACCGTAGCACAGTCAACCAGTACCACATAGGATACCAAACAGTATTACTAGTGGCCTTCACAATTGCACACACAACACTAAACATAATGCACCAGCCTAAAGCCAACAAAAATTGCTACAGAAAACAGTTTTAACAAAAGTCCTGATAGCACCTTAACACGATGTGTTTGGAAACAAGTACTGACAGAAACGAAGGGAGACTTGTGGCATACACAAGGGCGTCTACACTAAAGTTTTTTTGAGATCCTCAAAATCGTGAAAAACTTGGAATTTCCTCGCTTCTGCGAGGTGACAAAGCATTGATGACTGCATTATGGAGGTTTCACAAGAAAATCTAAAATGCACCTTTCCGTTCATGGCCCAGTAATTAAGCTTTACAATATCTTGGTGTTTCAAAGACTTTTGTTTGCATCTGTATACTCAGACACAAATTATAATAGCTGAAAAACAATGTAGTTTTGGATACAGCGATGGGACAGCGGCAGCTCCACATCAAATAAGAGTTCGACGCACATAATGTTATTTCTCTCTCTCTCTCTCAACGATACCATAGCCAAGCCATATCTTTTCAGCTTTTCGACCAATAAGATTCTTGGCCAGAGCACGATAGCAGCACACTGGCTAAAAGTTTCCAACCTAAGCAATAGCAATTTACCGGTGTCTGTACATGCACCAATAAAAAAAAAAAAACGCACAAGAAGCACCTTATTTAAAATATATATATCCATGCCGTTAATTTTCAGCGTTCAGAGCTGTGGACACAACTGTCAAGTATGCATCAAAACTGCTTGAGCAATTCAAACCACACACTTCGCCATTTGCCAAGTGTCACTACATACTTACAGTTTCCATCGAAATCTGAAGAACATAAGTGCACACATTCAATTTCATGAATAATTAGAGGAACACCTCTTGCTAAGAATAAAATTTGGAGTCATTTTTCAATGCTCTCATATGTCCAAAAACTTCACTGCCTGCCAAAAGAGGCGGAAGTTGTAAAAAGCTGCAGTGTTTCTCTCATAAGAAAGGTTTGGGCATGCCCAGGCTAAAATCTTTGCATAGTTTTGGAAGATGCAAGACCAAAATATATGAAAAGCATGTTAAACATCTTTTACATAATGGGCAAATTACTATATATTCATGTGTATTGTAAAGTAAAATATTTAAGCCATTATTATTAAAACTAAGATACCAATGTGGCAGTCTTTCAAGATGGATCATTCACAAGCAACCGATCTTCCTAAAAAGTTCTTAGTTTCACTACAGAAACGAATAAACAAAACAAAGACTACAAGGGAAACAAATTAGCACTATAACAATTAATAAATAAAGAAGCAAAATGAACTACGAAAGAGTGCACGACATGTCGGCACATAAAAATTTACATGTCATGGTGGTCGCATTGCACATGTAATGGTTATACAGTAACCAATATATGAGAAAATAAAAGATATATATACATTTCGGCTATGCTGACAAACCAAAAGCCATTTCCTTTTTGATTCCACAATTAAAGGATAGCATGATAGTTAGTACAGTGCTGATAGATCACATAAAAGCAAAATATGTATTCACGCATGTGCAACAATCTGGGAAAATGTGCAACAGAATGCACGTAAATGTTTAAAAAAATACCAAGCTTTGTGCTCACTACATAAGTGAAATGCGAATAAGAATCTCAAAGAAACGTAAGTTTGACAGGCATGTAAACGGTTGCCTGAAAAGGAAAAATAAAAATAAAAATGCTATGTGTAAATATGTAGCATCAAAATGACATTACAGCGACCAACTAAGCAAAAATAAACACAATCAGCTCATGCTTGGGACATGGCAGTTATGCAAAGTCATTGTCATGTGAAGACTATATGTCCCCTCTAGCTTCACTGACAATATATATTAGACTACTTGAAATGATAGAAGCCAAATAACTTGACGACACAGAATCTCATTTTGGCACGCCACTTCATCCACAATCAAGCGGTGGCTTCAGCATCTGTTGACTCGACATTGCCCGGTACCCCCGCAAGCCTTCTGCTGAACTGCTCTATAAAGCGGACATCATCTACTAGAGCCACCGCTGACACTGACGCAAATATGCTTGTATAAAAAAGTGTTCCCTCAGACTGAACTTAGCCATATCACACACTACCTGAAGCTCCTTCCTCAAGATGTCACTGTACCGACACAAAATTCTCCATCTGTAAGTAATCATGCCTTCCACACCATACAAACACCTACTTGTCACTTCAAGCAACACATTGATGATACTTACTTCCTAGGAAAAAAAAAACACTGAGCATGAATCACCCCTTTCTAACATGCATCCACATATTTTATACATTTCAATATACTGCACCGCATACGCATACACTTTGGCCATTCTAGTGCCATGGAAATGCCTTGGGCTTGCAAACCACCACACCTTAGTCCTCAACAAAGTAGCGTATTTAACAAAAATCTTGGTCCACATGCGAGAAGAAAGTCAGCTGCTCTGAACACATCACTGTCCATGTAAAAGGCAGCCGGATATTGGAACTGTGGAACAATCCAAACAGAATAGTGAGGCACACCTGATACTATTTCCTGTTCAAAAAGCCTGGAAGAGATGACCTGCAGGCCATCAACTACGGTGGTTAATGGGCGTGCATCGTCGATCAACCTAGCTGCCATTCACACTTCCTCGTGGAAAAGCGAAAACGATGGCAAACAATCTGTGGACAGTCGGGAAGTCGGAATCATCCGTTTACGAGCACAAGTCTCCGTTCTCCTCGTCTTGACCGAGCAGCTGGCCTTGCTTGCTCTTCTCGGCTTTGTCTCTCAAGCTGCTGAACAGCATATTGAAAGTCGAGCCACGAATGGAGGATTTAAACTGCGGCTTAGCAGGAACGTCATCTAGGCCACAGTGGAGAGACAGGTCGTCACTGGGCCCGCGAGAGCTGCCCTGCCTCTGAAGTTCTGAGAGGTACTGCGGTGTCTCCAGTGTGTCTCTTCTTGGCTTGGTAAACCTAACGAGTAATAAATAGCCAACACAAGTTGTGGTTCAGCTCACAGCCCTAATAATAGTACCTTTGTTTTAGGTGAACAACACGCTGGCTCATGGGATTAGCTCGAAATATGGTTGGGCTATTTGGTTCTTTACGTGCCGAGAAACAATGAACTCTTTCCGTCACTGCATGTCTATTTTTACAAGTGCCCCGTAAAGTTCCAAAATATGCAAATTTGTCCACAGCGCTATCGTTAAGCCAGGCATGTGAAATGAGCTAAAAAAGCCTAACAATGAGCTCAGCAGAAAAAGCCATGCAACAACTTACATTCTCAGCATGAGTGAAAAAGAGACGACTGAGAAACTTGACATGGCCATTGCTGCAGCACCCATCCAAGGCTTCAGGACAACACCGTAGGGCATGAAAACACCTGCACAGCAAGACAACACCCACTTTTGAGTGAACCACTGAGAAACTAAGAAGCAAGCTTTGTTTCTTGCAGAAGAAATCAGAAGAGGCTGCCCTTGTGCTTACTACTTGCAAATCCTGGTGAACACTGGAAAACACAAACATTGGATGTAAAACAAACTCCATTACAAGAAAAGAATTCTGCGCTGCATTTTAAACCCACTGAGTGGAAGACGGAAACATTTTCTTTGTGTTATGACCACTATAATAAAGACAAAAAAGGAAAATGGAAGCACACCACATGAATAAAGACTTTGGTCTGGGCTAATTGGCTCATTGCCATTGGTGGATTAACACACAGCTAAAAGCTGGGACAAGAAAGAGAATAGACAACAGCACCGATCTTGTCCTTGTTTCTTAGCACTGGGTTAATCTACTGATACACCAATTGTTACTTTCTTTTTTCTTTGACGTTCAAGAGACTACAAGGCTCATACAAAAAAAAGAGTATATAATTAGCGCACTTCAGACAAGCAGAAAATGGCTTGACCAACCAAGTGTACAACCCATACCAAGGCGTATAGTCGAACAGTTCATAGACAAGAAATAAAAAATGGTAAAATAGTTCACTATAATTTGTTAAGAAAAGTCCACAAGAGCAGTGCAATTCAGTCACCGACAGGATGGCAAAAGAAGTGGGGTAGCCTTCATAGGTCAAGGTAATATACCTGGATATTAGGGAGTATCACAGTAGGAGTACCCAGACTCCACACCTCCCCCATGTGGCATTCAATTTCACTTGTACGAGAAATGCCCATGCTGTTTATTCAAAATTTCCAAAATTGACAAATAGTACAGCCGCCTGTCTGCCAGACCTACAAAGTCGAACCCCTCAATAACGAAAGCTCTCAAGAACGAAATTCTCGCGGCAATAAAAACTTCTTGTGGCCACGGCGAACTTCCATAGAGTTCAAAGCATCTTCCCCCTCTCAACAGCAAAGAGTTTTTAAAAAGCAGTCCCGCATTAACGAAAGTTTGAGGTAGTGGTCTGCAACAATTTTTTTTGGCCCGTCAGCCAGTTGGGAACAGAGAAGTGGCAGAACTACAGCAGCACACTCATCCGACAAGTCAGGCCCGTTCATTTCTGTCAAAAAGCACCGGCGCAGCAATTGCGGTTTACTTTATGTCGGTTCGGTAATGATGATGATAATAGCGAGATTTTTTTTTTTTTTTTTATGCAGTGAAAGCGGGTTTTTGCTAGCCTGTCTGTTGGCAACTACGCACGCATGTGATGTTTTTTGACAACACCGCTGCCAGAGCAACGAACCTTTCTTTTTCTTTTCGCTGCCCCACCGACCACGCTATCTCGCCATCTACCTCGTGCACGCCGATTTCACTCGTGACTTGCGTGTGTCCAGTTTCTTTTTCTTTTTTTTTTTTTTTTTTTGGCCTGTCGGAAACATGCCGCCTCCTGTCAAAAAGCAGAAGTTTTTGGCGCTGCAGCAAAGTCAGCAATCATCGCCGAAGCTGCAAGGCAGAAAGAAATCAGACATCGTGGAGGAATTCAGTATCCCGTGCAGCTCACTTTCTAAGATTCTGAAAGCCAAGAACAGCATCACGGTGGCACTTCAGAACGGCGCTCGCGCACAGAACAAGATGGTGGCAACGCCGGTCAACGAAGACACCAACAAAGCTGTATATCAGTGGTTCAGAGAGCGAACAAGATGCCTTTGTCTGGGAGTCTTCTGCAGTAGAAGGCGACTGACTTAGCGTGCATTCTGGGGCATGACAACTTTAAGGCGAGCACCGGATGGCTAAGCCGATTTAAAGCGCGACACTGCATCATCGCCAAAGTGTTGTCGGGGGAGTCTGCGAGCACCGACGCTGAAGTAGCATCGTCCTGGATGCAGGAAAGTTATGAAAGCACAATGGACAAATACGAGCCCTCCGAAATTTAAAATGCGGATGAAACTGGCTTTCTTTACGAAATGTTGCCTTCGAAAACGCTTGACGTGAAGGGACAAAAATGCCTGGAGGCAAGCTGAGCAAAAAGCGGGTGACAATACTTTTCTGCTAAAACATGGACGGATCCGACAAGCGTCCCCTCCTCGTGATCGGCTGGAGCAAGATGCCACGGTACTTTAAAGGTAACCGAAGGCTTCCGGTCGAGTACACTGCTAGCCAGAAAGCTTGGATGACGTGCGCAATATTCTCGAGCTGGCTGGAAGCCTTTCATGCGGATATGCAAAAGCAGGGCAGATCCATTTGCATTTTTTTAGATAACTGCAGTGCCCATCACGTTGAAGACGTTGTCCTGACGAGCGTCCGCTTAATTTTCTTCCTCCGAATTGCTCATCCATTACCCAACCTCTTGACTAAGGGGTTATTAAGTGTGTCAAATCTGCGTACCGTGCGAGACTCATCTGGCAGATGTTGTTAAACATATATATGAAGCGACTGATGGAAATTGATCTTTTTATGGTGCTGGAGATGCTTGCCGCGGCGTGGACAGCTACTTCGGCCACCCTTGTCCAGAACTGCTTCAGACACATCGGTTTTGCGGCTGGTCAGCATGCCTTTGCAGAACCGGAAACAAGTGTTCCTGCAAGCGGTGACAATCTGCAGCCACTAACTGAAGTATGGGATGCGCTTCGCAGTGTCGATAAAATGGTGCCAGACGCTGTTCAACTGGAGGACTTTTTGTGTGCGGACGCCGACTAGATCGTGCACGAAGAATTCAGCGACAGCGCTATTATCGACAGTGTGCGCAAACAAAATAAGGAGTGCGATGACGAGGATGGCGAAAACAAAGTGCAAGGAAAGCAAGTAAGCTCGCGTGATGTGCTTGATGCTTTTGATGGTATCCGCACTTTCCTTGACAGCCACGACGACAAAGCTATACATAGCTTATCTACTGCAAAGCCTGAGTCGTCAAGCTCTTACACAGCAGTGTGAAGCAGAGCAAAATACGCGACTTTTTTCATTAAATTTTCATTCTGGAAAGTAATGCTTATGCTTTTTTTTTTTTGTACGCAAACTTGCCATAAGGCATATTATATAAACTCATGTAAATGGTTTTCCGTGAGGAACCGGAGCAGGCTCCCGCTCTTAGCGTTGTCGGTGAGCTATTTAGAAAAGTCCTCTTCCCTTGTTGTGGTTAGTCCCACTTCGCGCAGAATCTGTGTCCTTGATTCCCTTGTCCCTGCACAAGTCCATAGCAGGTGGCGAACATCCACTTCTGCAGCTGGTCTTACTTGTCCATTTTTGCGACAGCGAAATTCTCGTGCGAACGAAAAACTTTTCCTTCCCCAGCAGTTTCGTTATTGCAGGGTTCGACTGTATTAGTTTTAAACGTAATCTCAGTCAACTCATATGGCTTTAGGCCACCGCTAAATGTAGACATGCACATGTTCTTAGTACCAGCATTTTTTTCTTCATGGTGCTGACACGGGCGACAATGCTCACCCTCATAGCAGCCTGAGAACAAAGGAAGTGAAATTTGTCTGGACTATTGCCCAATCCTCCTTACAGTCCTGGCCTGACACTGCAGAGTTTCATTTTTGCATTTTACAGATCCAATTTCAGAATATCGAGAGCATCATTTGCGCCATGAGGGCATGGCTGCACCAAATGATAAATGCTGGTACAAAGAAGGCACGCACGTTCTTGTTCACCGATGCCGCTAAGCCACATTGGCTGACCGAGACAGTGCTGAAAGGTAATAGGGTTGCAGATATGCAGCTTTACTCTTTGTGAATTTCATAAATCTTGATAAACGCTGGTCAAGCAAAAAAAATTAGGGGCATTACTTTGGGACAATACCCAGCATGGAATGCATATAGCTCCTAGTAACACTGCTAATCTCAGTGGCTATAGTGTAATGCTATACTGGCAAGTATAGTGTAATGCTATACTCTCCCCAGTATGCCGGTACCATTGGGCTTAGGTCACCCTATGAGGTAGTGTGCCCAGGATGTTTTGCCCACACTTAGAGGTAACAGAAAAGCGTTCAAATAGTGCAATCAAGCCCTTTTGCGTTCCCTCTCAGTATGAAACTACCTGTTCACAATGTTTCTGTTTGTAATCTCTATTTCTATTTCATTACTTCTACAGAAAGCAGCGACTTTTGAAATTTCTTTTAAAATACAGATTATTGCATTTTATTGCAAAGCCACAGTCTCACATAGAAATCGCCAGCTGAACTTTGAGCAACAGTGTAGTCACTGCAATTTTTAGGCAAAATTGCACCTCATAAATTTCTCAGAATGAGGTTTCCCAATTGTCAGCTTCACTTTCACTTAGAGTTGACGTTAGCAGACTGAACTGTTTCACTTATTGTCCTCTTAAAGCAAAGGTAAAAAAAAAATCTGAGACTATGTGCAATATGCGTACATGAACTTGAGCACTGCCACACACTTACCGGCTGCCAGTGGAATCCCGATGATGTTGTAAACAGTGGCGAAAAAGAAATTGAGACGAATTTTTCTCACGGTGGCTCTGGATAGAGCTATGGCCCCCACAACATCAAGGAGGTCGTTCTGAAATGCATTGATAATACAACAAAACTTCAAAACTTGATCAGGACAACTATCCCATATCCAAAAAGCCAGACACGTTTTCATGTAAAAGCTACCCTGTACAGTCAGGTCACCCGTGCCAGCAAAAATCTTTACTATACTATTAGTGTCTTTACTCCGTCAGTTGTTGGTGATGGCATGGTTCTAAGGATGGTCTGTTAGTTTATAAAAAGAAATCGGAAATACTTTTCTCTGAGTCACCTTCTCCCTACAATCACAGCCAGCTTTATTTTTTTATTTTTCCTCAATGTGCTCTGCATACTTTGCATCAAGATGGCAAAGCCTTCAGAAAGTTGGCTCCTCCTCACCAATAAACAGCCTGGTAATTAGACCATCTCATATAGGTCTGTTTTATCTCCATCGGTATCCATTTGCCTCTGAAAAGTAGAGGCCTTGCTATCCCCGAGCATGCGGGTGCCACGAGGTCATTCCATGAAAAATATGTTGCCACGACCACACTCTCTTCAGTAAAACCTCGTTATAAGAGACACTCAAGGGACCCGAAAAACATGTCTCTTGTAAGAAAGGTCTCTTGTAACCAAGAATTCTAAAATCACTGTGTTGATCAGTTTACTACACATCAGCATATAAATGCATTCACACAAATTAACAGGAAATTGTTCACGAAAGTTTAAAGAAGTTATTCATTACATGGCATGTATTTTTGTCAGTGCAGAGTGTATTACTTCCCAAATTCTGGAGGTAAAGCATTTCACTTTGCAAGCCTTCCTGTAGCTCTAATACCTTTGAAGCACTCTTACATGCTAGTCACCCTCAGATGATTCACAAAGAGAGAGACATCAGGATTCTGAGCTCAAATTTTAACAGCGAGGCGTTAAAAATGCTGGATGTCAGTCATGCATTTTGATTGGCTTCGTAGGTGACAGTAATGCGATGCCAGTGACTGAAACAGCGGGGTCATTTTGACTTTCCAATCACGGGGAAGCACTCCTCAGTTCCGGACGTATACAAAACGGACACTGATATGGAACAGAATTTAAATAAGGAAATGTATGAGTTGGTACGTTCCAGATGCATTGCATGAGCACACCTGGGTTGTGTCTCTTCTAAATAGTGAAGAATTTACTCCAGGGACCTGAAAAAGTTGTCCGTAGTAACCGAGTGTCTCTTGTGACCATGTCTCTTGGCTGCAATGTTGTTAACATGGCAGACATAGGAAAACCAACCAAACCATTTTCAAATGTCTCTTATAACCGAGTGTCTCTTGTAACAGTGTCTCTTGTAACGAGATTTAACTATAACCATTTTTTTGTTAATTTAGGATGTCCTAACTACAAAAAAAAAGTGTGCAGTTAGGCAAAATAGGATCAGTGATCACTTTCACTTTACTATATCAGAGCTTCGCTGTACCTGAGTTTACTATAGTTAGGTTCCACAGCAACTGAATATTAATGAATCATAATTTATTCAAACATTGCTAAATTTTCAATGGCAGTAAGGTAGGTTCGCAAGTGTACTCATCTGAGCAATGCATTTCTTGAAGCATCATCGTAAGGTGGGGGCCTATTAATGCAAGAGAATTAAGGCACACACTGCCAGAAAACCACAGGACATAACAGAATTCCCTCAACAGTCAACAAAATGATGATGTCACAAGTTGTGACATCACTCAAATATCACTGTAAAGTGGATCCCAAAAAATTAAGTTGGGGTAAGATGGGAACTAAACCTAGAACTGCTGAGTCGCGAGTCAGGTATATCATGCATAGACCACTGAAGCACGTTCATTCAAATCGGAAGCCTGGTGTGTGTTGTGATGAATTTTGAGTGCTCTGTAAAGATGCTCCTTCAGTAACCTCTCCTGCCTGGACAGCGTAAAAAGATGCAGTCACCAACTGGTGTGCATATGACATACGATGATTATATGGAGCTATGCCATTAAACATGCTGACAGCTTGCACCTTGTGCTTCTGTCCCAAACACAGATCCAATACTCACGCGAACAAGAACGACGTCGGCAGCCTCAACAGCGACATCGGTGCCGTTGGCAATGGCGATACCAATGTCAGCTTGAGCCAAAGCTGGGGAGTCGTTGATACCATCGCCCACCATGGCGACACGACGCCCCTGCTCTTGAAGCCGCCGGATCGTCATAACCTTGTGGGATGGAAGCACTTCTGCATAGACATGCTTGATGCCAACCTAGAAAAAATGTCAGCAGTAGGCGCAATCAAGAAATATGCAAAGAAGGTTGAGTTTCCACATCATCTAGGTGTACAGAGTCCATGCTAGCACACACCTGTCGAGCAATGGCAACTGCCGTGCGCTTGTTGTCTCCAGTCAGAAGAATCACCTCGTGGCCCATCTTCTTCAGCGTGTACACCGTCAAGTGGGCTTCCGGTTTGACTGTGTCCGCAACTGCTAGCATGCAGACCAGAACTCCTGCCATTGGGAACACAGAACGGAAAGTCGCAGCATACAACACGCAAAAAAAAAAAAAAAAAACGAAAGAAAAAATACAATAAAATATTCACTGCACTGCAACTATTTTGAGGTAGCTCCTCAAAAAATATGTTACCAAGGCATACTTGTCCTGTTTACGAATAACCCGTGAATGTAAATGTAAATTGGTTCCAGGAAAGGTAAGACACAATATCTGTCACACTTCTCGGTGGACACCTGAACTGCAAGGGAAAGGGAGAAGGTGGGTCTGAAAGAATAAAGAGTGAAAGAGGTGCCTACAAGAGGGCTCCGGAATAATTTCGAACACCTGTGGATCTTTAATGTGCACTGACATCGCACAGCACACAGGCACATTTGTGTTTCGCTTCTATTGAAACACTGCTGCCGCGTTTGGGTTCAAACCTGGGAACTCTGGTTCAGCAGCCGAATGTCTTAACCACTGAGCCACTGAAATGTTCTGAAATGTTTCACCTAGTTGACCAACTCGAGAACATGACCTTCGGAGCCACAAACTACCAGACGCGGCAAACCAACATCTCCAATTACTAAATGTGCCGAATAAAGGTAGCGCGCTCCTGCAACAAATTTTTTTGCTTGAGTCGTATTTCTTGGTGTGTTTGGTTAATTCGAAAACCCGCTTAATTCAAAGATTTCTCGCGGTCCTGATCACTTTGAATTAATGAGGTTTTACTGTATTTTAGCGAGTGAAAACCGATATAGATATTTGGCTGATTTCTCGATTGACATATTAACACTCCAGGTAACTAAATCACCTGAGAAATAGGTCAAATGCTACGTCTAAATCCATTTAGGACTGAGTGAACAGTGGTCATTTGGTTTTAAGCAAATATATCTAATAATTATTGTACTACATGACAAAACTGATCAGCAGAAGAAGCATTTCAAAACCATGCATATTTTGCCAACACTCAAGGCCATTAGATGAAAAAAAGGAAAGAGTGCAATAAGCTTTGTGAGACTTTGAAGATGTGTCGACTTTTTGCAGAAATAGCCACTGGAAATTGAAGGAGCTGACCTACGGACGCAGCCAACATATTTTAGGGGTGTGGACCTATTTGGTGCTGTGATGCAGTTGTTGTCTTTAAGCGGTGACTCTACGAACACTTGCTAGGCTTGAGCACAGCACCTTGGTTATGCACCTGTCATGGTCCCATTCCAGAGGTGTGTTAAACCGGAACGACACAAAGCAAGTGTTGTGCAGATGTTAACTGCTTGACATGAATAGTTCAGGATTTCGGCACTACCAAGCATTCGAATCAAATCAAATATCAAATACTTGTCTATTTGACTGGACATTCGAAGTTACTGAATATTTACACAGGCCAAATTCTATTCCATTTCATTACTCAGATAAGCATTATTTTTTTAAGATAAACTGATGTTAAAATGTCATCACTATACAACTTACTCATGAGAATCCCAATCAGACAAATTAGCACAAGTGGCTTCCTATCGAGGAATTATCGTCTTTTGAGCACTACTGCCACGTCCTTTACATGAACTGTCTGAACATCTATGCAAAGCGTCCAAATAGATGATAGCTGCAGATGTAGCCATAAGGACGAACAACTTGGTGAAAATAGAATCACGACATTGAAGCGTACAGGCAATAAAAAAAAAAAGAGAACACCCCGTGGGATGAATCTGAAACTGTGCTCTTTTTCATGCCAACATGCAACCACAAGATGAAGCAGAAACTTGGTGGCAACCAAAAGAAGTGCACTTGACAGCGTCGGATCTGAATAAGCAAAGTTTACGGCCAGATTATATCTGCACCTCCACATCATACCTTCTTGTTCACTCCATGTGACAATTAGAGGAGACGATTTCAAAAATCGTGGCACATGCAGCAGCTGGTACAGTAAAATCTCGCTAATTCGACCACAATTAATTCAGAAACTTGGATAATTCAAACTAGAAGCGCGGTCCCAATCAACGCTCATGTAAATCTATGGTGCACGGCGCTCGTCAATTTGTACGTGGCTGAGCTTGCTGTGGTTAATATGGATGGGAACTCATGTTAAGGTACAACCGGTACTGCTAGCGATCACTGGAATAGACCTCCTCAAACCCTAATTGCACAAAACAGTGGTGCCTGCACATTTTGCATGTGCTAAGGCAGGCTTGATAATTAGAAGCTCCTTTATTTCCAAATAATGGCTAAGCCACATAGTTTTCGTATCGCTGCCCTTAATTCAATGTCGTTTGTGGCCGAATAGAGTTTACTGTACAGCAGTCGTCATACATCTCAAAAAGGAGGTGCAACAGGGCACGTATGTTTTTCTACAGAGGTAAAAAAACGTAACAAAGCAAACATGGGGAGAATGGTCGTACCGTCAATGGCACAAAGCACTGCTGTCTGGCCCTTCTCCTCATGCTGCTCCATCAGGCCACTCACTTCCATGTCGACTGCAATACCGTTACGATGCATCCACTCCCTGTTGCCAATGAGGACCACATTACTGCCAGCATGGGGGGCCAAGTGGTCGGCTGCAAAGGGCAAGACCTCTCTATACATATACTGCATTCACCGCTGCTGCTGACAGAGATGAAAGGTTAGAATCCATAACAGTGAAAGAAGAGTTTTGCAAAAGAATGGGCAGAGACAAGTGAGAGAAAAGTATGAGAAACGAAGGTGTAAAACATTAATTTTTCCCACTTGATTCAGCAACATTAAACCCTGTGATGGTTTCTGCCTATGTCTATGGTAGCGGAATTCCATACCGCATGGTTTTTGCCGAGCACAAACAATGCCGATGTTCTGTTTGAAATTTCACACCCTACTGGATATACAAGTTCAGTGGGAGGTGCTGCCACATTCTAGGACTTGCAAGAAGTGTTTACAAAAGTTACTCATGATACTGTTTTACAGAAAAGGAGAGAACTGATTTTGGTTTTCAACATGCCGCATGGTTTACGGGGATGTGCTTTCATGGCTTCGATTTTCCATGTGATCCCAACGGTGGTGCGTGCAAGTTAATTTTAACTAAACTTTTACTGGCGCTCTCTAGGAGAAGCCTACAAATGTTGATTACCATCTTTATTAGCGCTCTCCTTAGTTTGTATAGTACCAACCCTCACAGGGTATCACTGCTCTCCACAGTTACCGAGTTTTCCTCCGAGGCATTCAGATGCCTGGTAACGTGGCATTATGACCACATGTGACGTCACCTCTCTCGACAGTGACAGCAATGTCCCTTCAAACTAAAATTTTTCCCCATACACTGAGTTTGAAGCAGATGACAGCTGGTCCTTACCTCCTCTTTGGACAAGATACACTTCCGAAAAAATGGAACATTTTTGTCCGTTTAAGTGATGATGCACCCAAATTACTGTCTCTTTTTTTGTCCTTTTTTCTTTTTCCACCTGCCCTCATTTTGTTTATTCAAAATCAGCGATAAAAGCTGGCCATCTCAGAGAGTTTTTTTCGATTCAACCATCAAAGGTTTAGCTCTTACCACTATGCACACAAAGTCTGGTATGAAGACACTATAATTAACCTAAAACCTGCCCATCAAATCATATCACACAATACCATATACAAAGACCTGCGCAACTTTGTCAAAAGATATACTCCTCAACTATGAGTGCTTCAGAAAAATAAGCCTCGAGTACAATAAATGTGTCATACCTACGAAGCTAAGCTTGTTCCTTCGGCAGTTCTTTTCTTTTTCAGACATTTCAAGAATTGAGGTAGCATACAATGATGCAACATAAGACAAATCATAACTACATATTATTTTTACTTTTACAGCTGTATGTTGAAGCGAAGCTCTTGTGTACGGACGAATGCTTTATTGCATTAAAACAAGGTGAATATAGCCCAGCTAACTTATGAAAGCTCTAAGAAATTTTCTTACCTTGTGGGTTTGGCAAGTCAACCAAAATGTTTGACGGTGGACTCAACAAGGTGTCCCCACGAATGTTTGCAGGAAGTGTCCACCGGTCAATTGTTACTTGCTCAGAGGAAGACACGCAGCCACCTAGAGGGCGCCGAGTTTTAGCAACCAGCTGCTCCAAATCGACAATGCTGCTCAGCATGGCATCAGTGCCAGATACTCGGCACCGCAGGCCACAACCGGGCACTGCTCCAAAGTCCTCGCACTTGCCCAGTGAGTCAGTCTTCAAGGTCTGCATTGGACGCAATAAAGAGGGGCCAGATCCAGAAATGTTCACTAAGGAGCAATCATTGCACAAGGTAACTAAAATGCAAGATAGCAAGCAACGAATAAGTAGCATCGATAAATATGTGACTGAGGCGCAAGGTTACCAAAACGTGAAGGGATAGGGGACGGTGTCATGAACTATGTGCAGATGTTTAATAGTCGCTAGTTTGGCTGAGAATAAATTACACAAAAATGGCACCGTAACTGAAAGGTGCTTGTTGCATCCCTTTACTGTTGTTGCTTCGATCACAGATGCAGGGAAGGAAAGAAGATGGGGGAAGAAAAAGATGATGGTAGGAACCCAGACCACGAACCTCATATGAGACATGGTGGCAGCCATTTTCCCACTTCTTCCTGAATATTTTTGTGCTAAAGATACGTGGACCAGAGTTGGCAGTTGTAACTAAAGACGCTCCTGACATCACAGCTGACGTGAAAAACCTTACCAGAGCATCGATGCACTCAGCAAAATGTGAATGCAAGAAAAAAGTGAAGTGCGAAGAAAAGCAAAGGCACCAAAAAGTATAAGCATTGAATGAATATTGTGCTTAACAAAAAAAATGTGTGAGCAATCACTGCGACTGATGTGGAAGAAAATGTCTGAGTGGTCTAAAGCAGCAGCTAGAAAAGTTCATCTGTTTGCGATGCAAATCTCGTTCGAAACCCAAAGTATGCTCAGGCAGTGGTTTCAGCCAACAGAGCTCCAGACTGAGCAATGAGCAACTTTCTTACGTGAAAGCATTTCTTGGCTCATGAATGACGTCACCAAAACATGTCACCAAAGCGTGTCCCTAAAGCGTGTTCTCATGAGCTTACATTTACGGAAGAAAATCGTGTCAATGCCAAAAATCGAATCATCATCCTTCGGTGTCTCAGCTAAGTGCCTAACCACCACTCTACCCCTACCGTATTTACATGATTGCAAGTCAACCCCTTTTTTAAAATTCGAAAATGCGAAGTGGGGGGGGGGGGGGGGGGGGTCGACTTACAACCGAAACCAAACTATGGCACTGTTAATAACAGCAAGATAAAAACTATATCAGGGAGGCTACGGTGAATTTGTTTACTCCACGGCCTTAAGTATAACATTCAGTTAGTATGCGTGCTTCTCGGGAAGAATTTCTTTTTTTGTTTAATAACTTTTAATGCGCAGCACAAACTGCACCTGCGGGAGTGTCGATAGTTTACGGAAGGCCCGCTGGTTGATGGAAGAGCTGACGCCAATCATTTGTTGAGTTCGCACTTTCGGCTTTTGACTTTACGATCAGCCACATGTTCGTCACGAGCTCTCCAGTCCGAAAAGCATTCGGCGCTTGTTCCATGCAGAGTTCAAGAAGGTGGCTATCATTTATGCTGAAGAAAAAACTGCACTATGGGCCCAAGTTCGAAGCTTCTAAACGGGTTATGTGGGAGTGGCGGTGGCAGCGAGACAAAACTTTCAATTGTGATGTCAAGCAAAAAGGCTTCCAAGGGATAGGGCTGGTATGCTATCCAGAGCTGGAAGCCAATCTTGCAGCATATATTGCCGAAATACATGATTTGGAGTGGAGACTAGTAGTACAGCCAGGCAATAAATTTTCGTTGCCGAAATCATCCACAGGTATGTTTTTCTGTTTTTCTTTTTTTTTTTTCAGGGCGTGATTTGGGGGGTCGACTTACATTCGAGTCAATTTATAATCGTGTAAATATAGTACATCCTCCGAACATGTCGATAAATCTCCTTATGTAGCACAAAGACGCTGGAGGGCGTTGTAGTAGGAAATAAACTCACAAAAACAAAATGCAAACAAACCTTAATTAAAAAATGAAATCAAGATTAAAAGAAATAAAATTAAGAGGCTCTATAACAATTAAAAAAAAAAAAAGAGCTCCAGTGCAGGTTATGCAGTGCTCTCAAATTTGAATAAATATGCTATACAGTTACAACTATGGTGAATGTTTATTTTCTACACTGCTACACCTGTGGCTTCATGACACCAGCATAGGACCGGATTTCACACTTTAACGCTCGTGCGCGAAAACTTGACTGCATCAAAATGCAGCAAGTTTCTACACTGAATAATAAGGTGTGCACAACATTAGAACTACATATACACAACATGATGTGGAAAAAATATTTGCCTTGGACTTAAATGAAACAAAATACCACAGCGCTGTTCCCGTCTACTCGCTTGTCCTATGTTTGTTGCGCTGTGTATTTAAAAAAAAAAAATGATGCACCAACTAGCCCAACTCACAGCTCTTTTGCAACCACTGTTTTATTATGGTCAAATGAATGTTTTTACCTTCTTCAAATACTTTCAGATGGGTGTAGCAAGTCCAATGCACTCAGTGTTGCCAAGTCAAAAATAGAAAACCCGCCACCCACTAACAACCACTAAATCCAATATTTGCATTAAAAAAACCACGTTTTACACTTTAATTTATTTCGCTGCAAAGCATATACAACTAAGCGTATAATTACCTTTAAATACAATAGAAAGCACTTTTCCTTTGACTAGAAACTTCAAAACTACGAACACATTAATTTTCAGGTAATATCCACTTTCCTTCTGCATCTTTAGAATAAAGTTGCAAAAAAACTTCTTCCTTTCCTGATTGCAAACTATTGACTACTGCCGGCACTTTCACTCGAGCATTCTGCGAGCAACTATCCGCTCACACCGCCAGTTCTTAGTGGGATCCTGCCAATGTACACCTTCATATTATGTCGATATTCCGGATCACATCCGTGAGCAGTTAGTAGTTAGAGCGGCATTCTCAGTGCACTGGCAGTCCGGCACGATTCGTTAAGATAGGATTTATTAGCTTTCTTCACAGGAGGTTCCCTGTTTACATTTAGGAATGTTTAGTTGACAGAACATGCGTCCAGCCTTTGCATTCCACTAGAGCAGCATCAGCATGGAGAAAGAGAGCAAACTTGGCCAGATCGAAGAAGGGATTTTGTCGGAAGCAACCCTGTGCTTGTTCACTATGTCCCAGAATGTAGCTGTGCTCCCACAACTGTTCAATCTGGCAAGCTTCTTCCATTGGAATTGATTGACAGAGATTTTTTTCTCGTGGCCCTCGTGAATTCCGGAGGGGGCACCCACGACTATACAGAGCTACACAAAAGGCGTTTATTAGCATTTGGAACTTCCAGCACCCAGTCTCGAGACTTTAGGTCCTGCAGCTATTCTATCCTGCATTTCTGTGCATACTTGTTGGATCCCAGTCTACTGGACCGCATGCTTGGCAGCAGCATACTCGACAATTGCATTAAAAAATGCTGCATAAATAAATTAAATGTGTGTTAGGAGTTTTCCCAATATTTTCCACCTTGACATCTCAGTGATTTCACGTGCTCACAGCGATGTTCTGTTGCAGAAATGAGCACAGTTTTGAAGAACTTACACTATATTAACAAAAAGTGAAAGATTGTGCAAAACTTTCAAAAAAGAAGCGAACAAGATCTGGAAATCGATAAAAATTCCACCTCACACAATGCAACATTTCTGCCTGCTAAACAGCATAAAAATTCACTAAATTTAGCAGAAAAACTGCTAACTTGGCAACGCTGAGTGTACTTGGTCATGTGCCACTTTGCAAGTCGCTTGATGTGCGGCTAAAATCTGTATGATGCAGAATTCACAGGTATCGCCCAATCATTAAATCAACAAGTTCTGGATGACCTCAGTCCTACTCAGGTTCCCAAATCTCTGTATTGCATGACTACCTCATAATCTAAAATATCTTACAGCCTCACTGATACACTCTCTTTTCTACCAGCATAGGCACAGCCAATACACAGACACACTAAGATCCAGGCTGTATACTTCTCACATCATTACAGAAATTGTCAGTTTTAAGGTGAAAGCCTTTAAGCGCTCATAATCGCAGTGACCGTGAGAGCATTACATCCAAAGGCTGGAAGAAGAAAGGCGAGAAGGAGAAGGAGAGCGTCGTGAGAGGCAGTAGCTGGCAGCCGACATGGCCAAGCACTAACTCGACGTAGCGCTTCCTGACATTACGTTCGGCAGGAGCTGCCAACTTGGGCCTCTCCTTTCACATGGGAGGGTGATATGAGAATCAGCTTGTCAAGACCCTTGCATTCACATTATTTCTAGGCCACGCAGGCACATTCATACGGCTCGGTTAAAGCGGGGCTTTATATGTTGGCTGGTAGCATACGCTATCAAGTCATGGCGAAGGTGGGAGTGAAAACAGAGAATGAGGTGCCGTAGTGGAGGGCTTTGGAGCACCGCACGATAGAGGCTTTCGCCTCATCGCAATTTAGTGATCCAAAGTGCCCCCTAGAATTTCTTTTGAAAGCACTTTCTAGAAATGCGGACTGACGCAGTGCGACTTAAATGTCACTATATTTAATCTCAATTGCACTCTCTTTTAGACTTAAAGCAGTGATATGGTAAATTTGTAGTTAAACCAAGTAAATTGTGCCTGCTGAGGGTTATTTTGTAGCCCATTTAGCATTCATATGGTACAGGTATTATTTTATTGCAATTGAATTGCTAAATATAGTACATTCACAAAGGCTGCATCACAAAAGTGGAGTGTTCAGCAATAACACACCAATCTTTACAAAAGCTGAACTGTCAGCAAAAAAAATAAAAAAAAGATTTACTGCAGCATTGACGTACACACAGGAAAGTTACCCCGAAAAGGAGACCTTGAACGAAAGGTATCTAGGTCATGAAGGTTATCAGGGAAGTTCATTAGGCAGTATATATGCACTTGCCTCCTTGACAAACTTGGTGATGGCCGCCCCTATGGGGTGCTCACTATTGGCCTCAGCTGTGCCCGCTAGCAGCAGGAGCCTGGCGAGGGAGCAGACATGGGACTCGACCAGGAGTGTGATGCGTGTCAGCACCGGTGTCCCATTGGTGAGGGTGCCCGTTTTGTCAAACACCACGCAGCGAACCTGCAATAGCATCCACGCTGCATTCATGCTCAAGTAGACAGGGTACCGGATTTACTCACACAGTGAACATAACACACCCACCATTTTGACAATCAGATTATAAATTTTCCCAAATATATTATCCCGAGAAATAAAAATGCAGTTTGAAAATTGCTCATTGTCTGAGCACATATGGTAAAAAAAGAAAAATATGCCAGTAAATATGGGCAGCTAATGATATAACATTAGTTAAGGGTGAAATATTTGGGACAAGAGAAAAAATTTGGAAGAAACACTTAAGACTGCTCATGCGTGAGAATGTGAAAGACTACGACTATGACTACGGCCTTCGTCACTATACACGCAATGAATGCATCAATGAAAGGGACGCTGTGTGCAACAAATTGTTATGGCTGAAACGTAAAACACACACACAAGTCACTGCCAGGCTAACAGCAATGAGTTATTCCTTCTAATTAATATAGCAAGGTACTCACCTTTTGCCGAACTGCAATTTTCTGCTTTACATAAAACAGCTGGTCTAATTTTCATTATTTCAATTTGGCCTATACTACTCTGTCAACAGTATAATCTGAAAGCCTAAGTAAACAGTACATATATATTGCTTAAACTGCCTACATTGCATTAACTAGAGAGCATGCCTCTTCACCCAAATGCTAACACAAAGCAAGTATACAAGAAGCGAAATGAACATGTGCGGCAGAGCATTTAGTACCTTGTGGAGTATCTCAAGTGGCTCTCCACCTTTGATAAGTATGCCGTTGGATGCCCCAACTCCTGTGCCAACCATCACGGCAGTGGGTGTGGCCAAGCCCAACGAACAAGGGCATGCGATAGACAACACGGTCAGTGCACACTGGAAGGCGAACTGGCAGATGAGCTCGCTGTCTGTGTCATGATACCGCTGCAAAAAAGAAAAGAAAAAATAATGCGATTAAAAAAAATGGAAAAATGTCCCTCTATGAAACCCAACATAACTCAGCCTCAATGGCCATCAACTGTTCAGGCATAGCTATCACCAATGTCCCCAATTTTCTGCTGAGGAAGATACTAAATCCCTTTATTTCCAGAAAAGATTCCATGAGTGACATCAAGTATTGCTTTAGAGTGCACTTCGCGTTATATTCGGAACTGTTGTTGATAGGGGTGTATGAATATTGAAATATTCATATATGAATCAAATATAAATATCGCAAAAAAAAACTCTTCCGGATATTGAATATCTGATCAGTGAAAAAAAAAAAAAAAAAAAAAAGAAAGCATTGTTCATCTCATTTATTTCGAATGAACATGGTTATTTTCAAACTAAATTAAATTATAACCCCTTTTTTTGCAGGTTAGTACAGTAGCAGCGGCCCATCTTCCCAAAACGGCCCCATCACGATTTCAGAATGCTTCATTCGAAAATTTCCGCATATAAGTCTTTCAAACTGAATACAAATCGAATAGCAGACATATTGGTTCCTATACAAAATTTCGAATATTCACACACCCCTAGTTTTCAAACTTTTCAAAGTAACGACCTTTGCTACCAGACTCTGAAGCCACGAGGAGAAAAACTTTTCAATAAATTTTGGCCAAAGTGCATGGTGTACAAGCGCAAGAATACCTACGGTTACAGAAAGGCAATGCAGGTTGTTTAAAAAGAGAAGGCATTGAAAAGAATCGATTGGTTTAAGGAAAGTAAAGAAGGGCAGGCGGGTGTAGGACTCGACAGCTGGAAACATTGAGTCTCTGCTGCTGCATGAAAGGTTCTTTTCATTTACGCAGTGGGGATTCGGCTTCATTCCACTTTGGCACGCACATCTGAAGCATTATTACCTCTTAAACAAAGTGAACTTATTCTCTGCTTCCATATTTCAGTGCCATTCGTGTTTCCTTGGTGGGCATTTTGCTATAGTTTGAGACTGCATTATAATCATAACGGTGTTTCTTTCTCTCAAATCCTCAAGCTCCCCCTCACATTGCAGATAAGGCAAAAAAAAAAAGGTAAGGTAAGAGAATGCCTTCCATTGTACTGGTGTTCTCACTGATGGATGTACTGAATGTACAACAAGAGCATCGAAAACAGAATGTGGCTGCTAACATATCATTCTGTGACAAATGCTTAAATCTGCTATTTTTATTGCAGAACTGAGGGAAACTAGGCGGCTTAGCTATCATGCCTTTAAAAACAACAAGACAGTTGAAGCAGCTTTTGACACTATGGCACCTCTCTGCTAACCTGCCACAGCTGCAGCACTCTAAAGGCAGAGGAGAAAGATCAATACTAATCTTTATCTAATGAATTATCGAACGAAATGAATTTATGCACTTACGTTCTTGGTCTTCTGGAGAGTAAAAAAGCAAAAACAAGACACCTCAAGATACAATATTACAACATTGTAAACATGTCACTGCTGTGGTTTACACTAGTCACGTAAACGTGATCGGTCAGTGACAGGTATGGACATAGGCAGTCTGAACTTGCTGCCTACTTACCAGCGGGTTTAGAAAAATGAACATGCGGTTCTTACTTGTCTCTTGAAGAAGCGTGTGATGTAGTCCACATTTTGAAATCCAATCAAAACCCAAGCAACCAGAGTCAGCAGTGACACCAGCACCACACCTGGTACAAAGTAGCCGGCTATCTTGTCAGCCAGCTGCTGAATTGGAGCCTGCACAAAAGGAACGCAAGCTTCCATGCCATGTAATGCCTTACGAATAGTAAAGTTTCATTTGGGGAATTTTATCTCTTTCAACAGACTTGCCACGTAAAATTGGAGCTCAAGAAAAAAAAGAATGATTCTTCGGGACCTTTCAGGAAATGTCAAAAGATAGCACAGAAATAAGCGATATTTTTATGCCTAGAAGTATTTTCATGCAAACATCACTGCCAAGGAAAGGCGCAAATCAGGCAAAAAATGAAAGAAAAAAAAAAGCTGGGATGAGAAGATGTAAGCAAGGCTGGTACAAAAAGCTTTTTCTTACGGATGACTGCAAAACCTACTTAACAAAGTGTGGCAGCTGCTGTTGCTGCTACTGCTCAAAGTTTTAATGCAGCCTTTTTTTTCCAAGACAGCCCCTAAAAAAGATTCTGAGCTAAGTCAATATGCAGTGATGAGCTCTTAGTTCTGGTATGCTGTTATTGTTGTCCCTTTGTTTATAAAATTGCTCCATCAACGTATGGCAACAATGATGCTACGGACGTTGAAAATCAGTGGTGAATAATGAACCAAAAAGTCTCCCTTTGCACTCTCCTTAATATCACGTCTTTACTCTGCTTTTTGTATTAAGCAGAGATATGATATCTCATGTGACCTCTAATTTTTTCGTTTTTTTTCTGTTAGGATGTCAACCTATGTGACAGAACGACCAACAAATAAGACAGTTATGTTGATATCGAACTGCAGTAGGATACAACATAAAAAAAGAAGCTGCTAACCATGGGCCATTGTACGTGGTGTGTGTGTATTATTCTGCTAAATAGTAAACGAAACTCACTTTTGAAATTTCGTCACACCAAACAAACCAGATGCACAAAAATTCTTGAGCTTGTAGTCTTATCTGATACTTAGCTTTTTATTTAGGTAACCAAAAAAGCTATCACAGTGGACCCCTTTTTGTCACAGAGGAACTGTGTGTGGCGGTTACCGCAGACTTGACTTGCATCCGACATTAGCCCGAGTTGCAAAGTCACGTATGAGATAAGAGTTCATGCTGCTCAGTTACATGCTTTTATCTTTCGCTTCCATGCTAAAACACAATCTGATTGTGTAAAACTTTCAGCCACAATTTTTAACAACTTCTCTTAGCATGCAGACTTAGGTAGGTGACATTGGGCACATTTTTAAACGGGCTGCCCTTGCACAGGTAAGAAAAGCAAGGATATGTCCATTTAACAGCCCGTGCTTCATAGGAGAAAAAAAACCGCAAGGACTCACCTTCGATGTCTGGGCCTCTTCGACAAGCCGGACGATCTGTGAGAGCGCTGTGTCTTTACCGACATGGGTGGCAACGATCAGAAGGACTCCCTTGTTGTTGATAGAACCACCAATGACTTGGTCACCAACCTTCTTGGGTACAGGCATGGATTCACCCGTAATGAGTGCTTCGTCCACAACCGAGTGACCCATGCACACTCTCCCGTCTACCGGAATTTTCGCACCGGGCACAACCTGCAAATTCAACCGAAGTAAAAATGAGGAATGTGTGATTTCAATCACCAGTATTTCCAACAACTCCTACACCATAACAACGCCATGACTGCTTCCGAAAATTCACTACTTAATGCACAATATGAAAAACAATAAACACATTCTATGCTGTTGCAAGGTGTTCCTAGAAGAACAATGACTCGCAAGCATTAACTGACACTTCAAGGCACCCATAACTTGCCTGCTTGTTTCACATCAAAATATATCCAAACAATATGTGAACTAATAGTGCTCATAATGTGATACAAGGGCAGCATGCTCAAATAAAAGCAACTTTTTTCAATGTTTAAAAAGTGTTACACGTATTAGGTTAGGTAAGGATAACTAAACAGCTATGCAAATAATGGCCTAGGCAAGAAAACATTCTCCCTTTAACTTCTGTGCTTCCCCTAATTAAAATCTTGATACCATGCCTGCCCAATCTTGATACCGTCTAAATGAATAATGAACCTATGTCAAGAATGAATACAATGCTACTACAGGTGCAAGTGGAGAGAGCTTTGTGCAGGTGGTGATCCAAAAGCTTTGGTGGGCTAGTACAGTCACCTGTCTGCTTTCATAAAATGCATAAGTACACTTTTTCTTCTTTTTGCCTACATAAGAAACAGTGAAGCCTCCCTCCCTGTTTTACTTTTTCAATCTTGTTACATAAGTGTGCCACACACATTATTTAGCAGGTCAGCCCATCTGATTTTGCTACAGTGAGCAGAGTTTAAAGTGAAAGAGCAATTTTCAAACAGTTCTCAACTCAAATTTTGACAAATATTTCAACTCATGTTTTGGACCTGCTATTGAAGTGCACTTTGATGCCCAATACAAAGGCAAACACCAACCATGAAAGCTCAAAGCAACGTCAGCGTAAAAAGCAGAGGTGGCTTGCCTTCAACACGTCTCCTCTTTGGACCAACTCTACGGTGATGTTCTTCTCGGCGGTAACATTCAAATGGGGATCCACATCGACAAGAATGGCCTCGGTGGCTTGCAGTGATATCAACTTGGCAAGGGCAGCTGATGTCTTGCCCTAGAGAGAAAAATCTCGGCACTCTCAACATGCAGTTCATGCAAACAGGTACAGACGCTTCCAAGAAATGCAATTAAATACAGGGAAGGTGAAGCAGTACTATACACTGCAAAAGAGGTATCAGACAGACAAAAGGAATACGAGTGCTGACTAACAACTGAAGGTTTATTGGGGAAAAGTATATGAATATGTAAGGCAAAAGCACACAAAACCTTTTCAAAATAAAATAAAAAAAGGAAAAACATCAAGGATTACAATGCACTGCACTGCCGCGAATTAAAGGTACACTAGGATTACCCCTGCCTGCTGGACATACATAATACAACGATGAGTACATCGAGAGCAACCAGATATGCAGGAAAATTTTCTAGGCATACTGTATCGTTAAGAGCTTGGACACATATGGCAAAACATTCTCTTGCTTTGCATAAAAACGAGAGAGTTTCTGGATAGGTGCCTCTCATCATATTGTAACCTCTGATTGTTTTTTTTGTGTGTGTGTATGTGTGTGTGTTTTTAAATGGTTTTGCACACTTTATTTCACATATTCATGTTTTTTTGTTTTTTTTTTTCCAATAAACCTTCAGTTGTTAATCCGACCTCATATTGTCTTCCCTTTCATCTGTCCGTTGGCTGTTTTGCACAGGTCTTCAAGATAAGCGTTACACAAGTTCGTTGTTAAATTACAGTACTATCAGTTTAGCAAGACTATGTCTGCAAAAGAACATAGCCCATGGTTGGAGCATTAAACATATTTAAGAGCTACATAAAAACATCTCATTATCAGAATGCCCAAGGCAGCACACATCTAAAACCACATTAATTACTTAGAGAACAACGTGCTACTATTGCAACGGACTCAAGTCAGACACCAAGACACTTTAAAAAAAATCCTTAAATGACATGGGCTGTTTTAGAAATACAAAACCATAGTGATGAAGATAAACAGGCCAAGTGGAAATGCTGACTGTTGCTGGTATATAAAGAAAAGGACAACGGCAATGAGGTCTTTCCACGTTTATGTGTACATTTAACATAAAATATAATCACCTCGAAAGTGTTTAACAAACACATAACTCAGGCTTTACTGAACAAGACCAAAGACTCTTTTTAAGAAATAAAAAAAAAAAAAAAAAAAAGCTGGGTATCAGCAAAGCTGCCTGAACTGCTAGTTTTCACCTCTGCTGGACTTCAAAATGATGCAAGACATTATTGAAATTTATTACCTAAAAAATATTTAATATATAGTAGTTATATCTAGCCTCCTTATTTTATTCTTAGCTCAAAAGACAAGCATCCATTTGACTTCCCTACATGAATGTGGAGGCATCTACTCAGACGAGGAACTACTGTGCGAGAAGTGGTTGCACTCTATTAAGCAACACCGCTTCGGGAATGAGCTCAACTAGCTCTTAAATGCACGCACGTGATGTCTTGCACTTGGTTGCCTCCGTCAATGCTCAATGCCACTAGAGAAAAAGCTTCGGCCCTAGCACCCTTGTTTTAAAGGCACAGTTAACAGCTAAACACACAGCTCAGACCTGGAATCACTGCACAATCTCCAGTTAAGTCCTTGCATTCAGGAAGAAATGTAGGCACGGTAATATTTTTTATGTGTGAAAAAGCTTCAAAATTATAAACAATATTTCTGCATTAACTTTCGCTTCAGTTATTCCTCAGCAACAAGGCTTATGTTGAATCCTTAATTTGGTGACATGCCGTATGTGCCTAATGAAAAAGTGTTATTTATTTTTTTTTTGTAATGCATTAAGTTCAGTCTTTTTGTTTTATACACATAAATTGCTCCACAATAATATTAATAATAATAACTGCAGATCCCTTTCTGTCTTCTGCAGGGTAATAGAATTGTGGAATTGCAGTATATACCCAAGATTTAATTTGAGAGGTTCAAATGTTACGAACGTTCTAGTTTTAATGGCAAAAAACAAGCAACTCCACATATACTAATCCTATCAGCAACAATTCCTTACTGAACTTTCAAAAACTGTTTTTTTTTTACTAAGTCCCAACAACAATTCCTATACATTTCCAGGCAGCTACACATACCGAAGGTTCCTAATGCAGCACTAATAGCTTGCACGCATTCATTTACTACAGGCTACGTTGTAACCTTTGTATTCTTTATCTCACATAACCAATTGGCTGAGAAACTCCACTGTTCACTTGTCACACACTTCAGGAGAACCCAGCACATCAACCTGAGTATCAGTAACCATCACTTTTCTTGCAGATTCACACGACTTACTGCATTCACATTTGCAGCAACCAGCGCTGCATCCTCTCTCATACTATGAACTAGGCTGCCTAAAATTTTAAGTATCAAAACTGATGAACACAAATTCCTTTCTCTCGGAGCTTAAAACAAAACATAATGCACCACGCAGCAGTGTAGGGTGACGAAACACAGGAGAGGCACACAATACACACATACACATAAACAAGGACAATGCTGCACTGACAACTGATTAAATCTAACACTAACATCCTCTTCCTTCTCCACTTCTAAGGACACACATCACTTCTTCTTTGACGGTCCTCCCAACGATCTAAAAAGTCTTTCTCTTTCTTCGATAGGAGAACAGAAGGCATGCTAACGCAGACTTCACCAGTTAAAGATGTCTCCCTACTCTGCTGCATGGTGCATCATGATGCTTGACCAACTAGCTAGACTTTCAACGGCAGTTAAAGCAAAAGCTAGCCAATATACACAACAAAAAACTGCTGCACGGAACACAGGCAAGCACCATGCCGGGGTCTTCTTACCTTTGCAATGTGCTCAAGCCATCGTCCGAGCGAGATGAACATGAGCAGCATGGGTGGCGTCTCGAAAAAGGTTTTCGGGCTGTGGTCGGCGCCATCAATCATAAAGTATAAAACTATGATGACGCTGTAGAAGTAAGAGATGCTCGTTGCCAGCATGACAAGAACGTCCATGTTGGCCACCTTGTGAGACAGGGCTTTCCAGGCTTGGATGTAGAAGTAGCGACCACCTACAAACTGCACAACAAGAAGTGGCGTTAAAACTGCCTTCCATTAAAAGCCACGACGAACAGAAACCATTCTTGAGTCTAGTAGCATTTCCAGCAGTTAATAAGAATTACTAAACAAGCCCTGCAGATAAAGCCTTCACTCAATGCAACCAGTAAGCATCTTGTAGGGGCTATGAATTCTACAAACCTGCCTAATGAAAACTCACAGAAAATTTTAATGTGATAGCGTTAATGGCCCAGCTGCCTGCTACCACTTTTTTATTTTTCAAGTAGGAAAAAAAAGAAAGGGTGGAGCTGGCGTAGAGCCACGTGGGAGAATAACACCGCTTCAACCGATCTCATATTAGGCACAGTATGCATGCAGTCTTTTATTTATCCTTGCGCCACGAAAGGTGCGCCATAACGCTGAAACATAAAAGTGATAAATGCTTGAAATAAAGTTAACAGCATCCATGATTCTTAACTTTCATGCAACAGTACTACATTAGGTTTTCATTCCTTGGCTAGCAGTGACTAATGTGTTGGTTTGCCCAATTTAGTAAGCCTGGCTGATGGCCCTTTCCAGTAATAATGTATTTTTCTGTCCTTTAAAAGAAGGATTTCTCCAGTTACAGATAACTCTTTCACTTCCAGCACAGGTAATTTTCTGTGGTATTGATACTATTTTCATTGCAGTGTGTCAAGCAAAAGACACAATAACAAAAGACAAAACAGAAAAGAGGGGAGGAGTGGCCTATCTGGTCAGTAGACAGGCAGAACAGTCATGCCCCGCAAGAACAGGACAAAAACAATTCACAGTTATGAAATAAAAGCATATCTAGTGCACAGGAAATAAACAGAAAATAATTTTTGATAAAACCTTATCACAATGCAGCTCTAAAAATTATTCGAGTATTTATAAAATCTGTATAAGCCAACTCAACTGCATGGCATGAAATACTATGAAGATTTCAAGCAACCTTAAACTCTAGCAAAAAATATTACACGTTTAAGAAATCACATTACTGTCTATTGACAACAAAGGAACCAAGCCTTTGAGAGAATATATGGTGCATGATGCTAACCTGGACAGGTGTAGCCAAAAGAAAAAGAATGAAGTTCTCAGCTGAAAGACCGGGAAATATGCAGCAGTCGTTGTCGTGCTTGTATAGCATGCGCCGAGTCATGTAGTACATCATTAGCAACATGGATGGCACACCAAACATTAATGAAAGCAGGAATGAATTTCTCCACCTGTTTGGAAGAAAAAAAAGATTAAGGGAGCAGTTGATCAAGCATAAGCGGTCAAACTAAAAGCAAGCATACAAGTAAACAGCTAAGAGGCGCCATATAAGTTACAATAGAAGTGTGAACATCAATGTAAGAACTTTGTTCTAGAGGCAATATATGACCCAGCAAGGTCAGAAAAAAATGTTTCTTTCCTGGGAAATGCAGACAACTAAGAGAACATTTATAGTTGTCGTAGTTACAATAATGAGCCATTTGTACGGTTTGCTTGCTCACCAACACTGGTAGCATAGAAGAAAATAATATACTGACTTTGACATCGACTTTCCAACAAAATATCGGTGATCCATTGAAATTTTGGGGGTGGGCCAAGCCTGTTCTGAATATGTGTAAACATGGGCCAATTTCTGAATTTAAATTTTTTAAGTGTGCAAAGAGCGAAATTCGGTGGTTGGCCACCCAAAGTTTTGGGAGTGAGCCAAGTTCATTAGTAAAACCATCTCTCTATTTGAACGCACCTTAAGAGGATAATGCAATAGCGGTGCATTCGGATACATTGTACATGGATGGAAGCTCACGCAGTACTGAAGCATGCAGTGCAATTAGCTGCGCAGTAGCCATGAGATTCCGTACTTGCTTCCCGTGAGAAATACCAGAGTTGAAATTCACAATGCTTCAATATTTTTTTCTTTTCGTTTCCCTATTGCTATGCTAGGTTGGCAAGGTCCCTTCAAGGTCAGAACTCATGCCCGACTCTGATGTTGCAGCTTTGACTGTGAAGTAGTGATTTTGCACTAAAAGACTGGAGTATATACACAATGAAGCAGTGATC
The DNA here is from genome assembly GCF_055883805.1 of Amblyomma maculatum. NCBI lineage: Eukaryota > Metazoa > Arthropoda > Arachnida > Ixodida > Ixodidae > Amblyomma > Amblyomma maculatum. Next base: position 77,367,064 of record NC_139347.1, read on the forward strand.
TCTCATCTTTCAGCTTGCTATCTAATGCAAAAAAAAAAAGCTGCTATAAAATATATACAGGCAAAAAGAAAATGCCAAGTGTCAACACGGCATCAGTCTAGTAAAGGATAATTAAAGGCTGATGCAATAATATTTCTTCCTGTGCACCTCACAGACATTGAATAAAATACAACCGGCCAACATAAAGCCACAAATTTCAACACAGTGCAAGTCCATCATTATGACTACAGTTTGTCGCAAGAGGTTAAAATGGCAGGGTTTGGCACTTCTTGAAAGAAAGGAATACTGGTTTACTTTGCATTCTTGAAAGCAAATGTGCTGCTTAATTAAACAGGTCACCACGCAAATTGATCTCATGTGGCTTTGGCACAGACCTTGGTAAGTAACTGGCCTGACATGCTCCACCTCTCGACGGGAAAATGAAACTGGGAAAGTTATCCGAGCCAAATCTTACACTGCAAAAAGATATTCTTACTTTTTCACTTCCTCCTTTTGGCTCAAGTAACTTGCATCCATCTTGTGATCCGTGAATGGAAATGCATCAAAGCCCAAATCCTGCAAGCAGAGTGATCAAACAATTCGATCGGGGCTGCAGTACAGCTAACTGAGAATGCTTTCGCTGATAACACCAGGCCAAATCAATCCTCACCTTGATTCTTTCCAAGATCTGACGAGGCCCTGTTCTCTCCGGGTCAAAATAAAACTTCCCCTTCCGAGTTGACAAGCTGACCGATGCACTGGCCACGCCAGGAAGCTTACAGACATTAGTCTCAATGGCATGGACACAAGAGGCACAGGTCATGCCCCGTATCTGGAAGGATGCAAACAGAAGCACGCCTGTTAGTTTGACGAGGCATGAAAAAGTTGATTTTCTTTTTTCCTTATTCAGCACAACATTGGCAGGACAGAAAAAAAAAATTTAAAGCACACAGGAGCGCAAACTTGCAATTGATTACTGTTAATGAGAGCTCCTAAGGTACAAAGGTGCATATAAGTAAACAATGAACAGAAAGAAGGAGCAGAACGATAAAAAAACATTATGAAATAAAAATTCAGTCAGACACTCCTAGGACGGCCTCTAGGTACAGAAGCCCTCTGGCAACAGAAAATGACACAACGTATAAAATAAAGTGCGAGGTGACAATGAGAATGAGGATGCCTGAGGAAAACGCACCCATAAGCTACTAATAGCCAAGTCAAAATTTGGCAAAAGCTTCAGAGAAAAAAAAAAGCAACCAACAGTACAAACAGAAAGACATGCAATAAGTTTAAGCTTGACATCTGTTCCACAAAGGCTAAACCCTAGCATCTGCTAAGGAAACATACTTTCTCCTGAGCGAAGGTCAAAGATGGCAAGCTCATGCAAACAAACAGTCTCACCAATACTTTACATGTATCGGTTGTGCTTAATACACTGCATAGTGCTGCACCAGCTGCCTAGCTGGCAGAGCACAAACTAGCATCAACTAGCAGAATTAGACCCAAGAAATCAGCACCTACAGCTAGGCATGATAAGCAGTGAACAATGTTACATAAGCCCAGAAAAAAATCTGTATGAAATACGATTGACGTCAGTATGGGATGAAACATCTCACGGAGCACAGCGTTTTATTTTTATTATAGAAACATGCGAGAAAGGCCTGACAACCATAACAAAGTAAGGAACACCAAAGATATTAATTTTCTACAACTATCCACAAGCTCCTTACAGTGGTAAGAGTTTTCTTATAGCAGTTTTATGATACTGTTCACATAAAACGCTTGGATTCAAAGATGCTCATAATAATGCGACAGCATTAAAGAAATATAGACACCTAATTTCTGAGTTCGTGTTTTATCATTCGTAATGATGCCTGGGACATTACTGTACTAGGATCACCACGTCACATTCACCTACGACAGCTGAATAATTTATAATCAAATTTCTTTTCTAACTAGTTTCTGTTTCAACAGCCGAATGATGGCTGTGACGTCACAGTTAAGTCTAGGTCACCCAAGGGATGGAAATACAGCAATATAATCATTGCTGTGTCATTTGAATTCGCTACAATGATAAAGCCAGCCTGTCTCAAGAACACGAATCACTACAAGTGGAGAATGAGCGTTTATATAGCTGCTTTTTAAGCCGCGCATCAAGACATGATTGTGACGTCACAGCCATCTCTCAGCTGTCAAAACCGAAACTGGTGAAAAAAGAAAGTTCAATTATGAATTATTTAGCGGTCTTAGGGAAAACTGCGTGCAGATCAATATATAGGAATGACTTACGCATCATTGACAAGAAGAGAAATGCCATCAAAATTTTGTGTCTATAGTCCTTTAAGGCTCTTGTTTAGTGGAGAACTCGGGGTCAACATTGTAGCAGTTGTCAGTGTGAATGAACAATCATGAGCATGCCACAGCCAGGCGATGGTTGGCAGGTGAAATGGCTGGGCACGGATCTGTCGGCACGTTGTGTGATGTCGCGAGACGTCACGAAGCTCATTTCAGATGGGAGGGTGAAATGGGAATCGAACCCACGACTCACGTATACGCAGTCAGACACGCTACCCCTAGGCCATGCAGGCACATTCAATACAGCTTGGCTAAAGCAAGGCTTTACATCTATGTAAGGTGGTCTTTCACATAATGTGATAGGTCAAGGTTGTATGCAAATGAGTACTATAGGGGGATACTAGAGGCACAAATGAAGGAATTCCTGATTAAGGGAGTAGCAATGTACATGCATTCGAATGAGGAGAAGGGGTCAACTTCTGAACTATCGCACCAATTTTGACAGTATTTTCAGGAATAGCTTATTTTCCTTTTATTAGGATGTAAATTTTAAGTTTCATCACCTTAGCACAAATAGGAAAAACGTTGTAGCTGTCATAATGAGCAAAGTGTGTCAGCTTAGGAAAACTATCATTTCAAAAATCATGAAGATGTACTACCGTCTGTGTTTCGATAACCTCCAAGTAGTTCATTGTGTAGGATAAGGCTAATTTTGGGTTCTTTATGATTTTCTACAGAAATTTGAGCACTTTGAAAACGAACTTTCTCTTTTGTCATTATATTTAATTATCTTCTACATTTCTTTTGTTTTTTTTTTTTACAGAACAGTTACGAATCAAAGAATTACTTTACCTTGTCCTCAAAAAAATTTTAGTCCAGAAGCCACTTTGAAAGCAGCCTTTGGTGAAAGATATTGGGAATGGTAATTTTCCTTATGGTCATGCTCTTGCAAAAAGTATGAACTGAGAAAAACGAGTTCTAAGATTTCGGAAAATTCTATTCAAAATTAGGGACTAAATTAATAAATCAAAGTGGCCTAGCACGTAAGTTTGGCCACCCTTTTCCACACGACACTGCTCTGTGGCGATTCCTTCGAGTTTACTCTTCTTTTTTCTCAGCTTTACAGCTGTCCAGGGCCCTTGTCTGCACTCGTGATATTCTTTTCTTGGTTTCTTGCCGGGTGTGCCTCTTTGTCTAGGCTCTATATTCTATCTCCACCTTGTTGAGCACTTCGGTTGCCAGGCTCTCAGTAGTTCAAAAACAGGGTTCAAAGGTTACGTGCTTTGTTTTAGCTAATTCAATTTTCTACTTCAGTTTACCAGGCAATCAGCTGTTGCCATGGCCTAAAATTTGCCTTTTCTTTCTGTTTTTCTTTTTAAGTATCCGCTGTACTCTTGATAGCAGGTCCTTTTTAGCCAGAAAGCACAAAAAACAAGCATTCTAACTTGGAGAGACACTATGCGTTGAATTGCTTGTCTAATATGTAACTGTCTCTTGAAATCAGTGTTCATAGACACTTTTGGTGGTAAGTGCGCCTCATCTCACAAATAAAAAAAAATTATTTTTAATTTTTCTACTGTATGGATGACAACCAAACTTGGTGAGAAGCTTCTTCAATACATGCGCAATCCAAAACAACAAAAATGTAAAAATACATGTAGGTGAAAACTGTGATTTTAGACCCGCATCCTCCTTAAATATGGAGCTTAAGTGTACCCTAAATTTATTACTCAGCAATACAAGTGCTTCAATCCCATCTTCTAATGCTTATACAGGAAACCAGAGTGCCATATCCCTGTGTGACAATTATGGCACATATAGCATTAGAGCAACCACTTTCCTTTGTCTAACTCTCTTATTACTGTACCTATTCAAATTGCTCAGTTTGAACACTGGTGCAAATGACTTGTTCTATGCAATCCAGGCTGCTTCCGGACAAGTGACGCTATAGGCATGTTGGAAAAGAACTGCTCTTCAGTTGCAAAAATGATGTTTGTCAGCCATAAGAAGGATTATTTTTAAACTTCAAGCACAATTTGACAGCACGAAGTGATCAAGGCAAGTGTGGCATCCGAGGCAGCGTCTTTGACTCGCACTGATGATGTCCAGCAATGGTAGTACTCTCATGATTCTACAGAATCAACACTTTACTTCACAGATGTAATAAAAAAGCTTTCTATGAAAAGATAACATGAACATATATTCAGCCTTTTTTTCTCCTTTATGTTATTAAAAAAAATTTATAAGCTACATTATGATAAGCAGCAATGAAGCAAATTTATTTTATTTATTGATGAATCTCTATGCGTACCGTCTTAAAAAGGACTATTCTCCTAAAGTGTGGAAAGAGTTCAAAGGGTACGTTTCTCACAGTTAGCTGTAATAAAGGTAGCCCCATTTTTAGAGTACTTTTGTTGTACATCTCAATTTTTCCTAACAGAAAAATTAAATGATGCATTAGGACAACGGTTTTCAAACGTGCCAATCGTGGAAGTGTATTACTAAAATCTGACACTACATGCTCTGGACCCTGCATTCACTTTTTTCCACCTCCTCACCACAAAGTTAAAGCGGAAAAGAATCCTGACTTCACTAGCTGTTCTATGAAGTGTAAAAATATCTTTACTTCTTTTTTTTTTAGTTCCTAAAAAAAAAAAGATGATGCAAAAACACGCACCACAAATTCAGCTTCACCATGCAAAGAAGGAGAGTCTTCAATAACAGAGGCTTCAAATCCCATGTCGTTTATCAGTTCCACCAGTTGGCTGGGCTGGACCACACATGGGTCAAAACGAACTTCTGCTTTCTGAGCCAGCAGGGCCACTAAAGCAAACTTGACCCCTGAAAAACGATAAAACTGGTTTCTGACATTATCCGGTTAGCACAGGTGCCGCAAATCAAACACCCCACCTAAACATTGCAGTCAATGTGACTAACCACCGCATACAAACATGAGCCAAAACAAGCAAAACATTTTTTTCTTTTCACTTCACTACTATTAAGACCATGCTAATGCATAAGTGCAGAAAAAAAAGAAATAAAATAAAAGAAAAGTTGCCAGGTTGAATCAGCATAAGCTGGTGAATTAGACATGAGTGTGTGATAAACTCTGGTTCATTTTCAAGTACCATTTCCACGATGACGCTAGCAAGCTTCCTTGAAATCTCTTACGACATCCCATTAGGCAATTAATTGCTACTACTTCACTTGATTCTAATCCTCACCTCAACATCTTTCCATCTTAACTACTACAGCTTCTATGATACTTAGTATGACTGGTAAACTGTCTCAGAAACATACTTTACATAATGCTATCCAAAAGGCATTTCTTGTCTGTATGCGAGCTGCATATGAATTGGAAAGTTTTCCTTTTCTGTGTACGATAAAAGGTTACACGCTCAGAATAATAATGAAATGTAAAAAGTAATGCACAACTCCATACAGCTTCTGTTGTGGTACACATAAACAATTGTAAAAAAAAAACTTTTTTTTAAATACTTGAGAACTGGGCCCATATTCCGAGACTGCATTGTTATCGAAAGTGTCGCTATCTCCCTGGCCTCGAGTCATTAGACTGGTGGAAACGTCGGAACCGGAAATGGTGGCAACCAAACCGATGTCCAGTTCCGGCATTTCCACTAATCAGATGATTCGAGGTCGGGGAGATAGCGACACTTTCAATAACGATGCAAACTCGGAGTCCTGCCCCTGTTCATTTGAAATGAACCCCTCGTTCCATATCATGTTAGAAGTGACTAAACAAGCTGATTGTACATTTAAAGCCTTTGCTTCAGTTGCATAATTTCCCAAAATTAAATTCTGCTTTGGACGCAAATCCAGATGTGCTCATTACCAAAACAATCCGTACTTAAACACTCCTTCTCTTTTTACTTTACTTCCTCTGAAAATGTGGTGTCACTTTACAAGCCATATTATAAAACAAAAACAGACCCAACAACACTTGTGCCCGAAACAAAACAACTGACCTTTGACTTTGTACAGCTGTTTCTCTATGGCAGCAACACAAGATGAGCACGTCATCCCAGTCACTCTCAGAAAGCATTTTTCACCATCATCGCCATTGCTGTGGCATTGTTTATCATTCACAGACCTCTGAACAGACGTCAGTTTCTGCTCAGATGTGGAGCCTGCATGCAGCAAACACGCCTTTTTTTATCTCAGCGCCAGCAGCCCATAACAGTTGTACGGATCAAAAGAAAACAAAACGTGCAACATTCGGCCACGGCACAGTGTTTACAGTAAGCGCATGCCAATTTTACAGCCCATGCAATGAGAAATATATTAATTTGACTGCAAGAATCTACTACCTTATGTAGAGAAGTAAAAACATAGCAAAATTGCTATTCAATACTGAAAGGCTGTACATATAGCTTATTTTGTTCATTTCTTATTATATAAGTGTTTACAATGTATGCTATTTAGCTGACATGCTCTTTTGCTTGCCTGCGTCCTGGTTAAGCATGCATTACTGCGTGGGGAAAAAAAAAAATACTTCAATTCTGAACAACTCAACTTCATTCTGACCTATATTATTAATTGCTGTAGCTTTACACACTTAATTCATGCACTAAATGGTTAAAACATTGAGAAATTCCTTAGATAAACAAAAAGAACTTGCCTGTAACTGGCGGTTGTGAGTCTTTGATAACAACATCAGGGCCACCTGCATCCAGTACCACTGACCCAAGGACACTGCACTCAAAGCCCATGTCTTCTACCTTCTCAGCAAGCACCTCCGCAGTCAGCACTTCACCATCGTAGACAAACCTTGCACTTTCATCCTCGAGAGAGACCTTCACACCCTTCACACCAGGCTCCTGCCCCACATGAGACTCAATGTTGCGAACACACGACTGGCAAGTCATGCCTTTGACGCTGAGAAGCGTTGTCGATAGCCTGAGTCGCGTCATTGTCAATTCACGCTCGAGGCTCTCCGCAGAAGTACTCGTCCCGTCAAAGCACACAACTGCCAAAGGGGGCCCGCTGACGCCAGGGATCACGTGGGCCTCAACAGCACCGGCAAAGTGAGAGAGCTTGGCCTCCAACTTGGCTTTGAGGATGTTGCATGGCTGTTCGTTCTCCGCTAAAAAAATTGCTGCTGAACGTGCGAAGCTAGCATTGCCTGAAGCCTGCTGCGTGCGCAGCTGTGAGAGTTCGGTGGTCTTTACTCTGTAGCCGGCATCCTCTATTTTCCTCTCGATGCATGCCAGCGACGTCATATCGGGCCTATATGTCACGGCAGCGGTCCCTGCTGAGGGCTCCACCTGTGGCATGTTCAAAGAGAACATTTTGCAAAGTTCAAAAATACGCTACAGCTGTGTCCACAGGCCTCTGAGCCATTGTGAACACCTGGAACAAATGACACAAACACACACACAAAATTGATGAAGTGGGGCCTTTTCACAAGTCAGGCACAACGCATGTAGGCCAAGTAGCATCTCTATTTTTTTTTTTTATTTTTTGTTACGCTTGAAAAAGGAATAATGCTTCCTGAGCAGAAATGACTCTGCTGCCTCACATGTTTCTTACCCTACCAACTCAACCACCAGGCAATGACTAAGAAAAATTATAACAAAAATACCTTGCCTGTTTTGCATGAAAGAAAAATAAAAACACATTCTATATGCAATTTACATTTGAATTAACCATGGCTTTTTCATGTAGATTTGATTCAGTTACATAGAAAAAAAAAAACAAATGTTACAGCATACAAAATAATGAGAAAAAAAGAATGTGACCGTCGCACAAACTTCACTTCACACTTAATGACAAAAGCCCTTCATTTCACTTTTTCATAACTGCTTCTACATTTTCCTTACACTAAAATATTGGTTTGACAATATAACCATATTTGTTACCTAAGCTTAACATAAGCTGTTATTTGCCCATCTGTTAGGCTCTCAGATGGGAGCAGCAGTATTGTAATAAATTATTGAATACATACAACAAAAGAACACTGAAAAAGCTTCATCTGGTTCTTGTTTTAAGCAAAATTAAATATATAGTACTTTTGTGGTTCTCTTTACATTTTTTAACAAAACAAAGCTTAAGGCCTTCTCTCATTGGCATAACAAAGCAGAAAAAGCCAGAAGGCCACATACCATGACTGAATGAACCCCATTTAAGCCAGCCAGTGCATCTTGAATGGTCTTGGCACTCGCTTGACCAGTTATGCCTTCAATATAGATGGTGGCAGTGGTCGACGGATATGATGCCATTTTGACAAGAGGCACCTCCGTGGTTTTACAGCATTTCAGCCAGTTTAATCAGTAGCCATCTGCCTGTGTACAAACAAACCATTTCTTCCAACTGTTGCCAAGGTCATACAAAAAAAAAATATTATTGCAGTGCTACCTCGACTCCATTTTTAACAAACACACAGCATCCTAGTGGTCATTTTCACACACAAACTTGCAAAGAATGAAAAAATGAGCTGATTCAATATGATCACCTTACTTGTTCACGCGCTTTATTAGATAAGCAAAGGGAAAAGCGGAGCTTCGCTTCAATGTTAAGATAAACTATTGCATTGTGAATAACCCACATGGCACCGCTCCTATAGCGCCCTCCAAGTAATGTGTTGGATTTCTTTGTCTATTGGTCTAACTAAATACAAAATATGAAACCATCCCAGTGTGGTCCACCAGTTGTGACTATACAGAACAACTAAATTTTACCTAGCCCATAAAGACTCGAAGTAGCAGACAGGTCGCACTCAGAGTCCAACTTATATCATTTTTCTCAAGGGTGCAGAAACTCAAGTGTGCACTATCTTCACCTAAGAAATGCCCGATCCAGGCACAAGTGGACGACAAGATAGTCGAGATAGCCGCCAAGCAGGATTCTTTGGCAGTCGCATTCCGTCGGCGGTGCAAAACTAACTAAGAGTACATTAACAGCGTTATTCCAAGAAAGAATTTATTTAATCCTGTGCACCACAATTACAATATACCCAGACTGCCGCTTTGTGAAAAACTTCCACTGACCATGAATAAAATGCTCTGGTCCTAAACCACTGACAGTTTCTTTGTTCACTAGAACAACTTACCACATCTGGTAGTAGCTATATTCCCAATGCTACTACAAGTATGTGCTGAATAGGCCAATTCAACGTGTGTGCTAGTCTTTCATGCAATTTCAAACTATCATCATTTTCAAATTAAAAGTGCTGCAAACATAAGCGGGCAAAAGAAAAAAGCTTTTGGTCACTGGTGTGGAACGTTCCGAATGCCTTTAAGTAGCATGAGCCAAGTTGATATAAAAACATATATTAACGCCCTTAATTTTCAGGCTTCATTTGTTTGGGGACTCACGGAATAAGAATCCAATATTCTTTTCAGAACTCGAATTCAGCTACAAATTTTGTTAAGTAAAAAATTTAGTCTCCTCAAATGAGTTTGTTATATTTAAAAAATGATAATCGATAGGTATTAGCACATGTTTTTGCTTAGAATTATTAAACAATACAAAATATCAGATTGCATTCAAAAACTTGACCAAATCACCCAATCCTCTTTTTCTTAATTTATTTTCACAGTGAACACTGCTATTTCCGTGCAGCTGTACAAGAGTTGCCTGCTTTCGCTTGTATACTTAAAGACAAGAAAACTCTCATTCAATATCAAAACAGACATTTCAAGTGCACAACAGCCTTGGGGAACTGCCCTGTTTTACCCGTTCCATCTCTCTCTTTTTTCCAGTCTTGGATCAGGATATAGTTAGGGCACACAGCATTCATACAACATTGTTAGGAAGTCACCCAGACTCTACTTGTTCTCTCCTCTTGTATTTGAAGCTTTTTGGAACTTAACATTAAATCAAGGCATGATTAATGAGTGCGAAAAGAAAGAAATTTAAAATAACTAAATAATTTAATGTGAAATTAAACATAAAATGGATATATTTAAAGGAAAATAGGAAAGTAGGTAACAGATACTACGGGCAAGCTGCACAAGCACGACAACACGCACTCCATCCTTTATGCATTCCACGCACAGGCGCACCACTTCATCCTCATCATTCTTCACCCGTGACAATATCAAAACTACGAATACAGCTCCAGAATTAGTGCAAGTCTTAATTCCTGCTGATGCCTTCAGCCTTGTGCTCTGACAAATTGGATTTTCCCAATTCCCATTTTCGGGTAGACGACAGGTGTAGCCCCATTTTTGAGAAATTTTCTCATGACATAAGAATTGGATGAAACCTGGTTTTGCCGTAAAACAAAGAGTCCTGTGCATATGCAATGAACAACATAAGCAAATTTGCCATGTGCTCGCTGTACCATGTAAGGCCGGACTTCAAAGTCTGTAGATGTGTTATCCACTAGAAATCTTCTGCTGTAAATGAAGATGTTTCAAGAGCTGTGTACATGAAACAATAATGAAACACTAAAGGTGTGCTCGGTTTATGATAGAAACAACACAAAAAAACAGTCATGGTAGAACACATGACAGCCCCATCGGGGTGGTGCAGTGGTAAGACGCCCCGAGTACCCGGGTTCGATCCTGACCGCGGCGGCTGCGTTTCGATGGAGGTGAAAGGAAGAGGCGTCGGTATACGTTGAAGATCCCCAGGCGGTCGAAATTACTCCGAAGCCCTCCATTACGGCTCCTCTTTCTCTCTATCCACTTTCACATTTCACCTTCCTCCCTTCCCTGCCCCGCCAGGGTGGTGCAGTGGTAAGACGCCCGACCACTGTGCCGGAGTTCCCGGGTTCGAACCCGACCACGGCGGTTTCGATGGAGGCGAAACGAAGTGGCGTCCGTGTGCTGTGCGATGTCAGCGCATGAAATTACTCCGTAGCCCTCCACTATGGCTTCCCTTTCTCTCTTTTCCACCTTCACTCACACCTTCATCCCTCCATTACGGCGCAGTTCAGGTGTCCACAGAGCAAGTGTGACAGATACTGCGCCTTTCCCTTCCCGTGAACCAGTTATAATTATTCCTCCCTTCCCTTACGGCGCGGTTCAGGTGTCCACAGAAACAAGTGTGACAGATACTGCGCCTTTCCCTTCCTGTGAACCAATTATTAACCCATGACAAGGGGAAACCACGCTGAAGAAAGAATAAAAAGAGCTGCGACACCGGCTGGCAAGTAATAACAAGCGGCCAATTTGCGAACTGAACGCAAAAAAAAAAAAAAAAAAAAATCGTCCGTGCTCGCAATCTTCTAGGCTGCAGCTCTGTGAGCTCTATGCCATGCCGAGAGAAAAAAAAAGAATCAAAGAAAGCCATACAATGTGACGACTTATAGAGGAACCGGCTTTCAAAAGCAGTGTCAGGAATAGATTATCTGCGAAGAATGCGCCTAGTCGCGTCCCTATAGAGCAGACGACGTGCAGTCGAAGATGGTGCAACATTCGGTCGAATAAGTTTTTATACTCGCCCGTACCAACTTCCTGGGAGTACAGCGCGAAACGAAACATGAATTAAAGAAGGGTTTTGTCGGGCTCTACGAGTCGACGAAGTGACGCGCCTCCAGGCGAAAGTTAACTCCCCTTCGCCTCCTTCAAAGTCAGCTGAGCTACGTGACTCAGGGGGAAAGCAAAGAAAACTATAAACAGGACGTCCGTTATTCCCAGTTCTTGGTACGCGACCGGCGACAGAAGTTCCATACGACCACTTCTTGTCTAAGATAAAGAGGCTTTTTCAACTTGTTGATCGCCTATCAAAGATTGATATCGCATATACGATACAGGCGTGTTGCTATGGAGAAGTTCGCATATCAGGCTTCCCGGCTGCTTTGGCGAGGATGGGAGCTATATATGTAGATCACAGCTGACAGGACAGCTGCGATCAAGCGATCGTGCTTGAAAAAAAGCATTGAGGTTCTGATAGAGATGAACAAAATGCATGAGAAAACAACGCACGACGGGAAGCAATACGTGCCACAGACATGTATCCAAAAAATAAAGAAGAGACGGATTAGTACTACAGCCGTTGACACACATCAAACTACTACGTGTAGTTAGTTTCGCGTAACAGACACACACGCAACGGAATGATAGCACGAGCAGTAAGTAGTATGACTGATAGCGACTAGACAAACCGACACGAAGCCGGGTTGACAATAGATTCAAGCCTTGACAGAACATACCTGCACAGCTTGACGTAGAGTGAAGTTGCTCATCGTTGTTCATTAGCCTTCATGATCTCCAACGGCCGATGTGACCGTAAGCAGGATGTCTTCAGCTTGCACAACCTTCAAAGCGACTTCGATTACACATAGGACTCTCGAAGGCGCAGCTCAAACCGCCAGCTGTTTTCACACGTTTCGCAGCACAGATTCTACAGGTGAGCGCCGTCAAGTGCCAAATGCGTGGGAACACAGGCGGCCACAACATCACGGCCGCGATTAATAGCGTGCCAGTGAGCCAAGTACCACAGGCCTACAGGCGTCAGCCGAACAGAAGTCAGCGCTGTCGAGTATCTTGAAACCACGAAACTTTGTTGCCTGGGGGCGCTGCGAGCAACGTGTCTTTCGTGTCCAGCGGTCCAGCGACGCGCTCATCCAAGTTGAAGGGTATTTCGGTTATTTTCCTTTTTCATAGTGGGGAACCGCGGGGTACGTGAAAGCTAATTTTTCTCTTGCTTACATATATCAAAGTTGAGCGCGAGCAAGCCTAAACCCTACCGCTACCACTCCACAATTCTAGAACACTATAAATCCACCGTTCTGGATGGGTTGAGTTGGCCACTGTAGTTTGGGATCCCAGTAAATCTTGAAGTTGCCTGCAGGGCTATTTATGCATTTTGTCGTATTCTAAACCTTATTTCCAAAGATTACACTAATTAGACCACACAAAAAATAAACTGCTGCAGACATTTCCTTCTTTTTTTTTTTTTTAACTATTGTAGAAGAAGGCAGCGAGAACGCACGCACTGCCTGTATTTAGCCCTAAACTTGGAATAACTGTAACGAAGTTTGTAGACTTCGGGAACTAATGCGGCGTTGAGCAAATGCGTAATGAGTCTACGACATTAGTCAAAATAGCACATAATTTGGATGCTCCTCTCCACTTGTTGCTTGCCGCGCCCCCTCGCGAAGTAGCGACTTATGGTCCGGTCGGTTGGCAGAGGTCAGAAAATATGGAACACTTTTCATTTTCTTAAGAAGACCGCGAGCTTTAAACAGCACCAAATTACGTTAAATGCTAAAAGCGTCCCTATTTTAGCAGAAGGTGATGATCGATTACTCCATACTTATTTTTTTTTTATTGGAGCATTATTTACGTAATTTTGGTCAGTCAGATTTTATATCGTACGTAGTTTTTAAGTGTAACATTAGACAGGAAGCGTGCTGAATGTATCAGGGAACAAACGCGTGTTAATGAGATTTTATTGGAGATCAAGAAGAAGAAACAGGCAGGGGCAGGTGATGTAACGCGAAGGCAAGGTAACCGATGGTCCCAAAGGGTGACAGATCAAGTGGATTCTAGGGGAAGGCCATTTTTTTTTTTCTTTTTCCAAGGGGAGAGCGAACGTTTTCATTCAGTGTGCAGTGTATTTCATTAATGCTAGCAGTGATCAACAAAGAAGGCCGGAACAGAGGTGGAGCACATATCACAGACACGCTCCTTGAGTAACGTCTAATCCCGAACATCCAAGTGTAATGTCAAATGCAAACAAAAGAGCACACAACAAGACAAGGCATCGATCACGATATTTTTCGAATGACTCCAAGTCGTAGTGCATTCATTGAGAGGTAAGCATCATCCCTTCCTTTTTTGCATCCAGAACAGAAGTTACATTGACAAAAAAAAAAAATGGACATGTGGTAAAATGTTTTCGTTCAGCAGGAAAATACTCAAAAGCGACCATCTGCCAATGTGCACACTTAACTGCATGCAACAATATTGGGACACTGTTACATCAAGCAAAAAGTTGCGATTTTGGTGCATAAGTTGTTTTAATACACACTCGTGATTGATTTATAGTATAAACGCTGTCATTAATAGGTGCAGTACATACTATCGAAACTGTGCTCTTAGGCTCTGCAGACAAAATTGCTTGCTTTCTTTATTGGTCTGTCCTACCAAAAATGACTCACCACCAAAGTTTAATTTTTTTTTTTAATACTGAATCAAAAAACTATTTACTGGTCGATGCGCGATGGTCATTGGTCGTCCTAGTCTTTAATACTAAAAGCTCGTACTGTCTTTGCTTTCACGCTCGACGAGTTTCGTGCTTGACCGTCGCCAACTATTTTGTGCCCTTTCACTGTCCTAGCTTGTGCCCTGCTGTCTTGTGCTGGTCTTATTGAAAATGCCTTCGCGGTCATTTCCGTAATTTTTTCCCCATCTTGGTGCTCGCCTCCGACAGATGGCGTAGTTCGGGCTGCCGTGGAGTTTATTTTTGATGTCACTGCTGTGTTTATCTTGAAAGGTTGACGTGTCGAGGCTGTAAAAACATGACTTGTAGGTTTCGACCCTTCATTTTTCGTCACTGGCGGCAACGTAGTGGTCATTTCTTTTGTGGTGGTTTGCCACAGATGATGATGATGGCGGCGAGGGTGTCCAGTCGTCGTCACGGCTTCAGCGGTCGTATGCGAATCCCTTCGCGCCTTGTATGCCGTGGCTATGCTCATAGCTTTCGTGTACACCGTCTCTTCGGTCGTTATGGTAATATAAGTGGCGAGCATGGACCCAGCCGTCTTCTCTACCGTCAACCACCCAGCAGTGGTGTCTGAATCTTGACCTGTAGATGAAAAGGGTTCGGAACCTTCTTCCTTCGTAGAGGTCAGCTGGGCGATGTGATCTTCCACCGTGGAGGATGGTACCCAGTCGTAGTCTCTAATCGTAGGAGTGGAAGTGATATGCCCCCGATTTCCTCTTGAAACGTATCTCTTGCGCTCTGTATAATTGTCAACGTCTGCGGGCATCGCAGGGGCCAAGTCGTCAGCAATTGACGTCACAGGGGACGTCGGTCCTGCAGGCTGTCGCCGTCTCGGCATTCTCGGATTCCTTGGCCGTTCGGTGATTTCGACGGTCGTGGTGTCAGCGGCGTCCACTTCCACGGTGGAAGACGTTTCGTCAACTAGTTCTTGGGCCCTTCGCTTGGTAGTGCGCACAGTTAACCGGGAGCGAGGTCTGCGACCCTGGCCGTCCGTGGCCGAGGCCGGCGACTTGGGCGGGGAAGCAGGTTGGCCTGAAACCTGAGATCCGGCTGATGCACCTTCAGCAGCGTTTGAAGAGTCGGCTTCATTTTCGACTATTCCAATGTCACTGTGGTTGTTAGACCCTAATTGAAATGACACAACAAAAAGCGTAAACATTTTTAAGGTTTCAAAACACCGAGGTGTCATCACAATGTCTGAAGTGTGCGGCTGCATTATTTATCCTTCATCAACACACACTACTTTTTTTTTCTGCTGAAGCCAGAGTAACATTCAGACTGAACTACAACTGCTGGAGTTCCGCCCAGACTCAATAAAAATATCGCGCACACAGAACCGTGACTGTCACTTAGGTTCTCAATGACAGCGAACAAAAAAGGTATAAAAAAAATACAACCACGCAGCAGCAAATATTTGCAAATTTTTTAATGCTGTGTACTGCACGTTGATCGGGACGGAACTCTAAAAATATTGTTGCGTCACAACAAAAAGAAACGAAAGCGTCACAATGGTGAGAAAAAACACGGTTACCATGACTTGCGATCAACTCCATTAAGATAACAATTTCCTGTCGTCACGCTTAGCGGCAGAAGAACCGACTTATCTGCTCTAGTAGCCTGCCTCGGCCCCTCCCTCCTTCCCTCCCTCCCTCCCTCCCTCCCTCCCTCCCACTCCAACCTTAAAAAAAGGACCGCCGAAATACAATCAGGTTTAAGCTGGCACTCTCTTTTCGCTCAGCAGTCATTTAATGTCCGTTGCCTACAAGACATTTCCAAATCAGAGCGATATGTTACTTCAACCATCTCAAAGAACAAGGTGGTTTAGTCTTATGGGTGCTCGAAAATAGATTCTTTCCTAGTGTGACAAGTACTGCGCCTTTCCCTTCCTGTGAACCATGCCAACCAACCAATCCTTCTCCCTAATTAAGATGGATGGGTATGTGATTATAATCCGGTTATCTACGTGGCTTTCAAAGATGACCACATTGATAAACAACCGAGCTCATACATTCATCCCACAATACATTTTCAGATAATTAGGAACACCATTTCATTTCTCCGATGCATGCGCTGTCCTGTACGCTGACGAAAGGGCTCTGAACGGCTATAGATCTAGCGCACCGCTAGGCTTATAATATACAAAAAAAAAAAAAAGAAAACAGGTAACCCGACATTCTAGGGTCTATCCAAGGAACAAAAATGTATAGGGGCTGCGATAGAACAGATCGATTTACATACTTTAATAGCCGACTGCACAGCCGCACCACAGAATTCACAAAGACCGAAACACTTAGACTATAGCAGAGTCCTGGCTATAGCAAAGGGAAGTTTTTACTAAGAGAACCACGCGGTGAGCTATAAGTTGTAAAATGATATGGCAATTACATGACATTATAGCTGAAATCAAGAGGCGAAGATGAGCCCGTGCCATGAGTGAGGTGTGGAGCATGGTCTTACGCTTGTCAGAATGGGCACCCAGTTATGTCAGGATGAAGTTCTACCCCTGATGGGGCTGGGACAGGTAGGCCGCCGAATTTTTCTGTTGTAGGCCGTCATTGCACCCGCCATCACCTCGGTGGTGGACGACGGCTGTTGTTGCGGCGCGCGTTATTCTCCCCCTCTTCTTTTTATTTCTTCTCTTTTTTATGTGCCCCGCCGGGGTGATGCAGTGGTAAGACGCCTGACTACTGTGCCGGAGTACCCGAGTTCGAACCCGACCTCGGCGGCTGCGTTTCGATGGAGGCGAAACGAATAGGCGTCCGTGTGCTGTGCGATGTCAGCGCACGTTAAAGATCTCCAGGTGGTCGAAATCACTCCGTAGCCCTCCACTATACGGCTCCTCTTTCTTCATCCCTTCCCTTACTGCGCGGTTGAGGTGTCCACAGAAAACAAGCGAGACAGTTACCACGCCTTTCCCTTCCTATAAATCAATCATCAATCAACCTCTTCTGTCCGCACGAGGCAGCGGAGGTGGCTCAGCTACAGAGCCAGTAGCAGGCCCGTGCATTTTCTTTTCCTTCTTCCTACAGCCACAACAACAGTCAGGATGTAGTAATAGCCAGCAGTGAGTGTTTCATCTTATGTGGAAGGATAAGAAAGTGGAATTTGCTCGAAAAGAATTGCTTTGTTATTAGGACATTTCCATGTATACGCGCTCTCGATGCACGACAACTACGCTTTTAGAAGAATAAAAAACGTCTTCGTGCACTTGGCGATTGACGTACAGGTAGTTATTCCGATTACCACTGTCAAGTAGAGCGCAATGACGGCAGCCGACGTTCCGAGTACCATCACGGAGCTTGCCTTCACCTTGCTGCAAATAATGTGAAAAGAAAGACGGTATCGTTGGTACACGACACATTCGGGTTATTGGTGCAGGCTTTTTTTTTTATCCAAAAAGTGGTTTAACAACATTGTCTTCAGACATTAGCGGCTTTCAGCTATAGGATACACACACACACACACACACACACACACACACACACACACACACACACACACACACACACACACACACACACACACACACACACACACACACACACACACACACACACACACACACACACACACACACACACACACACACACACACACACACACACACACACACACACACACACACACACACACACACACACACACACACACACACACACACACACACACACACATATGCGTATTTATTTATTTATTTGGTCTTACGTTCTGGCTGAAAAAAAAAAAAAAACAGGGCAACCCATTTCATTATAAAATTCAAAATACATGTAAAGATATTTGGCATCGGTCAGTTCTGTCAAATACATACTTTCAGTCACTGTATCAAGTGTCTCTGCAACAAGAAAAATATCACATATGCACGTCTTTTATTCATATACACGTGGAATCTGACAGATTTAGTGCTATCGCACAAAATATTTCCTGCTGGTGGGGAATAGAGGAGAGGGGCAAAATGGAGATTTAACAATTTAGCTTTACCTCTCAGGACACCACTGTCTGCTGTGAGGCGTACCATAGTGGCAGACCGGATTGATTTCGAAAAGTTGCGCCGATATCAGCATGCTGCCGTTAAGAATAGGTGCAGTAGGCGGAATCGAGCACGCGACATTGAGTTCCCCAGCCCAACGTCAGAGTCAAAGATATTCAGCGACGGGTGAAGATAAAAACAGCATTATGTGAACCGTGGGCAGAACTGTATTGCGGCCAACCTGGTTACTAGAAGCTCGTATGAAACATCGACTGCCCACAATTTATGCCTTTTCAATTCAACTTATTTCTCTCGATATTTTAGTATCGTATTCATCGGCCCAATTTTTGAAGCGAAAACTTCAAGCGACTGAAGATAAAGCGCACGGGAAGACACACACAAGAGAAGAAGACACAGGTGTGTCTTCCCGTGCGCTTTATCTTCAGTCAATTTACAATGCACCATCTAGCCCAACTTCAAGTTTTGTTATACTAACTTCAAGCGAGAGGCAGTCATTCAGGTCGCTCGTCTGTATCCGCTGGAAATAAAGTTTCACCATCATCACTAAGCCAACTTTCCGAGCCGTCAGCGTCACGGAGGTTTTCACGTTCAAGTGACATTGTCAGATACGGCCTTTCCTTTCTTTTAAACCAATTTACAATGAAAGCGAAATCCTTCACGACTTTGACCTCATTATGTGTGGGTGTTCACGATTTCGTGGTGTTAACTCAAATGTATACTGCGCTTTTCTTCGCCAAAAAGGGGAGGACGAGGTGGTGAATGGTGGCTGTTCCTGGCCCTACGAGGCTGGAACGGTAGGTCAACGCCGCTTGCGGCGGGGGCTAGCAGCCGCCAAATTTTATCTGTTGCGGGCTGTCATTGCACCCGCCATCAATTCAGTGGTGGACGACGGCTGCTGCGACACGCGTCTTTCTCTCCCTCTTCTTTTTCTTTCTTCTCTACTATCTGAATGCACGAGGCAGCTGGGGTGGTGCAGTGGTAAGACGCCCGACTACTGTGCCGGAGTACCCGGGTTCGAACCCGACCTCGGCGGCTGAGTTTCGATGGAGGCGAAACGAAGAGGCGTCCGTGTGCTGTGCGATGTCAGCGCACGTTAAAGATCCCCAGGTGGTCGAAATTACTCCGTAGCCCTCCACTACGGCTCCTCTTTCTCCCTTTCCACTTTCACTTTCACTCCCACCTTCCTCCCTTCCCTTACGGCGCGGTTGCGGTGTCCACAGAAAACAAGTGAGACAGTTACCACGCCTTTCCGTTCCTATAAATAAATCAGCTTTCTTCTCTACTGATTGCCCCGCCGGGGTGGTGCAGTGGTAAGACGCCCGACTACTGTGCCGGAGTACCCGGGTCCGAACCCGACCTCAGCGGCTGCGTTTCGATGGAGGCGAAACGAAGAGGCGTCCGTGTGCTGTGCGATTGATTGATTGAATGTCCTTTATTGAATGGGAAGGCTCATGGCCATGGATGGGGATAAAGGGGAGTAGACATAATCTTCATTGTTTATTTAGGTCGTCACTCGAATCACATTGCTCTAACCAGGCCACTAAGCGAGCCATACTTGGCAAATATCATCTGTGTGTTTGCATCAGTTTCTAGAAGGGAACGGTAGTTCAGGCGGTAGGGTTCGATCTCGGGGCGTCCAGTAGAAAAAGCAGGGCATTCCCAAAGTAAATGAGATATGCCGCCGCAGGTTAGAGTCGTACAGTGGGGGCACGTAATCATTTTCTCTTTATACTGACGCCAGCGGGCCATAATACGTGGCGTGTAAGCCGCATGGGCGATGAGCTTATTCAAAAAGACTTCTTGACTTCGGGTGAGGTGGGTTCTTCTCGTAAAAGGTGGGTCTGGTGTGGCCACCTGCATGCGATGCTGACTGAGGCTACGAAGACTGGTCCGAGTATAGTGCATAAGGGCAAGAGAAGGGGTGAGTTGCCCGCCCAAGGTCGAATAAGGATGAAGCAAGGGGGGTGGGGAAGTAAATGTGGACATCCCACCTGCCAAGGCAGCCGCGGCGTGTGCCGCCGCATTGCCCCCTGATTCGTCCGAGTGACCTGGGGTCCAGTGAATAGCGACAGTTCTGGTCGCGAGTTGGTGGCGTTTAAGGAGGCGCTGTATAGCCGTAGCTGTTGCATCTTGTGAACCCGGAGTAGCGATTTCCTTGTAAGCTTCAAAGGAATCAGTAAGAATACGTGGTGACCCAGTTCCGGTGCAAGGCATTCCTGACAAGGCTCCCCAAATCGCGAGGAGTTCAGCGTGAAGAGGGGTACCCTGAGGTAGATGGCAGGCATAAGCGCCTGAAAGGGAAGGGTTGTCATCGCATACCCAGGCCATAGATGCGAATTCGCTTGTAATGGATGCGTCGGTGTATATGTCAGTCGTATCGGGGATTCGCTCTTGACGGTGATGGGCAGCTAGGAGCTCCCGGGGAATGACAAAATCGCGGTTTATAGGTCGGCGATGGACGCGTGTGACTACTGGCATCTCCCAAAGGGGAAGTGATGCATATAGGGCTGGTGTTTTGTCGTTACGCTGTTCGTCCCAGGCCAGCAGGCGACGCCCCTGGACAGTGTTCTCTAGACGTATTCGTTGACGCGTCTGTGACTCGGTAACGATGGTAGTGAGCGGTGGAAGAGCGGCCAAACGCTCAAGTTCGGCTATAGGAGTGTGCTTAGGTAGACCGGTAATAGTGCGTAGTGTAGCGCGATGAAGGCGTTCGACCTTAGCGAAGTCAGTCTTCGACAGTTGGAGGACCGGTGTACCATAGAGGATTTTTCCGACCGCCGCTGCTCTGGCCATCGCACGGCAGGCATGCTGCCGCGCACCGCCGTGCCGGTTGGACAGGCGACGAATAGTATGTAGCAGTGCTGGCCAAAGGCGTTGTAACTGACGAACCCATTTCTGGGGACTGTTGCAGCTTGATATGGGCAGGCCAAGAATGCGGATTTGCCCATTTGAGGAGGTGATGGTGTTGCCTCCGATGTGAAGATGGATCTGCATACTGGGGTTGGTTTTATGTTTTCCGTCGATACTAATCAATTCTGTTTTATGTGGTGCGAGTTCGAGGCCAATTTTGGTTAGTGTATCTTCAAGACAAAGAAGGGCCGCCTGAAGTTCAGTCTCCATAGAATATTTGTCTACGTAATCCGCTGCCTCAGTCCAGACGGTAATATCATCGGCATATATAGCGAATCTTGCGCTTGTGCTGATTTCCAGATTCTCGGCGACGCGTGTCATGGCCAAGTTGAACAATATGGGTCCGAGAATAGAGCCCTGAGGTACACCCCTATCCAAGTAATAGGTTTTGGGCACCCATCCCGGAGCTTTGCCATGTAGCTGAATGGGTCTAGATTCCCAGGTGGTCGAAATTACTCCGTAGCCCTCCACTACGGCTCCTCTCTCTCTCTCTCTCTCTCTCTCTCTCTCTCTCTCTCTCTCTCTCTCTCTCTCTCTCTCTCTCTCTCTCTCTCTCTCTCTCTCTCTCTCTCTCTCTCTCTCCACTTTCACTCCCTCCTTCCTCCCTTCCCTTATGGCGCGGTTGAGGTGTCCACAGAAAGCAAGTGAGACAGTTACCGCGCCTTTCCCTTCCTATAAATCAATCAATCAGGTGGCTCAGCTACAGAGCCAGTAGCAGGCCTGTGCATTTTCTTTTCCTTCTTCCTACAGCCACAATAACAACAACCTTCATCCAACGTAACTAAAGATAGAGGGGCTTTAAACTTAACTGCACTCCCACGCCCCGCCGCGGTGGTGCAGTGGTAAGACACCCGACTACTGTGCCGGAGTTCCCGGGTTTGATCCCGACCGCTGGCGGCTGCGTTTCGATGGAGGCGAAACGAAGTAGAATCCGTGTGCTGTGCGCTGTCAGTGCACGTCAAAGATCCCCAGTGGTCGGAATTAATCCGGAGCCCTCCACCACGGCATCCCTTTTTCTCTCCCTGCTTTCACTCTAACCTTGCTCCCTTCCATTACGGCGCGGTTCAGGCGTCCACAGAACAAGTGAGACATATATTGCCCCTTTCCTTTTTTGTGAACCAATTATTATTATTATTATTATTATTATTATTATTATTATATTATTATTATTATTATTATTATTATTATTATTATTATTATTATTATTATTATTATTATTATTATTATTATTATTATTATTATTATTATTAAACTATTATATCCTCCCAACTTACTCACTACCGGCCTAGGGGCCCACAGGACAAGAGTGACATACTGCGCGTTCCCTTTCCTGTGAACCAATTTATTTATAGCTACGTTTCGATAGAGGCGAAACAAAGAGGCGTCGGGGGCAGTTCCTGGCTATACGGGGCTGGGACGGTAGGTCAACGCCGCTTGCAGCGGGGGCTAGCCAGCCACCGAATTTTATCTGTTGTAGGCCGTCATTGCACCCGCCATTGCTTCGGCGGGGGACGACAGCTGTTGTTACGGCTTGCGTCTTTCTCTCCCTCTTCTTTTTCCTTTCGTCTCTATTTTTCTTCTGTCCGCACGAGGCAGCGGAGGTGTGCTCCACCGCGGTGGTGCAGTGGTAACATGCCCGACTACTGTGCCGGAGTACCTGGGTCCGAACCCGACCTCGGCGGCTGCGTTTCGATGGAGGCGAAACGAAGAGGCGTCCGTGTGCTGTGTGATGTCAGCGCACGCTAAAGATCTCCAGGTGGTCAAAATTACTCCGTAGCCCTCCACTACGGCTCCTCTTTCTCTATTTCCACTTTCACCCCCACCCCGCCGGGGTGGTGCAGTGGTTACACCGCTCGACTACTGTTCCCAAGGATGCGGGATCGAATCCCGGCCCGGCGGCCGCTTTTCGATGGAGGCGAAAAGCAAGGCGCCCGTGTGCTGTGCGATGTCAGTGCACGTTAAAGAACCCCAGGTGGTCGAGAGCCGGTAGCAGGCCTACGCATTTTCTTTTCCTTCTTCTTATACTGCCACAATATCGCACAGCACACGGACGCCACTTAGTTTCGCCTTCGTAGAAACGCAGCCGTTGCTGTGGCTGTAGGAAGAAGGAAAAGAAAATGCACGGGCCTGCTATACTGGCTCTGTAGCTGAGCCACCTCCGCTGCCTGGACGGTAGGTGAACGCCGCTTGCGGCGCGGGTTTGCCAGCCACCGAATTTTTACCTATTGTAAGCCGTCATTACACCCGCCACCGTTTAGGCGGTGGACGACGGCCGCTGTTGCGGCGCGCGTCTTTCTCTCCCTCTTTCTCTTTTGTCCGCACGGGGGTGGTGCAGTGGTAAGACGCCCGACTACTGTGCCGGAGTTCCCGGGTTCGAACCCGACCTCGGCAGCTGCGTTTCGATGGAGGCGAAACGAAGAGGCGTCCGTGTGCTGTGCGATGTCAGCGCACGTTAAAGATCTCCAGGTGGTCGAAATTACTCCGTAGCCCTCCACTACGGCTCCTCTTTCTCTCTTTCCACTTTCATTCCCACCTTCCTCCCTTCCCTTACGGCGCGGTTGCGGTGTCCACAGAAAACAAGTGAGCCAGTTACGGCGCCTTTCCCTTCCTATAAATAAATCAGTTTTTTTTTTAGGCAGCGGAGGTGGCTCAGCTACAGGCAGGCCCGTGCATTTTCTTTTCCTTCCTCCTACAGCCACAACAACAACGGCGGCCGGCCAAGTGGTCGAAATTACACCGGAGCCCTCCACTACGGCACCCCTTTCTCTCTTTCCGCTTTCACTCCCACTTTCCTTCCTTCTCTTCGCTCTGTCACAAGGTTCAAGCCACGCTGGAACCCCCGCAATTTTTTTGTTTAACACAGGAAAGCATGGTTGTGCACACTCACCCGTGTACGTTGTGTCTGCAGTTTGGAACGGCTCCTCGTCTGAAAAAACTAAATAGCAATGCAAAGTTAAAAACGGGCAGCAGGAGCAACCGGGACTTATTACATATATATGGTTTGATTGCCGACCGCGAAGAAATATTCAAGATGATAATGAGTGAGTTTTAGTCATTTATGATCTTTACTGTTTCAAAGCAGAAATAGTTGGGAATGTTGGGGAAAGTGGCTGTAGTCCGCTGAATTTAGCCGCCGTTGTCTGCACGGTGTGGCTGGCCCACTAAATCTGGCACCCGCTCTCGTCACTCCAATTTCATTTGGTACCACCCTATGAACGACCCACTCCCTATACCGCCCTCTCAACTCCTCCTTTCCGCAGTACTGGCGCAAGCGCATCCTACGTTCCCAACATACCTGTGATTTTTTAGATGTCAAATTGTGGAGCCAGAGATCATAAGCTGAATGTCGCTCTCCCTCTTCTTTTTCTTTCATTCTCTCTCATTTCTCACGTGTCCACACGAAGCAGCCCTGTGGCTCAGCTACAGAGACAGTAGCAGGCCCGTGCATTTTCTTTTAAGGCGAAAGCATTTAATGCCTCATCGTTGTCGACAGAAGGGTGTCAGTAGAGGTGTCACGCTTTCGAGAGCGAGAGTTAAAAATAAATCAATAAACCTTGTCTCAACCGGGAATCGAACTTCCATCCCCTGGATCCCCAGGCCAGCGCTTTGCTAGCTAACTGCGCCACGCCCCGGATAGTGAAACGCTCTTCATAATTCCCCTCTCCAAATTTAAGCGAACCACGTCGAGGAAGCGCAGCAAATGAGAACTTTAAAGTGGGAAACCATTACTTCACGCACTTAGAGGAGGAGGAGGAGGAAGAGGAGGAGGAGGAGGAGGAGGAGGAGGAGGAGGAGGATAAACATTTATTATTTGAGGAAGTCAGGCAGGCAGGAGCTTCCGCGCTAGATGGCCAGGAGCCCTTGAGCTCTGGCGACCTGGGTTGCACGCTCGATGGCCCGCAGTTGGATTACCTGGTCCGAGCTGAGCATAGCGGCCGCCCACTGCTCGCAGGTGGGGAGCTGCAGATCCCGCGGAGGGGGGTCTCGTGGGCATGCCCATAGTATGTGGTGGATGGTGAAAAACTTTATTTAGTGAGTTAGTCCTCTGGTGGCATAAGTTACAGTACGATGTGTATAATGCAGGGTATGCATGGGCGTAGGTGACTGGATTTGGGAAGGAATGCGTCTGTAATTTTCGCCAGGTGACCTCCTGTGCCTTCGTAAGAGATTTGTGTCCCGGAGGCTATAGGTTACATGTTTTGCGGAAGTGTAGTGTAATTTCTTGATAGGAAACCATACGGTCCCTCGCCGACCTCATGAGGGGTTGTCCCGTCGCCCGGCTGGCGAGTCCTCGGGCGAAATTGTGGGCAGCCTCATTACCAGGAAAGGAGGAATGTGCTGGTGTCCAGATTAGCTGTATTGAACGGTGAGTTGTTTGAGAGGCAAGCAGCAATTTGAGTGCTATAGGAATATCCTGCCTTTGCTGTAATTTCTTATTGCGGTTTTCGAGTCGCTAATTGTATGTAGGGCTGAGGTTGAGCTTATCGCGAGGGCGATCGCAGCCTCCTCCGCTTCCTCCGCGTCGTTGGTAATGACCGAACCAGCCGTGAGTTGTTGACCCTGGTAATTTAAAGTAGCAATCGTGAATCAATTACGGTCCGCGTGTTCGGCTGCATCGACATAGACCACGTCTTGATTGGACTGGTATTGCTTGTGTAGGGCTTTGGCTCTTTCTACTCGCTTGTCTGAATGAAATTCAAGGCGTATATTCTTCGGAGAGGTAGGATTTTCAAGCGAGTTCGAAATCTTAAGTGACACTTTGTCCTGTCTTGTTGCGGGGTGACTGATAGAGAGAGCGTCAAGGATAAAGCGCCCGGTCGGTGTGTGGGTTAGCCGTTCGTATTGAGAGGTGATGTGGGCCTCTACCAGCTCGCTAAGAGTGTCGTGGACTCCGAGGGCATTCAAGCGCTCCGTGGAGGTGTTTATAGGGAGATCAAGTGCAGACTTGAACGCCCGTCTGATCAGGCACTCAACACGTTGTGTTTCTGCTACGTTATGTGTGAGGTAGGGTAAAGTGTAGGTAATTCTACTAACGACAAATGCCTGGACAAGGCGAACGAGATCAGTTTCCTTCACACCCGAATACCGGTTAGCGATTCGACGTATGAGACGCACTGTCTGAAAGACACTAGCCTTGAGGCGATTGAGGGACTCCGTGTTTCGGCCGTTGTTATGGATGTAAATTCCAAGAACCCATGTGACGGACACCTCCAGTATAAGTTGTCCCTTAACGTGCACCCGGATTTGGGTATGGCCCCTGTGCCTGGTTTACCACACATGAGCCGAAGTTCTGATTCTGCTGGGGAACAGGATAGACCTGCCCTCTCTACGCATTCGGTAACGGTGTCCACTGGTAGTTGTAGGGTTTCTATTTCGGCGTCATTTCCTGATGTGACCCACAACGTTATGTCGTCGGCGTATAACGTATGGGACAGATTGGGTATATGGTTCAGTTCGTCCGGGAGTGATAAGAGGGACAAGTGTAAGAAGAAGGGGGACAGCACGGACCCCTGTGGTGTGCCGCGGCTGCCAAGTGATATAGTGTCAGATTTGAGGGTTCCACAATTTAGTTCGGCTGTTCGACCTGTGAGAAAATCCCTTACGTAATTGAAGGTCCTCGGACCGGAATTTATTGCGTAGAGGTTGTTAAGTATAGCTGCATATGCTACATTATCGAATGTCTTGGCTTTGTCTAGGCCTTTACCCAGCCAACTCCAAATCTACCCAATTAGACAGCCTGGAAGCCCTGACGCCCATCTCATCCGAGACCTACAAACAATATACATAAGCTCCCATCCCTCGGTCACCCTTTCAACGTATGCGGGGCCTGCAAATCCAGAACTTGACGCCATAATCACCGAGGCCGAAGTACGCTTCTCCATAACACAGCTTCGCGTAAACTCTGCCCCCGGTGCGGACGGTGTTACCAACAAATTTCTACGAAACTTGGACGATGTGTCAATTACAGCACTTACAAATTACATGAATGAATGTCGGGTTAAGGCCAAATTCCTGCAGCATGGAAGCATGCGAAGGTAACATTCATACCTAAACCGAGCAAACGGCTAGCCCTTGAAAATTTTAGGCCCATCTCTTTAACGTCATGTATAGGAAAAGTAATGGAGCATGTTATCCTCAATCGCCTCCACACCAAAGTCGAGGATCGCACAATGTTGGGCTTCCGTTCTCGACTCTTAGCACAGGATGTCATGCTGCAACTTTCTCGCCACATAATACAACCGCCCATTGGCTATAGCACCAAAGCTATCCTAGGTCTAGACTTTCAAGCACTAAGAAAAAGTCTAAGACCTCGACAGATAACTTTTAAGGATTCTTCTGGTATGGGGTAGCTAACAGGTGACATGGATGGGCACTGAGCAGTCGACGGTTTCTGCGACGTCGTCTATCTTCAAGTGACTTGAATTTGTGTTCGCTTACATTAAACGTGTGTGTGACGTCAGTAGAGACGTTGCATCACGTGGTTTAACCATATAAACTCACGTAATGAGCCGGATGAATTCAGTCAGCTTTGAAATAAATAGCGAGCCTGATCCTTCGTGACTCAAAGGCTGAGAAACGCCGCGTCAAGCGGCGTGAACACCGCGGGAGAGAATATAGCGACAATGTCATCTGCATCTACCATCTACCATCTGCCAACATAAACTATGCCTAACTAGTGATTTCAGTAGGTTCAATCCAGTGGGAGCTCGCGAAACTCTTAGCTCGCGGAACCCCTGGGTTTCGCGGAACCCAGTTACGAAATACGAAATAAGCTGTACGAAGTATACCCAATTACGAAATACACTACGTGAGGTAAGATGCTCAGTGGAGCATGCACTCAATTAGGGAACGGGAAATGGTGTTCAAGTTAAGTGAAAGCAACACACCTGTAGTGCCTTCCATGGTGCCCGCTGGGGTTTTTCTTCCTTGTTTTCTATCTTCTTACCAGGTATCTGCAACGTGCCGAGCGCAAAGCGCTCGTCTTATTTGCTTGCGTCGGAATACATGGCACGTCTTTTCTAGGATCGTGAGCGGATTTGGTAGGCATGTAGAGGATTTGAAAGTCTAAAACGGTGACTCAGAAGTAGACGGTTATTGCGGGCAATTTGCTAATTTTCTAATATAGGCTACAACTGCACGAGCAACACGAGGGCAGGAGCCAGAAACAAAAACGACACCACGAGCGCAGATTACGGGCGAAGAAACAATTTTATTCCTTTTTTCATTGCTTTCTATTACTATCGCCTCAAAATTTCAAATTATTTCAGCAACACTAACTCCTACCTGTATGATAGATTACCTAATAAGGTAATCTATCATACAGTCAAATCGACATTATCAAAAATATGATGTCACCTACAACGAATTCTGGCCAATCCCCCACTGTGGGTATGTGCCATTATAACGAGGGAAAAGAAGAAGAAGAAGAAGAAGAAGAAGAAGAAGAAGAAGAAGAAGAAGAAGAAGAAGAAGAAGAAGAAGAAGAAGAAGAAGAAGAAGAAGAAGAAGAAGAAGAAGAAGAAGAAGAAGAAGAAGAAGAAGAAGGAGAAGGAGAAGAAGAAGAAGAAGAAGAAGAAGAAGAAGAAGAAGAAGAAGAAGAAGAAGAAGAAGAAGAAGAAGAAGAAGAAGAAGAAACAATGCTGTTACCAACAAGTTTCTACGAAACTTGGACGATGTGTCAATTACAGCACTTACAAATTACATGAATGAATGTAATCCCCCTGTGTGGGTATGTGCCATCAAATTAGAGGAGAACAACAACAACAACAGCTGCAGCCCCTGTGCACCCATGGTGTTGTTTTTGCTTCGATGGTGCCTGTAATAATTTTATTCGTGTAGCCATAGCTTTTATTCAGCTTTTATTCGATAGTGGAAATTTTAATACGAAACCAAGTCAAGCAGGGCGACGAAGTCTCTTCGTCATTATTCACTACATTCTTATGAGAGGTATTGAGAAGGTTCTCTAAGGCTGTGCAAACAAGAAATAAGGAGAAAAAGGCCTAAGATACAGAAGAATGAGCAAGGATCGATGGGAAGCCTGAGTTCTTCAAAACATTTGTCTTCGTCCAGGTAGAAGTGTCTTCTTGTCGATGCGCTGGTAAGCGCACCAACGCTTCACTTCAGCCCTTGTTCATTTTGCTTGGCATATCTCAAGAATCACATCTCCCCGCCCTTTCTCTACTAAGGAAAATTTCTAACTTTCTATTCGTGGTGATAATGCCCTAGTGAATAATTACGCGCTGCAACCTTGCAGATTGCACAAAATTTCAATGCTAGTGTAAAAATACAAAAAAAAAAACAACAACAAATGTTCAATAATCAGTATCGCTGAGAACAGCTTACGATGGTGAGTCACTAGAAGAGTAACAAATACAGATGTGACCAAAATATTACGGAGCATGCTCCAGCATTTGAAACTGTTTCACGCACTTCGCCGAGAAGATATGGTCGCTTATTGGGCCCATAGGCGAGCGCACGGAGGAATGTGCAGACGGGAAATAAGGGTTGTGAAGAACATGATCGCCGAGGTGTGCTTTTAATATTAAGGCTGGGTCTGTTGTTCTACATAAACTGCGTCAACTAAATATCTTGCCGTGATGGCTCAGGGGTTATAGAGTACCCGTGGTCGGTTTCGAACCCGGCCAAGCGTCGGCGCTTCACAGTAGGCGAAACGCAAAAGGCGTTTGTATGCTGTACAATGTCAGTGCATGTTAAAGATCTCTAGGTGATCTAAATTTATCCGGAGCCCTTCATTGCGGCGTCGTATACATAACCTGAGTCGCTTCGGGACGTTAAGCGTAACAGAATGTAACGTAACGTAGCATAACATAGCATAACGTGGCATAACGTAACACAACATACGGACTAATAGTGACCGCAGGTATCTACTACGAGAAAGAAATTGTCAGAGTAGGAATTGATAGGAGTGTAGCTGCTAAGCTATCTCAAGTGGTGAGCAACGTCTTACCCATGTTCTGCAGAAGAAAAACATGCAATAGCTGCATTGTTTTTAAAAGGATTGATGAAACTTTGGGCCAAAGAAAATAAACTTGAAAACGAATTGACGACAGTCGCAGAAAGCCAAATTTTTCGCAGCATTTATTAACCAATAGAGAGCGAAGTGCATTAGGAAACAAAGTGGAGTTAATGACATATAGCGAAAATTGAACTGGAAAATGTACTGTTGCGGTACGTAACATGCGGGAAACAATGGGGTCTGTACACCGGGAACAGCGGATTCGAAAGGAGGGAAGACTTAGTTAGGGAAGGCCGAAATTCATGTGAGGAAATCAGACTACAGGAAGCCTGCAAAAGCTCCCACAGCTGGCTGCAATGACACATGTAAACGGATACTTCGACAGCACTGATCGAGGTATTGGTCACACAGTGAATGAAGTTCAGTCGATAGTGATGGCGGTGATGAATGTGATGATGACTAGTACATGCATATCATTAATTGGGGTCGCAAAAGAAATGAATAAATATCTTATCCTTACCGGGTTTCTGGATTAAATAACTTAAGCATGAACAAACGTCAGTATTTGATTTATGCTCCTGCAGCATTGCAGCGTCGTGTGGGCCATCTTGTTCAATCTTGTCTTTTGTAACGAAAGCAACACTGCGCTAGGTTTTCAAGTCGTTGGCGTGGCACCGTGGCACCGTGAGCCGTTGCCTAGCAACTTTCACGTGGTATAGACCGAGGAGGAGGAGGAGGAGTAATGTTCTGGTTGGGGATGGGAGGAAGGGAGGTAGCGTGGTGAGCTGGGCCAGGAGTTAGGGAAAGAAAGAAGAAGGAAAAGAAAAAGAAAAAGAAGACAAAGAATAAGAAGTAAAAGAAGAAGAAGAATACAAATAACTCGGTAGTTAGTAGAGAAGAAAGACAACAGCGAGTTCCCAGGACAGAAGATTCGTTCGAACGCTGTGACGGCGGCACATTCAATCCAGGTGTCCGCATAAAAATTCGCGACAACACTCCCAGGTTTCGCTCTATCACTAGGTTCAAGCCATGCTTAAACCCCAACAATTTACTTGCTTCAGTGGACAGAAATTAATCGTGAAGTTTTCCTTCTCCCTTTTCAGCCTCAGCAGGCCAACCTTTCAAAAACAGACTAAACTTATTGTAAACTTCAGTGCTTTATGTTCCAAGCAAAATGAACCTTGTCAAGTACGTGAAAATCAGCTCCGAAAAATTCATAAACAACACATGCACTGCATGCGGACTAGTTTATGGCATCATTCAAGCGATATGAAACTGCAAAGAATCGTTAGAGAAATATAACACTCGAGCACTCAGCCAAGCGAAGTGGAGGCTCTCTGAGCATCGCAAGCTGCTCATCAGGGCTTGGGAGGCAGTCCAAGCCATTGGAATGCTGGAATACGGAAAGCAACCCACACGTAACTCCGTGCACCAATTAAATTTTATTCTCTGTATGCTTAATTTTCGCGCATAAACATTTGCTGCTTTTAATTAACGGTGAACTTATTTGCATAGCCATAAAAAAAGGACTGAAGGTAAATATTGCACCCAATTGTTGTACCGGAAAAGACGTGGTTTTGTGTGTCTGCCTGCAGGATCGATGGGAATGAGAAGACCTTACCACACTATATTACGCATGATGGTCACTTGTTCCGCATTACTCCGATACCATGAGATGCTGCCTCCGTGTCATGTGTTGGTGCGGAGTGCTGTCCATACAGAGGTTCAGGCTAAAAGAACGAATGATTTCGTAATTGTGAGGCTGCTTCACCTGCCTTCCGAGTACTCGTAATATATTCACTATTCGCTACCTTAGCCACCCGCGCTACCGCGTCATGTTACAGCTGAGACAAAATGCTACAAAGGGATCTAAAACCCATTAGCGGTGACGGAAGTGTGACGAAAGAACTTGACCTGGTCATTGCACGTGCCCACTGCCTAGTACTCAAAGTAAAGTTCAACCCTCACTCCCGTCTATAGCTTTACCATCCTCCTTCCCTGGCAAATATAATTAAAAAAAGGAGACAAAAGTGCATTTACTGCCATCAAATGATATGCTCATACATATCATTGTCGTCAGCTTCGAGTATTATGAGGAAGTTTTTTAGGTCAGGTCTGACTTTCGTGTCCCAGAACAATGGTAACGCCGCAACGCCACCATTAGGCAATCCTTGCTCGCTTTTTATTGAACCTCGAGGACGCGTAGCTTGCTTGGAACAGCAAAAGGCGCTTAGTCTTCTCTGCGTCACGTGATCGAAATCTGGCAGAGGACAAGCATAAATGCTCAGTCGCAACACGCTTCGACTGAGGCGTCCACGCATCGGGGGATTTTCCGTCTCTACGGCGGTAAGATTATTTTTTTTTTTCCAGCGACATTATGAAGGAAAACGAACAGTGGTTCATTGACTACTCGAGCTGCAGTAAAAGAACCGGCAGTTAGACACCAGAGATGAAATAGGAGGTCCGGTTGCAGATACCTACGCATATGTCGACTTGGTAAATTGAAGCGAAAGCCGTGCTGTTGTTGTTGTTCTTCTCTAATTTGATGGCACATAGCCACACAGGGGGATCGGCCAAGAATTGGGGTGCAGAGATATTAGATTTTGAGATGTATAACTACATAGCAAAAATAAATAGAAATAAATGCTAGGGAATAGAGAAGGAAATGTAAATATGAAAAACCAAAATAAAAAAGAGTAAATACTAACGCATGCAGTAGGAGAATAGTAAGATTTATATGTACAGATTAAAACTTCAAAGCATATTAGCAAGGTAGACGTTTTGTTTCTATTAAGAAGTTTTGAACGGCGTTAAAAACAGGCCTGTGCTGGATCGGCAGGTTACTGCCATCTTTATCTTTCTTTGTGTGTCTGTGTCTGTGCGCCCCCAGCACTTATACTTTTTTTTTTCCTTTTTTATCAAGTGCTACAATAAAGTGAAATAAAAAGATGCCTGCATTGTATAGTTTTCACTTTCCATCTAGTGGTTTTACAATTTTGAGATATATGTTAGTGTATGCGTCAAGTTTGCAAACATATTTGAAGCAGCATAATATATATATATATATATATATATATATATATATATATAGATAGATAGATAGATAGATAGATAGATATAGTGACACAAAGTGGTACCATATAGTTGGAATGAACGGTTTAGACTATTTGAAAGGATGAAAGGAGCAGGGGGTGGGGTGGAGTCAATTGTGCAAAAGCTCCGTTGAACAGTTATCTTACGGCTGCTGCCGTAAGCAAGCTTGAAAATGCCGTGCAGCTGGCAGCAATAATAAAATGCGCTTTCTTCTGTCACCAACTTGTTGCCACATTTTTGCAGATGAATGTCTCGAAGCAAGAAGTGCTGAAAGTTTCGTTCATACCTGTAAGTAAACATTATTCGCATATTTTTCCCTTAATATTGTTGGGCATCTACCAACATATCACGAGACGTTTTTCAAACATAGCTGTGACCGGGAAAATGAATCTTCTGTCCGCTGAACATCCTGAAGGAAAACGCCACTTGGCCGCCTGCGGGAACCGTTGTGAATGAGCCTAGTAAGGGCGTGCGCTCTGTTCTGAAAATGTTAGGAATCTCAACTAGATAAGCGTATTAAAGAACGGTACCGCGATAGAATACAATACCTCCTGTTCATGTATAGGAGCCTCCGTTTTATCTCAAACGTACGTCCTCATGCATGCCAGATTGATTGTCTTTGGTACGTTACTGCCCATTTTAAAGTTCCGCTTAAGGCCGATCTCGGATAAATTTTGTCCAACGCGAGGGGCATGTTATACTTTTTTCCCCACTGGCTGTACGTATACACGTGAGTAGGTTTGTCGGAAAACCACATCTATTGTGATACCATGCATATACTGACGACTGTTGAAGGATTAGTGAACAAAACAATCCTGGGAAATGCTTTAGCACCGCCTAAGAGTTGACGTGATAGCGTGCGTGTTTTTCCGACACTTTTGATGACTTTTGGCGCGATGACAGGTCACGGCAACGGTGTTCTTTTGGCAGAACGAGTTGAATACTCCATAACGTAAAATTAGCCTTGGTTTAACTCCGCTAAACCGATTAAAACGTGCGAAATCACAGTTTGGCCTGGTTTCGCTTGATGATTCGACATTGATAGACTGGCACAGAGTTGGGCAAAACTGTTACACATTTTTGGTTGGTTTGGTTTTTTGGGAAATGAATTAGGTACAGTATCTATCTTGCTTCTCGATGGACACTTACGCTTACAATTAACGGCATACAATTGGACTTACATATGTTGTCGCTCCCATCGCTATCGCAAAACTACCTCCAACTTGACTAGCAGGTGGATGCTAAATGGTATGCACCATCCTGAACACTAAATAAAGAAAGGTTGCGTCACAGTTTCGATACGGAATCATGTTCTTGATTATGACATGTTTGAAACGATGATAAGTTTTTCCAAGTTATGGTGACGCCTTCGACAAAAAGAGCTGATTACGCCAATTGCGTAAAACGCAGTTTACCGCGTTTGAAAAAAAAAAAAAAAAAAAAAAAAGGTTAATTCATACTTGGCTCAACAGTGAAGTGGCGGCTTACCCAGCGGTAATGAATATAAAGTTCGTAATGACTCGTTCGAATTTTTCTATCACGTATGAATTGCAAGTACTACGACGCTAGTGAACAGAGGCAGGATCGAGATGCTTGTTTTTTGCAATGAACCACGGGAGCAGCCGTCTTCGACATAGTTAAAGCTTTGATACCGTCTGCATCTAAACGCCCCCTGTTCATCACCACTCTGTCACTACCACCACCACCCCTCTGCGACTCTTTACTCGTTCATATCTTATCCCTCTCCGAGTTTTCCAGAAGAGGAAAAGGCACGGATATATGCCTCTAAGGAAAGATAACAAAATGTGGCAAATGAGCACCACGTGAAGTTTTCTGAGAAAGAACCGTGTGACTGCATACGCAATAAGTATGCGCAGTGCGCAACAAGCCTTATTCATGTGCAGCCAATTTTTAAAGGGGCCCTGCAACATAATTCGAGTGCATTGTTTTGCTTGTTTGTTGCAATTGTTGAGTTATGGCGATGCAATTACCATCGGTCGTACCACGCATATTTCGGTGTATAATATTCTAATCTGCCGGAGAACCAAGATCATGGTACTGACAGTGTCGGCACACAGTGGTGGTCTTTTGTAGCGGACATGACTTAAACTGGCAGGAGTTTGATTGTTGGATAAACAGCAAATGCACTGCTAATTGTGTCAATTAGGAAAATACGTTACGCTGCGTTGTAGTGGTTTATATTACGTCAACGAATCCAACATGTTTACTTTAAGTAAAGGCAGTGCAGTGAAAGTGTTGCAAAAAAGCACCAGTAGAGGCGCTGGTTACCACTTTTTATCAAAGAATTTCGCGACCCATACTCGTGGGCAGCTTTCTGTGGCTATGCAGCCAAGGTGCGTCGCTTCGCATTATTGTAGTATATTTGCGGCTGGAGAGAAAGTGGCAGTTAAGGAGCGTGCACACAATAGTTGGTCGTCAACTTTAGCGAAAACGTGTTGCAGCGACCAGGAAACTATGAGCAGCCATCTTTCGTGGCGTTGCAGTAACGGGCTCATATAGGCTGTTTCGATTGGTCCCACCGCATGTCGTCATTGTGCGAGTGAAATGGGAAGACCGAGGAATTAAAAGTTGAGAGAAATTTTTGGTTTGCTTGGATTTTTAAATTTATTTCCTTAATGACTCCCGTTAGAGTGCACTGATTCCTGCTGCTTTGTTGGAGACCTGGCGCTTGTCTTTGCAGCCCCCACAAATATTTGATGATGCCTGGGGACTTGTATGTAAAAATCCCTATCTGCTTCAAAATTTCGCTTATTTCGCTCTGCAGAGCACAGCTCGAGTGACGTATATACAAGCCTGATCCCATCTGTACAGCAGCTACAGAGGTGTTTCTTGCATTCTCAGCCTCCGATATACGGCTGTAGGGGCAAGGACATATATTGCACCGCTTACGGCGTTCGGCTTGGAAGCCATACGCTGTAGCCACTGAGCTGCCGCAGCGGGAATTTTGATTTGAGCCTTCGATATGCGACTGAGCGCAGTTACAGAATATAATTTGCGAGAGCTCACTCTTTTTAGCTACGAGGTACCGACGTCGTAACCTAAACGTCGATGTGCTTGCAGTGGCCCCCATACCTGACCGTCTCCTACCGAGGCGACAAACTGGCAGTGGGCGGGCCAATGGGCCAGGTACTCGACGCTCTGACCACCAGCCTTAACATGACGTAAGTTTGGTACGCTTCCTTTCGAGATCTTATATGCAAATGTGGAGAAGGCAATCGGGTTGGCCGATAACGTGTCATGGTTTGGTCTCCACATGAAACGGCTTAGCAGGGGATATGCGCAGAAAGAACACAGGGTAGCAAATCTTAGCGATCCCATTACCCAAAAAGCATCCAAGGGTCAGTAAGCATTTGTTTTTCTTTAAAAGCTATTAAGATGCTAAAAAGGTCTTTCAGAATTCATGGCCTAGTTTAAAGGATTCCTGCCGCAAGTGAAAGCTCACTGACGTCATTTCTTTGAATCTCATGATCCTTTCCTAAACAATAATAATAGAACTTTGCCACGCTTAATCCCTGTAATGCGGCAGGTCCACAGAGACTGGTTTGCGGAGGTCCGCTGCCACTGGTAGGGTGCACATAGGCTCTTCCCTTTTAGGTAAATCCAGGGTTCGCCCAATTTTTTCTACCCGAAGTTATTTCTTGAAAGTCGGTGTAAACCTGATTCTTAAGCGAAACTCCGCCTTCTGGAGATCAAATTTTGCAGTGCACAAAGATGAATCTAGCGCACGAAATAGAGCGGATATCATGTGCTCATTCCCGAGCTGTGTTTTGAGTTGAAACCTTTTCTGATATTTGTTATTTATGACGCAGCTTCATGGAGGAAAACTCCGAAAAATTCGTTTTATAAATTAGGGGCCGAAACGCGAGTACCGATTTGTCTTATTGCCATGATTGCATCAAGCGCCAACCAAGTAAACAATGGTTCGCTCCAACACTGGTGTGCGCTTTAAATATTTCGCTCTAATGTTGAATGAAACAATGCCGAAAGCTGGGTGAGTTGATTAAATTTTATGAGATAATATAGCACGAATTAAATACGAAAGGTGCGGCACAGACAAGCGCTAACTCGCAACCATGTCTTGAAAAACTGCGGCTTCCGACTGATGCCTTTTTGTTGTATGCTTTTTTTAAGGTGTTGCCTAGGTATAACTGTGTATTCCGCAATAACCCATAGTGGCGAGTTAACACTTGTCGCTGTCGTACTGTCCGATTTTCGTCTTCCCTTCACGCTATATTACATCACGGTGTTGAACGAAAATTCTCACAACGTACAAAGGGCCTTCCGAGAACTTGGAAATACGGCGCAGGAAATAACAATGTGCGTACATAAATAATTGAAGTGAGGAAATGTAACATCTCATTTTGTGAACAGTTTAGATTTGCGCTTTTCATTTTCACAATATCTTTTATCAAAATAATGCGACTGAGTAAAACAATTGGAAGTACTTAAGCCCCGCCTTTAAAGACACGATGCGACATGATGGCCGACGCCCCTTGCGTATTTAATCACTAACCCTTTAATTTGTTCCTCTATTATTTCACACATACTCGTTACCTAGAGTACACTTATAATTCTCCACGTTGTTTGAAAGATCACCTGATAGTTACAAAGCCCCGCTTTAACCAAGCCGTAACGAAAGTGCCTGTATGGCCTATATGACTACCTTGCCTCATTCAGCATCCAAGAGCACTGGAAGGTTGATTCTTATTCCACCTTCCCACCTCAAATAAGCTAGCCGAGTTGGCAGTTCCACCAGCTCCATCCAACTTTATCAAATCATGTGGACGGTCGCACAACCAGCCGACGAATCAGTGCCCGGCCATTTCGCCTGCCAGCTACCACCTGCCTGCTACCATGTACCAACTACAACCTACCAGAGCAATACCGGTGGCTTTTCGCTCACAGAGCCGACGCCGGTTTTTCTGG
The DNA here is from genome assembly GCF_055883805.1 of Amblyomma maculatum. Classification (NCBI taxonomy): domain Eukaryota; kingdom Metazoa; phylum Arthropoda; class Arachnida; order Ixodida; family Ixodidae; genus Amblyomma; species Amblyomma maculatum. Next base: position 77,405,391 of record NC_139347.1, read on the forward strand.
AGAAAGTAGTCTTTAACACTCTCGTGTTCGTACAGTGTTATTCTTGCCCAAAAACGAGACCTAGAAGTAAATTGTTCTCTCATGCAAAAATTTTCTGAAAAAGCAATTTCGATAAAATAAATAAATACCCGAAAACGAGATCAGAAGTATAAAAAAGCGATGTTCCCTTGAGAAACAGGGCACCCAAAACTGCCAATTGCATGGAACCTCTCTCAATTTATCACTTCATAAAAGTTGTATCCAAAGTGGGAACACTTATTGGACAAAACTTTGAACACGCTTCCAGATGTATGCAGTTGGCGAAGGCCTTTCTAGGCTAATGGAACGAAATCCCGTGCGCGAGAGTCGGGCGCTAGTTGTGCGCGAAATCTGTGCGTCAAATCTGCGCGCTGATGTGTCACTTGTCAATCATCCAAGTGAGGCCATCAGAAAAATAAAAATTCATTCTCCAGCGGGAATCGAACCTCCAAACCTCGGATCCCCAGCCGAGCGCTTTAACCAACTGCGCACCGAATCGTGAAACGTACATTCTAATTCTCCTTGTCTACCGTGAAGATAATAATAGCGATGACAATGACGCTGCAGTTAGTGATAATGACAATAATGACAGTAGCAATGATAATGACAATGAATTCAGTTGATAATGATAATAAGAGCAAACGTGATGCACCGTGTGCAGCAGCAGCAACGCTCCGGCTTTCGCATTTCTGTTGTATAGATTCCACAGCGCTCTCGGAATTTGCCCGTTACAAGCAGTGGCCACTTTAGCTGAACGCTGCTTAGCGGGACCAGCATGAGAGGAACGATTGGAATTCACAGGACAGAATATAATACGGTCTTCTCCCGCGAGCCGAACGTCATTTCATCAAATGGCCTTGCCTTCTGGACCCAGTGAACTGAAGCCTTCTGTGCCGCTTAGTAAAAAGCGGCGACTGACCCACGGATAAAAAGCACCTTTGCGGTCTGTCGGGCCTCGTGCCGAGTGCGTAAGAGAGTATACATAGAGCGGGTATCGTCACTGGATTGTCGCGTGGGGTCGGTTTCGCAGGCGCGAAGTCTATAGCCCGAGCGCGCCCAGCTAAGTGGGTGATTGCCATTATGGAGCTTATCGCGTCTTTCCTGCGCAGGTTTCTTTCGCGCGCTGGAAACACATTTCTTGTGAGAGTCCTTTATCACCCGATAACGGGGAGCAACTCTGTGATCGGACTGTGCTACAGCAGCACAAAACAGTACCAAATACATAAGAGTGAAATGTCCCGCGAGTTCAAGAAACGATTCCATCTGGTCCGGTCTCGACAGGTGTTTTCCTTGTGCATTTTTTACCGAAAGAGGACATGAAAAACTACAACAAAATATTTCTTGCACAAAGTTCAAACGGTTTCCTATTTACTCTGAGCAGGTTTGAAGCGACCCTTCCGTCGGACGGACAAATGGGAATCCGCCTTCCTAACGGCTCTTGGACGGGAGCTGTCGGCAATGTTCAAAGAAGGGTACGAGCCAAGCACTTGACCACAATTGTATTATCGCATCGCTGCACCCTTCGGAGCTCACATCGGATGACCTGCGCTGCTTCTCACGAGATTCGCACGTGCACTTCCACCTGTGTTCTTTGCGAGAATATTTATTCATCTGTGAAGCGTATAATTTTTGCTAAGGTTTAGTCCATTGTTGTCTAGGGGACCTTCCAAGGTTTACTATATTTGAAATGAAGTAATAATTACTCATTGACATTCACCGAACACTGTCATCATCTAGCTTCCCTTTGCAGAAATGCAGCTGGGCTTGATGGAAGGTGAAGAGTAATTACTTGAGGTGAAGAGTAATTACTTCTTACGAAGGTTTATTACTTAATTTCACAATGAATGTTTAAAAAGGTTGCGTAGCTCTCTTTGTACACACTCCTTAAACCGTCTGACCAAGTAGCGTCTCCCACACTGCCTGATCCGCTTAGCAACAACGCACTTGAGCATGAAGCACTGTGTGCGGCAAAGACAGTAACTTTTGTAGAAGCTATATGCTTTGCTTTATATGCTTAAAGAAAAAGTGGGCAAAGGGGGCAAGTTACACTCGGGCTGTATTTGTGCCCAGGAAGTGGACATGACCATCGTGCCCATGATCCAGTCTCACAGCCGCATGACAGTGGGCGAGTACGGCCCGCCCATCATGTACGTGCAGTTCGGCATACTCTCGGGCAGCGGAGTCAGCACTTCCAACGTCTTCGGGTACATACTGACCTTCGACTGGAAGGTGAGACCGCGTGCGGCGCAGAGTAATTTGAGGCTGTGGTCGGATACAGCTCAAGCCAGCAGTAACCGCCACGAAAAATCCCTCCGAGACAGAAAATATAGTGTGCTGTTATTAAAGGTTTTCAGGTTACCCAAATATAATGCTAATTATCTGATCAGATTTAAAGCTGAATGATTTCGATGCCTCTGGCTTGTATGGTATAATAAAGCTTGAAAAGGTGATTCTGTTTATGCTTCAGCGGAGTGTTATACACACCGCGTACCAAAGCCACAGCTGTTTTTTTTTTTGTTTTTTTTTTGTTTTGTTTTTTTTTGTTTTTTTAATTCGTTATTTATGCAAGGTCTTGGCGGCGCGAAAGCTGCTGGGTACAAAATAACACAAATGCGAGCATCCACTGAGCATCCGGCCTATTTTTATCTCGCGTGCTCACTCTTTTTATTTTTTAGGAAGTTTGTCATAAGCCTTAGATAGAAAGGAGGAAAGGAACGTAGAAGAAAGTTAGAAGGAGTGGAGTCACGTGCTGTTGTGAACACCAAAAAGGCCAAATAGAGAGCAAGATACAGCATAAAAAAAGGGAGAGGAGATACAAGATAACAACAACAAAATAGGTCTTCATATAATAATATATGGCTTCCATTCACAAGTATTCGTCGTATATTGTGAAACAACAAACGATGATGCTACAACACTGCTGCAGTGTCGTTACCCCTTAAAAAAAAAAAAAAGAAAAAAAAAAGATTCTGGCGCGTGCCAGATCAAATGTCACAACAGACAACTGCCTACACTATGCGACAATAAACAAGGAATAATGAATGGTCCCTTGTAAGCCCCTTGCGTTTGTATACCGGGGACGATGCCCATATAAGTACTGATAAGTCTCCATACAAGATGGCATTCCAGTTGTTTTTCAGGCCATGAGGGTAGTTCTTACTCGGAACAGACGTCATGCTTTCAGAGGCATGATACGCCATTAAGCCTAAGGCTGACGAGATAGAAGTAAGCACACAGTCCTTAATCGTGTGTGTCGATACGCAATGGGCGAGCCTGAAGACATTTCCCACTGCTGCAATGATAAATGTCAACGCTACGGTTCGATTCAGCGCACAATAATTAAGGTCGACAGTCTGAAGCCTTATGCTGCTGCACCGAGCAGAGAGAAAAGGGGAAAAGGAAAGATAGAAAAGATGTCAAAATATAAGGCAAGGTAGGTGGGAGGTTTCAGTGATATCGACGTTAAGTTCATTCGCAAAATAAATACGTTTTTCAGTGACAGGCAGAGATTCTTCAGAATATTAAAAAATGTAATGTTATTACATCTGCGTTACAGTTCTGTCGAATAGAAATCTACATAGCCGAAATGGCCTTTCTGTACGTTTACTTCCCAGCTACACCTCGTACTTGTGTTAGTGAGAAGGCGTGAGGAAAAAAATGTGCAAATAAAACACAAATAATGATTTGTATACCCGTGGAGGGCTCAATCCTCGATTGAAGGGCTTGTGAGTGGAACGGCTGACACTAGAAATTTGAGTGCAAAATGGCACCGTTCATTTCTTACCGGTAACAATTACACCTAGGTTTTTCACATGAGCCTCTCCAGTCATTTCTGTGCAAATTACCCCCCCCCCCCTCCCTTTCTTTTTTTCTAATTTTTCGTGCTTGTTCGATAACGTTTCCAGAAAGAGGGCAGCAGGTCTCCTGGGGGCATAGCGAATATAGTTAAAGTTGACCAGATGAGGTACCTGTCACTAAGCACGTTTCACCTCTGGGTCTACGAACGGTCCACCCGCAGGTGTGGGCTCTGCTCCTCAGCACAATCCCTGTGCTGGCCCTATTGGTGAGCTTGTCTGAATGCCTCGTCCACAAGACCTCTTGGAAGAGGATGTTGTCTCAAGTGCACGCATGGGGATGGGAGCTCTTCAGGAATCTTCTCTATGAAAGTAAGTCTAAGCCAGAGGTAAGGCCTAGTTTGCTACTACAACGCTTCCGTATAATCATGGTGCACGTACACGCATGAGATATCAAGCTGTCGACCCTGATTCCTTCGATCGGGCACATGCATGAATGCATTGACTGAATTGTGGTCGTCTTATCTATGGCCTAATAAGTATCCGACCACTCGCATTCGACTTATCTATACTACCATGATGTTGACCAAAAGCAGCCGTAGGCGTTTTTTCGTGAAATAAAACTTCAGTCAATATCACCTGAGACAATCTTCCGGTTTTTAGCGTGTCTGTGTGCGAAGCTCAACTTTTCTCCCACAGGCACTCCGAGATGTGTGATTCACATACACCATGGCCTGACATTAATTTACCGGACAGATATGTCTCGTCTACATCGACTTGCACAGAACATTACTGAAACTCCTGGAATGGCAAAACACTATGCGCCTCTTGCGTGATTGCTAGCACAAACCTCACGGATTCCTGAAGCATTAAGTCGGGCGTGCAACAAAGGGACGAGCTTTGTGCATTCTATTATGGTTTGGTTTGGTTTAGTTTGGCTGATGGAGTTTAACTTCCTCTCGAGCTATGAGAGACGAAGTAGTCAAGGACTCTGGAAATGTCGACCACCTGGGGTTCTTTAACATGCGCTGACATCGCACAGCACACGGGCGTATTGCTTTTCGCCTGCATAGAAAGGTTACCGCCGTGGCCAGGATTCGATCTCGCATACTTGGGTATAGCAGTCGAGCATCCTAGCCACTGCTCCACCGCGGTGGGGCTGCATTCTATCATCAGCGAAAGAGAAAACAGTATATGCTCCAACTCTGATGATGTGACGATAAACCCGTAATTCGTTCATCACGTCACTCTGCTTAATCATGCGCGTGTATTATAATACACGCGTAAAAGAAAAATAAAGTATACTTTATTTTTCTTTTCAAAAGCATTTTCTTGCAGATTAGTCGCCAGTTTCCTCTTGTGAGCATGCGCCATTTGAAATTTGTAAAAATACGAGCGTTCTTTGTTGATGTAAATTTTCTGGCCATTTGCAGCTCAACCCTGCGAGACAGGTGTAAATTTTTTTTTTCAACCTTAAACACGATGATCGAACTTGATGTTGAAGAACCGTTGTCTTCACATCTCATTCCCCTTGGTGCAGGCTCTCCGCGCTGTCCGTCGCAGACATCTGGGCGCGCCGTACTGACGGTATGGTTGCTGGCGGTGTTGGTGATCGCCAACTCGTTTGCGGGTCACCTCAAGTCCAGCATGGCCATCAAGAACGAGCCCCAGCAGGTGGACAGCATACACGACGTGGTGGCCCGGCGCGGACTCAGGCCTATCGTCTGGAAGGGTTCACACTACGAGGCATTCCTTTCGGTCGGTCGCCCATCGGACACTTATTGCGTGGTCGTGTGAAAGCCATATCGCATGTGGTGAAGTTTCACACCGCCGCTTTTCCAAACGAGCTCGAGGACAAATGCTCTCAACTATGCTTACTATAAACTGGTGCACTTGGGGCACGTGGCATGAATCTTATTTAGGAGCTCCAGGTATCTTTCTTCCTTCTTCCTTGACGGCCTAACAGCGCTCGCTATATCCATACTAACGAAAGAATTCTCAAAAGAAATTCGTAAGGAGGCTACGCTCGCATGTTTTCTGCTGGTGCAGTGGTTAGTTTACGTGTTGGCCACTTAATGAAAATGTTTCTATGAACTTCACGAGAAAAAAAAATGTGGTCAATGTGGTTTTCTCATGAAATTCGCCTTGCATGGAGAAATTTAAGAGCGTTCCTAAGCAGAATATTTATTGTGTCTTTAGGTAATCGAGGGTGCCAGAAATCAGTCATCCTAATGAAGTAAACAGTGCTTAGAAACTTAGGGAAAATGAATTTTATGGCTATAATCGTGCGACGTACTGAACTTCGGAAATATTATGCTGAGATGGGATTTTATGCTTCTGTTATTGATTTTTTAATGTTCATTTGGTTATTATGTTTTTGTTCCTTTCCGAATTCTGCGAAAGCAATCTATATGCATATACGTAGGATGTTTTTCGTATTCGATGTGAATATTGTACGTGTTACTAATTGATGTGCACATTTCCTACGCCACTCGGATGCTATTGTGTGCATAGGTTTCCTGGACCCTGTAAAGCCGCGCAGACAATTTTTAGCCACGGAACCCTCCAGCTGCATATGAAAAATAAACTCATTGTCTACCCAGACGGCCCGTTCTCCGGTGCTGAGCCAGCTGTGGCGCATGGTGTCCCGAACCAACGGCTCGCAGCTGGGCCGCGACATGTTCCGAGATGAGCATATGCGCCAGGTGGTGGAGCGGCGCTCGGTGCTGATGGTGGACCACATCTCGCTTCAGTGGCGCACGGCCGCTTATTGCCGCCGCACAATGGTGCCCAGCTTCCACTTCGCACGCGAGCACGTTGACGAGAACCCGCTCTCCTTCCTCATGTCTCGTACCATGCGCAGGGACCTTCACCAGCGCATCTATGCCAGGTACGCGCACATGATTTGCATTTTTTCTGCTTAATAGGGCTCATGCTCGCAGATCATTTCCGTACATCCGTCCGTCCGTAACGTCTTCATTACGTAGAAGGCGGTAGCTCGCAGCTGACATAGCCAAACACTAAAACTGGACGTAGGGCTCCCTGGCATTACGTTTGGCAGGCGCTGCCAACTCGGGCCTCTCCTTTTATATGGTAGGGTGATATCAGAATCAGCCTGCCAATACCCTTGCATTCACGTTATTCCTAGGCCACGCAGATCCGTTTAAGGCCACGCAGACACGTTCATACGGCTCGGTTAAAGCGGGGCTTTATATGTTCGCTGGTAGCTTACGCTATCGCGTTATCGCGAAAGTGGGAGTGAAAAAAGAGAGAAAGAGGTGCTGTTGTGGAGGGCTTCGGACTATCGCGCGATAGAAACTTTCGACTCGTCGCAGTTTAGTTATCCAAAGTACCCCCTAGAATTTTTAAAATAATTACAGAATTCCACTTCCTTATATAGTTTCGCTTAAGAGCTTAATCGCAAAAGGCTTTCCTCTTACTTTTCTCGTACCTCATATATCTTCTATCTCTATATTGCATGTTTGTATGCATCCTATAATTCCATTTCTTTTCTTTTCTTTGGTAGCGTTGTGAGCGACATCGGCATCTTAGGATCCCTCTCCTCGACATACGAGACTGAACCGACTGACACGTCACGTTTATAATTTATTGTTTCCGTGTTCATTGTGCCTGCCTTCATCATGTGTGTATTTACCTCAACTGTAGCCCCTCCTTATGTAATGTCTCGGGACCTTAAGGATGAACAAATGAAAACAGAAATAGAAACACGTGTCACTACGGGCCTTTTTATACGGACTATGCCTAACTAGCCGAACGGGGAAATTATGCCAACGTCAGCAGCTATTGCGACGTCTGGCGGAGACATCTCGCGCAATCTCGTGGAATCTCGAGAACACAGCTCGCGAACAAATCTCACGGAATCTCGTGGGCGCAAGTATTTCGCCATGAGATTAGAAAGGCTTTCGCCTTAAAAAGTGGTCATTACGTTTTGCAGTGCTACGTCACACTACTTTAACCGCCACTGTCAGAAATCGCTTTTTCGCTACGGGGTCAGTCTCCACGTAGTGGGACAGGATCTTGATGAGAGTTTATAAATAAAAGACCACGTGGTAGCACTAGAGCTGAATCGAATCTGATGCACATCCGCTGATTTGGCTACATGTGCGTCAGATTTTTTTTCTTTTTCGGAAATTCGTTTCTTTTTCAAATTAAATACGCTGTTCAGTGGCACGCGTATTAAAGCTTCCTATTTTCTATAGACCCCGCAGTGGTGGTGCAATGGTTAGGGTGCTCGACTACTGTGCCCAAGGATGCGGGATCGAATCCCGGTGCCCTGCTTTTCGATGGCGACGAAAAGCAAGGCACCCGTGCGCTGTGCGTTGCTAGTGCACGTTAAAGAACCGCAAGTGGTCGAAATTTTCGGACCCTCCACTACAACGCCTCTCATAGCCAGAGCCGCTTTGGGACGTTAAAACCCCACAAACCAAACCAAACTATTTTCTCTAGCGCCAGAGGAGACATTCTTGATGCTACGCGAAACACAGTGTCGAGAAAGCGCATTAAAAATATACTGTGAAGTGCGGTAAGAACTGCATCTGATTACATTTTGGCTTATGAGATAACGCTTTGCTGCAGGAAAGAAGTTGTTACCATGTTGCCTATTCTAGTCTTCTTTATGGCGTGCAAGCTAGTGGGGTTGAGTTTGTTATCCGGACTCCAGAGAAGCTATAAGAGGTAACTTGCAGCTTGTTGCGCACACGAGCGTGTTCTCCCACATTTCGTCGCTGCGCTCGTGATAAAGCAGACTTAGCCGTTCTTGCGTTCTTGCTAGGAGATTGGTAGGTTGTACCAACCGCCTACCACGTAAAAGGACCACTGACCTCGTGAAGCCTCGTAAACATCTTCACTGCGTATACACATCGCTGCCATTCGATATTGAAATAAATTGTAAACCTGGTTACGCGGCATTGCACGGTCGTCACTGAAGCTATTTTTTTTTTCAACTGCGTTGTTTTCTAATACAGCATCACAATGCTTGTCGTGGATAACACGCCTGTCAAAAGCACAACACGAATATTTGCGCAGGGAGTCTGTGCGCTGACGTCTGGAGTAAAGTAAGGGCAGAAGTAAGTTGGGCTATAATTCTATATACGTGTTGATGATGATGTTTTTTTTTTTTTCAACTGCGTTGTTTTCTAATACCGCATCACAATGCTTGTCGTGGATAACACGCCTGTCAAAAGCACAACACGAATATTTGCGCAGGGAGTCTGTGCGCTGACGTCTGGAGTAAAGTAAGGGCAGAAGTAAGTTGGGCTATAATTCTATATACGTGTTGATGTCACTATTAAAACACGTTCTAACCTTGAGACCGATTGGTGACAGACGCCAAAAGCCACGCACCGTTTGTTGCGCGCAGGATCACGTGGATGTACGAGAGCGGTCTGGTGAGCAAGTGGATGGCAGATAGCCTGGGCGACTGGCAACGCTGCGTGCGCCAAGCCGGTGGCCACGCAGCGGAAGACCTCACCGTCAACGACACGCTGGCCAGCTTCGTGCTCTGGACGCTGGTCATGGCGGCGGCCGCAGTGGCCTTCATCGTCGAGATGCTGCACAGGCCGCGGGACACCGCCACCCACCCGGAGCCCGAGACGGGGCCGAGGCAATGGGCCAGCTCAACGCGAATCCAGCTGAAGCGCTCCCGCGTCCTACGAACACGTCATCGCCTTCCCGCGAAGGCAGCGGCGTTTAGTGAACTCTTAACAGAGTAGAGCGACACGAAAATATCCATAGGGTCGCGCAAGGTACCTGGACAAAACTTGCCGATATCAATCAATCAGTCAATCAACATGGGAAGAGCTGAGATGGCACGGTCGTAATATTTTGATAACACCACGGAAGTTTAAACGTCGCTGATCTTTTCGATTGTTTTTGAGAGGTTTCCAGCACAGCATCTTTTCTTCATACACGGATAATGGTTAGAGACATTAAAGACAACTGTATGAATTATTGTTCTCAGTAAAAATTAAATTTCTGGCTTTTTCTGGTTATGCAAACGTTTGTCCTTCAGCAGACGGTTCATTATCTCCGATAAAATGGCACTGAAATGTAATCCCGCCAATCAATTCAAAGTCGATATGACCTTACCAAAAAGTACAGATCGCCACCTAGACGGCGGTGAAATACTTCATTGCTCTGAAAAGATCAGTACATGGAGGTATACATAAGCCGATCCATAAGGGTCCGGTCCTTACAAATACTAGTTGGGGTCCTTAGTACAGTACCCCAGGGGCTGATTTCGAAGCTAATTGTGGTGCAGCGCCAACGCACGCATTTTAGTTGCGAAATACAGCTGTAGTGACGCCTGCATTCCTGTATTTATTATTATTTTTTTTTTAGCTCATAAATGCTGTTTTCGGATAGAGTGGTCCCATTGTAATTAGAATGCGGTACTCCATTGATCCGGGCCAGCTACAATTTGTCCCCCGTGTCTCTTCAAGTACGCTGGCGTTTGTCTCGTCCGGAATAGCCCGCCTCCAAACCCACCGATCGTTGGTTCTGTACAGAAGCATTTCCGCCCATCCAGCGCTGCCATAACAGAGGAGCCATTGAAAACTACCTGAAGCGACGCGCTGTTTGTTGTGACAAAAACAGCCGCATTACATTGCAGTCCACATGTCACTATAACACATGCGTACTGGGCTGACATCTTAGCGGAGTTTTAAAGTCTCCAAGTATTCATGCTAATTATATAGCCGAGGCTTTAGCGTTACATCACTATTCACAAGCCCTCTTCCATGGAAATGGCTGCGACAGCGATTCCTTCCTTTTCTTCATGCAGCCTGCTAACTATTGCTCAGCCAGAACGTAGTGACGGACCCTCGCTTTTTGGTCAGCTCTGCAAGGCAAATTGGCTTACAGCAGGGCAGGAAATATTAAACACCATCAAACTCGTTTTCGCGATACATCTGCAGCCCTGTAATTGTGTGCCATCGCTTGCTTGCAATGTCCATAACCTTGCTTTACGTGCCCCTTTTAACAGTTTTCTTTATTCTACAATAACATTTTCTTCTCGAACAATAAATTATCGTGAAAGAAAGCAACGAACAAGACATAATGTAGAGACGCAGCTGTGCGAGTACGGCAACCTTAAAATGACTAAGAATAAGGCCCTGAAGGCTGTGGTGACCGGGAAGCTGCAGTGGCTGTTGTTGTTTTAGCAAACACTGTAGTAGCAGACAGCAGAACAAAGGATGCGTATTGAGGGTGCCCGCCGGACCAGAGTAGAGAAAAATTGGGCGTCAAGGAGGTCATACGACACGGAGGGCATGCGGAAGAAACGGTCATTAGTAATTTAGAAAATGAAGCAGAACGCTTAAATTAGACACAATTTTCAGTTAACGAGTTGACCTACCTTGCGACAGTAAAAGTCTGCGAAACGATGCAGGCAGGGTTGAGTAAAGCATTCAGATTCTCGAAACTACTCAACTGTACGTGCGCCCTTTTCGAGATAATGCAGGAGTGTCTGTATAGAGCAAGACTGATATAGTTTTCTCAAGCAACTATCTCAAACCTTCTTATAGGTTAGTACCCGTTACGAGCCAGGAATTGTGCGCATGAACGCGCGTACTTGGCCTCGATGTTAAGAAATGCAGGGTGCGCAAAATTGAGAGAAACCCGGACAAAGCGTTATACACTCATAAGATTCGATCATTCGAGCTCCAGATGGAAGCCAAGCAGTTCCAACGACTAAACTGAGCCCATGATAGATCGCCTAACTCGACTGACCTCATTGTTTTCTATCGGCTGTACCACTATCGACTGCGCTACTTCAATGCTGCAGCACAGGTCGATTCCGCGAATATGTAAACACAGCAAATAAATGCTATAGCTGCGAGTAAACACGCAGATGTAGCGTTTATTTATGTTAAAGATACGAGGTCCATAGCTGCAGCTATCGGTTCCGTATTTCTTGTGTAGCCAAGAAGCAAAGCTGATAAAAAATGTTTTCGATCAATCAGTGTTTGTTAGCCAATATGCTGCGAACGTGTATACGAGCCCCATATACGGTCTCTGAGGGTAAACGTAAGTGATGGCCACGTCTTTAAGCCGACCGCTTCAAACACATTGCGTAGTTGTACATTCTCGTTTCGATCGAAATTTTTCTGTCCACTACGATACATTTTTGACGCAGGTCGTGATTTTTATAGCCTGATGGAACTGGTTGAAGGCTGAACGCTCAGCGATGCCAGAGCTCTCGACACACTCCGAGCATGTCGCATATAGCACTCATAACTCCAGCCAGTTCCTCTCCTCTGGCTGCTATTGCACCGGCCCGTAGAAAATTCAGTGGGATCAGATGAATTCTTGTGCTTGCACAATGTCGTGTTTAGTAGGCACTCGCATAGGTCACAGCGCACGAAAGACTTTCGCAAATAGCGTTTCGCCAGTGCAGAGAGAGTTGGCTATATGTCTGGGTTTGAGAGTAAGTACGAACCGGTTTCGGCTCGAGAGTATCGTATTCTGGTCCACTGACATCGAATTGTTTACAATTCACAAAAGTAACTTTAGGTTATTATTAAGCACATACAGCGTTCACCTTGTCACGAGGTTTCACAGCTCCACCTTCACTCAAGGCCAAACTGTTCATCCCTCTCCATGAGAGAAAAGTGATACAAGAGCGCCCTTAGGAGATGCGCCACTTTCAGGTGCGTAGTGTGCACAGTGTGCAATTCGATATGTCAAATGGCCCACTCAACACAAGTTCGATAAATGCGATCAATGTTACATTAACTTTGTCAAAATTTGTCAAAATGTTCTGATTGTCTGCTGAAGGCATAATTCGATATATCCTGGTCCTATATAGCCGAGCTAGACTGTTTGTGAAATGTCATTGACAGATTGCTGGTATACCACGGACTTCTAAGAAACGCAGGTTGCATCTTACTATTGCAATCGACGGACTTTCAATAACAGAACGGGTTTTAACTCGTAGGGTTTATTTAGCTTTGCACTCCCCATGCCCATTTCCCTTTTAAGGAGGGATAAGAAATGTGGGAATGCTAGTAAATTGGGTAAAAACAAAACAGCCAAGAAGACTTGTGAGGAATTGTTATACAGTATGGCTTTTACTTATAAAACTGGCCGCAGTTGTGGTCTGCCCAAGAGAGTCAAGAAAGAGGCACACAGAGTATCTTTATTGCGTGCTTTGTTCGCCGCTCTATCTCTGACCTCGAATCTGTGGATGTCCATGGTGGCAACTACGACCTTTTAAACGTTACACTTCAGAATTCTAGCATACAAGTGAAACGAGTAGTAGTCTGTCAGCCACCCTTCCTAGAAGGACGGGTGGAGTGGAAAGGGTTCCAAGGAACGCAGCGATTGCTGCGTGCGAGTGGAGATAGCGGGACCTGGAATACGCTTGCTCACTGCAGTGGTTGCAGGTCTAGTGTTCAGTGAGACTGTATGATATGGCCGAACAGTGCGAGTACGTACATTTGAGAACGCCATCTCCTCATCATGGCGCGACCGCCAACGTGTCAACGTGCAGGAACTAAGCAGTGGCTTCAATCTCCGTACTCGCCACTTTGTGTCCAAGCCAACGAGAAAGAGGTAGTGATGAAAAACTGAATGTTGGTGTAGCAAGCTTGCAGTTGTTCAGAACACGTACACCGGTTGCGTGGTGACGGGGTAGCGCTGCATGACTTCCTCGGGCAGCGGTGGAATAGCGGCGCGTAGGCGACGCGGGCCCTGACCGCGCCGGCGTCGGTGGTTCCTCGCGTAGCGACGCCAGATGCCCGACAGCGTCGAGTAGGCACCGTCGACGAGCACATCGAGCACGTGGAAGATCTGAAGCGACGAGTAGCCCAGGTAGACGCCCATCAGGCCGCCAATGTTACGAAACAGGCTCGACAGCTGTGGTAATATCAAACGTTTGTAATAATTAGGAGGCTGCGTGAAAAAAGAAAATGCACGGGCCCGTCGACTGATGTCAACTGCGGGCCACTGTAACTACCATGCGCAAATAGAAGGGAATTGAAAGAAAAGTGCAAGGAGTGGGTGGAACGCAGAGACGCGCACGAAGCCATCGAGTCCACGCGTTGCGGTGACGATGGGGTCGACATAAAATCCAAGGAGGCTATACAGAACTTCTGTATATATCACCTAATTGATGAAATCCACGCATAGATAGACATTATCCCTGAGTGAGAGCTGCGCTTCACTCGTGAGCGCGCTTTAAAAATAGGCGGGACTATGAGCGGTTACTGGACTATAAAAATAAATTTAATAAAATGTAGTATGAGGCTTGAAAGCGGCACTGCTTTTCCACTTTGACCAGGCAAGCTTTGTTAAAACACTCTTTCTTACTTTGCTGTACATATACAGCATTGGCGTTAGGCGCCTTCGCCTCGGCGGCACTACTATATAGTAACGCATAGAATAGTATAGTGGTCATATGTAACCACAGGGGAAAATGGCTTTCACGGTTATAGAAGAAAGGAGGGAGAAAACACTACACATGACCCCTATGAGCAGAGTTGGTCCTGACCGAATCTTTTCTTAATGGTTGCATCATTACTAGAATAGTGTTCCAACAAGGTTTTAGGGTGTTGCACCGCTTTGCATGTGCGGAACACTGCAGGAAGAAGCAATGCATTTGCCCTAGTCAGGAAGATTTGTTTTTAAGCTCCGATGGAAAGTTTAATGAGTGCTGTTAGTGATGAATGACAATACGGCAGAGGAAGTGGTGCAGACAATGCTCGCGTTCAAAATCTGTGTAGTTAAAGGAATAATTCGATCGAATTCTTACCGTCAGTTTCGGCTCTTTGCTCTTGTAGAGGACTTTGGTACTTCTCATGAAAACTACCACCCTGACATGAATCCTGCCAAAAGTCAAACCGGTTAGCGCACGTAAGAATCTGCTAATTATAGCAAGATAACGCGATTATTGAGACAAGGGGATCAAAGAAAGCGACAAGAGGACCTGACCACATCGTGAAATTAGGGAAAAAAAAGAAGAAAATTTGAAACACGACTGCATTTAGAACTAAAATGGAGAAAGATACAGAACACTCAGTGATGCAAGCATCGCGTAATACACACACACACACACACACGAATACAATGATGCGAGATGAAGTCCATAGCATGAAATTAGCTCCGTTAACTAAAAGAGCAGGATGCATGCGCCATCCTTCTAACACGCGCTATTCGGAAAATACAGCGGGAGCGGGGTGGGTGAGTCACGGCAATATGCAGTAGGGCACAGCTTATGTTATGGGGGATAGTTAAAGTACGTCGATACTATTGAGTACGATCACTTGTGGACAATCTCAACGTTAGCTAGACCACTCATGTACTTTCGAAGGTATAGATATATTGACAGCCACCGACGTATAGCTCAGGCGGTAGAGCACCGTATGCGACATGCGGAGGCCATGGTTGGTTGGTTGGTTTGTGGGGTTTAACGTCCCAAAGCGGCTCAGGCTATGAGAGACGCCGTAATGGAGGACTCCGGAAATTTCGACTACCTGGGGTTCTTTAACGTGTTCAGATCCTTTCGGCGTCATGGGGTTTTGTTATACTTTTTTTTTATTTTTAAAAGGCACCTCAGAACTAAGCTAACTATTCAATTATTGTCCTCTAAAAAGTCATACAATAAAAAAAAAGCATTCCTTCACGCCTCCCATGACCAAAAACGTCTGTTAATTGGCTGTTTCGTAACCAAAAATCTGTCACGTCACGAATGCGAAACCGCACAACGAACACTTTGTTTTTTTACGTATAAAAGTGAGAAGGTCTTCCAGAGCTGAAACTGCATGCTTACGTACGTAGCCAGATGAAACCAACGAATGAAGCAGTGCTGCGCGCTATAGAATAATTTGAAAATTTATCTCTTTTCTGCAAAATTGTCGCAAATATCCTGGTGCGATTGCCCTGAATATTTTAATGTTTCAGGTTGCCATGCTGCAAAATAAGAAATAAATTTCAAGATTCAAAGTGGGAATACTGGGTCTAGCGCAAGCGGCATTAGAGGGACTTTTTGCATGTGCATATTTGTCAACCTTGAGATAAGCGAATAGCAGGATACGCGTCTCTGGCTGCTCCGCTCTGGGGCTTTTTTTTTTTTCCCTGGCGCGGAGAATGTTCTCACCTCTTGCCCTCTTTTGGCGGCGGAGACAGCTCGGCGTCATCGTTATTCATCTGAAAGATATGAAAACGATAATGATACAAGGACAATAGCGTACTACCACCCGAGCCAAAGACTTGGTTTAGCGCAAGCGATGTATCGCGTCAAACCTAACTTACTTTGCGCACACTAATCGATGTAAATCTGTTGTTTAGATGCAGTTAACTTTGCTTACAAAGAGAAGTGGTCGCTGCGACAAAGCAGGTGCAAAGCGAGTGCCGCCGCCTTTTGTGGCGTCCACTTTTGAATGGGCGGATGGAGGTGTTTGCCGGAACAGTGCCAAAGTGCATCAGTTCACATAAATTCAAGTGTGAAGATCATCCCTGTCCAAGGTCGCCTGTACCATACCAGTTTATCATCATGCACAGAGAAGTAGCACCACCGTCAAACAACTGTGCAAAGTTTGAAATAAAGGAGCACCGTCATATGGCCGTTTTATGTTCACAGCAACCCTATATAGAGACAGGCGGCCCTTGAAGGGGACTTGAAGACAAAAACATCGAGTTTTCGCCACAGGAAAAATAGAATATGTGATCCTCTTTAGGTACGCTGCCGTCTCTCCCGCCACGAAACAAGCGTTAATTGCTTAAAATATTCCGTTAAATTTTTGTCTCATTAGATTAAAGTTTTGAAAGCTTATACGCCGAATTAGACTCCGTGCGATCACCGTCTTGACGTTAGTGGCGGCGTATGCAAGCCAATGAGATCCGCGCAGTAGCTTGCTAACACACCTGACCGAATATGGTAACACTTGTGTTTTCAATACACTATAGCGCAGCAAAAGACGAGGACACAAGATTGAGAGACGAACACCACGAGCGCTAACTTCCAACAAATTTTATTCTCCTGAAGCATCATATATAAACGCCAGAAAAACATGAATCAGATGTGCTAACAGTATCAATTCCTTAGAAAGACAAGCTCTTTATCTGAGAGGAGAATGGAAGGTGTGCTTACACACGCGCGTCCTGAACTATTTATCTTTTCGGCTGCAATGATTTCGCGCGTTACTCTTTCTCTGCTTTTTCCTATTACCACACTTTTATCAAAGAAAGGCTTACAGGTTTTTCAGATAAAGAGCTTGTCTTTCTAAGGAATTGATACTGTTAGCACATCTGATTCATGTTTTTCTGGCGTTTATATATGATGCTTCAGGAGAATAAAATTTGTTGGAAGTTAGCGCTCGTGGTGTTCGTCTCTCGATCTTGTGTCCTCGTCTTTTGCTGCGCTATAGTGTATTGGAATCATGTACCAACAAGCCCAAAAGCCACGCTACTTGTGTTTCGTTTTGTGTCGTTTTCTAGCTTAAAAAAAAAAAAAAAACTCCATTTCACGTTTTGAGCGTTCCCTTTGTGATTAAAACTATAACGTCCATCGATACACACCAAACACATGAATTTTCGCCCCACTATATATATGTATATTACGGTTAAAAAAGAAGACACGCGATGATCTTACGATTCGGCTCGTCCACGTCAGTGAGCTGGAGGTTGTTTGGTAGTACTGAACCCTGCAAGATAAAATGACGCTTTCAGCGGCATCGACACATGACATTTGCTTTACGTGCCGAACGTGATTTGGTAGTATTGAACCCTGCAAGATAAAATGACGCTTTCAGCGGTATCGACACATGACATTTTCTTTACGTGCCGAACATGATTTGGTAGTATTGAACCCTGCAAGATAAAATGACGCTTTCAGCGGCATCGACACATGACATTTTCTTTACGTGCCGAACATGATTTGGTAGTATTGAACCCTACAAGATAAAATGACGCTTTCAGCGGCATCGACACATGGCATTTTCTTTACGCGCCGAACATGATTTGGTAGTATTGAACCCTGCAAGATAAAATGACGCTTTCAGCGGCATCGACACATGACATTTTCTTTACGTGCCGAACATGATTTGGTAGTATTGAACCCTGCAAGATAAAATGACGCATCGACGCATGACATTTTCTTTACGTGCCGAACATGATTTGGTAGTATTGAACCCTGCAAGATAAAATGACACTTTCAGCAGCATCGACACATGACATTTTCTTTATGTGCCGAGTATGACATGCGCCGTTAGCATGGAAAGGCGGTTCCGGCATCTTCAGTGCTCACCTATCTTGAAGTAAGTTAATTGTATCCGTACAGCCAGGGGCTTTCCGCTCCTGACGACGTTTATTAGAGAAAGAAGAGCTATTGACTTACTCACAAGCGGTGAGACATTTGCACGTGATTAATTTACGATCAATCTTGGCCTCCACGGATCTTTCGCAATCGCCTGCAGTGAAAGAAAAAAAAACACAATGACAATTACTCGCACATCCCTCGCTTCCTTTTATCGCGATGTTGGTCACCGACGTAACGCGAGTTTTTGCGTCGTTTTGAATGTATTCAAGTACACGCACTGCGTGCGAATCATTTTCCACACCAAAAGCACGAGGTAAATTGCGATATGCCAGCAAGAAAATAGTACTGAAGGGGTCCCCTATAGAAATTACAATGGTCACTGTAAACAGGCGACGAAGAAATGTACGAAGAATACCTTAATTATTCATGTTTCATAATGTCATGTTGACGTGCAGGCCTTGCGCGTGGGGACAAATATATGACGAGCGTTTGCGAAGCCTACACAAAATAATCGCGGGAAAATGTTTTGCTAGATATTTGCAGTTCCAACTCTCAAACCTTAATTGGTTTCCTATAGTACAGGTATACTGATATTGGCATTTCCACTAAATTATTTGTACTTCGATATCGCTTGCTTTGCTGCATAATCGCCAAACCGGCCCGTAATAGGTCATGTGAGCGCAGATACGGAAAATCTCGAAAGGTAAGCGTGCACTGTCAGGGTTAATGGCGGCGCAAGCTGGCTTCTGTGCATCTGTGCTGCAGCCAGCTTTACGCGCGTTTGAGCGAGGTTAAAGGTTTTAGATTAATAAGTATTATTATTTTTCAAAGCAACATGAAGACAATTCGACTGAGGTAAAAATCAAGGCGCTCGTGTGCTGTGCGATGTCAGCGCACTTTAAATAACCTCAGGTGGTCGAAATATCGGGAGCCCTCCACTATGGCGTCTCTTATAGCCTGAGTCACTTGGGGGCGTTAAACCACATCAAACTGAACAAAGACAATGAATTGCAGCGGAGCAAAAAGAGAAAGTAAGAATCGGAAGTAGCAGGGACGATATTCATCTGATCCTTTAGCGTCGACTTCGGAAACGCACCTCACACATGCGCAAAGCCCGCTGATGTATATCCGTTGTGAGCGACGAAGGTTGTTTCTAATCCATATTACATTACTGCAAATCAGAACTGATCCGAAACTCAGCTGCGAAGAACGCGAAATTCAGTAAGACACGGAACGTTTCCTAGCAAAAGCGGCCTTTCATAAACAATTTCATAGTTGACGAGAATTGTCTGCATCCTCCGCATCAGCGACCCACGTGGCCCTCGAAAAAAGCCTCTTATACGTACCTCGCAGAACATCCACGCAGACGGGAGACTCCACCAATTGGGGCGCGTGTACTCGAATGTGGTTGAAAGACCGGCAGCCACACTTCTCGAAAATGTGCACCTGGTAGCAGTACTCGTCGCAGGCCTTAAATGAAACGGATGTTCCATGCACACTGGTAAGTAACACGCTTGAGGTATTCGACCTCATGCGTCGTTGCAGAAGCAAACAGACTCTCCCTTTAAACATGATTTGTAATAATATGGAGATCTACGACAACTTTAAATGTCACGTTTTTAACTTGATAGCGTTAAAAACCCCGTATTTTTGAAAATGCGGCCTCGGAGGTGCGAGCGGTAAAGCACGGGACCAGTTCTGGGACATGACCGCGCACTGACGGGTCGTCGGGTAGTGCGGCTTCAAGATCCGCAAGACATGCACGACTGGCAGGTAATGGAAGCTAACTCGGGCTTTTCTTTTGATACGGGAATGCGAGATCGGAATCCAGTCCTCCAGAACCCTTGAGTCCCGAGGTAGTCAGGCTGCCCCAAGACCATGCACGCACGTCAGTGCGGCTTGGTGAAAGTGGTCCTTCACGTAATGCGGTAGCTTAGAACTGTAGACTAATGGGCATATGCGAGGTAACATAGGTACAAGTTAAGGTATTAGTGATTAAAGTGAATGTACGCGAATGCCGATCCGCAAGGGGTGCCGTTAAATTGGAGCCATTAATGCTCTTGTTTCATAACCTGAAAGGCAAATCCTAAGGGTCATCCGCTGTTTTTCGCCACACTTAGCAACTTTACACAGCACATTTTACCATTTGCGTGTCGTCCTCGCGTACAGTACGTCGCTCAATTAAACTGCAATAAGTTGACGCACGTACCCGCTTTGTGTACACGATGCCTTTTACAACATATTTCTCCAGTTCTGGTGGCCAGTGATCCTGGCAGGGATTCTTGTATGGCTCCTTGAGATTCTTTGAGATCGTCTGTAAGAAATGACGTCTCGTGTACATTACTGGTAAACGGTACGCAACGCAACCGGAGCTTGATTATTAAAGGAAGCGAGTCCAGAACTACTCGCTCGAGTTCACACCTTGGCGACGCCGATGTAGGTGGTGGCGCCGGGCGCGGCATAGACGGCGTTGTCGAATACTTCCTCCTGGGCTCCCGCCTGGTGCACCATGATGTAGAAACCGGCGTCCACCGTCAAAGGAAGAAACTCCTCCGGCTCCATGTTCAGAGACATCCGCAGACCTTCGGGCGAGTGCGAACAAGCGTGTCAATTACGAAGAGACGAGCAAATCAAGTACGCGTAAATAAGGTTGGTCTCGTAAAAAGAAATGAATACAACAGCACCTTGTCTTAGCCGCCATGTGCACAACGGGATTACAGCTGTGTTCAAACCTACGAAGAGCGCTCCAGATTAACACAGGGGCCCCCCTCACAAGCCGTGAATAGCGTCACTATATAGTCTTTGCCAAAGTGGCACGTCTCTTTTCTTTCGCCGCCAAGCAACTGTGTACCACCGTGAAACCAACCCAACGAGCACTCCGGCTGCATTGCATCATTTCTCGTGGAGACTGTGCCGCGCAGACTGCAAGCTATTGCGATAGCGATTCTGTCAGGACAGACAAAGTAATCAGTTCTCTACTGCCTCTCCAGTCCGGCTTCTCGACTCCCACGCATACGATGTATCGCTTCGCCGCACAATTTGGTTGCCTATGTGACCCCTTCGCGCAACTATGAATTAGCCTATAAATAATTGAGGCGTGACCAGTTGATACACAAGCCAATAGTGGTGACATTGGCCGTGCTAAAAGCTCAGTGCTGCTTTGAAATAATGTATTTTCTATATTTGTGTTGGTGTTTCTTCTAGTAAACTTGTGAGATTCTGCAGGCGACGTTTGCACAAAGGTGTACACCGGCACGGGCCAGCAGTTAAGCAAGGCAGGCATGAGCAGAACAGCTGACAACCATTAGCCTCTACTTCGCCACTTATAGTACACTGCAACACCGCTCAAGCGTTCTACACAAGTTCTACGCAGAGTGTAGATACTGACCATCCGTGGCATAAACGTCTGACGCGCAAATGAACACAAGTCCTAAAATTAAAAGGCAGGCACTCACCGTTTTCGGGATCCGACATCTGCATTGCTTGCCAGCTGAAGCGGCTGCTGTTGCAGCCGAGACAGTAGCAGTTGCCGTAGCGTGGGACCATTCGTATCTCCAGGATCCTACGTAAATGGGAGACGGACAGTACGCCGGGCAGGTTAGGAACAAGAAACGCTCAATGTATATGTGTCGCTGCAGCAATGTAAGCATTCTATAGTCGTAACAGCAAAATTTCTTACTGTGTGCTCAGACAGTCTCCTTCATGAACGCGGCACTCCTGGATCATGTCCTCGAGCTGGTGGCCCAGTTTCTCGGCGCGGCTCAGGTTTCGCCTCTGTTCTTCTGAGATCCACTGCTTGAGCCGGTTGGAGAGGGCGATGTCCTCCTCGCTCAACTTTTTGGACAAGGCATGGCGTAAGGAAACGAAAAACGATGGGTTTTCAAGGGAAAAATAAGACGAGTGTAATTGACGCGTCCAGTGAACCGAGCAGTTTTGTCCAAAATAAATTACGTGAACCTAACCCTCAAATTTACTTATATCGTTTAAGAAGACAGCTCAAGAGATCAAGCGGAAGAAAGTCAGTCCTATTAAAATCTGAGCAAAATTTTAAGTAGGTTTTTAGAGCATTTTCTTCGATATTGCAGGTCACAGTTTCAAAGTAAATGTCTTCCCGAACTACAAGAATAGCGTAATGTTAAGCTTAACAAATCTCGGCATACTACTAAAGTGCGGGCTTTTCTAGTCGTTCTACAGTCTTTGGTCTAGTGCACCACAACAACTAAAATATTCAGGAGTCTGTCTGGAGCACAAAAATGATCTGCCGCACCAAAATGGCCCTGATTTGGCCCCATCGTGGTACAAACGGCCCCTGTTTTAACTTTATGACTATATCGTGATTATAAATTCTTCAAGATTGGCTGTGAAATCACAACAAGGATTATTCTTTGTATTGCTTACAGTGCATTATTTCAAGAACTGAAAGAGATACACCGGTACATCTGCGCAAGTTGATCATGCGGCAAGGCGGACACAATTAACGCAACAGACATCAATAATTAGACGTTTATTAATTACCGCAATTTTCTTTATATCTTTTAGTTACTGATATTAGGACTCAAGATTATTTTGAGAAATTTAAGGCCATAAACATAGAAGGTGCACGAGCCCGGTTTTTAAACTTTAATAATCATCAATGTGATCGATATATCGATAGCTAAATATGCGTATTTGATAGCTTGTTAGTTGGCGTTCGATATTGTATATTCACAGAATGCCATTGCTTGCATTTCGTGCACATCAAATCCCGGAGCCGTTTGCGCTTTTGATGATGTGGAAGAAAACAAATTTACTTTAGCGACGCGAGGCAGTTTTGGAAGCATTCAGTGCAAAAAAACAACTCAAGCAGCATTCAAATTTGTATTTTTGACATCAGATATTTCTAAACACATTGCGATTAAGAAAATATAAAAACTGGGTTCATCATCTGTGTGGACGACTTAAAATTTCGTAGTATAATTATGCCCGGTAAAACCAAAATAGAAGTGTGGATGTGAATTTTCGTCAATTAATTGCCTTATTATCGACTTATCATATACGTAATGTCCGCCTAGATGTGGAAGCGAACTGCAAAGCCTGCACCCAAGTCTTTTTCACGCGTTCTAAACCAAAGGTCCGTAAATGTTTAAAAGAAAACACATTCTATATACTTCTTCTTTAAAATGTTTCTCCACAGAACTAGCTAATTTGCCTTAAATAAATTTTGGATATACGAAGGAACGCGGCGTAAATTTTTCCCTCATGTCGTCAATTGTAAATAATTTTGAGAGACGTAGGAAAAAGCAAAACTAGCGCGCTTGAGGCTACATTTCAGCTCTGGAACACCGAAAAACGCCTATTTGCACTTTTGGTCAGCTACAACAGCTCACAATCACGACATAACCTGAGGTCATTGAGGCTACATTTCAGCTCTGGAACACCGACAAACGCCTATTTGCACTTTTGGTCAGCTCAAAATCGCAACATAACCTGAGGTCATTGAATCCATTAAAAGACATTGTTTAGATTACAAACACTACCTCTAAGGCGACCCTCGAGGTAGTAATCTGAACGCTCTCGATGTTGCAGAACAGATAAAATCCAAGCTAGTTGGTAAATACATTTGATGAAAGGACTAGTTGAGCAAAGACTAATGACAACTTGGGAGGAGCACATAAACGACCAATATGACTGAAGATACCGACCACACGTTAAAACTCTTCTAGTAGCGCACCTCCTCACAAAGATTCGACTTACATTTTCCAGTTTTCCTTGTATTGTTACTCCTTATTATGTACACTGAGTGCTAGATTGCTATTATTTTATAATTAATTTTGGGCCTCAGAAAAGGGGCATTGTTTTTATAGATGTTAGTAATTGCTGTTCCAACGATATACGTAACCTATCGAAGGCCATCGACTGCCGCAAGATACGAAAAACGTGGTAAACTTCATAATCTAATAGGTCCTAACCTTTTGATAGTCATGCACTCTTTTTAATTAAAACTGTGGATGCCAGTTCTTACCGTGACGTTCCTGTCCCGCGTTGCGCAGAGCTTTGCCAGCAGCGCTTTCTCCATCTTTCCTTGGAAGCTGTCTTCCCCGCACAGCTGAGACCTTCTCCACGGGTTCATGTTGCACACAGTAATCGCTGGGAACTGGACTTGTTTTTGCTGCGTCAAGTAAAATAGCAGAAGTGTTCTAAAAGCTTGGAGGACTGATTAAGCCGGTAAAATATTTATATTTGGTACTTCGAACATGGCATTATAGCGTTCAGAGATAACAGGAACAGCACTGAATCAGTGATTTTGTTTGAATGACGGATGATTTACGCATAAACTGTGTTGCGTCATCAAGCATAGCGGGTTGGCTCTCTGTTAAAGCATAAAAATTCTACTATCCAATTGACAGATAAGCAAAAGTATGGGGAGAGAATAAAAAGTAGTGTGCGGGCTGGAAGAGAAAAATCACATTAAAAATCGAACGAGAATGGAGATAGCCAGGACAAAGAAAGAAAAAGACGCTCCAAAGGGACACACACGCACAAACACACGCGCGCACACGCACACACACACACGCACGCACGCACGCACGCACGCATACAAAGAAACTTGTAAGATGGTTATCACTGTACAACTCGAGATTCAGTGACAGCTGCTGAAGTTATTTAATCTTGAGATACGTTGAGGTAGTAAACTTGAGAGAAGAATGTATGTAGGTACCAATTATAAAGCATTCAGTTTACAGTTTATGTTTCAGGCATGCGCTTTCTTTAACTAGCACTATACTATCCAGTCAGCCTCCTCAAAGCATTCCGCTCTACCGCCGCTGAGCGGAGAGATTCGCACCAACTGCATACAACGAGATAAGGGAACGGGCATTTCACCGCCGTCTTTGGAAAATAAACGTTAACTATTATGACAGGCCAGGGTCCTACAATGACATAATCTCCTTCTAA
This sequence comes from Amblyomma maculatum, assembly GCF_055883805.1. Classification (NCBI taxonomy): domain Eukaryota; kingdom Metazoa; phylum Arthropoda; class Arachnida; order Ixodida; family Ixodidae; genus Amblyomma; species Amblyomma maculatum. The sequence goes on from NC_139347.1 coordinate 77,430,411, forward strand.
TGTATCTTGACACCTATGGCCGAAAATATATTTACTCAGGTTCAAGACGCCGAAAAGGCAGGAAGAAGACTGTCAGTGGACCAGTAGACGGCCTTACGTTACAAAAGCTTTTTTTTTTTTTTTTTGGTAGGAAGAAGGTCAGTTCGGAACCTATTTTCAACCGCTCCCAGCAGCCCGGCTGGTACAAAACACACTGCATGCACTGTATAGTGGAGAGCGGCAGTCTTCCAGGAGCCTCTGACACGTACGGCAGAACGGTGGCTTAATCTTCCGCAAAAGGTAAAATTATCAAATTGGCGTTTCGTTTAAATATCTGCAATTTTTTTTTATTAAGTGACAAGAACAGTACACATAACCGAACTTCAGGTTGCGTTGTTTGTCCAGGCAAATACATCATCGCGTTTAGCACATTTCTTCTTTGATTTCCGACCGCGGTCTGCAAAAAAAATTACTAATCGCCTTTATTCATTTTATTAATGAATAAAACGAAAGGTAGTACACGAAGCGACTGATCAATCACTGTTCATTCCAAAGCAAGTGTACCATGCTCACGGCTAAACTAAACCCACTTGAACCTTCTTTACTTGGTACTAAGAATACATGATGGTGGACTTAGCCCGCTGCGGACAACATGACGCACAAAGCACTGCGTTCTCTGCATGCCTCAAGTATCTCCTGATTGACACGGTCGTCGTAGGCGTAGTACTCGGTGAGCAGCTCGTGCGTGTCTCGCATGGTGAGCACGAAGAGGACGGCGTACACGGCCAGCCAGGCGAGCCGGCGTAGCGGGTGCCGGAAGCCCAGCACGAAGCGCAGCCCCGGCAACCCGGACTCGTCGAACAGCAGCCGGTATGTGGTGACCGCGTCCTGGAGCTGCGCCCATGCGCCCGTCAGCCGGCCGTTGCGACGGGCCACCGGTCGTACCGGGCTCCTCTCAGGCCAGCCTGCGCCGACTTGCCGAGTACCCAAGAATGAATGCGATATTACTTGGTTCGACAAGTAAGGAAAGGTAAAACCAGCTAAATAAACACAATACAAGTTGGAGAGCAAAGGACACCTGCTGGGAATTTTAACAACCCACATGATATCAGAAAGTTTGGAACAGCTGCCAACTCAGGCCATCTCATTTCGGTTGGGAAGGCGAAATAAGGATCAACCTTTCATTGCTCTTGAATGCCGAGTCACGCACTCTGCTCTATAGGACATGCAGGCATGCTCATACGACTATGTCAAAGCTGGGCTTTATACGTCAGGTGGTAGCCTACGATATATCCTCATACCCCTCCCTCTCCACAATATTTATGTTGTTTTCTTCTTTATTCATCGCTGTATTTAGTCACGTGCGTTGTCAACAGCATGAGCAACATTATCCCGTTCTTGAAAAACATGTTCGCACTAGTAGTTTAGCAGAAACTCCTCACAACGTCAGAGCTTACACTTTTAGAAATAGCATCGCGGCTTGAAAGCCTTCGTGCGGACAGTGCCTGATACAAATATTAGGAACTGTGTTCTCTGGGCTTGCTTCTAAGCTACAGAGTTATTCAGAAGTGGTATGGTATATACCACGCTGTAGGCTACGCGGGAGGCCTCTAATAACCAATAATCACACGCTGCAGGAGCCACACCGAAATTGGTCCATCATAATAGCTGGTTATCACGTGGCAGCAGTGTGTGCTGGGAGTGAGTTCAATAATTTTTATTTGTCCAACAAGGAACTGCGGGAATTTGTACCCTCGCCTAGACGAGCTCTTGAGCTCTTGAGCTCTTGAGCTTTTTTTTTTTTTTTTCTGTCGGTCGCCTTCTGTCGGTCGGACTGATTAGAGTTGGTTGTCTAGGCCTGATTGGAACATAAGGGTCTCCCATTGCCCCTCATTTGTAATAGTTTGGCTATTTTTGGGCACCTGAGGGCGCTCCCATAGAATGTGTGCAAGTTTCGTTTTTTCTTTGCACAATTGGCATTTGTTAGGGCTTTAACGCAGGAAGATAAGTTTTCGACGAGGCAATTTTTCGTGTTAGGGTCGGGATTAATCAGGTGTATATAAAAGCGACTAGAGGAGAAAAAGCTGGCTAAAATCTGGTCTCGCGAGAAAACGAAGAACCCTATGTTTACGGAACACGTCAATTCACGCGGAAGACTGTGCGTAAGTGTACACGGAATTGTTGCATGGAATGAGAGAGTGCTGAAGAAAACCTTTCAACAAATGCCGTACGTCGGGCTTGTCGTCCAGGGGTAAGTTTTATGGCTAAAACTTGAGTGATTGTGATGTATTTTTCAGATTAAAAAATAATATAGCTAAGCTTGCCAGCTCAGTGCGTTAATCATCGAAAACTAACTGGCATTAGCGGCCTACAAGTCAGGACTATGTTCCAGCCTTCTCTTGCGGTGGTTGGATAGTTCACGCTCCAGGCACACTTCGCGGACTCTATGCTGAAGCGCTGTCGTTGATGCAACACCGCACTTTGACTATCATGCACAGTACTCATGGCAAACCGACTGCTTGGCACCGGATACATAAACACTTACCTAAGTAAAAAAAAAAAAGCGCTAGCCATCATAAAAAGTTATAAGCTCACGATACTCAATGTCTTTAGTTCATTTGCTGCAGTCAAATTTAACAAAATCGAAAGGTAAATTTTTCTGCTTTTTACGCCGAATAAGATGGATCATAGTTAACAACTGCTGTTTTCTTCAGTTATATCCTGATAAAGCGATATTCCTCATCCCTCGTTCAGTCATCGCTCTTATATAGCCTCTACTTCCTGCAAAAAGAGCCAGCCGCTTCGCCGCCCTCGCTTCGTCGCGGTGCCATGTAGCCTGATCACATAGTGCGCGCCACTCAGAGCGACTAGCGATCCTCAGGCGCTTCGGGAGTGCCTTGGCAACCATGCGCTAGGCTCTTTTCCTGGTCTTCTCGCTACCGCAGATGTGGCTATCTTTCGATATAACAGTGCTTCGCCGAAACGAGATGATGACGGATATTACTTTTTTGACTGCGTACAGCCTAACTATAGTAGCGCAAAAAGTGAAACTATTACAGACTGATGTAAAACGCATCATATTATCTCTTCAGCTTTTGAAATTTCGGTTGGTAATCAGGTAGAGAAGAGTTTGCGGTCTTTCCCGTCGCGTATATGATAGACATCGCCGGTCCTCATGGTGGTGTTATGGCAACAAAGTCGGGATGTTTAGGACGACTGACAATAACTCGACAGCAGAAGTACTAAGGATAATTTAAAATAATAAAGAAGGAAATACTCAACCTTAGAGAACTCGGCAACAATGCGCGCCTTAAACTTAAATTCGTGCAGCAGGGAGGACACAAGGATAGAATAGGTGAAAACTATGAATGGGAGCTAGGAGTTTAGAAACGGAAGGTGAAAGCCAGAAAGGGAGACCCGTGAAATGAATTTGCGCTGTAGAAAACAGTGGTGTGAATGAAAATCCCAGGTTTAGTAACTATAGAGATAGTAGCAAATGATCACGCTCCGGAAAGAAATACGCCCGTTTGTCATAACAGACAGATCTGCTGACGTCCATGCGCGGAAAGGAGGTAACGACCTGTATCTTCTGCGACAGTAAACGAAACTGCGCATGTACACTGCTTTCGCAAAACTGAGCGCTGTCTTCAGAAGCCGACAAAATGCCACAATATTTCTGAGAGTTCTCCTTTTAGTGTGCTGTGAAGGAGAAGCACATTGAAGCTCACCTTTGGGCTGTATAACCCTCTGTTCCTCCAATGGGATTCCATGGGTGGCTACGTGAACATGGCGATTCATGGAAACTTGATTTCGCCCAGCAGGCACCCAGGTAAGATAAGAGGTAGTTTGTAGACACCTCCTTGGCTGAAAGCTGACGGCAGGAATTTAAATCGCGTTTCTTTACGCGTTCGCAGGTTCCTCGGCAACCTCTAAAGCTAGCTTTGAAAATCGAATACGCAAAATAAAGGGAATGCGAGATGTGGCTAATGCATCCACCGTTTCTGAAATGTGTGACTTTTTTTTTTTTTCCTGAAGGGCAATGAAAAAACTTGGTAAGATCGAAGTCCAGCCTTTATACAGGCCTTGAGGCAGATTTTATTCAGCGAAATCGACCTCCTCACACGGCACGCCCTATATGGAAAGCCTACCGTGAAAACATATGGCGGTCAGCTATCAATACTGCAGCAAAGTGAGTCGATACGTGGCCGGCTTTCAACAAGTCAGTGTTTTTTGCTTGTGTTTTTAGCTTGGACATACAGCGCATGCTTAAAGGGCAACTCCTGTGACTTTTTTAACATTTTGAGTTTTTGATTGCATTAAATTCCTCAGTGTGTCCTGACTCCAACACACAGAAAAAAAAAAAAAAAAAACGCTATTCTAAATTTTAATTAGAACTATTTTTAACAAGAAAAAAAAACAGCAAATCGAAATTGCTTCCATGGCAAGAGATGACGTTCCATTTGACGAAACGGTGACGTCACATACAGTATTAGGAAAATGCACGCGCGTTGAATTATGGAAATAAAGTATGTAAATCGTGACGCAGTACATAAAATGCCTTAGATAATCTAATACTGGCCTCAAAATATCACGATCACGCGGGAATTGGGCAATAACGCGTGTATATTATTTGTGACGTCACAAATGCAGTGTTGCCCGCAGAACAGCCTGGGTAACTAGATGCAAGGCGATTCCTAATGAGCAGTGCCGGTACAAGACAGGAACACCACTTGAGACAAAGCCTTTTTATATCTGTCAAATTCAAGCGCATCGCCAAAAAGCAAAAACAAGGTGTCAAGGACAGGCAAGTGGGTTGATTGATTTGATTCCATTTTATTCAGAGGTCTCAGAAAAATGTACAAACACTTTTCGGACCAACGCTTTTCGTTCCCGGTTACTTGCCCCACCACCCGGTAAGCGCAGGTCATACCTTTGCAGGGTCAAGCTGTGCTCTCAGAAGAGTACATGGTACGTGGGAGTGATTTTCACAAAGTAATGAAGTGTTTTCAGAGGGAGAATGGGCGGCCTATCGTAGGTGGCCAAGCCGGAAGCCGCCTGCAAAGGCCCATTGAAGAAGCGCCGACGCCACGGCGTCGACCGCGCTGAGCAGAACGACCATAGAGGCACCTAGGTACATGCCCATCAGTCCTCCGGCACGACTGAGCACGGTGGCAAACTGCGTACAATGTCGGGGAGAGGTCACGATCAGCCGCTGGTTAGAGGCATACACAGACAACAATGAAAACACCGCCCTGCTAAGGAACTCGTCTGGTCGTCTTAGGGTGAAGCCGAAGCCATGTCACTTGTCCCGATATTAGAGGAAGATGACGTAGAAAGAATGCGCGAGCCATGAGATAATGATCTATCAAGATGCACTTGCGGTCTAGTTAGTCCACGAGTACTAGAATTTTTACTTTTCTAAACGGAAAGAAGTTTGCCTCACGTCAAAGCATGCACATGACGTCGTAGCAATACTGCAACAATTGTAGCAATATTCGCTAGCAGATAAGAAAAAACGCACCAGAGCTAGCGACCCATCATCACGAAATCGCGCTGTCCGATCACCAAGGTGCTGCACTGCTTCCTCACCTCGACTCTAGGAATCCTCGCTTGCACGCGCGTGTGAGGAGACAGCTGGTAAACGGTGACCTCAGTCTGGAGGCTGCCAACACAACACAACAAAACAAGCAAACGATTGCGAACAATAGAACTCGCTTCTGCAAGCAACGAGGAATTATACCAATGCATGAAAAAGCTGTTTCACTCACCGGCTGGTAATGTGTCTCGAAGAATTCACCACCTGGGATCGCACCAAAAGGACAAAGTTCTAGTGATGCGCACCCGTACGGCACTTGTAGTTTTATTCGCAATATGGTGCATAACAAAAAAAGAAAAACGAAAACCGGACCAACCGTTTTTCTGCGTAAGGCCAAAGCACTTTTTGTCGTATGGTAAGCAATGTCTCTGTTGAAAAAATAAAAAAGAGGGGAGAGTGGGAGAGGGAGGGAGGGGAAGCATCCACGTTACAGCAAAGAGTTAACAGGTGTACGCCTTTGGCAAAGATTGTCGCTCATATTCATGCATTCAAGTTGCTAAACGCAAGCAAGACGTCCTGCTCTCCGCAATCGTGTCCGCAACCGTGTCCGCAACCATTCAAGCCCTTCAAGATGACACACCCTGAAATTTTGGACAAACTGTGGGGAAGAGGTCTTGAAAGTATTTTTTTTTTTCACATGCTGTTCCATAACTGCACCATAAAAATCAACATACCCGCAGATCGTCCCTCGTTCAGGCGTTTAGATTTTTCTTTTAATTTTTTTTTTCAAAAACGTAGATTGCTACGGCAGTCTTGATTACTCGTTCTGATCACAGGACAAACTCCAGATGCTATGTATCGGAAGCTTAGATCATTGCTGTCAATACTTTCATTAAAAGTGTCTTACAGTATTCCACAGTTGCCTCACAATTATTTTCAAAAGATGCAGACCATTCTTTTTCTATGGTGATTTCAACTACTCGGTACGAAGGCAGAACATCCTCAAAAGCAAATTTTTGTTACTCACCAGAAGCTTAGGTCACTCCCATCAACATGTGCCTAACATAACCACGGCTGGACACGAGCGTCGACGGCGCGCGCTTTCGTAATGCCTGCGCCCTGGCCGCGGACAATGAGAGCTCTCCTAAGCGATTTGCGCTGTCTGCTGCCGCGAGGGGCGCGGTGGATCTGCTCCAGCTCCACCTAAAACACTCGAATTTAACACCACCAGCCACGCGGTTCTGTGGCAGCGGCCGGTGCGCGCCTGGTCCTGTGCCTTCAAGCGCTTGTTCACGCGGTACAGGGTGCTGAAATAATAAAAATTGCGGAGGATTCACCTACTTCGTTAATTTCAAACTAGATACTATATTTCCTTCACAAAGCTGGCTGTTACAAAATACAAAGAGGGGAAACCATCCTTCAGTTTCACAGAGCTAGACGGGCATGGTATCATCTCCGCTATGTTCTATATGGGGTGTGTGTGGGAAAATAGAACATTATATAATGTGCTGTCCAGAGTACAGCGCGGAAAGGTGTGTGATGCTTGCTTCCTTCAAGAAGACAGGGGCCCTTTATGGTGCACTTCAGGACATTGTCTACACGAGTGGAAACCAGACTTGCAGAAGGGAGGATGCACGCCTTCTTTTACAATTTCTGCAAGACAATGATCTCCACTCCAGATGGTGACAGCTGGAATGATTTATGTTCTACTGTGAGCGAATGTTTGCATGGATGGTCACTTCTGGATTGGACTATGTAATACTGTGAGCGGATGTGTGCATAGATGGTGACTGCTGGAGTGGAATATGTACTGTTATAAGTGTATGTGCGCATAGTGGGGTAGATTTCACAGATATTAGGATTTTTTAAACACATAAGTGAAGATACGATGGAGCAATTGCCGGCAGAATAAGCAAGGCTAATTCTACTTCTAGTATACAACTCAACTCAACTCAGAGCTAGATAGAGCATATAATATATCCAGTTATTATGCTTCTTAGCACGTTTATGCTTCTTAACCGCTTATTATGCCTCTTTGGCTGGTACCATAGTGCTGAGTTTGAATTTTGGCCACTATATATGTCTGCATGTAGGGGTCGATATTTAAGCTGGTGGCGCAAACAGCGCGGAGGGTAGTGGCTTATCCGAGCATATCAACACAATTACACAGCGACACTTTTCTGTCATTGCATGCAGCTCACAGCGCTGTTCTATTCTGTGCTGCAACGAGGTCTCAAAGCTGCGACATCAGCCTACAACGTGCCCTTAGACACGAACGCGATTGCCTTATCACGGCCGCTTGATTTTCCCTTGACACAATAGCAACTTCAACCTAATATAATAAACACAAGGAACCGATTTTGCTTTACATGCATGCATTGTCCGCGAGAGCTTGCATCCATTTCACATCTTGAAAATAATACTGAATTGCGTGAGTGCGTGAAAAGTAACATTACGTATAGAGTGCCAGGCGTACACAAGAGGCGAGCCTCTCCAGTCAACAAAAAAAAATCCTTCACAGTATGCCTTACAAGCAGGGCAGGGAGCAGTCGCAGCTGACGCTTCCGCGATCAATTTTCATCTCCATCGCCTTCGCGCACGAGGCAGGACCTGAAATGAAAGAAATTAGCGGTGTTCGTCTGGGTGTCCCAGCTAACGAACGTAAGCTCTATAGTCCTCGCGCTGGGCTACGTCAACAAGACTGTCCGATTCAAACTGACGCTTGCGACAAAGTATAGGCATTGACAGCCCGGTAACCGCATCATTCACGGCTAAATTGAGGAAGTAAGCCGCAGTTAAGTAGCTCAAATACCCGGAGAGGGAACCGGTTTAAACCAGCAGCAAGGCGGAAGAGGAGCGCGAGACGCAGGTGGTCACGTGATTGCAAGGTGACGCGACTCGCGGTTCGGCCGGCGGCGAGCCAAAGGAGCGAGAGCGCAGTGCAGCTGTGCCGAGGCGCAGATGAAATTAGAGCATGCGCATTACCTAGCTTGTGCAGATGAATGACCGCCATTTTCGCCATGGTAACAGTATAGCTTACGCTAAAAAACTGGGATTTTAAATAGAGCTAGCCTTATCGGTATTATGGGACGTCTAGTCACAGAATGCGCTGAGCGTAGCGTGTGAATAAAACACAGCGAAGTGGTTCGCGGCAACTGCTCCAAACAACAGCGACCGTAGGTGTTCCAGCAACTGAACACAACATAACAAGTTATACTAAGCAATTATTTAACACCAGCACATTTTCAACGAGACCGCGCGTGCCCCTGAAAGTGCGCTTCTGGAACAACTCGATGTTATATGGCAGCATCCCTTAGGAAGCCTTCACGCGGAGCACAGTGCCTTCCTTCGTTGCAGTGTGCATGGAAAGCGGTTAAATCCAGGTGAACTAGAGAAATCGTTTGGACTGCCACAAAGCAAGAGTTATATATAAATGCTGATGGTTTCCGGTACAATTCTTTGTTCCTTTGCAAAGAAAGAGCACAGAGTCAAAATGAAAACTACCATAATTACAGACATATAACCGAGCAGCGCCGACCTGGAGAAGAGGGTAATTATTTTCGATACAACGCAAGAAAGCAAATACAGGCAACCAGAGAATAAAAATAAAGAAAAACTTTCCTCCAATGCTGCTCGAACAATTAATCACGCGTCACCCAGGACTCTTTGTTTATAATAATATCCACGCTGCGATATAACCGTAACGGTACTTATTCCGGCGGACACTTAGACGAGTCGGAAAGCATTCGACATCATATTTCCTGGCGCTTATTAAAACACAAGGACAGGTGCCTTAATAAAAGCTAGGAAATGCGATGTCGAAACAAAATGGTTATGACCTGTGGTAGTTATGACAGATTTATTGCGTAACATATTCAAAAGTACGCTCAAAATATTTGGTTTTACCCTCTATTATACCCTCAGTCTCCTCTAGTGCTAAAAAACATACAACTGTAGCAGCGAATTGCTCAAACTGTGAACAGTGCGACGCTTTCGGTAATTTCACGCGGTCACATTATTTTGGCGAAATGTTTTCTGTTTTATTTAGATACTTAGAGAGTCGTTCTGAGCACCAGCCACCATGCGAGCTTACCTGCAGAATCGCCGCTTGGGCATATGGGAGCCGCGTTGATAGCGCCTCTGTTTGGGCGCATGTACTGTGGTGATACACAGCCGCAGGCCTCGAAGAGCCGGGCTTGGTAGCAGTAGTCGCGGCACTCCTGTCAGCAGACCCCCCCCCCCCCCCCCCCCCCCGGATGAAGTGAAAAAGGAAAGAAAAAAGAAAAACGGGATGGTCACGAGTGTGCAATGGAAAAAAATAAAAATCTGATCGCCACCTGTAGGGCGGTAGTAAAGAATTTTTCCCAGACATGTTGTATTACGGGGGTAGCATGCGCCAACTAATCGCCATGCTTATTTCAGCGGAAAAAACGTTCACATCAAACATTTAGAAACACTAAAATCCGTTCTTTATTTCGAAAAAAAAAATCAGGTTAGAAGAAAATTAAATGTTATCGACTGAGGTCCGACGATAATACAAAAGAAAATCCAAATATTGTGAAAGTATATTACGCGGTGTGGCCTTTTGTGATCAAGAATCAATGAGCTATAGTTTATAATGGTCAGGCCACATCTGAAGATGAAGGCGAACCAACCAATAGGTAATTTCATTCGACCCATTTACTGAAAGAAAACCAGAACACTATACCGTCTGTGTCCAATGTCGCTGCAATGCGTCCGGTGGAAATTATTTTCGACAGCGTTCAGAGGCTTTCGAAAACCTTTACGAAGATTAGGGTATCGTCCATGACGATATTTCGCCACTTATTCTTAGGAGGTGGTGGGTATCAGCTTTTAGTTATCTCTGTTTAATCTACAAAATATTTAGCAATAGGCTTATAAGACGTATACAAAACCGCTCATATCATTCTTCTTTACAGGAATGGTCCCAAAATGATTCCATTATCTAAATGTTCATATCAATTATATCAACAGTACGCAGAATCCCGGAATTATCTCATTTAAAGCAATAATGGGGCGCACAACAGACAACAAGTTGTTATATCAGAAAACAGCATGGGTTTTAAAAGTGAGATGTTGTGTCGCACCATCCAGTTGATCGAGTTTTATCATGACTAAGCATGAAATATCAGCGAAGAAAAAATGAGGAGGGGGCGGAGAAGATGACGGCTAAAGGACGCGCTCTTTAGAAAGTTTGGCGTCGAAGTCGTAAGAGAAAAATCACGCGCCCTCCTCTGGCAAGCGTGGTAGCTTATATATATATATATAGTCACGTCTAGCCCTCTTGTCCGTGACATATTTTGGTGGAGGTGCGGGGTATCGATCCTAGTATATGTCCCGAACTCCTCCGCATACCCAGGATTCAGGTCCTGTGCCAATCGACACTCCTGTTCACCGCGCTAGCCGGAGGAACCTAGGCCTACCACCTGAGCACGGGCCGTTGGAGTTCAACACCGCAGGCGCCCCTCGACCGGCTATGCAAGGAGCTCCAACTTACTACACCTTGCAAAATCCACGACTGCCTCAGCCCTTCCACGGCAGTCAGAGCGAAGACGTCGAAGACTGGCTTATCCAATTTGAACGGGTCGCCTCGTTTAATCAGTGGGACGACGCCGCCAAGCTTCGAAATGTCTTCTTCAGCCTGGAAGATGGCGCTCGTACTTGGTACGAGAACCGAGAAGACGCCCTAACATCATGGCGTGAGTTCTGCCGACGAATTCGTGAGACCTATACCAGCGCGGATCGGCGAGAACGCGCAGAAAGGGCTCTACAGTCTCGTATACAGATGCCAAATGAGACTGTGACCATGTATGTGGAGGACATGACCCGGCTCTTCCGACGTTCTGACCCGGCCATGACCGAAGACAAAAAGGTGCGCCACCTTATGCACGGTATTAAAGAGCAACTGTTCGCTGGCCTCGTGCGTAATCCACCAAGGACGGTTGCCGAGTTTCTTTCGGAAGCTGTCACAATAGAGAGGATGCTCCAGCAGCGGTCTATCACTTACGACAGGCCGGTGGTCGCCGCTTCGGTTGTGGAGCCGTTTTCGGCCTTCGGGGCTACCCCGAACCTACGCGACATCATCCGTTCAGTTGTACGCGAAGAGATCCAGAAGCTCTTCGGTGCTCCACAGCCGACGGTCGGCTCTGTAGCTAGCATTGTCCGCGAAGAGCTTCAAGCGTTGAAGCCCTCGGTAGCGTCCGCTGATCCACAACCTTTCCCCACGGAGTACCTGCGTCCAACTTATGCAGATATGGCGCGACGCCCTGCCACTGCTTCGGCGCCATTACCGCCACCCGATCAAGGCTCACTGTATTCCGCACACACTGAGCCGTTCGTCGACAACCGACGACCACCCCAGCGGAAGGCGGACCTGTGGCGCGCCCCAAATCGCCAGCGCCTGTGCTTCCATTGCGGGGAGCCAGGTCATCTCTATCGCCAGTGCCCCTATCGACACCTTGGACTTCACGGATTTCCTATCGACATGCGTCGCCCTCCAATAGGCCAAAGACCCCGGGAGATTGAAGACTACTTAGCGCAGCAGCGCATGGCGCCAACTCCTCAGCGGCAGTCACGATCCACGTCCCCACGACGACCATCGCCGCAGCGCGGGCCATCCTGGACGGCGCAGCGACGCTCGCCAAGTCCCCACCGGGAAAACTAAAGACAGCGACCTCCGGGGGCGAGGCCGCTTGCAATCGACGTGACGAAGACCCCCTGACAAAGAGACCTGTGAGCGATCTGGATTTTACGGCACCGACGACAGTTCCTACGCATGAAAATCGACTCTCGCTGGACATACCCGTGCTTCTCGACGGCCATAAGGTTAGCGCATTGGTGGACACTGGCGCGGATTTTTCGATTATAAGCGGGAAGCTAGCAGCGCTTCTAAAAAAAGTCATGACACCATGGTCGGGCACGCAGATTCGCACCGCTGGCGGACATGTCGTAACTCCTAGTGGCCTGTGCACGGCACGAGTTCAAATTCGCAGCTCCACATTTATTGTAAGCTGCCTCGTTATACCTGACTGCTCCCGTGACGTTATCCTTGGAGTTGATTTTCTCCGGGAGTATGGAGCTATTATCGATCTCCGAAAGCGCACAGTGACATTTTCAACCGAGAAAGCTGCTGATACTGACGTCAAGAATCGCCAACGCCGCGCCGCCCTTCGAATTTCCGCCGAGAGCGTTTCGATTCCGCCACGCGCCAGTGTTTTTGTGACTGTTACTTGCGACGAACTGCGTGACGGGCATGCGGTCGCGGAAGGCAACCAGTCACTTTTGCTCACCCACGGCATCTGTACAGCGCGCAGCCTCATCCATCTCCGCGACGGCCGGTCTGATCTCCTGGTGACTAACTTCACCAACGAACCCCGGAATCTTTTTCGTGCTACTGCCATCGCGTTTGCTGACTCCTTAGCGGATGTTTCTGAATGTTTTACGTTTGGGGCTGTTAGCACTGTGCAGCCCCCACTTGACCGTCTTAATATTAGTCCGGATCTCTCGGACACACAGAATCGTGAGCTACGTGCCCTCCTACTAGAGTTCAGCTCTTGCTTTGCGTCCTCATCGAAAGTACGGCAAACGCCTCTCGTGAAGCACCGCATCATTACTCCTGACGACGCCCGCCCTATCCGCCAGCAGCCGTACCGTATCTCAACGACGGAACGTGAAGCGATTCAGACACAAGTTCAGGAGATGCTTTGTGATGGTGTCATACAACCATCCAACAGCCCGTGGTCATCCCCTGTCGTGCTGGTAAAGAAAAAAGATGGGACCCTTCGCTTCTGTGTCGATTATCGAAAGCTGAATGCCATCACTAAAAAAGACGTCTACCCGCTGCCCCGTATCGACGATTCGCTCGACAAGCTTCGTCGCGCCCAGTACTTCTCCTCCATTGACTTGAAGAGTGGGTACTGGCAGATTGAGGTTGATGAGCGGGACCGCGAAAAAACAGCTTTTCTCACCCCAGATGGACTGTACGAGTTCAAAGTGCTGCCTTTTGGCCTATTGTTCAGCGCCGGCAACTTTTCAGCGCATGATGGACACCGTCCTCGCCGGCCTCAAATGGCAAATCTGCTTAGTCTATCTCGACGACGTTGTCGTATTCTCTGAAACCTTTGAAGAACACCTCGAACGCCTGCGCGCAGTATTAGATGCCCTCCGGTCAGCTGACTTGACGCTCAAGCCCGAGAAGTGCCACTTTGGCTACAAAGAGTTGAAGTTTCTTGGTCACCTTGTGAGTGCCGCAGGCGTTAGGCCAGACCCCGACAAGACTGCTGCTGTCGCCAAATTTCCCGTTCCTGCAAACAAGAGAAGTTTGAAACGCTTCCTGGGTCTCTGCACGTACTACCGCCGCTTCATCGCCGATTTTTCCAAAGTTGCCGCCCCCCTGACTCGCCTCACGCGCGATGATACACAGTTCGTGTGGGGCGTCGAGCAACAAGAGGCTTTTGCGGAGCTGCGCAGCCGACTGCAAACAAGCCCTGTTCTTGCGCACTTTCATGAAGACGCTGACACCGAAGTCCACACCGACGCCAGCAATATCGGCCTTGGCGCTGTACTCGTTCAACACCAAGCTGGCGTCGAAAAGGTAATAGCGTATGCCAGCCGCACGCTCTCCCGCGCCGAGACAAACTACTCCACTACAGAAAAGGAATGCCTTGCGGTTGTGTGGGCAACCATGAAATTTAGGCCTTACCTCTACGGCCGCCAGTTTAAAGTTGTCACCGATCATCATTCCTTGTGCTGGCTGGCTAACCTCCGCGACCCATCGGGGCGCCTAGCACGATGGAGTCTTCGCCTCCAAGAATTTGAGTACACCATTGTGTATAAATCTGGCCAGAAGCACGAAGATGCTGACGCGCTGTCGCGCGCACCCGTCGGTTTAGTCGATGAGAGCACGGACGATGAGAGCGGTTTTCTTGGACTGGTGAGCGCTTCAGACATAATGACCCGACAGCGAGCTGACCCGGACCTTCGACCTGTCATTGACCACCTGCAGGGTCGCGCTGCTGATATCCCTCGGCAATTTGCTCGAAACCTGTCTGCTTTCTGTGTCCGGAATGGCGTTCTATACAAACAGAACTCCAGCACTGTTGACCGAGCGTTCCTCCTCGTAGTGCCAACCGACCTCCGTGCCGATATCCTTTTTGCCTGCCATGATGAGCCCACCTCCGGCCACTTGGGCTTTACACGCACACTCGCCCGAGTTCGTCAAGCCTATTATTGGCCTAAACTCGCTGACGCCGTTCATCGCTACGTCAGAGGCTGTCGTGAGTGCCAACGTCGAAAGGCGCCACCTCTCAAGCCAGCGGGTTTGCTCCAACCTATTGCGCCTCCCCGAACACCGTTTGACCAAATCGGCATCGACCTTCTGGGCCCATTTCCGCTGACATCGGTCGGTAACAAATGGATTATAGTTGCGACCGACTATCTCACACGGTATGCGGAAACCAAGGCGGTAAAGCGTGGCACATCATCTGAGATCGCCCAGTTTTTTATGCAGCAGATCGTGTTGCGCCATGGCGCACCGTCCCAAGTAATCACCGATCGAGGCACGGCGTTTACGGCACAACTTATGCACGACGTATTTGAGCTGAGTCACACGAGCCATCGCAAAACCACTGCTTATCACCCACAGACGAATGGCCTCACGGAGAGACTCAATAAAACGATCGCCGACATGATTGCAATGTACATAGACTCCCAGCACAAGACCTGGGACGAGATTCTCCCGTACGTCACGTATGCCTACAACCCTGCCATCCAAGAGACTGCGCGTTTTACGCCATTTCGCCTGCTCTATGGACGCGACGTTCAGACGATGTTAGATGCCATGCTTCCGTGCTGCACGGATAACCCTCTCATCCCAGACGCTGAGCAGTTTGCTCAGCGCGCCGAGGAAGCACGTCAACTTGCCACATTCAGCAACAGCAGGGAAAGGATACGCGTCGCTACAACCTCCGTCATCGACACGTCACATACCAACCAGGAGAGCAAGTTTGGGTGTGGACACCGGTGCGCCGGCCCGGCTTGTCTGAAAAACTGATGTCGCGATACTTTGGACCTTACAAGGTTCTGCGCCGTGTCACAGAAGTGACATACGAAGTCCTTCCAGCGGGTACTGTGCAGACCTCGCGTCGACAACCACGCTCCGAGGTGGTGCACGTTGTCCGCATGAAACCGTATTTCACGCAGTAATGTGCGGTGTACTATGCACTCGTTTAGTTGTGTAGGGCACCGCCTCTGTTTTATATTCGTTTTCTGTACTGACTTGCATCGCCCACCGCTCGCGCCCAGTCTGTGCTTTCGTTTTTTTAGGAGGGGGAGTAATGCCACCTGGTGTCCCAGATGTTTTTAGGTGACACCTGGAAGAAAAGGACGCCGAAGTGGTTTCGCGTGCTGTGCGCGGAACTTTGCCTGCTGGTTGAGCTTCGTCCCGTCGTCTTAGTCACATCTAGCCCTCTTGTCCGTGACAATATATATATGAAGGAAAGAAGCCAACAGTCGGCGAGGCCAAGGAAAGCGTTGGGGATGGTACTTTATGTGTGTTTTTTTTTAATGTTTACTTGGATAATCACAGAAATTAGTAATGTAATCTGTTAAGGGGAAAGATAATTAGACAGAAAGTTGAAGAAAAAAACAACGTGCCGATGGTGGGATCCGAACCCACGACCTCCGAATAACGCGTCCGGTGCTTATATATATATATATATATATATATATATATATATATATATATATATATATATATATATATATATATATAGATATATATATAGAATGCGAGAACATCACTCCTGATGAAGGCCAGCTTCTGGTAGAAATGTCGAGTCCAATAAAACGTCTCTTTAAATGAAGCGTACGCTTCGCTCTCTCTCTCTCTCTCTTTCTCTCTCTCTCTCTCTCTCTCTCTCTCTCTCTATATATATATATATATATATATATATATATATATATATATATATCTTCGGAATATGTTCGGTTGTGAGCACGAGCGCCCGAAATAATATGTTTTAATGAGACAGTGTTAAGGACCCCGTTCTGCCGCAAATTCGCCATTGTCGACGTTGTGAGGTAACGGTCATAGCAGGTCACATGGCCGGAGCCGGCCACTGATTGGCTGATTGGTCGGAGGCTTGTGTGACGTCATGAGATTACGTGACATGGCAGGAGCTGCTAACATACGGCTTCAGCAATCAAACCCACTGAAGCCTTTGATCACAATCCCGCTGGGATGGCGCAACTACTGGGCGCTCAACTAGTGTGCTCAAGAATGCGGGATTGAATCCCGGCCTCGGCGGCCGGAAGAAAAAAGCTAGGCGCCCGTCTGACTGACTGACTGACTGACTGACTGACTGACTAACTAACTAACTAACTAACTAACTAACTAACTAACTAACTAACTAACTAACTAACTAACTAACTAACTAACTAACTAACTAACTAACTAACTAACTAACTAACTAACTAACTAACTAACTAACTAACTAACTAACTAACTAACTAACTAACTAACTAACTAACTAACTAACTAACTAACTAACTAACTAACTAACTAACCAACTAACTAACTAACTAACTAACTAACTAACTGACTAACTAACTGACTAACTAAATAACTAACTAACCAACTAACTAACTAACTAACCTTTGATCACAACAGACTAAGGCAAGCTAATCTCAGGCCACTCAGGTACGTTCACACGGATTTGTTAAAACAGCGCTTTATTGTATCTATGCGACCGCCCTTTCAGTAACGTGGTTGACGACTGTATGTATGATATATGTTCAGGTAAGATTTAAAAAAAAAACAGAAAATAACGGATTAGTGATTAAGCGCTTACTAAAGTAAACGTGCGAGAGAGCGTATCCATAAGAGTTGCCGCAAACAAGGACATTTTTTTTTTTTTTTCAGTGCAATACTGCGCGAGACGAAAGTGTACATAAGTCACGACTTGGAATTCGCTTGCACCGCATATCTGCGATTGCATTTCTCCTTTTATAGTTGCAGTTTCAGGCATCGAATGACAATTGTGACGTCACAGATGCGTTTTGGTCGCGCAAATGATGAAAACAGCTTAGACGTGATTGTCGGTTACGCTTTTGTTTTGTAATTATACCTTCTGGGAATACTTGTGCAGGAATTGTTGGGAATTAAAACCAACAAAGCAGTGAGTGAGCCGCACATGGCAATTATTGTACGCCTGACGAGTCCTCGATGCGCCTGTGACATCACAGTCTTCGTTGAGCGCTTGAAACCGAAATTGGCACTGCATGGAAAACATTTCCAATTATAAATTTATTTACCATTTTCTCACTGAACACAAGTAAATATTCATGATTCTCCGCTACTGTTATTGTACATCCCATTTTTTCTGTCGGCTTTTCTCCTATTATACTGCGTTCAGAACTCCAACCTTACCGCGTGAATAGTAATTTACATAACATAACAATGCATTAAACTATACGTGAAACATTCGATAATTATGAGAACACGCACATATGCGGTATAGTGTTTCTCGCTGTCGACGTATCTGCTGATCTCGGACGGCCACTGACTGCGGCATGGGTTCTGGAACGGAAGACCCAGTCTCCGGAACTCCGACTGCATATACGAACGAAAACGCACAGACATTTAGCAGAGGCAGAAAGGGCACAACTAACCTGTAAGCATTTAATGCGTCAAGTCATTGGTTTACTCATAAAGGGAGACTGAGGACAACACCATTCAGCTATAGTTCCAAGTGAAAAACTGTAGGACGTTTACGAGATGTAACTGGAAAGTTTAAGCGTTGGTGTGCGACAGTAAACAATTTTTGACAAGCATGTCCAGCCTTTTTTTTTTTTTTTTTGTCTTCTCTTGCATGCGAAGATGAATTCAGACTTGGACAGTACGGCAGTGACTCTCGAAATGAATATCTTTCGAAATATCGCTTTGCTATATGCTTTGTTATATGAGCCCTACGCTAGCGCGTGGAGTCGGGGAGCGCCAAATGTCGGGCTACGACAGCGCGACACTTGGTTACTGAGATAGTCGCTACAAATAGCGATCCAACAACTAAATGACACGCAGACGCTAGAGCAGAAGGAGGAGGAGGATAAACGCTACATCCATGAGAAACGCCCAGAACATTGTCCAGGCGCACAATTCGGATTTCCCCTTTCAGTTCAGTTCAGTTCAGTCGTGTCCGACTCTTCCTGACCCTATGGACCATGTCATGCCACGCTTTCCGGTCTCTCACTGTCTTCCTAACATCACATAACTTCATCTGCAGTGCCTCGAGGATGCCATCTAACCATCGCGTTCGCTGCCTACCCCTTCTCCGGCGACCCTCAACCTTTCCCAACATCAAATCTTTCTCCAGCGACTCCTCTCTTCTCATCAGATGACCAAAGTAGCTGAGCTTTAACTTTAGAATTTGACCCTCCAATGAGCAGTCAGGGTTTATGGTCGACAATATCGACTGATTTGATCTTCTGGCAGTCCAAGGAACTCTCAAGAGTCTCCGCCAGCACCACAATTCAAACGCGTCAATTCTTCGGCGGTCAGCCTTCACAGTCCAACTCTGCATCCATACATCACAACTGGAAAGACAATAGCACGAGTTAAACGGATCTTGGTTGGCAGACTAATGTATCTGCTCTTTACTAGGCGGTCAAGGCTAACCATGGCTCTCTTTCCCAGAAGCAGGCGTCTCCTAATTTCATGGCTGCAGTCTCCTTCCTGGGTAATCTTGGAGCCCAAGAAGAAAAAATCTGTCACAGCTTCCACTTCTTGTCCCTTGATGCTCCAGGACTTGATAGGGCAAGACGCCATGATCTTTGTCTTTTTAATGCTCAGTTTAAGCCCAAACTTCTCACTTTCTTCGCGCATCAGAAGACTCTTGACTCAGTTTCACTTCACATTCTGCCATTAAAGTGGTATCATCCGCATATTTAAGGTTGTTGATACGTTTTCCAGCAATCTTCACTCCATCTGAAGACTCGTTCAGACCGGCCTTCCTCATGATGCACTCTGCAAATAGGTTAAATAGGCAGGGCGACAGTATGCAGCCGTGCCTCACTCCTTTCTCAACCGGAAACCAATCAGTAAGACCATGCAGTTCTAATTGTGGCCTCTTGCCCTTCATACAGGATTTCTCCTTACTTTGTCTCTATCTCGCCAGTTTCCTTTCTCCTGCTGCTTCCTGACCAGACGCGAGGCGAGAGAAGAGGTTCTGGCCCGACTAATGTTCGCCATAGCCTCCTCCTGCCGCGGCGGCCAGCTCTCCGGTTCTTCCTGCATGGCAACCGCCTTCCGGTTGCGCCGTTCCTCCGCTTTCGCCATAACCTCCCAAGCTACTAGGCAACAAATCGTGTCCCACCCAATTCTTTCTGCCACTTTTGTTCTTCATCATCTACCCTAACTGAGCAAAGGGGCATTTCTTCATTTACAGTTTGGCAACTATAGCGCTGTGGAGGCCGACAACGAGGTGAAACGGGGGAGCGAGCTTATAAGGAGCTAATGCTCTGAAATTATTGCCTGACTCTTCTTAGCTGTGCTGACTTGTCATAATCATCCTCATTGACCTGACTACACCCACTGCAGCGTAAAGACCTCTCCCATATCCTAATCCCGTCAAGTGCCAGCGGCGTCCGCTTGATTTTCGCAAACGTCCTTCTCTCATCGGCCCCATCTAACTTTCCGACGTCCCCACAACAATTGCCTTCACTTCGAATCCAGTATGTCACCGTAGCTCACATCGGTTACGTTGCCTTCGCATTGCATGCGCCGCTCACGCCCATGTCTTCTTGACTTCGAGTAGCTAGAATGTCAGCAACTCGCCTTTGCTCCCTGACCCACTCTCTACGCTTCCTGCTTCTTAACGTTACACTTCCCATTTTCCGTTCCCTGGCTCTCTGCATGGACATAGATTTAAGTTGAACTCTTTTCGTTAGCCTCCAAATTTCTGTCTCATAGATAAGTAGCGGTAAGACAAAGCTGTTGTATACTTCCCTCTTGAGGGATAACGGTATGCTGGCATTCGTGATTTGAAAGGACCTCAAAAATGCGCTCATTCCTTATCTGACTTTCATTCGTTGCTCCGGATCTACAGCCGCTACTTCCCCTTAAGAAGACGTATTATATTACTTCTTCCAGCGTTCATTATCTATCCAAACTACTGTTACCTCCCCAGGCTGTGAAATATTAGTCCAGTCCTCTGCATAATAATATTTAGGCCTTCCATTCTGTTTTGCCTGTCTAGGTCATTAACCATTCTTTGTAATTAGTCCTCTGAGGTAATTAGCAAGGCAGTATCACCAGTGTATCGCAGATCATCCTTGTTCCTAAATTGTTACAATACCAGGCCTCTGAATACTTCATTTAACAAGTGGAGTACATCTATTATATCGCGTAATCTTATTAGCACAGTTCTAAAACATCGCGTGAAAGATCCCCGGGAATAGATATAAAGCCTCGCTTTATCAAGCTGTACCACCGTGCCCGCATGACATTAGGATAGCTTGCCTGACTATAGATTTAAGAGTTCCGGAGGGTTAGCTTCCGTACTCGTCGTTGGAAGTCATTTGGACTTATGACGTCACACAACCTCTCGATCAACCATTGCCCGGTCATATCACCTTCCAACTGCTACTTTCTGGAGAAGCATGCTCGGCGTTTTTCAATTGAAACTCCGATTCCGGATTTCTTGAAAAACAGAGCTTATACGCTTTCGCATTTAAATCTTCCCTCTAGTCCATCCCAGCTCACGAAGTCCTTATTGGAAACAATGGGTTGCTTTTGCTGCTTGCTCTTTTCTAGCTTATAAAAGCTCTATTGTCAGTGAGATTGATCTTTTTATTATTCGAAAGCGGTATGCGTTTTTGATACTGGCAGACTTCTATTTGGTCTCGGCATCCTTTAACCGAAACCGAGACAGCGTCACTCCCGGTGACACGTAGCCGGAAGCTCCGTATATTCCACGGCACAGTGGCAAATGACTCGTTCCGTAAAAAATACGGCTTCGTGGTTTGGGTTGGCGTAGGTGTATTATATAGTGAGCGAAAAATCATGAACATATGCCTCTGGCAGGCGGCATAGTTGGCAGACGACATGGCCAGACACTGACTGGTAAGCAGGTTGTGAGACGTCAGAGACCACGTGACGTGGCCGAAATGGTAGAAGCTGTGAACTCGGCAGTTCCTTCGAGATGGGAAGGTTAAATGGGAATCGAAACGTCAACGACCCTCGGATCCTGAGTCAGACACGCACCTCTAGCGCTATGGAGTTTGTGAGTAGTTTGTGAGTATTTGCTAATGAGTACATGTGGGATACTAGAGCCACAAATTAAGGGGCTGGGCATAAAACGAGTAGCAAAATGTATGTACGCGATCGAGGAGACCCAAAGGGCAGCCGCGGAAGGGAGTCATCAATGCTCTCCTGTCATACCCTAATGTTTGTTGCAAAATAGGCGCTTCTCCGAAACAACAGTTATACTTTGCAACACAACAATTGATGAAAAACGTGTGGCTGGCTCTCGAGGGCATGACAATAGCTCACCTGCGGACACCGGCCGTCGCCAATAGCTTACGACTTCCACACCGGTTCAACAAACTCTGAAGTGGGGCACAAGCACCTATTGTTAGAACGACATCCAAATCGCGCGCTAGTTAATAACTGCGCCTGCGCTCATGGCCGTGTGAGGATGTGCGTGCGTACACGCTTTTCTGCCAAGCAACCAAGCGCAAGAACATGTAGGATCTGTTTGCTGAGAAAAAAAGGAACAAACAAGTGTTCGAATGCTCACGCGGTAGACGCCGATGTGGGTGGAATAGCCGGCCGTCACGTATGATGTGTCCAGGGCGACGTTGATCTCGCTCCACGGGTTGTGCACCATGACGGCGAAGCCAGCCTCGACGGTCAAGGGCAAATACTCGTCGAGCTCCACGTTCAGTATCAGGTTCAGTTCTGGGAGCATCACGGAAAGAAGAGAAATGAGCAGTTAAGCTGAGTGTCTTATCGCATGAGCCGGCTTGAGCAGGTTGGGATTTGCCGCCGCAGGGTCTGGACGGTAGAAGGCTCTGCATCTAGGCAGGGATTACAGACGATGGCTTTGATCTCTATATTCGCTCTCTTTCCAGCAGCAGCAACTTAGCGCACTGCGCAACGCTGTATAGTACCTGCGGCGCAGCACAGCTGCCCAGGCGGCTAGGGTTACGGACTTGGCCGACGGAAGCCCCGGTGCGACCCAGTGCCGTCCCTCTCGGACTGCAATGCAGGTGACACTTCGCTCTACGGCCGGCACCAAGGGCCGGAGGTAGCGGGCAAGAAAGATTGGTTTGGTTTGGTTTGTGGGGTTTAACGTCCCAAAGCAACTCAGGCTATGAGAGACGCCGTAGTGGAGGACTCCGGAAATTTAGACCACCTGGGGTTCTTTAACGTGCACTGACATCGCACAGCACACGGCGTGTGCTCTAGTAGTTTCATGGTCTGGCAACCGCTAGTATTTATCTGTCGTGTCATCGCGAGTGATCGCAGCGTGTATAGATCAGTTTTAAATTGTTCTCCACGATCAGGTGAAAAAAAAACGAAAAAAAAAAAAAAAAACTCAGTCGCGTAATTTTGCGACATCATTAGATGTTCTAAGTCGTTCAGTGCCAATGATATTTTTAGTTTTCGGTTAAGTCCTCCTGCCTTTTTTTGATCAGCTACATGCATGCAATATACCACTTCCAATGGCCCCTGCTTCTTTCTTTCTTTTTTCTTTCGTCGTGAGTAAAGCGGCCTGGCGTTAAATTTTCCGCTACGTGCAAGTCCTCACGCGTTGTTGCTTTTAGACCGACTAATCCCCTGATGGACATGGATGAAGACGACGTGTAAAACATAGCGCGATAGAAGTTTTCATGAGTATTGATTCCTAATTCATAGCTTATACATTGTGCAGGCTAAGTCAGGAACAAGCATTCATTTCCTGTACCATCGTTAAACTTTAGCCAATCACCCAAAGTGAGTATATGTGACGTGTATCGAGGAAAGAATAATCGCATTTTAACACTCGCGTTGATATGTTACAGCGGTGGCGCAGCTGTCACAGCGGCTTGCGAAGCTGATTTGCTGGCTTCGCCACAGGTTCAAATCCCACTCGTGGACATAGGACTTTATTACGCGGAGTGCGACGTCACACCGTGACGACGGCGGGCTGTCTTCGGTATCTTAGTATCTCACAATTTTGCCCAGGGAAGCTTTCTAAACCTTCACAGATGTTCTCAGGCTGTAAACATTAACAGACAACCAACGCGATACATGCGGCCGCTTGCGCGGTGGCGTTAGTTTCCTTGAGCTGGAGCAGCGGCTTCCACTGACCTTTTATCAAATTATCAGTCCCCCTATGACATACGCCCTATATCCCTGCTCCACTCTCCAGATGCAATCCAACATAAACACTATCTACTTTCTACTGCTACCCACCGCATCCCTCTATCTCCATTTTCCAACTTTCTTTCTAATTTCCTCTAATTTAAAAAGTAGTGTGTGATTTCCTGCCCTCCATTTTGCGTTCTCCCAACTGAGGATTCAAACGCCGCTGCCGGACACCGGAAACTTTTTGAGACATTGCGCATTCTAATGCCAACACATTAAAACTACATTGAACAAAACCGGAGACGGAAACTCATGATGACAGCGGAAGCAAATGTCCGCTAATATTTAGGTTACACGGTTCAGTGCGGAGTGTCTCCAACATTAAAAGACGCGACTTGCGGTTCCGATAAGCAAGAAATCAGATAAACACCAGAGCTCTCGATTCGAGTCGGAGATAATCCAACAAGAAAAAAAGTGAGGACCACAACTGCAGGGTACGACGCAGGTATAAAATATCGAACAGCACATTCCGCAGCCAGTGATACCACGACAGCGCTCAATCTAAGAGCGACTTCCCATTCTCGATACCCCGTGCCGGCAGATTGATGCAATAAAACTGCCTGCGATAAGGATAAAAAGTTAGCTACCACTAGCGTTAAAATGTTTTGTCATGCCGCTAAGAGAGCCGTACCATGTTTACATCCGGCCGTTGCCCTTTCAACGTGGCTACTCCCAGCATTCGGATAGCAGCCGACGCAGATGCAGTCTCCGTAAGCGGGCACCAGCTTTACACCGAGAACACTGAAAGAGAAGAAAATAACGAAAATTACAGCATCCAGCCACTATGCGCGCCACGCTTCATTCAATAAAACTAACGGCAAAACAGGCAACTGGCTAACATCGATTATGTATTCACTCGATTTGCGAGACCCTCCTACGTTAAACCCAGATTTCTTTCTAGACCATAACGAAATATTAAACACAAAATTAAAAAAAAACAAAATGACGGCCTATTTAGCACGCATCATCATAGAGACGTGATCTACCATATTATGTTAAAGACCACTCGACATGGATATGCAATTTCGCTTTAACTGAGCTTTACGGACGTGTCCGCATGATGTAGGAGTGTCTTAATCGGGATCCAAGAATTCCTGTGAGTTTGAGTTTCGTGAGGTTGAGGTTGTTATAAACTACTGGCGGGATTGCCCTTGAGGATCGTGCAGGATACGTTGTTGGGTGAGTTGGTTCATGACGATGGTGCGCAAAAAAAAGACAATCACAGGAAAAGAGGAGACAGGACGGGAACAGCGCAAATACCATCCTGTCTCCTTTTGTCTCGTGGTCGTCTTTTTTTGCGCACATATTTTCCCATCGTCTTGAGGATCCTGCCGGTAATTGCTGCAGCGTAGTGGCACCTTAATGTTAATTAAGGTTGGTAATTCAGGCACATACCTGAGACTTGGCCGATCTACATCGCCGTACATATACAATCGCCCATAATAGTTAATATTCGATTGCTGCCGTCCACATCTGGAGTCTAGATCTGAGAATGACTGACAGATCGACCACGCGAAATCGGTGAACGGGGTCTAGATAGCGCACTATGAAGGACACGAAAGGGGCCGTATTATGCAGCAATCGCATTACAACCGTGCCACAAATGTCACTAAACGATAAATGAGCACCGCTTCTGTTGGTCGATTCCGATCAGTGGATATATTAGTAAAAAAAGAGTGGTGGTTAATTGATAGGTTTGTGAGAGTCTAAGGGGGGTAACCCTTACAGGCAACTCTATCCGCAGTTGCTACTGGTATCACCAATCGCGCCATTGCAAAGGGCAGCGCATATATTTTCTTGTGTTGAGCTATAAAATCCAATTTATTTGCAACATAATTTTTTATGCCCTTGACCGAAGCCGCAAATGAAAATCAGCTTAGCACAAAAAGCGTACTTCGTCTCTCTGCAGTCGCGGTCATTGATGACACAGCGCTGCACCATGTCGTCCATCTGATGGCCCAACTTCAAGTCCGCGTAGCGTGTGTCACGGAAGACGACTCGGATCCAGTCTGTCAGTTTACGCTCCAGTTTCAGGTCCTCTTTGGTGATCTGGTGTGCAGAGCAAAACAAATAGGAAATTAACGAATGTAGTGACTGATGTCGCCCCCCCTCCCCTATACAGGCACCAATATTGCGTAAACCGTATCTTGGCAACTGCACAAGTCGGTTAAATGAAGCAACAAAGAGCGAGACTGAAACCTCATCTGCGCTGAAGTCAGCCGGCCAAAAAAGCATGTCAGGAGGAGATGTACTTCTTAGTTGACGGGGAAGGTCAAGGGATAAAAAAGGAAGGGGGGGAAGGGGGGGGGGCGGGAACAGCTGTGAGTGCTACGTGTATGCCGGATTCATATATTCTATTACACAGATACGTTTTCTGCTACATTTGTGCATCTGTCCTCCCAGGTTTTCACACGCTCGCAGACGTGCACACTGCATTAAAAATATATTTATTGCCTTGTAGGCGAGATAATACAACATATAACACACTAAAATCCAAAACAATACTATATAACCATAAACAATGCAGTTCTAAACAATGCAATATAATACACGTTCGTTTCACAAAACAACAGCTATCTTAGCTGACAGTTACCTCACAGAAATACTCAACTTTCTTCATTTCTTTATTTTTCAAACATGACTGCCGTTTCCTCACTGTTGTCTCTGTCGATCAACACGATCAATGTTGCTGGTTATACATTTTTAGCTGAGGCATTCTTGAAATAAACGGTGGTGCCAGTGATGCGGGAAGGTGATTCCACTCGTCGAATGTAAGGGGTAAAAAGGAATTAAAGTAGGTTTTTGTTCTGCAGAATTGTACTACAAATTTGTGGGCGTGATCCATCCGGGCTGAAACGTACTGTGGGGGTGAAATAATTCTTCACGCAGGTGAGAATGGTGAAAAATTTTATGAAAAAGACGAAGACGAAGTGTTTTGCGACGAGACGCGAGGGATGACAGACCGAGGCTGGCTTTCATGCTGGATACGCTTGCTGTTTTGTTATAATTAGAGAGGATAAACCGTACAGAAATATTTTCCTTGAGTGCGTTAAGTTTTGCTGGCAAGGATCACATATTGATGCTGCATACTCTAGTTTAGGTAATACGAGTGTCTTGTAAAGTAGAAGTTTAAGAGAAGAAGGTGCTTTGCGAAAGTTACGACGAAAATATCCAAGTGTTTTTTTGGCGTTGTTAATAACATGGGTAACATGAACAGTCCAGGTAAGGTTGCTAGTAATGTGAACACAGAGGTATTTATATGATAATACTGAGTCTAGAAGCATGCCGTTAAGGTGATAGGAGGGCAAATTAGTAGTCACTCTACACACACGCATGAATTTGTACATGTTAACATTGAGGTCCATTAGTCAAGATTTACACCAGGTTGAGATGAAATCGCGGTCAGATTGAAGAGTTAGTACATCGCTTCCGCATTTTATTTCCCTAAATATTACGCAATAACACAGGTAACAGAACTATACAAAGCATAACAACATCAGCATGTCACAAAGGCATCTTGAAATTATTTTTAAATGTGGGCAAGGGCATTCATGTTTTCAGTGGTAAAGGCAATGAGGTCCAGAATGAAATGGCTGAAAAAGATGACATCAGTTTTTAATAATTCGTACGGACGTTTGGGGGTAGTTGCTTGTTGCAAATCTCGCAGAGTTATAGAATGTGGGGTGTCATTCAATAGCTTAAAGAACATAATTCCAAGGTTATAGTGATAAAATATTATGTCCATATATTAAGGAAGGTGTGTTAGTAGAAAAACAGCTGCGGATGATATTGGGAATGGCCTGATTTTGTTAATGTTGTGCAAACGATAAATGACAGTGGAAAGTAATTCCCCAAGCAACAGTCTCGTAAGTGATGTGACTGTGTACGAAAGCACAATACAGAGATAAGAGAAGATAACATGGAAAATATGGACGTGCTTTAATCAAAGCCTAACATAGACCTTTTTTCAGATGAGTGATGTGGGTGGAAACCTTAGGTGCAGAATCAAGAATATCGCCGAAAATCTTGTGTTGTCGGAAGCTGGAATAATATAAAAGCAAAGGGTTAACTCAGGAGTGCACGAAATATTTTCTGGCTACTTTTGAAGACTAAAATTTAGTTTTAGCGAGAGTAATAACTTACTGATTATTATGACACCACTTCGTTATGTTACTCAAGATGGTATTCAATTCAGCAGTAAAACCTCCAATGAACCTATTAGATGACGATACTTCGTAAGCATATTAAATATAGTGAGTTGGACTAATAGCCTGGAAAATGTTTAATATACAGTATGAACAGCAAAGGTCCTAAACTAGATCCCCGGGGAAAACCTTGGTTTATAGCTTTAGCGGGAGAGACGCACTTCTATCAATATAAATTATTTGTTCACGATATTTCAAATAGGTTTTCAGCTGGCGAGATATGAGACCTGCTATGCCCTAAAATTTAAGTTGTAGTTCTTTTTTTTTTTTTTTTTACAAAATGAAGTGGTTAACTCCATCAAAAGTTTTTTGTGAAATATAAAAAAATAAAACAGATTCACAAAATCACCCTTATCAATACCGTGCTTAATAAACTCTGTTAAAGAGATGAGAGCCAAGTTAAGTCGAGCTCCCGGACCGAAAACCAATCAGACCGGTAGTAATTATAGTAACTTTAGTTAGATAATTATCTAAGCGACTGACTATCGATTTCTCGATTATTTTATTGAGAGATGATATAATAGATATGGGACGACAGCTAAGACATTAAATTTCTCTCACCTTTATTGGATATTGGAATGGCTTCTGCTGTCTTAAGGCAAGCAGGAAAAACACCATTCTTAAGAAGAGGTCAATAATCTGACAACGCAGTTTGGTGTGGCAGATACTGCGCCTTTCCTTTCCTGTGAACCAATTATTATTATTATTATTATTATTATTGTGCTGCAGCACGAAGACCACATGGTTGTTCCTGCGCACATTAAATAAATATTGATTATTATTATTATTATTATTATTATTATTATTATTATTATTATTATTATTATTATTATTATTATTATTATTATTATTATTATTATTATTATTATTATTATTATTATTATTATTATTATTATTATTATTATTATTATTATTATTATTACAAGCAGTTTAGACACCAGATGAGCAACAAGTTTCAGATGCCGTGAGGATATCTGATCTAGTCCAGGACTAGTGTTCTTGAGGCTAGTGATAATCAATTCGATTTCACGAGCAGAAACAAAAAAAAAATAAAAACAACTTCCGAGATCACTGCAGAATCTGCACTGTATAAGTGCGTGAGCATGAGCGTTACTGTGTTATCAGCAAGATGTGTCAGATCCAAGAAAGCGTTTGGAGGCGCTTACAAACAAGGACTTTTCCGAACCCAGCTACTTTAAGTCAGTGGTACCCGGAGCAATTCTCAGATAGGTGCAAACTATGTCAGGATAAGGCGGATCTGGTACATATGATATGGACGTGTCCAGAAATAAAAAATATAAATGAACAGACAAAAACTGAAGAATTTTGGGAGACTCTACTGTTGAGCTCACACCCTGAGACTCAGCTAGGTGTAATCCGACTGGCCGAACACGCCGCCCGGGTCCAAGGGCTCCAGGCCGTCGTGTAGGCGGGTAGGTTGACGCCTACCCTGTATCTGTTGGAAATTAAAGTTTTTACCACCACCACCCCGAGTGACAGATACTGCGCCTTTCCTTTAATGTAAACCAATTATACAATGCCGGTAAACTTTGATGTGTTCAAAATATCGACAAGGGGCGTTCCCCTGAGACACGTGATCGGAAGCTGAGAACTGAGATCAGAAGTTTGTTTACAGCCATCTTGGTTCCCAATTACACACTTAATTGGCTTTCTTAATTATTTAATTAACCCACATAAACCATTTTGTCTCTTTCACACCTTTCCTTGACGCTCTATAAAATGGTACCATTCTTTTTCCGATGTACCAAGTAGTTGCTGTTTTACAGCTCCGATAAGGTCACGCCCATGTGAAAGCCGCCTACATAGCCCTACAATGCTTGCTCATCAAAAAAAAAAAAATAGTACTGGCTTAGCTCGGCTAAGCCATGATAGCGTAGCGAGAGGTACGTTTTCCTGGCTGAGCTTGTTGTAGCCACTGTATTTTGAGCAACGAGAGACATTGGATTTACACATCTTTTATTCGTTTTGCTTGAAAGAGACGGACACTGCCCGATGATCTGTCAAGTATCATGCAGCGGTCTCAATTTTGTCTATACAGTATTTCGATTTGGCAAAGCACACGGACGCCTGTTGGTTTCGCCTCCATCGAAACGAGGAGGCATCCGTGTACTGTGCGATGTCAGCGCACGTTAAAGATCCCCAGGTGGTCGAAATTGCTCCGAAGCCCTCCGCTACGGCTACTCTTTCTCTCTTCCCACTTTCCCTCCCACCTTCCTCCCTTCCTACCATTCTTTTTCCAATATACCATCTAGTTCCACTTTTACAGCGCCGACAAACTCATGCCCACGCGAGAAGGAGGAGGAAAAAACTTTATTAGCGAGTGAATTCGGGCTTTATCCGGACTTCGAACCCAATCCTGCCTATAATTTCAAAGAAATAATTCAATTCTGTCAATCCAGCCATGCAATCTATCCTAAGCCCTGCAAGGGCCTCACAAAGGCGGATGAGTGCATTCTTCTTCGCATTTGCACCAAAACTTAATTGTGTTGGGCAGTACTAAAATACTTTGACCCCGCTTGCACGGGGAAATGCCCGCACTGTGAGGAAAGGTCCTCGGACATTTTCCACGTGGTGTGGGCATGTCAAAAAGCCCATAGTCTATATTCCGGGCTGTAATCACCGGCGTAGAATTTTAACAGGTAAGGAGTCATAAAGGATCGCGTCACGCTTCCATGGGGTCTCCTTCCTTATCTAAGGCTTTTTCTGCAGGGGGCAATATCCTCCTTTCAAGCCTAAAATGATTAGTAATGTCATAAAATGATGCTAGGCCGTCCTTCGAGAAACTCTCAGTGACTACCGCGTCCCGCTCGGCTGACGAACCCGCGAGCTAGATGTGTGCCGCTCGTTACCAGCGCTCCCCGAGTGAGCCGAGACCGATATCAATTAAATAATTCTAAGTGCTTGGTTTGACCCAATATGCTCATTGCTGCCTGAGAAATTCTGCCCCTCGCACAATTGCGTATGGCGAATTCGGAGTCACTGAGTATAGTAGAAGCTTCGATGTTAATGATGGCAAGGGCGACTCTCGTCTCTTTTGGCGTTTCCGAGTATCTCGTTTTGGTAGTGCCTGAGACAATCGTCGGCCTTGAGTGTCCACCGCCGCTAGTACGAACACTTGTTTCTGTTGATATTTTGCGCATCTACGTCACATATACAGCAAGTTCATCTTGGCCGTATACGCTGTGTAGAGCCTTTCCCTAGCTCCTTTTCCCCTCGTGGTGAACAGGATGCATACAATCAATCAATCAGTTAGGTAGTGGGTTGACTCTTATTGACCTAACGACACGTTTAGGTACCTGTGTCTTAGTATATTGTGGTGGCAAATCGATGCTTATAGTCCTAAACGATCAAATATGGTCCTTCCTGTTTTCGTGCGGGAAAGCCGGCCACGTTGCATTGTTAAGTGCGCCTCCTTAAGCTCACCTAAGGCGTTGTGTACTCTCAAGCCCAAGAGTCTTTCGGTGAAGGTATGCAGTTCGGTAGCTCTAATGCGCAAGCTCGACCCTCATCCTAATCTTTCCGTCCAGGAGGCTTATATCCTTCGGCAAATACAGCTGAATACACCCATAACCCCTGCACGGCTATATCTCTACAAATTTCGTCGTGATCTATTATGCCCCAACTGCCCTTCTCCTTATGCCAACCTTTCACACTGCCTATTTTCATTTCCGGTTGCATTGCATTGGGATTCTTTCCCACCACTTCCCATACTATCTGGACCTTGGTGGACGACCACCTGGGGACCTTTAACGTGCGCTGACATCGCACAGCACACGAAACAAAGAGGCGTTCGTGTGCTGTCGATGTCAGCGCACGTTAAAGATCCCCAGGTGGTCGAAATTACTCCGTAGCCCTCCACTACGGCTCCTCTTTCTCTATTTCGACTTTCGCTCCCACCTTCCTCCCTTCCATTACGGCGCGGTTGAGGTGTCCACAGAAAACAACTGAGACCGTTACCGCGCCTTTTCCTTCCTTTAAATGAATCAGTTGGTGCCGATGGTGAAGAACAGCGCCTGCTCGTCCAGCAGGTCATCGATGTATTAGGCGCCTAAGTGTTGCGCCTCAATAAAGCCTTTTACTACTACTACTATCCTGTATGTTTGTCGAATTATAGCCTCTACTTTGGCTTTTTCAGTACTGTCGAATTTTAGGTTGTTGTTGTTGTTGCGGCTGTAAGAAGAAGGAAAAGAAAATGCACGGGCCTGCTACTGGCTCTGTAGCTGAGCCACCTCCGCTGATTGATTTATAGGAAGGGAAAGGCGCGGTAACTGTCTCACTTGTTTTTGTAAACACCTCAACCGCGCCGTAAGGGAAGTGAATGATTTATTTATAGGAAGGGAAAGGCGCGGTAACTGTCTCACTTGTTTTTTGTGGACACCGCAACCGCGCCGTAAGGGAAGGGAGGAAGGTGGGAGTGAAAGTAGAAAGAGAGAAAGAGGAAGGTGGGAGTGAAAGTGGAAAGAGAGAAAGAGGAGCCGTAGTGGAGGGCTACAGAGAAATTTCGACCACCTGGGGATCTTTAACGTGCGCTGACATCGCACAGCACACGACGCCTCTTCGTTTCGCCTCCATCGAAACGCAGCCACCGAGGTCGGGTTCGAACCCGGGTACTCCGGCACAGTAGTCGGGCGTCTTACCGCTGCACCACCGCGGCGGGGCGTGCAGACAGAAGCGCAAGCGGCGTTGACCTACCATCCCAGCCCCGTAGGGCCAAGAACAGCCACCCCTCACCACCTCAAGCCTGCTTAATACAAAGGCTTACAATGCTCACGCATTAATAAAGTTGATCATGCTCCTCCACTACATAATGCACACGTTTGGTGGCCAACTTCTCCCCAACGGGGTGGTGCAGTGGTAAGACGCCCGACTACTCTGCCGGAGTAGCCGGGTTCGAACCCGACCGCGACGGCTGCGTTTTAATCGAGACGAAACGAAGAGGCGTCCGTGGGCTGTGCGATGTCATCGTTGTTGTTGTTGTGGCTGTAGAAAGAAGGAAAAGAAAATACAAGGGCCTGCTACTGGCTCTGTAGCTCAGCCACCTCCACTGCCTCATGCAGACAGGAGAAAATAGATAAAGAAAAAGAAGAGGGAGAGCAACATGCGCGCCGCAGCGACAGCCGTCGTCCACCACCGAAGCAGTGGCGGGTGCAATGACGGTCTACAACAGATAAAAATCGGTGGCAGGCTAGTGTTGCTGTGGCTGTACGAAGAAGGAAAAGAAAAAGCATGGGCTTGCTACTGGCTCTGCAGCTGAGCCACCTCTGCTGCCTCGTGTGGACAAGAGAGAAAGAGAAGAAAGAAAGAAGAAGAGGGAGAGAAAGACGCGCGCCGCAACAACAGCCGTCGTCCACCACAGAAGCAGTGGCGGGTGCAATGACGGCCTACAACAGATAATTTGGTGGCTGGCTAGCCCCCGCCGCAAGCGACGTTGACCTACCATCCCAGCCCCGTAGGGCCAGGAACTGCCACCCTTCACTACCTCTCTATCGGGTAGGATTCCGGCAGGCTAGCCGTGCTTCCCCTGATGGGGCTGGGGCAGGTAGGTCACCGCCGCTTGCGGCGGGGGCTGGCCTGTCCCTGAATTTTTGTTTGTTGTAGGCCGTCATTGCACCCGCCACCGCATCGGTGGTGGTGGACGACGGCCGTTGTTGAGGCGCGCGTCCTTCTCTCCCTCTTCTTTTTTCTTGTCTATTTTCTCTTCTGTCTGCACGAGACAGCGGAGGTGGCTCAGCTACAGAGCCAGTAGCAGGCCCGTGCATTTTCTTTTCTTTCTTCCTACAGCCACAACAACAGCAACAACAACAACCCGCCGCAAGCGGCGGTGACCTACCTGTCTCAGCCCCATCGGGGCTATGATCAGCCACCCTTCACCACCTCCCTCCAGATGACAGCGCGCGTTAAAGATCCCCAGGTGGTCGAAATTACTCCGTAGCCCTCCACTACGGCTCCTATTTCGCTCTTTCCACTTTCACTCCCACCTGCTTCACTTCCCTAACGCGTGGTTCAGGTGTACACAGAAACAAGTGTTACAGGTACTACGTCTTTCATTTCCTGTTAACCACCTTCTCGCCATTCCAGAGACAGTTTCAAGGTGGTGTGTCAAGTGCTGTAGTTTTCTTTTTTTTACGCCTGTTCCTCTTCTAGTTCGACTTGGTGTCTGCATCTATATAGGATGGCAGTAGCGCTCAAACTACAAAGCGAAGGGAAAGATTGTTTGCTGGACTTTGGTAAAGTATGCGCGCAAGACGCACACTCACCTGGTGCTATTACGCGTGTTTAAAAGAACGGAATAAGGACACTGTTATGCACGTTTCGGCTCTGTGTTGTTTGTTAGATATTCGTGCTATGGCAGACGCAAACATAGATGGACGCCATGTCATAACAGTGGGCAATTTTAACTGTCATGGACTCGCACGTAGGTTTTCAGGGCCCTGGTCGAGGGCGACCGACTTGTAACGCATGTGAACTGCAACGCCTGGTTCAGCACTTTGCACTTCTTGATGCGCACGAGCTCATGCATGGGTAGCGTTTCTGCTGGACATTGCGCCGTGGGTCATCGGCGAGCAGGCTAGACCGCGCGTATGTGCCGCAGTCCCTTTCTACATATGTGTCGGCTATGATGTATTGGCATTGCCTCAAACACCGATTCATATTTCTGACCGCTCGGAAATTTTCCACATAGTGTGGGCATGTCAAAAAATCCCAATCTAGGCTTGCAATGCTCACGCATTAATAAAGTTGATCCTGATCCTCCTCTACGTATTGCACAGGTTTGATGGCCACCTTCTCCCGATCGGGGTGGTACAGTGGTAAGACGCCCGACTACTGTGCCGGAGTATCCGGATTCTAACCCGACCGCGGCGGCTGCGTTTTAATGGAGGCGAAATGAAGATGCGTCCGTGTGCTGTGCGATGTGAGCGTTGTTGTTGTGGCTGTAGGAAGAAGGAAAATAAAAAAGTTGGCTGAAGGCTTAGCTTTGTTAAGCCTGGAAGGTTGCGAAAGCAATACCCTTGGCTGGTAGAGGGAATGTATTGTCTTCCAGACACATAGGTACTTGTATTACACACACACGCATTGTAGTACATACATGGGAGGACAACGAAAGGTGCGATACTATCAACATCACAGAACACAAGCTCAAAAGGAATAACAAGAAGAAACTTAATGACAGATGATTAAATCTTATATGGCAATACACTCCTCATGATTCGAGGTATATAACAAAAGGGGGGGGGGGGGGTTAGTATGCAAAGCTACAAGCCTGCTGTCCCCAACGACGAAGAAACGGGTGTGCCAGCGCTCCAGAAACCGCGCCTCTCCATCTCTGTCCAGTTGATCAGAGAGATACTTCCACAATAGAAGGCGCAGTCGCTGCAGCGCTGGGTACATGGCCCTGGCTGGTTGTCTACGGACTTCAGCAAGGCAACGCCTCTTCCAGAGCACAAAATATACACAGGCGACTACTAGCCGCGCAAAACATCCGCGTGGTGGCCTGGCGCCAGGGCCGCCGTACACAGAGAACATCCTTCTCACCAAGCGCCACATTACCAGCGCGACTGGGAATTCAAAGAACGCGTGCCTCATGGTTTCCGTGCGGCCGCAGTTTGGTCATTGGTCATTCGGCACATGCCACATGACGAGGCGTTCTCGCGTGGGTAACACGCCCCATCGCCGGCGCCACTCGAAATCGCGGACCTCGGGAGGCACACGGCTCACTAAAACCCCTCAATAAACTAAAAGTAGCGCCAACATGTGAAGTTTGCCGCCCGCCCCCTCTCCTGCGCTCTCCTTCGTCGTTCGACCCTCTCATTGGCCGAGCGCTGTCACGTGCGCGCGCGCGCTTTTTTTTTTTTGCTGGGCGTGCAGCTTCCTCCTTTCCAGCGGGGCGGGCGGCGCGCGCGCGGCACATATCGTCGTGTGTTTTGCTGCCACGCGGACTGCTACTAAATCGTTCCCGCTGGCTATTTAATTTTTTTTTTTCAAGCATGTTGCGCTCTTTGGCCGGCGGCTGATAGAAGCACGGTGGTGAAGGCGAGTTCAACCAACGCAGACATCGCGTACAAATTGTCACGCACTTACAGTTGAAAACGGAACCGTTTCAGCGCAAAATATATAAAAAAAAAGCTGCTACCACGCTTCTCAAGTTTCACGGTAGCTTACAATTCAGTCCAACCTGCAAAGAAACCACACAGACTGCAGCTTCCGCCGCCTATAGTTAATTTGATCTGCAGCTGAAGTTGAAAATACATGGAAGACAGCTGCTGCCACACTTCTCAAGTTTACCGGCAGCTCGCAATCCAGTAAACACTGCAAAGAAACCATACACAGACTATTCCAAAATTGTTCCTCTCCGCCGCCTAGTTACAAATTTTATAAAGCATGCCGCTGAGTGGCCAAAGTTGGCGAACTACTGACACACGGAGATGACGGCGAGTTGAGCCAACGCCGAAATCGCGTATATGTGGTGTATGACACTCACAGCTGAAACTATTCTGGCGGGAAATCCCTGTCAACATTCGGTAATTATGTTTCAGCAGTGAGTAATATTTTAACCTGAACACACTGCGACAAAATGCAAGGCTCCGGTGAGACCCGGCGCACGGCCGCCTCGATCGGCGCGCGCGCGGCGCTGATCGAGACGGCTGTCAAGGGTGCCTGCTCCGGAGAGCGCGCGCTAGTCGCGCACCCCGTAGGTGGAGCCACGGTCGAAATGAGAGAGGAGGAGCGGCGCCGCCGGAGGAGGAGAGAGGAGATGGCGCTACTTTTAGTTTATTGAGGGGTTTTACGGCTCACCGCCCACCGACGCCACCTGTTGACGGCCGTGTGGAGCTGGTCGTCGCGGTTTAGACTCGAGGCGGCAACCACCTCAAAAATATTGATGTCAGGCAGGTCGCTGTCGACCGCTGTCTTAAAGCCTGCTACCGTTTGGTAGAACCTGTGAGGCCTTTCAGCCTGTAGGCCCAGGTGCCGGTCTGCAGTAAAGGCCCGGCGAGCTGTGCTCAGCTAGTATTGTAACAGGGAGCGCCCCGGGCACAGCGGATCACTGAGCAGCGTGGCGACCAGTTTCGACGCGGGCCCACCGTGTTGACGCATGGCAGCCCGATGCCTCCCCATTCTTGCGGTAGGTGAAGGAAACGGCGCGCGACAAGAGATGTCCCACCATCCCAGACACCCCATCCAGGGAGGCGAAGCGACCTGCCGTTCGACGCGAAATCACTTCAACGCGCGAAACGTAGAGCGCGTAGGCGTACGCCTTAGTATTTACGATCCCGACTTTTGTATGTACGGAAAGTGCAAAGTGGGCTGCCTCCGACATCGCACTTGTGGCTCGCACTACCACATCCTGCCACGTCCACAGAGATACGCCGCTCGCATCGAAAAATACGCCCAGCACACGGACCGCGTCGACAAATGGAACACAAAACGGGAGAGGGTCCGCGAAAGAGCGAAATCGCAGCGCGCGGCTTTTACTGGCGTTCAACTGCGCTCCAGACAAATTGGAATATGTGTCAGCAAGAAAGGCGCCAAAGCTGCGGCCATCGCGTAAGAAAAGGGACAGATCGTCAGCGTAAGCTGATACCACGACCGTTTCCTTTCCCGTCATCGGAAAGTCCCGAATAACGACACTGTTTTGCACGACTTGGCTCTGTGTGTGGTTTGTGAGATATGCGTTCGGCGACAATTTGTGATAAATTTGTTCCTTAGTTTGTATCTTATGTGCACTTTCCTTTGCTGTTAATCATGTGAATTTCCTGTTTTGGTCTTTAACGCCACTCATGTGAATGTCTAAAGTGAACGTATAATACAACGTTTTCTAAACACGGCAGACGCAAGCCCTTGGATGTTTGCTTCATGGATGGACGCCACGTCATAAAAGTGGGCGATTTTAACAGTGTCCTAGACTGGCACGCAGATTTTCAGGGCCCTGGTCGAGGGCGACCGAGTTGTAACGGGTGTCAACTGCAACGCCTGGTTCAGCACTTTGCACTTCTTGATGCGCATGAGCTCATGCATGGGTCGCGTTTCTGTTGGACATTGCGTCGTGGGTCATCGGCGAGCAGGCTAGACCGCGCGTATGTGCCGTAGTCCTTTTCTACATATGTGTCGGCTATGATGTTTTGGCATTGCCTCAGACACCGATTCATTTTTCTGACCGCCGGTCAGTTATGCTCACCCTT
The DNA here is from genome assembly GCF_055883805.1 of Amblyomma maculatum. Taxonomy (NCBI): domain Eukaryota; kingdom Metazoa; phylum Arthropoda; class Arachnida; order Ixodida; family Ixodidae; genus Amblyomma; species Amblyomma maculatum. The sequence continues at coordinate 77,468,757 of NC_139347.1, forward strand.
TCCATTCCTAGCGCTGGCTCATTTCGTCCGTGGTGTTTTGATGTGGGCGTACTGCACGATTCGCGTTCGCGTGTGAGCTTCTCGCGAGCTTTGCGCACCTCGCTTATTGACAGCGGTGAAAATGAGTGCGATGCACTCAATTAAATTTGGCGCATGCGCAGTTGGGTAGAGGATCTCGCACCACGCCGTCGCGTGTGTTGGAAACTGGATACGGCTGCGAAGCTCCGCGTTGCGCACGGGGTTGGGGGGGGGGGGGGGGGGATTAATTTATAGGAAGGGAAAGGCGCGGTAACTGTCTCACTTGTTTTTTGCGGACACCTCAACCGCGCCGTAAGGAAAGGAAGGAAGGTGGGAGTGAAAGTGGAAAGAGAGAAAGAGGAGCCGTAGTGGAGGGCTACAGAGAAATTTCGACCACCTGGGGATCTTTAACGTGCGCTGACATCGCACAGCACACGACGCCTCTTCATTCCGCCTCCATCGAAACGCAGCCGCCGAGGTCGGGTTCGAACCCGGGTACTCCGGCACAGTAGTCGGGCGTCTTACCACTGCACCACCCCGGCGGGGCTGCTCCGTTGCACATGTGTTCCTATACATACAGAGAGGAGGAGAAGGAGGAGGGTAGCGGCATTCAAGCAGATGAACACGCTGTATACCAAAGCGAAAGTGGCGGCACGTTTGACTCGACCCACCTCTCTTCGCATCTGTGCGGCAGCCTCCCGGCGAGCTAAGCCAACGCCTCCTATAACTTCCAAGTTATAGGAGGCGTTGGCTAAGCCCACTGAATGATAGTATTCGGCCTGTCGTCTTCGCAACCTGTGCGACGCAGACACTTCACGAAGCGACTCGCCTTGATTATCCATGACGACTGCTGCCGTTAAACTCTTCGCCGATCCGTTGGCATCGGCGAAGAGGCAGCGGAGGCTATCTGTACAGAATGAGCTCCACGGCTCCAGCATTGTTGTTGAAAACCTTTATTTCCATCGAGAAGAAGCTCCGTTTCGGACTCCCCGGCACGCAGGCCTGATGGAGCCTTACTCAGGAGCCTCGCGAACTAAGGTCTGGTGAATATACATTGTTGCTTCACGGCCTCAGCCGCCAGGCGGATGGCTTGCTGCTGCTGAGCGGGGTCCTCGCTTCGCAGCAGGGTCTCCCAGGCGTCTCTATCTATATTTTCTTTAGCTCCTGGGCTGTTGTTACATTCCCAAATAATATGATCTAGAGTGCCCCATCTCCCACATGTTATGCAATGTAGATCCTTTTCATCTTTTGAAATTGTTGCATATACCCAAAAGGGACTATGATTGCCCCCTTGTAGCCTCCTCCATGCAATTGCCTCCTCGTTTCCGAGGGAACGGTCTGGCGGCGGATAGACCCTTCTGCTTAGTTTATAGTGCTCTGTAACCTCTTTATACGAGATTAGGCTATCTTTTATATCCATGCAAGAGGGCTGCTCGGCAGCCGCCCGGTGATAGAGAGCTCGGGCAAACTCGTGAGCAGCCTCATTCCCTGCGATGGATTCATGGGCTGGTATCCATATGATTTCCACATTGCGCTCAAGCGGCCTCGATTCGAGGACTCGTTTAGCTTCTTCTGATATTCTTCCCTTCCCAAAATTTCTGACCGCATTTTTGCTATCGCATAGTATGAATTTAGCCTTGGTACCGACACATGCGAGCGCTACTGCCAATTCCTCCGCCGCGTTGGCGTCTCTCGTGCGGCTTGAAGCCGATACTACAGGTGCTCCTGTTCCGTCGACTACTGCGGATACGGCTGCTCCTTGCCGTCCACATGCAGCATCTACGTAGGCCACTTGTTCTGCTGGTTGTTCTCCCATTCTTTTCTCGTAGGCTCTGGCTCTATGCCCGCGCCTCTCTTTGTTATATTCGGGGTGCATATTTTTTGGCATAGGCGGGACGCGTATCCTGGCTCTTATCTCTTCCGGGATATCCACTGTCTTATGAGCAGTGTATCCCGGTTTGATGTCTATCCATTCTAGTATTTTTCTTCCTGTTTCAGATTGGCTAAGTCGCTCCAGCTGAGCTATTCTAACTCCCTCAGCTAGCTCGGCCCATCTGTTGTGGATACCCATTTTCTCAAGACGTTCCGTTGATGTGGATATGGGAAGTCCCAGGGCCCTCTTGGCACATTTCCTCAGTATCCTGTCTAGTTTATCTATGTTCTCTTTGTTCATATTTAAGTACGGCGTTGCATAGCAGATTCTGCTTGTTATGTACGCCTGTGGTATTCTTAGGAGGCTTCTCTCTTTTAGGCCTCTCCCTTTTACTGCTATCCTTCTGAATATGCCTTGCACTTGATCCGCATATGTTGCTAATTTCTTAATGGTATTGGTATTGTTGCCTTTATGATTGATAACCATACCCAGGACCCTCATCTCCTCGACCTGCGGCACCTCTAGGCCATCTACTACCACTCTGATGTTTATTGGCTTTTTGTCTCTGCTGTTGGTGTTGTACCTAGAGAGCTCCGACTTCTGCGGTGAGCATGCTAGTCCTCTGTCGGCTGCATACTTCACCACGGCGTCTGCAGCTCTCTGCAGGCTCCACTCAATTTCTGCATCACTTCCATTGTTCATCCAGATGTTAATATCGTCAGCATACATGCTGAACTTTATTCCAGAGATCTCATTCAGCTTAGCTGGGAGACCTCTCATTGCTATGTTGAATAGAAATGGAGATAACACGGCACCTTGAGGGGTTCCTTTGCTTCCTAGCCTTATGCTGGGAGACTCTGCGTCCTGAAATTTAATCACCGCCCTTCTGCCCTGAAGAAAGTTCTTAATGTAATTGTATGCTCTTTTGCCTACGTTTACTTCCTCAAGACCTTTTAGTACCGCGTCATGTCTGATATTATCGAAGGCCTTCGTGAGGTCTAGGCCTAGGATCACCTTAGAGTCTAGCCCTTTCTGTCTTAGTCTGAGCATTATGTCCTGCGTGCTGAGCTTAGGTCTGAAGCCTACCATCTCATGCGGCCATAGGTTTTCATCCTCCATGTATTTTGTTAATCTCGCTTGCACTATGTGTTCCATGAGCTTCCCCACACATGATGTCAGAGAGATTGGTCTTAGGTTTTCTAACTTTGGTTCTTTCCCCGGCTTAGGAATGAGAATCACTTCTGCCTTTTTCCATTCGTCTAGTAATTTACTTTCTTTCCATACTTTGTTTATGTATCGTGTGATTGCTTCCACCGAGCCTTCATCTAGATTTCTAAGCATGACATTTGATATCTAAGATCCAGAGGCCGAGCGAGTTCTTAACCCCGCAATAGCTGCTCTGACTTCTGCTACCGTGATATCTGCATCTAGTTTGCCATTCTCTGGACCCCCATATTCCGCTTGTTTAATTTCTGTTGTTTCTCCTATGTATATTTCTTTGAGACTCTCCATTAGTTGCTTATCCGTCCCATGGAAAGCGTGTCTCGCCTTCACTTGGTTGATGCTAGCTGTCTGTTTTGATTTGTTCGGGTCTAGGAGGTGCCTCAGTAGGTTCCACATTTTGGCTAAGCTCATATTCCTATCCATTTCGTCACACGTGCTGCACCAGTTTTGCTCGTTAAGTTTTATCGCGTAGGTTTCCATGTCTTTCATATGCCTGGCTAGCGTTCTTCTTAGGTTTCTGTTCCTTTTTTGGGATTTCAGTTTTTTTTTCAAGTCTCTCCTTCTCCTTCCACATACTCATTAGTTTGCTGTCCATTATTTCCGGCGTGTCTTCCCCTTTGGCAGCCATTTCCGCGCTCTTAGCATCCTCTCTAAGCTGTTTAGCCCAGGTATTTATATCCTCAATTTCTTCAATTCCGTGGTCTCCCCGAATTGCTCGGAATTTATCCCACTCCGTTATTTTGGTCTTTTTGATCTTCCTCAGTTTCACCCCTTCTCCCACTTTGGTGGCTATTATGTAGTGATTACTGCCCAGGTTCTCCATGGTGTTGCTCCACTCGACTTTACTAGCATTTTTACTGAAAGTGAGGTCTGGCGCCGTGTCTCTGGTTACACTGCCGCCGACTCTAGTGGGCGCACACGGGTCTGTGTGTAAGGTTAAGCTAAGAGTATGGGACTCTTCCAGGATAAGTCTACCTTTTAGGTCCTGCCTTACATGCCCCCACTCCTGATGCGCCGCATTAAAGTCTCCCACTATCACCAGCGGGTTCAACCTGGCCAATTTGATGGCTTTCTTGAATATCGTTCCGAATTTGGTTTTCTTTTGTCTTGGGCTGTTATAAATGTTAAGCAAAAAGATACTTTTTGCTTTCTTCCGCCCTGTTATCATTTCTACCAAGACTGCTTCTATGCTTCCAGTGCTAACATCGTGCTCTGAGGTTGCTATGTTTCTCTTGACCAGCGTGGCCACCCTGCATTTTTCTCCCAGATTGCTGCAAAAACTTTGGTATCCGGTCAATTTGACTTGATAACCTCCGGTCTGCAGTGGTGCCCTTTTGCGTCGGTACCCCCGGCAATTCCATTGCCATATGGTAGCGTTCTCTTTCTTATTTCGGTTCTTGTCCATTGTTGGAGTATACTATTTGTCCTAGTTTCGTCATCCTATCAGCGGTGCCGCTTAGCGCCACAAGGATTTGGTCTATCGACCCCTTTATGTCGCCCAAGGCGTTAAACCTGTTATTAATTTCTTGCATTTGTGCATCTATTCGTCCCTCTAGCTGTGTAAACCGCGTGTTTAGTTCTTCTACTCGCGTTTCTAGCTTTTCAATTTTGCTGCCGAATCTGCTTGTTAGTTTCCTAGTTTCCAAGTTCCAAGATGGGCTGGGTGGGATTCGAACCAGGGTCTCCGGAGTGTGAGACGGAGACGCTACCACTCAGCCACGAGTTCGATGCTTGAAAGCGGTACAAAAGCGCTTCTAGTGAATGCGGTGTTGCCTTAGAAACATGCCGTAGAACGTTATACTGCAGTGTATATCGGTAATTATGAGCATGTTACTTACAGAAGTCGCAGTTACACGAGTAGCGAAGTACGTTTCCGCTGCATTTCTTCTGCGCTCTGCGCACATGCAGAGCCATCTTGCGGCAAACACAGAAGAACCCCTCCTCGCAATGTGCGGCGCTGCCCCGACACGTGGCGCGCCACTCGCCCCTGACGTTTCGCCGTGCACCCTCACAGGTTGTAGAATCAAGCGTCTTTCCTTTCTTTAGATCACTATCTTCGCTCACCCGCTTCTCCCCTTCGGGCCGCGCGGGTACCGGTGCGAGGATGCCTTAATACCCTTGCGTTTAGTAAGTTTTCTCGACGAGGTGCAATAACGCTATCGCGTTCCACTCTTGAAGGCGAAGCTTAAGCGTCCTCCATATTTTTTTTCTGCACTTGCTGTCGCCCAGCATGTGGTCTCCCCCGCATAGTTGGCATACGGGGGTACACGTGTGTCCTTGCTCCGGGTCTTCTTTCCCGCATCCGCGACACTTTATTTTCGTCGGGTCCGGGCATACGTCGGCTCGGTGTCCGAGTCGGCCACACGTCACACACACCTCCAGCTTCTTCTATCTCCAGCATCTTTTAAATGATCCCAAGCACTTTACCAGGTCAGGCACCTCGCTCCCCTCGAATAGAATCAGTCAAGGCAAGTTCAAGCCCAAACTGGGAAAAAGGCTGGCGAAGAGAGCGGTGGAGAGGAAAATGATTAATCTACCAAGCGGCGCTATAAAGCTGCCCCTCAGACCGAGGGGCGGCATTACGGCGAATTGGGGAAACATAGAAGAAGCAGAAGTTGCTGGCGCGTTAGCGCAAGAAGCTGGAGTCTACCTCAAGGTACTCATGAGAGAGGACGTGGTCTCAATTAATATGACACAACAAACCATCCTCGTAGCGTCAGCAAACGAGGAAAGGGCAGTGAAGTACCAAGGAGGTAAGAAACTGGTGATCAGAGGGAAGACCGTGGAGGTGAACAACCATGCACCGATGCCGGAAGACGCCGGAAAAGGAGTCATCCACGGAATTCCCATGACCATGAGCATGGAACTGATCAGAGAGACGCTGGATTGCGACGCTAACCCACCGATATTAGGCGCACGGAGACTCGGGGACTCCGGCTCGCTCCAGCATAGCTGCAATTGAATGACGTCACAGCGGCCACGTGACTAGACAGGTGAACGCACAGTTACCTCGCTTTCGGCTGCGCAGTTGGCTGGTTGGTTGCACAACTTTTATTTCCATCGGAAATGAGCGTCCTCTTTCCCGCCCCCGGCATGCGTGCCGGGGAAGACGGGGAGTCGTGCGCCCGCGTATTAGAGGCTGGCAGGTAGCCCTTGGCTTGTTGCGGCCTCTTTCGCCAGATGAACCACTAGGTCAGAACTTCGCAGCAGGGTATCCCAGGCTTCTCTACTTGTTATATTAACGCGGTAGCGTTTTAACGCGGTAGCGTTAAGGAGCTCGTGTCGCAGAAAAGCCGGTGTCGTCGGCGTCCAGTGAGCGATAAATCCCGGCATGCACTTCATAAATAAAAAGCAAGTTCCAAGATGGGCTGCGTGGGAATCGAACCAGGGTCTCCGGAGTGTGAGACGGAGACGCTACCACTCAGCCACGAGTTTTTTTTCTTCTTTATTTCCTGGCTTTGGTTCATACCATATGTTCCAATATGTACTTTGTTTTGTGTCACTCAGCCACGAGTTCGATGCTTGAAAGCGGTACAAAAGCGCTTCTAGTGAATGCGGTGTTACCTTAGAAACATGCCGTAGAACGTTATACTGCAGTGTATATCGGTAATTATGAGCATGTTACTTACAGAAGTCGCAGTTACACGAGTAGCGAAGTACGTTTCCGCTGCATTTCTTCTGCGCTCTGCGCACATGCAGAGCCATCTTGCAGCAAACACAGAAGAACCCCTCCTCGCAATGTGCGGCGCTGCCCCGACACGTGGCGCGCCACTCGCCCCTGACGTTTCGCCGTGCACCCTCACAGGTTGTAGAATCAAGCGTCTTTCCTTTCTTTAGATCACTATCTTCGCTCACCCGCTTCTCCCCTTCGGGCCGCGCGGGTACCGGTGCGAGGATGCCCCAATACCCTTGCGTTTAGTAAGTTTTCTCGACGAGGTGCAATAACGCTATCGCGTTCCACTCTTGAAGGCGAAGCTTAAGCGTCCTCCAAATTTTTTTGTCCTATCCCTGGAGACTATGCTCCGCCGAGTGACGTCATTGCTACCGCGTTGTTTCCCCCTGCTTGATTGATTTAGTGATAAACATTACCTTCAAATTCGGGGTTAGGGTAGTGGGTTAGGAAAGAGTTGGTGAGGGAGCAATAGTCGGCGCAGTCCTTGGTCCAGGTGTCTGTTGGCCAAAGCTGCGGCCTTGGTTTGCTGCACCAGCATGAGCTGACGCTCTGCATCTCAGGCTGCTTGAGAATAATATAATAATAATTGGTTCAAGGAAGGGAAAAGCGCAGTATCTGCCCCACTTGTTTTGTGGACACCTGAACTGCGCTGTAAAGGAAGGTAGGAAGGAGGAAGTGAAAGTGAATAGAGTGAATTAAATGCTGTAGTGGAAGGCTGCGGAGTAATTTTGACCACCTGGGGATCTTTAACGTGCGCTGACATCGCACAGCACGCGGACGCCTCTTCGTTTCGCCTCCATAGAAACGCAGCCGCCGGTGATCGGGATCGAACACGGGTATTCCGGCACAGCTTGAAGGTACCCCCAATTTTCAGGACTAGGGATATCTACTTTAGGCACTATGGGGCTTGTCCTAAATCCAAATAATATGTGGTATAATGTAGCAGTGTCTGCAACAGACATGGGGGTCGGAGCGGGTGGCTGTTCCAAGCCCTACGGAACTGGTACTGGTAGATCAACGCGCTTGCGGCGATGGCTAGCATGCCACCAAATTTTTATCTGTTGTACACCGTCATTGTACCCGCCACCGCATCGGTGGTGGGCGACGGCTGTTGCGACGCGCGTCTTTCTCTCCCTCTTCTTTTTCTTCTCTATTTTCTCTTCTGTGCGCACGAGGCAGCGGAGGTGGGCCCCGCCGGGGTGGTGCAGTGGTAAGACGCCCGACCACTTACGGCGCGGTCAAAGTGTCCACAGAACAAGTGTGACAGATACTGCGCCTTTCCTTTCCAGTCAGCCAATTATTATTATTATTATTATTATTATTATTATTATTATTATTATTATTATTATTATTATTATTATTATTATTATTATTATTATTATTATTATTATTATTAGTATTATTATTATTATTATTATTATTATAAAAATTCTGAAAACAAAACCGCGGATTGAAGAGTGGGTGTTAAAGATTCTATCGCTGCACCACTCACAGCTTTGTTGTTGTCGTAGCTGTAGAAAGAAAGGAAAGAAAATGCACGGGCCTGCTACTGGCTCTGTATCTGAGCCACCTCCGCTGCCTCGTGTTGCCCCGCCGGGGTGGTGCAGTGGTAAGACGCCCGACTACTGTGCCGGAGTTCCCGGGTTCGAACCCGACCACGGCGGCTGCATTTCGATGGAGGCGAAACGAAGAGGCGTCCGTGTGCTGTGCGATGTCAGCGCACGTTAAAGATCCCCAGGTGGTCGAAATTACTCCGTAGCCCTCCACTACGGCTCCCCTTTCTCTCTATCCACTTTCACTCCCACCTTCATCCCTTCCCTTACGGCGCGGTTCAGGTGTCCACAGAGCAAGTGTGACAGATACTGCGCCTTTCCCTTCCTATGAACCAACCAACCGCTGCCTCGTGCGGACAGAAAAGAAAATAGAGAAGAAAGAAAAAGAAGGGGGGGAGAAAGAGCGCACCGCAACAGCCGTCATCCACCACTGAAGCGGTGGCGGGTACAATGACGGCCTACAACAGATAAACATTCGGTGGCTGGCTAGCTCCCGCTGCAAGCGGCGTTGACCCACCGTCCCAGCCCCGTAGGGCGAGGAACAGCCACCTTTCTCAACTCTCAGCGCACGTTAAAGGTCCCCAGATGGTCGAAATTACTCCGTAGCCCTCCACTACGACTCCCCTTTCTCTTTTTCCACTTTCGCTGCAATATTCTCCCCTTCCCTTACGGCGCGGTTCATGTGTCTAGAGATTTTATTTAAATTATCAGTAGCATCAGTAAATACTTTGGACACAAATAAGCACATGGTCTATATTAAGGCGAAAGCCTTTCTAGTGTCATGGAATGAAATCCCGTGTGCAAGAGTTGTGCGCGAGATGTGTGAGGGATTTGTGCATCGGATCTGCACGCTGATGTGTCACTTGTCAATCATCCTGACGACACCATAAAAAAATAAAAATGCTGTCTCCACCGAGAATCGAACCTCCATCCCTCAGATCCCTAGCCGAGCGCATCGTGAAGCGCACATCATAATTCTCCTTGTCTATCGTGAGGGTTATAGTAGCGGCGACAATGACGCTACAATTAGTGATAATGACAAGGATGAAAGTAGCAATGATAATGACGGTGCACTTAGTTGATAATGATAATGAGAGCAAACGTGATGCACCATGTGCAATAGCAAAGCCTAGGTGTTCGCATTTCTGCAGTGTAGATTCTACAGTGCTCTCCGAAATTTTCATGCTATAGCATTAAGGCCCAGTTTCCCAGATAATCCGCCATCGGCGTTTTCAGCGAAAAATCATGAACATGCGATTAGAAAGTGGCAGTTGATAGATGACATGGCCGGGAAATGATTGGTCGGCGGGTTGTGTGACGTCACGACACTACATGACAAGGTCGAGTTCGGATGAGCTACCAGTCTAGGGCACCTCATTGGGATGAGTTCGTCCAGCAGTTGTCTAACTATGACTGATGAGACCTGGCTCAAATATTGTATTGTGGTGGCGCGTACAGCATCGCGCGCTCCAAGGAAGAGAAGGAACAGACGCGCAGCGGCTGAAATAAATAAGTTGTGTCCTCGAAGAAAAAGAAAATCGATGTGGAAGAGGACGCTGCACCACAAGAGTCGCACTCAAAACGGATTTATTCCAGCTGCTGCGCGTCTGTTAATTCCCTTCTCCCTAGCAGCGGGCAAAGCTGAGCGCGACCCCACAACACGTCTCCTCCTAGTGAGTGAGTGAGTGAACTTTATTAATTGCTCGGAGATCTTTTTCTTCGCCTCTTCAACCGAGGCTGACGAGCGGTTGGCGCCCCCAGTCCAGGGCACCACTGGCTTTCGCCAGGAAAAGAAAATGCACGGGCCTGCTACTGGCTCTGTAGCTGAGTTAAGTTAAAGTTAAATTGGTTCACAGGAAGGGAAAGGCGCAGTAACTGTCACACTTGCTCTGTGGACACCCGAACCGCGCCGAAGGGAAGGGAGGAAGGTGGGAATGAAAGTGGAAAGAGAGAAAGAGGAGCCGTAGTGGAGGGCTACGGAGTAATTTCGACCACCTGGGGATCTTTAACGTGCGCTGACATCGCACAGCACACGGACGCCACTTCGTTTCGCCTCCAGCTGAGTCCCCTCGGCTGCCTCGTGCGGACAGAAGAGAAAATAGAGAAGAAAAAAAAGAGGAAGGAGAGAACGACGCGCGCCGCAACAACGGCCGTCGTCCACCATCACCTAAGCGGTGGTGGGTGCAATGACGGCCTACAACAGATAAAAATTCAGTGGCAGGCAAGCCTCCGCCGCAAGTGGCGGTGACCTACCTGCCCCTGCCCCATCAGGGGAGTCTCGTGTTGTTGTTGCGACTGCAGAAATAAGAAAAAGAAAATGCACGGGCCTGCTACTGGCTGCGTGATTCCGTTCTCTCCACGGTAGGGTCCTCTGAGCAGCGTCACCTGGCGACAGATAGCGGAAATATTGTAAAAATGAATAAGAGCACATTTAAAGTTTGCCGCGATCGTTGCCTCTGTGGCGCAATGGGATGTGACGATACCGTTGCCGATTTACCGTGCACCACACCGTGGAGGCCCCGGACAGGATGTCTTAAAGCGTGTGAAAAAGATGCCAGTTAGGCCTTCAGTTAAAACGTTCTTCTTTAAGCTACATTCCAACACATTACCTGTTAAAACCTGGTTACATGAAAGAGGCTTATTCGTTCCCAGGACAACAGACTGTCTCCTTTGCAAAAAACCAGAGACAATCGAGCACGTCTTTCTGGATTGCTGGGACCCAGTCTTTCACTGGGATGTTCTCCAGAGAACACTAATGAAAGACCTTCCGTTAGATCCGTATGGCATACGGTTCCTTCCAGTCGAGAGTGAGGGTATTCCTTTGGATTTAGTCATAGTCTTGGGCCTCCACAGCCTGTGGAAAACAAGGATGCAAGTGCAACATGCAGATGTCAACACGCTTTCTGTACGCGATAACTTTATCGAGAGTGTGCTGCTCCTTAGAGAAACGCACCGGGTGCTTTCTGATCCACCTGACTGGATCAGTGTGCTCGATGAACTGGCTGTCCTCAAGAAATTTTAAACCTTTAGTGACAGCCGAAGTCTGGTTGTTGCGAGTTTTACCATTAATGTGGATCTTTTTTGAATTGATGTGAACTCAAAACAGGCAATAAAGAAAAAAAAAAGAAAAGCCTCTGTGGCGCAATGGATTAACATTACTGACCTGAGCACTTAGCGAATTAAATGTATGTTCGAATCATGCGTTCGTAAATTTTTTTCAAAATCTGTTTTTTAAATTGTAATATCAATATAAGCTACTAATATCTTTCTGGAGGGTGTTCCCTTTAGGTTGCATCATGTATGTTTTTAATCCTTGATAGCCACAAAACCTGCCGTGAACACAGCCGCGAGACTACACAATGACAACGCTTACTCTATTTAATACTTTTCAACGTAATCATTTCCTGCCTTTAGTGAGTGTATGTTACCTTTAGGTTGCGTTCAGACACACCTCTCAGTAACAATCGCCGTTTAACCCGCTCAGAGGCAACCAGTGACGAGAAAGAAGTTGCGGGACCCTACCGTTGAGAAGACGGAATTACGCCTACTGGCTCTGTGGCTGAGCCACCTCCGCTGCCTCGTGCGGACAGAAGAGAAAATAAAGAAAGAAAAAGAAGAGAGAGAAAGACGCGCGTCGCAATTAACAGCCCCCGTGCGGCGCTAAACGTTGCCATGGGTTTTTGTTTGTACTAATACTGTACCCACTCCTGCTACATCTCGAATGCGATACAGCAGTATAAATAAGTAATTAATAATAATAATAATAATAATAATAATAATAATAATAATAATAATAATAATAATAATAATAATAATAATAATAATAATAATAATAATAATAATAATAATAATAATAATAATAATAATAATAATAATAATAATAATGGGAGGGTGAGATAAGAATCAAGCCCTTTGCGGTTCTTGAATCCTGAGTCACATACGCCACTCCTAAGCCACTGGGCAAATTTATACGGCTTGGTGTAAAGCGGGGCTTTATAATTATGTCGGATAATCTTTCACATAATGGAGTAGCTAAGGATTATATATTAATGAGTAGGTGAGAGATAACAGAGGCGCAAATTTAAGATTATTGATTAAGCTAGTGTCGGAGTGCATTTACGCGAACGCGAAACAGCACGCGTGTCACATAGCCTTAAAGGGAAATTTTAAGTGCTCCCTAAAAAATCTTGTTTTCGGATATGCATTACCTACGCCTAATTCGGAAAAAACTGCAGGAAAGGATAGCTTCCCTTCCAAATAACGACACCTGCGCAATGGCAATTACATGTAAGTGTGTGGACGGTTCCTGCTCACAAAATGTGCAGCATAACCCACTCCGTATGCAACAGTAGGCATAGCAAGTTCCACTGAGTCGCAGCAAGAAGTCGTTACCAAAACCAATGAAACGCACAAAGCAGTTCTTTACGTTCGCCTTTTTTGCACTGCACGAATGTCTAACAGACAAAGCACGCTTTACAGGGGTACAGTGTGCCCCGCGAGTCTACAGTTGAATTATGTTAGAATGGAATTTTTTTTTTGTTTATTTACAAGCAGCATGCAATAAACATTTAAACCAATTGCTATTCTGTCTTGTTCTTTAAGCATTTGTGATGCAAACTGCAAGCTTGAATTCAAGCACTGTGCACTGCTATTGTAGCATGTACATAGGTGCGCAAATGTTTTAACCGTACTGTGCGCAAATACATCGCCAGATAGGGTTCCCTAAAACTTGCACACATTTTTTCAGCTTAATATGCACAGGCGAGAATAGGTTAGGTGTAAATAAAACACTGAGGTAATTCTCAAAAATATACAAAGCTTGAGCAGAGGACGTACTTATGTTAAATTGAATTTTAAGCGACTCCTAATAAATGTTCCTTACCCAACCAAACGCATTCCGAGAAAAAAGTTAATTTCTCTTTTGAAGAAAGAATGCACAGGAAAGTTATCCTTACGTCAATGTGAACTTAAACGACAGCTGAGGAGATGCGAAATGCTAATGCGAATTCAAACTGTTTAACAGCTGCGAGTAAGGTACGGTGTTAGACCCCCCGGCTCATTAAACACATACACTTCTTAGCCTGCAATCCGCAATATATATATATATATATATATATATATATATATATATATATATATATATATATATATATATATATATATATATATATATATATATATATTGTGAGCCTTCCGTGGATGTTCTTTAATTTGTACATGCCATGATCTTCCTCTTTCATTTGTACATACCATCATCATCGTCCCGCGGCGCCGGCTCCGGCACGCGCCTGGGTTTTGTCACCGGATTAAAAACGCTAGACAAGGCATCGCTGGCCTTGCCGTCACGACCTTGCCGTCTCAACCTAGCCTTCTTTTACAAGTGGTGGAGGTCGAATTCGATCCCCTTGCTGCCTCTCGCTGGAGCTACGTTCCGGTCGCCGTTTGGCAACTACAACCATAGCCATGTCCACCGAGAGCAATCCCGACCCGGCCGGACCCTCTACCTCAGCTGCACCGATGCCTCCGACTCTGCCCACACGTCAACGTGACCCACCGCTGTTCGCTGGTCGTCGTGACGAAGACGTGGATGACTGGCTGGACACATATGAACGCTGCAGTGCCTATAACCGGTGGGACGATGCTTTAAAATTCCTCAACGTTTCGTTCTATCTAATTGAGGTCGCCAGAAACTGGTTCATTAATCGCGAACCCCACACTACTAACTGGACCACTTTCAAACAGCAATTCCGCCAATACTTCGCCGACCCGGCAGTTCGGTCTGAGATCGCGAGAAACAAGCTCGCTTCCCGCCTTCAAGGTCCCGATGAATCATATGCGTCTTACATAGAGGCTGTTCTTGCACTTTGTCGGCGCATTAGCCCCACCATGACGGAACCTGAACGTGTGCACCACGTCTTAAAAGGGATCAATGCTATGGCATATCACACCTTAGTTGCCCAGAATCCTTCAAGTGTTGATTCAATTATTACGACCTGTCAACGCCTCGACCAGCTGCAGTCCTCTCGATTACAGCCCGGCTTCGCAACTGGTCCGACCTCTGCTGACCTTGATCTGCGGGCAATGATACGAGCAATCATCCGCGAGGAGCTTCAAGCCCTTAATCCTTTCTGTCGACATGGCTGCGATCATTCTTCCGCACCTCCTAATGACGCCGTTCTCCGTAACATGATTAAAGAAGCGTTAGCTACCATCAGCCGCCCTATGACAACCGAACCTTCTGCAAACCGCCCAGCGCCGACCTACGCGCACGTCGCTGCATCCTCCCCTTCTTTGGTTCCCCCGCCCCAACCAGCACCAACATACAATCACGTCAATGCAATGGCGATGGCTCAACCTACACAACCCAATTACGCACCTTGGCGTCCCCCCCGACCAGTCTGCTATTACTGTGGTATTAGAGGACATATATCCCGCTTCTGTCGTCGCCGCCTCCAGAACGAGCGCCGTGGTTACGACACCTTCGAATGCGACATGCCTTCAACCTCATATTATCAACGGCGGTCTATTTCAAGCCCACCTCGACGATCCTCCCCTCCTCCAGTATCTTCCTCTGAGCCTCGTGGGAACCATGTATCCCGACGCCGATCCACATCCCCATACCGCCGCTCAGTTTCCCCTCTCCGCCCCGCAACCGTTCTCCCTGTCCGCCATCCGGAAAACTAAGTGTTGCAGTTTCCGGAGGTCAAACTGCACTCTGCGAACTAACTAAAAGTCCTCCTGATCGCCCGTATAACGTGATTGCTGTTATCGCTGAAGGTTTACCGGTTGAAGCTTTGATTGATACAGGGGCTGCAATTTCTGTCATTCACGCTGATTTGTGCTACCGTTTGCGAAAAGTGACAACCCCATATGATGGGCCTGAACTCCGTGGAGCCAATGACGTCCCTTTGCGCCCTTCAGCGAAGTGCACCGTACGAGTTGTTATCGACGGAATCCGCCATCATGTGCAGTTTGCTGTGCTCTCACCTTGTGCGCATCTCATGATTTTCGGATGGGATTTTTTGTCAACCGCTTCAGCGTTAATTTCTTGTGGTGACCGTGTTATCCATATGACAGACAGCGATTTTTCATCTGACTTTTCTGAACGACATCATCCCCTCGTTGCCGCCGCTGATACTGTTTTGCCTCCTCAGTGCGAAAAACTGCTTACTGTTGTTTCTGACCACATCACTGACGGGGACGTACTCATTGCACCATCATATAGTCATCTTCCACGCGGCATCGCCTTCCCGTCAAGTCTTGTCCGGTTCCAGAACGGCTCAGCGACAGTAGTGGCCACTAACACTTCACATGAATCCCTCGTGCTCCCAAAAGGAACTTCTCTGAATTGTATGGTGGATGCTCAACCTTTTTCCCTGATGGTGCTCACCGCCCCTCCGCCTCAGCAACGTGTTTCGACAGACGTCTCTCTTTCTGTTCTCGCAAAGACTATTAATCCTAAACTCCCGCCGAACCAACGCCAAGAACTGCTGACATTGCTTCGACACCACCAAGCCATTTTTGATGCCACTTCCACACCTCTGGGACGGACTAGCGTTGCACACCATCGCATCATTACTGAAGGTAACTCTATCATTCGCCGACGGCCTTATCGGGTTTCCCTCTCTGAACGAAAAGTAATTGAAGAAAATGTAAATGACATGCTCCATCGCAATATAATTCGTCCTTCAACAAGCCCGTGGTCCTCCCCAGTAGTGCTAGTTAAAAAAAAGGACGGCTCGGTACGCTTTTGTGTTGACTACCGCGCACTCAACAAAATTACCCGCAAAGATGTATATCCGATGCCGCGAATCGATGACGCCCTTGACTCCCTCCAAGGCTCCGAATATTTCTCGACCTTGGACCTTCGCTCAGGTTATTGGCAAATACCTATGCACGAGGACGACAAAGAAAAAACCGCTTTCGCAACACCCGATGGCCTTTACGAATTTAACGTTATGCCTTTCGGACTTTGTAACGCACCAGCGACATTTGAAAGAATGATCGACACTGTACTTCGTGGCCTAAAATGGAGAACCTGTTTGTGTTACTTGGACGACATTGTTATCTTTTCGGCAACCTTTAATGACCATCTCACGCGCCTGAATGAAGTCCTCACCTGTCTCGCTTCGGCAGGCCTTCAGCTCAACACCAAGAAGTGCCACTTTGCACAGAAGGAAATTAGAATATTGGGACATCTGGTCAGCCATGACGGCATTCGCCCTGATCCTGAAAAAATAATCGCGGTCTTGAACTTTGCTCGTCCACAACGGACTACAGATTTGCGCAGTTTCCTCGGCCTCGCGTCCTATTTCCGGCGTTTTATAAGGCATTTTGCAACTATTGCTGCACCACTTCATGAGCTACTAAAAGCACGCAGCCCTTTCGTGTGGACTGAGCAGTGCGAAACTGCTTTTAATGACCTCAAGCACGCCCTCACATCAGATCCTGTTCTTGGCCACTTCAGTGACAGCGCTCCAACTATCCTGCACACCGATGCCAGTGGTCACGGTCTTGGCGCTGTACTTCTGCAGCGTGATGCAACATCGCGTGAGAAAGTGATTGCCTTTGCCAGTCGGACTCTCACTCCAGCTGAGAAAAACTACACCATTACCGAGCAGGAGTGTCTTGCTGTCGTCTGGGCTGTCCAAAAATTTCGCCCTTACCTATACGGTCGGCACTTCACAGTTGTGACCGACCACCATGCTCTTTGCTGGTTGTCTTCACTCAAAAATTTGTCAGGCCGACTTGGCCGCTGGATTCTACGCCTGCAAGAATATCATTTCGACGTCACTTATAAATCTGGTCGCCAACACCAAGACGCCGACGCTCTCTCTCGCTGTCCCCTTTCGGAATCCACATGCTGCTTTTCTTCCCAATTCATTTCCACCTCTGACCAGAGCCGAGCATCTCTTTGCCCGACTTATATCACAACCGTTTGTTTTGACGACTCTGGGAACAAGCACGCTCTCCGCTCACAGCAATTAGCCGATGCCTACTGCCGTCCTATCATCGACCGCCTTATCGGCGCTTCGGACCCTCCCAATGCTAGGCTTCGCCGACAGCTTCGCAATTTCAAGCTCGAAGATGGCATCTTACTCCGCTACGTGTATTGCCCTGATGGAACTCGCTGGATCCCAGTCGCGCCGCGTGTGCTTCGCCCACGTATACCGGCGGCTCTCCACGATGACGCTACTGCAGGTCACCTTGGTTTTGACAAAACCTACGACCGCGTGAGAAAACGATTCTTTTGGCCTGGCTTATCTTCTACCGTTGCCAAATACGTCGCATCCTGCCCTCTGTGCCAACGTCGCAAACGGCTGACTTCTTCGCCCGCTGGCCTTCTACAACCTCTTCCTTGTCCCTCCACGCCATTCGACGTAGTCGGCATCGACTTATATGGTCCCCTACCTCTCTCCGATGGGGGTAACCATTGGATTATAACAGCTGTCGACCACCTCACACGCTACGCTGAGACAGCACCTGTACCGACTGGTTCCGCTGAAGAAGTAGCAAATTTCTTTTTGCGATCAATTGTATTGCGTCATGGCGCTCCTCGGGTGCTCCTAAGTGACCGCGGTACAGCCTTCTTATCGAAAGTCGTTGCCGAAGTTCTTCACGCCTCATCCACCCTTCATAAGACAACCTCAAGCTACCATCCCCAGACTAACGGTCTGACTGAGCGATTTCATCGCACCTTGTCGGACATGATATCAATGTACATCACACCAGATCATCGAAATTGGGACACTATTCTACCATTCGTCACATTCGCCTATAATACAGCAGTACAGCGAACTACCGGTTACTCACCATTTTTCCTTGTTTACGGCCGTCCTCCCACTACAATTCTCGACGCTTCCTTCTTCTCTACGCCTGACTACTCCACATCAGTACCTACCCATTTTTTATCTCGTGTGGCCAGATGCCGTCATCTTGCCCGCGTCAACACGGCAGCGTGCCAGGAAGTCCGCAAAACTCGCTATGATTCTACACATCGAGTGGTCTCTTTTCGTCCTGGGGACGAAGTACTGCTTTACACACCATTGCGCAGCGCTGGCCTTAGTGACAAATTCCACCACCGCTACGTAGGTCCCTATGAGGTCATAAGCCAAACTTCTCCAGTGAACTACAAAGTGACGCCTGTTGATCCCCCAGCTGATCGACGCCACCATGGAACTGAAATTGTTCATGTGTCTCGCCTGAAACCGTTTGTGCGCCGCGATGCATCGGTTAGGTAGGAGCGGCCAGGCTGGCCGCTTCCGACCCCCCGGGCAGATTGTGTGAGCCTTCCGTGGATGTTCTTTAATTTGTACATGCCATGATCTTCCTCTTTCATTTGTACATACCATCATCATCGTCCCGCGGCGCCGGCTCCGGCACGCGCCTGGGTTTTGTCACCGGATTAAAAACGCTAGACAAGGCATCGCTGGCCTTGCCGTCACGACCTTGCCGTCTCAACCTAGCCTTCTTTTACAATATATATATATATATATATATATATATATATATATATATATATATATATATATATATATATATATATATATATATATATATATATATTTATATATATATATATATATATATATATATATATATATATATATATATATATATATATATATATATATATATATTAGTAAATTTTGTCTCACGCTAGAAATATATTTTTAAACTTCACAACCAGCGTCACTGGTCGGCACTTCCAAATCGTACTTTCACTGCATAGCATTTGTGCGGCGCCGACCTTTTCTAAGGACGTATGTTTACTTTAGCTGCTTCCCAAGCCAACTCTTTCTCAATCAGTTGATGCCACAAAAAACATCTTGAACAATGCACTTTCAAAAGTTTGACACTAATTTTTAGCCTCGGCGTGGTCAGGAAAGCGAAGAAAGTATCGATGTAACGCCTATTCTGTGACAATTAGTCAACTTTGCAGACGCAAGAGAATCACGTGGTCATAATTCTTCTTCTGTCTCACAGCAGAATGAAATAATGGCTTAAACGGGCCCGCGGGCACGTATAGGAGGGTAACCTGCAAACAGGAAATTTCTCTACATTCGTCTTTGTTGCCTTTTGCTGTCTCATCTCCTCATCTGTTCAACGTTCGAAATTTCCATGTCGTGATGACTTGCGAAAACTGCTTCAAGCTGGCAAGTGCAGTTAGACTGAATATGTGTGTCACAGAGTACATGCTGACGCTGCACATTGAAGAAGCATGACGTCCGCATAATTTGCTTCAAAAAGGAGGCGCTACGGTTGGCACTTCGTGGCGACGATCAGGCTCTTGTATGACCCGTAAGAAACTCAGCTGCTTTATGTATGAAACAATTAATCAGCGCTATGCAAAATGTCTCTCGTCTCCCGCCTCCCCTTCCTAGACTAAGAACAGATATTGTTCAAGGTTTTCTTTCTTCACGCAAATGTATATTATTAAAATGCTATTACAGTGTAACAAAAAACAGTAATAGCGTATATGGTGATTTTACTGTCATTTTCGCGCAGAAAATATCATTCACCCACATTACTGGATCGAGAGTTTATAGGCACTCCGAAATTCAGCTGTGGCGAGTAGGTCTTACGCAATGAAAGCACAGTACGGCAGTGCCGAGCAGTGACACTGATTGTGCACTTGAAAAAAAAAAAAGAGAAAAATGATCGAGTCAGACAAAATTTACTCGAGTAAAAAGTCCTGGATTGTAAGCTGAGAATCTTGTGTGTTTATTGAGCTATGTCACGTATATCTATATCGATAGCCTTTATGCTTAATTTAGCTCTCAATTTAACAACATTATCACGTTTGACAGCTTTGAGACCGATTTTCCTAAAAAGTATTTCTTAAAAAAACTTAAATTATTTTTGGCATAAACTCTACCATACGACGAACAATTTAAAAATTTATTACGACTGAAAGACGAAAGAAGTTTGCAATAAAAACTGCTGAATACGCACAATATTTCGCTTTTTTATTGAACCAGGGAAACGCAGAAAAACCTTATATGGGGGCAGTTATGAAGTTACATTAAAGAACAACACATGTGCGATAATATAAAACAGAATTTGTTATTGTACCTGCTTTCTAACCTGATTTGCAAATATTTACTGCAAGCAGCTTTTGCGTGTTTGCGAAAACTTCTAAAGTCACTTACGTGAAGAAAAGAAAAAAAACATTTTTTTTTTTGCCAAATTATTTTTCTAAAACAGTAGTCATGCAATCGACAATAATTCCAATTTTTTTTTTTTTCAAAAGAATCCATGATGGCAGATTTTGAGGCCTGGGGCGTTTCGCATGCATTGACCCATTGAAATCAACCACGTCACGTGTTCTTGGAGCCGACCTATCAATCCGTATTTGCTGACAATGAAAGTTTGCGTTCTCTCACCGCGACATCCCTATCGGTGGCGTTGCAGAGAATGTGCCTCCATCGGAAGATGGCTGCATCGAGGCCCTCCTTGCGAAGCAGGCGCTCGCCACAGAGAGCCGACTTGCGCACGCGGTTCAGGTTGCACACGGTGACAGCGGGGAAGGTGGCCCGCGCAGGCTCATACACGGACAGCGTCACTATGTCCTCGAAGCGCAGGTAGTCGGCCACTACAGCGGCCAGGTCGTGCGCCATGAGCGTCGCCAGCGCCAGCCACACGAACAGCCAGCAGAGGCGCCGAAGTCTGGGCATGGGCGTCGGGCTCACCGCCCGACGGAGTCCGAGCAAAGCGCTTCGCTGCAGCGCTGACCTGGGTGCATCAGTTGCATCATATATAGATTTTTCCACCATGCACATGCCGAAGCTCAAGTACATGCTCTTTCTATTTACGCAGCAATTCAACGTAGATTAGGACGACGCCCATTGGGCATGGTGACAATGAAACGGCGCTCGACTACTGTGCCCAAAGAAGCGGGATCGAATCCCGGCCTCGGCGGCTGCGTTTCGATGGAGGCGAAACGGAGTGGCGTCCGTGTGCTATGCGATGTTAGTGCACGTTAAAGAACCCCAGGTGGTCGAAATTTCCGGAGTCCGCCACTACGGCGTCTCTCAAAGCCTGAGTCGCTTTGGGACGTTAAACCCCACAAACCAACCAACCAACTATGGTAATGGTATAGTGCGAGCGTTCTGCACTTGCTTGCACCAGGCTAAATAGTAAGTATCTTGACATCTTTGTTCGTACGCTAGAAAGACCTAGGGACCTTTCCATAAACTAGCCCAACGACCGTTGGCATTTTTAACGAAACCTTTCAAATGTTCCAGCAGGTTAATCTGACCTTTGAACTGATCCGAGGTCAAACAGGCGTTCTAGGAGAGAGAAGTTGCATAATGGAAGTTGAGGTTTGTAGAAAAATGTCTTCAGAAACAAAGCAAACTGTCGCTCGCGGCATGTGTCAGTAATTTTCATTACAGCGGTGATTGGCTAGACATTAACACTTTGTTATTATTTTTATGGATATAACCTGTAGGCCAAAAATAAAGGAAAAGTTCGTAGCTGCCAAGAAGATGTCATATAAAGGCTCGTTCTCCGATTTCATGCAAAACAAGCAAATCTGTTGCATTTTCAGCACGAAATCGAAACAAAGTGCCTGAGGTTCGCGCAAAAATTTAATACGAACGTGCTGTCCGTAGGTAGAGAGTTGCAATGTCTATGCCGCCCAATTCTAAACGCCTGCGCTATTGGATCAGGGCATGCACTTTCTTTTGCTATGAGAAAAAATAATGAGGATAGAGAAGAATTTTGTTTCGTTCAACATATCTCGAAACTTGTAAGTTCTAGAAATCGAAAAGATGACGTTTGCCGTTTGTTGCTGAAACCGGTTTTTCTTTAAATAAACTGCACCTTCTCGCAAAACGTCCATCGAATTATGCCGCGAAATTTGCGCTTCGTATTAGAATTCTTCATTTAAAATAATATTCATGGGGCCTTGATTTCTACATGCCCTTCAATAATAATAAACAAGGGACCCGTCGATTACATACATACATACATACATACATACATACATACATACATACATACATACATACATACATACATACATACATACATACATACATACATACATACATACATACATACATACATACATACATACATGCATGCATGCATACATACATACATACATACATACATACATACATACATACATACATACATACATACATACATACATACATACATACATGCATGCATGCATGCATGCATACATACATACATACATACATACATACATACATACATACATACATACATACATACATACATACATACATACATACATACATACATACATACATACATACATACATACATACATACATACATACATACATACATACATACATACATACACACACACATACATACATACATACATACATACATACATACATACATACATACATACATACATACATACATACATACATACATACATACATACATACATACATACATACATACATACATACATACATACATACATACATACATACATACATACATACATACATACATGAACTTTATTGCGAGAAATATACATGCAATATATAGCGGGTGCCCGCAGAAGCGCAAGCGCTTGTGGGCGGGCCACGGCAGTCACAGCGGTATGCATTCAATATAAAACGCTGATAGTACACAGTCAGTCAATGAAAAAATAATAAAAAAGCTGTTACAAATCATATTTAGTTTTCTTAGTACAATCAATAGATAAAAAGACACTAAACGTAATAAAATTTGCAAAAAAAAAACAAAAATAAAAAGAAAAAAACAGAATATAAATTACAAATAAGCTTATTAATATCTTTCTTCGCGACCTACAATCCACGCTTTCAGTACAGATTTTGTAGCCTTCATAGAATCGCAACCCAACACATCTTCCAGAAACATACTCTGTTTCCCATTATTTTTCTTTCATTTGGCGAGTGTTCGCTTTGCATGTGTCGTCACTTCTGGTCTGCTGCAGACGCGTTCTCCTGCCGCTTTTATCATGCCAGCGCCTGATGTACGTACGCAACAGACAAGCGACCAATATGGCGATGCCCACGGAGTCCTCGTTGTAAAAGTGTACACACTACAGCAGCAGAAAATATCCGAGGTCTTAACCTGGTTAGAGCGATGAGGATCAGCCACGAGCGAGAGGCGCAGAGCTCTTGGCTCTTCTTTGTCTTCTTAGGAATTTTCATTTTTCTCATGGCTCGTTACTCCCTTTTGTTCGGTTACACCAACCACAAATACGACGTCGCTCAACTGCTGATTGGGCGCATAAGAGCGTCGTTCTAAATCTAGAATCCTCGACGTGGAAGGAAACGCCACCTTCGCTGCTTCTCGCGGTGATGGCGGATATGTTGAAGGACGCATTCTGGTGCCCTTACAGAGTACTTCTATACTCGAGAAAAAATCCCGACCGTGCTGAAAATGTGCAACACCTTAATGCTGATGATTGTACTACCGGTCGCTTCTGATAAATATTTTATATGTCGCAAGCAAAGCCGTATCCATGTTCAAAATAGGTGCACCACTTTCATCCCTCCACAGATTGCGTTCCTGGCGCTGCCAAGAGATTCTCGCTTTGAAAATTTGCTGTCGTTCTGACGCACCGGAAGTTTTTCGTGCAGCGAGGCCTTGGCAGGCATCTGTGTAAGGAGAAACGAATAGCCAAACCTTCGTAGCGCATTGATCGGTCGCCTCAAACGCTGAATTTCGTGCCAAGGACGTGACCAAAGGGTCATAACACGCTGTAGGCGATTCTGACTCGTGGCGTAGAGCAGTCACAATATGGTGTAAATCGCTTTCATTAAGGACGAACAAAACCGGTAGAGCTTTCCGGTAGTGCCGGTCCTTGGTATGCCAACGTGACCAAGCGACTAGCAGAGCTGCAGGTATGCCGTTTAACCTCCTTGCAAAAAGAACTTCTGTAGGCGCACTTCAGACTGGCAGGACGAACAAGAACGACAGAGGAAATTCAGCGTGTGTATTGTTCGTTGCGCTACTTTGGCCTTTGCAAATGCAAGAAGAACCTACGCTAGTGGCCTGAACATGTGGTCAAGATGACCACATTATCTAACCTTTAAAAATGGTGTAACTGCTTTACTGCGGGTTGCAAAATCAAGAGCTAATAAAACATCCTCGAAACATACAGATTCAGTAACATTACTTGAATCGCCAAGAGCGGCAGCATTGACATTGCTTACCTTAGCAATAGCAGCAAAGACGACATGATGCTGCGGCTATGCTCCGTCCAGGCAGATCAGCTGCCCAATTCGATTAAAGGTCAAACTTGAAGAATGGCAGCCGAAAACCTCTGCATGCCCGCTGCAACTACGACGACTCTACCTTGTTGACCCGCCGGCATTCCCCTCTCCTGGAAACTAGGTGCACGCAATTCGACAAGTAGGCTCCAGTTTTTTCCCGAAGCTGCGCAAGCACGCACGGTAGGCGTCGCGGAGGTATCATGAATACTTAAGCAGGAACGAATCGGAAGTATAGTGTTCTGCAATAAGTGGCGTCAAATATACTCCACGAAGCGAGTGCTGGTCTGAGTCACGCAAGAAAGTGTTTCTTGACCATGTTCTACGTATGCAGGTACCCACAGAAGTTTTTGGGAACACAGAAGGCAATAAAAGGTTGAATTTCCTTCCGTTTCAACGCCCGGCCGAACAGCGAGGTATGCAACTACGAATTTTAACTGTCCTGACCACGACTTCCGTGCATGTTTCGAAACTTTTTGAGGACGGCTGTGCAAGCAGATAGAGGTTCAAAACTTGGTTACGGCCGAAACACATACGAGCTTTCTACACAGATAACTCATAATTTTGAAACCATGTATGCATGTGCATATTTGAATGCGTCTTCAAGACGGCCACGCTCATTTAATGTCTCGCCAGAGACCATTGTGGAATGAAATAAACAAAGATTCATAACCTCATTCATCTTCTACTCGCCGAGAACTCTGAAATAAGCAGTTGCAGATGACGGATCCTTACACATCAGTTTGCTGAGATTACATTGCAGGTAATATACGGGAAGCGTTACAGCTATTAAGACCGCAGTACCCGGCAAGCACGAAATAGTTCTAATGCGAAAGTTATAAAACGGTCGTCAGAGCCAAGAAACAGTCTATTTTGTTCCAGACTCCTGATTGGACCGCCAGGCCGTTACGTCACAAGAATACGTTACGTTACAAGAATAAAGCGCCTGCGATAAAAATCTACGCGGAAGGTGCAGCCATCCAAGAAGTGGAAACACTAAGAATCTTGGGAATGCTCATACAGTCAAACCAAAAAAACGACACACTAATTAAGAAACTGAAAAACACCGTGAACCAAATTTCCCTCCTCCTCAGACGAATCGCGAATAGGCGTGGAGGAGTTAAAGAAGCTGAGACCAGGAAACTAGTAGAAGCCTTCGTTCTTAGCAGAGTTATCTACTCTACACCATACGTCACCCTCACAGTTAGAGAAAGAGACGACCTGGATTCACTAATTAGGCAGTCCTATAAAATTGCGCTAAACCTCCCTCGTCATACCCCAAATGAAACACTACTAAAGTTAGGAATTCATAACACCTTAGCGGAAATGGTGGAAGCACACCTCACCGCACAGTACGAACGACTGTCAAGCACTGAAACGGGACGTTTCATCCTAAAAAAAGCCGGAATACAATATGAAGGGACCCGGGCCCAGACTTTGCCGATTCCAAGACACGTGCACGAGCAATTAATAGTCCGTCCTCTGCCTAAAAACATGCATCCAGAATATGATACGGACAGAAGAAGGGCTAGAGCACAAAAATTACACGAAAGATTTTCAGTACAGAAAGACACGGCGCACGTGGACGTGGCAGAACATGCGGACAGAGATGCCTTTTCCCTGGCAGTTGTCGATCATCGAGGTCCTCCCCTCGCATCGGCGACAATCAATAAAACAAAATTTCCGGAGGAGGCCGAAGAGGCTGCCATAGCTTTAGCCATTACCTCCACCACTGCCAAATACATCCTTAGCGACTCTAAAACTGCAATTCGAAATTTTGCAAAAGGAAGGGCCCACTCCGCAGCCATCAAAATCTTACAAAAAATCTCCCATACCCGCCTTATCACATTGATCTGGGTCCCTGCCCATTCGGACCATCCTGGGAACGAGGCAGCGCACCAATTTGCCCGAGGATTCGTAGTTAACCGGGAGGTGCGCTGCCCTGAGCTCAGGTCGGCTAGGGAGCGGATGACAACCTACAAAGAAATTACTACCCACTTCAAGAAAGAAAGACAAATCTTCCCAGAACCACATCGATCACTAAGTAAAACACAACAAGTCACCTGGCGCCAGCTTCAAACAGACACTTTCTTTAATCCGTACATGTACTCCATATGGTTCCCAGAGCAGTTCAGCCCTGTCTGTTCTCTCTGTGGACATCAAAAGGCAGACACACCACACATCCTATACTCATGTAATCAAGACAAGCCATCACAGAGTCTGCAGCTCTCTACCCAATCTCAGTGGGGGGCCGCGCTGCTCAGCTCCGACCCGGAGGTTCAACTCCGAGTCACGGAGCGAGCCGAAGAGGTCGCCGAACGACATCGTCGGTCGGCCACCTGGCGTCCGGCCTAGAAGAGGAGCCCACCGCGGGGACGGGAACGCCAACCCACCCCGCGCCTACGACCTCTTTTTTAATAAAGTTTACCTCCTCCTCCTCCTCCTCCTCGGCCCAGTGTGGGTAAGCATTGGGTAATCTTAGTGCAAAACCACTTCTTCAACCGGTCACATTCAAACAAGACTGTTGAGACTTGCGTATGCCGAGCTGGGACGAAAAAAAGGTCCAGTCAGCAGACTGGAAAACTGTCAGCCGCAGCTGATCGCCCCGCGTGCAGACTGCAACACACTCGATCTCGCACTGTGCATTGCACGACGCCGTCGTCTCCATGAACTTCCATCTGTGCACGAAAGCTTTCACATGTCCTACTCGGTTTAGGTGCGTTAAAATGCTGCCATTTTCTTTTTATTGCTGTTGTTTTGTTCGTAGGCAAAAAATCATCTTTGATCGTGCGTGACTATCGCGTCCACACGAGCTGTGCTGCCTGTCTCGCTATTTTGGATTGGATTGGAACCCATTCTTGTCAGCATTGAGCCGTATATAGGGAATCCAAGCTAGAATTTACTCCGCGACGCCAGCGCTCGGTTCCTGACGGAGCGGAGAGAAGGGGCAAAAACTACGCGTAGCCGCGGCCGCGACATCCCAAGGGATCCCCGCCGACCTCCTCTAAGCGAGCGCAACCGGTCCTTTGACTGGTCCCCTTTTTTTGGGCGCAATAAATGAGTTCACCACCACCGCGCATCGCGCGACCGTCTGCGGAGCCTGCGCAGCCAGCCTGCGCGGGAGCACGTGTCAGGCAAGGCCGCACGTGCACAGGCGCGCGCAAAGCCAGCGCTTTTCGCCAGTGGCGTTTCTAATTTTTGCTCTTTTTCGGTTCCCCGGTTGACAGAGAGACTGGTTGGAAGCGTGCTTTTTACCGGTTCTTTCAAAAGCAAGAAATTATGATTAACTGATAGACAGTCGTCACTGTGCGCCGCTTCAGGTCCTTAAAAACTATCACCGCGAACATTGTTTTTAAGGGCGCTTGTTAGCAGGCTCTGAGACATTAAAAAAACATGAACGCAGATTCGCTACTCGAAGGCGAGAGGCAAGCGACAGGTATTTTGAAGGGCCCGAGGCGGCATCTCTAGAGTAAATAATAATGCGGAAGCTCCGATGTATCTGTTCATGCTGTTTCGAGAATGAAGGGTTCAGCCTTCACGTGGAGAATCATTGATACGCGTGTACACAGCGACGAGTGCTCCGGGCGCCAGTTGGGGGAGCTTCCTTTCCATTTGTGACGGCTCACTTGGAAGGGGCCCATTCAACTCTTTGGGGACAGACGTTTTAGACAACCCCCATGTTAAGCTGCCTCCCCCATATACAGCGGAAGTTGCGGGATCTCCTGCCTCACATATAGAGCGAGACTCACGGGACCTCCCCACTTCCCTGAGCAGGCTTCGACATGACATTCTGGGCAGCGACCGCGCGTCCTTGAAGCGGGCACTGCGCAGCCAGCCGAAAGTATAAAAACCATTCCGCAGCACGCCCGCGGCAGTCCGCGGCAAGATCGCGTATGAGGACAGAACGATCGACATATCTGTTGTTTCAGGCGAACTCGGCATCGCCAGGGTCAGCGGTGTGAGATCCGTTACTATTTACCACTCAAGTTTACGAAAGAGCGCGCCGTAACTTAATCATTGTAGTTTTCCTTTTTTGCCCCCTTTCTTGGAATGCGACGGCGGCCAGAACGTGACAGGAGGAGGAGAGCGAATTAAGTGTCCCCAATAATGTAGCACCTTACACTGATAGGGCATGATAGGGGAATAATGTAGCAGGCAAAAGAAGCTTCCGCCGTTGCTTTCGCAATTCAACCTGGGTTAACCAGAGCTAAACCACAACTATTTTTTTTTCGGTCTCCACGGAGGTCGCTGGCGCACACATGATAGCGATGGATGGATGGAATGGATGGATGGAATGGATGGATGGAATGGATGGATGAAATGGATGGATGGAATGGATGGATAGAATGGATGGATGAAATATAGGAGCGTGCCCTTTGAAACGGGGAAGGCAAGCATAGCAGGCGTGGCAGTAATTCATGTGAGCAGATGAGATTAGGAAACTTGAAGTAGGGACAAATTGATGCATCTAACATAGGACCGAGTTACTAACTGGACGGATATGGGAGACGTCTTTGCCCTGCAGTAGGTGTAGTCAGGCTGATGATGATGGTGCGATGTTACAAAGGCAAAAGCAGTGGAGACTGCTGCTTTTGCGAAGTCGACGCAGACGGCTAGCAGCACAGCACATATTGTCAGCTGCAATAGCTTGATGCGATTGTAGACATCCGTTTCATAGCAGTTCGCAGTCATGAGACTTTCACATGGTTTAGCCAAATTTTTAGTAAATATGCATTGGGTAATAAAATCAGCATAGCGAGTTCGTTACATCAAGGTCAAGAGCCGCAACGCCTTCATACAGAGTTCACAAGCGCACTTCAAAGTTACCGGCGTTGGGATATTGAGAATCTTTGCAATATTGAAAAGTTCGTTCCATCCAACTTTAACACCACACCTGCAGCATAAACACATTTGTACCCTTTAAAAGGGCTAGAGTGTGCACAAGTAAACTTTGGTACATAACTCGTGCCTTGACAATGCACAAGTGGAGCAAAACGACAGCGTAAAGTATAGCTCAATGCTACCGCATTACAGTGCTATGAAATAAGGATTTTATTGACAAAACCTCAACATTACGAAGTTTGCGATTCAATAACTTTTTTTGCTTCAGTTTCTTGCTCGCACCCCTCGATTTAAAAGGGAAAAAATGAGTCAAACACTTTCTTCGTTCTAACTTGAAAGTATATCTTTTCTGCATCTTTTCATGTAGTATCGCATTTCATCCCGTGCAATTTATATCAAACTGAAAAAGCAATCTGAAAGCAATGTGGTCAGCGATTCACCCCCATTTACAGATGAAATGTGTGTTGTTTTTTTTTTCAGTAAAGACCGAAACGATGCGAAATTTTCCTCACACCAATTTAAAAGAAA
Source organism: Amblyomma maculatum (assembly GCF_055883805.1). Taxonomy (NCBI): domain Eukaryota; kingdom Metazoa; phylum Arthropoda; class Arachnida; order Ixodida; family Ixodidae; genus Amblyomma; species Amblyomma maculatum. Next base: position 77,498,706 of record NC_139347.1, read on the forward strand.
AAAGCTCTCTGACAACAAATGCTTCAATACAATCTCGAGATTGAAGGTTGGGCTTACGTTAGTCAGTTTTCTTGAAACGGTTTTTTTTGTTGACACCATTATTTTTGAAACGACAATCAGGTGACTATCAAGCTAATGTTTCCAAATTCCCCGAGTTTTCCAAGTTTTCCCCGAGTGACACAGTACTTAGTATTAACAGGCTAATATAATACCGCCTGGTGCTATCACTCTCCAGTAAGCACGTAAAAAAAAAAAAAAAAAAGAAATATATATATATATATATATATATATATATATATATATATATATATATATATATATATATATATATATATATATATATATATATATATATATATATATATACCGGGTGTCCCGGCTAACTTGAACCAAGGGTTACAAAATATTATATTTGAGGTAGGTCAGTGAAACTAGTTGCATACAACTACCAGCCTGCTTGCGCACTACAGGCAATTTTTTGTTTTGCAATTAGTTAATTGGCTAATTATGTTAATTTTTCTAATTTAATAAATATTCACCTTAGACCAGAAATGTGAATTGGAAAGTTGTAGAGCACCTTCAGAAACCCCCATTCCATTAATTGCGATAAAGAAAGTCTCGCGTGTATCTTTTTTTCCGGGCTCAAAAGAGAGCCTGCGAAATACAAATAATACCACGTGACTAGCGCATTTGAGCGCAGCGATCGTGGTGCTCTCAGTCGTGGTTTGAGCGAACGAAATCAGCTGCGGCCGTGACCCGATGGTCCCATTGCAGCGGCAGGCAGAAATGTTGGCGATGGTTGGAGCGAGCTCGAGCTCGCCTGTCGTCACCGCGATCTTGGCCAGGCCTGTGCACCGCAGCAGCCTACATCACGACAGGCGGATGACGATAAAGAACCGGCAAATGAAGGTGCAGCGCTAATTTTAGTCGAGTCACATGTCATCTCGCCCCTTTACCCAAGCCTGTATGCGCAGATTCAGTGGCTGATACCTTATCGCTGATCCGTTTGCCGTAAAGTTCGCTGATGGGAGAGAAGGAGGGTTTGTTAGAATCCCGGTGGTGTCGGCTCGCCGCTCTCGGTGCTACTTGCACCATCACGTGGGCCGGCTGTCGGACGCGGGCGAAGAAGCCATCGCAGGCATATCGGCCTGCCGCTTTAGCGGCGCTAAGGAGACACGGCCGCAGCTAATTTCGTTCGCTCAAACCACGACTGAGAGCACCACAATCGCGGCGCACAAATGCACTAGTCACGTGGTATTATTTGTATTTCGCGGGCTTTCTTTTGAGCCCAGAAAAAAAGATACACGTGAGACTTTCTTTATCGCAATTAATGGAATGGGGGTTTCTGAAGGTGCTCTACAAGTTTTCAATTCACATGTTTGGTCTAAAGCCGACATTTAATAAATTAGAAAAATTAACATAATTAGCTAATTAAGTGATTGCAAAACAAAAAATCGCCTGTAGTGCGCAAGGAGGCTGGCAGTTGAATGCAATTGGTTTCACTGACCTACCTCAAATGTATTATTTTGTATCCCTTGGTTCAAGTTAGTTGGGACACCCGGTATATATATATATATATATATATATATATATATAATCCGTTTGGAATTGTAAGGAGCGACGTTTATTTCATTTAAAACCAAAACAGGAGGCAGACATCAGTAAAATGCATAACAAGTCGACTATCTTAAAGAAATGCAATAACCGACTGCAAATCAAATCGAACATTCTCAAATAGAACAGCCGACCGATTTTTCGGACAATAAAAATTCGGACGCGCAATATTTCGAACTTAATTCAGGTACTGTCACGCGCCTAAACGAAATGTGTTCATTTTCATTACCGATATTTCGGAAAAAATTTTTCCGCTAGCATAGTTGTGGAGGTCATTTTTTGGCCTAATTGTCTCGTTTCTGCGGCATAACACAGACGCGAGAGGGCGTCGTTGCCACAATCAACCGCTTTTGCGTGGCCGTGAATGCTCGCCATCCTCCACCAAAATCGCTTTAATAATTATTCAAATGAGCACTGGGAGGCTGCCCTGCGCAGCACAGAACCTGATGGTGTGGGGTCGGGGGAGATGCATTCACAGAGGCTCTCGTTCTGCTCGCTTTTTTTTTTTTTTTCCCGCGGTATTTGCTACCCTCGTTAAACATGGAAACAGAATGTTATCCAATCGCGCGGCGCGTGCATTCATTCGTGGCACAAGCACGACTTCCAGCTGCGTCACAGTACACCGTGAAATGACATTGACATAATGAAAGCACGACGGGACGAGGTATTGTAATCTGAGCGTAATAGTTACAGCTTAGTACTTTGGCATGATCCGCTAATGCGGGATACCAATGCGCATGCGGCAACTGCCTTGAGCCAGAGTTGCATGCTTCCCACCCGTGCACATGAGCGGCGCGCGGAAGCTAATCACAGAAACCTATCACGCTATACTATAACTCCCTTTTTTCGGCATAGAGATGGAAGATGGGGAGCAGCGAAGTTCATTATTTGTAGAAATGATTTTTCGCAAAAAAAGAAAAAAACTTTTTTTCAAGTTCACGATAAGGCGTGAAACTATATCCCCCTCTCTCAAGGCAGCGCCACCTGGATTGCGTGCGCGCACCCCTGGAGGCAGAAATAGAGGCTTCCATCAAGGCGGTGGCTGGGAGGAAGATGGTTTGGTTTGTGTGGTTTAACGTCCCAAAGTGACTCAGGCGACTCGACCACCTGGGATTCCTTAACGTGCACTGACATCCCACTGCAAACGGGCGCCTTGCTTTTCGCCTCCATCGAAAAGCAGGCGCCGAGGCCGGGATTCGATCCCGCATCCGGGAACAGTAGTCGAACGCCGTAACCACTGTGCCACCCCGGCGGGGCGGATTGGAGGAAGAGTTTCTTTGGGACTTGCATTGCTCCCATTGGAAATCGGAAGCGTCGCAAATTCTCGCAACGTTTTCGGCCACCTTGGAGCTGTCTACTGGGGTAAACAACAGGGGGAGGCGGTGTTCGTTGAACAGCCCATGTGCGATCTATAGGAAACGCGTGGTCTGCCGCCGGCCAGTGCGCCGGTCAAGTGTCTGCTTTCAACAGGCTTCGAACTTCCTACCTTGCTGGGATGGTGAACATGATAGCACAAAGCGGGAGGACGGCAACTCGTGTAATGCCAGGCCGTTCTTATCGCGAGTTTAGTTTCCTTTCAGTAGAATTGCAACTAATTTTCCCCGATGTAAGCACAAATTCCCCCGAGTTTTCAAAATCATCCAAAATAAATGGCAAAGATAGAGCTTACTTACCCTGACACCTTAACAAATTAGTTTCGAGCCACCTTTTATAAAATGAAATTTTGCGAGCACAGGAAGCAAATTCGGGCAGACCCCACCCCCTGGAAATGAAAAAAAATGTTTTCTTCAATTATTGCAAAAATGTGATGGGTGACGAAAAATGTTTTCCCCTCAGTGATGCCCAAAGTACCGACGTTCAGGTAGCACATGTGATGCTTCAACATTCAGAGAGAAATTCCAAGTATTCAGACCTATGTCGTCGGGCAGTGCCCCGTTCATCCTTCTTCCTTTCTGCTCAAAAACAACTAAAATCAAAAATACCGATTAGACCAACAATCTACTGAAGTTGTCTGGAGCGTCCATTTTATCTGCTGGCATGCAAAGACGCGCTCAGCTCGTATTTTCGTTCTTGTCATAACACACATCTTGCACCGCCATGGCGGCTCTGTGGTTAGGGTATTCAACTGCCGACCCAGAGGACGCAGATTCGATCCCGGCCACTGTGGCTAATTTTTGTTCAAGGTGAAATGCAAGGTGCTCATGTACTGTGCGACACTAGTGCACGAGGTCGATTTCTGGAACCTTCTACTACAGCGTCCCTCACGGCTGTTGTCAGTTTGAGACGTTAAACCAAATAAACAAAACTAAAACATCACAACCATTTCATTGCGGTGTGGTCACAGTAGATGGTTGATCAGTGATTGAGCCAGTGCACACATGCCCACAATGCCCATGGTTACAATGGTCTATGAAGCAAACAAACCAACTGCATCCTTTTGTTGCAAAAGCAACACTATGCCAGCTAACCCAGCTCTTTGCGTATACTCGTATGCCGTAGCCATAAATGGCAGGAGCTGCAAACTTGGGTCTCTCATTTCACATGGGACGGTTATGTCAAAATCGGCCTGCCAGGACCCTGGTATTCACTATAGGCCACTAAGGCATGTTCATACGGCTTGGTTGAAGTGGGGCTTTATATATGGGCTGGCAGCCTACGCTATCCCATCATACCCACAAATGGCAGGCGCAACCGCTGCACATCTCAAGAAAAGAAGGAAGAGGGCTTTGGCTGGTTTGATCGTTGAGCCTGGAGACGTCGAAGGTGGTCGGCGCGCAGACTTTGCACAGAGTGGGCGAGCAGGAGTTGGCCACGTGAGTTTCACCGCCGCTTCATGCGTGTTCTGCGTGCGACCGGCTGTGGCATAAAAATGATCTTAACACCGGTGAGTGAACTTATGCATCCGACTACATACTCATTTCGCCACAAGCATAGCCATGTGGGCATTGCTTTCGCAATCCGCCTTTTTCACAAAATGTGGCAACCTCTGGGAGTGGTTGAAAATTCGTCTGCTACTAGTTGAAAACGTCCTTGGGAGATGCAGCTGCCAGCGAAATGACTGTGTTCTTGACAGCTACCGCCATCTATCGCATGCGCCAGTCACGAACATCAACTACACATGGCCTCCAAGATTGGCTCCTACTGCACCGATAGTGGAGGCCAAGAAGTGCGCATGCGCAGCTGGGGTTGGTGATTTGTTTTCAACCAGCGGAGAGGTGTGCATGCGAAGAGCGGCTTTGTGAAAAAGGCGGATCCAACTACGGTTAGTCAGAGCTAAACCGCAGCCAACTCTTTTGTGGTGCCCTGCAACTCACACGTCTCGTTCTCATTAGCCCGCAAGAGCACACTATGGATAGCAGGGTTGCTCATTGCCATTAGCGGACTATAGCAGTAATAGTTGGTCCGTTTAGTTATCAATGAAACTGCTGGCTCAGTTCAGTGGCTGTCGCGGCCCCAATCTGCAAAGCTCGTGATAATTTTTGGCGACGGCATTTATACGTTCAGCCACGAGCAAAGATTTCTAGACACCAGCAATGCAGTCGGAAAATACTTTGACAAAGTATAAATGCGTGCTGCTCGGCTCTGCAGAAAATCTGGACCGTGACAATATTTTGAGATGAGACTGAGTTAACGAAGCTTTATTGTACTATTTTTGCTGCTATATTTGTTGGGTGTTGCTTCTAAACTTGCCTGTATATCCTCGCAAATGCGCATAGGCAAAATAAAGCAGAACATGAAGGTTTCAGGGATGTTCAACATCATGTACATCACTGAAAGACCAAAACGTCAATGCAATAAAATTCGCTATATAACAATTTTTTTTCCAAAGAGGTAATGTTAAAATTTATTTGTATATACAACTGAGGATGCGATATTAATGCGCAATGAGCTAACTCTGTAAGCGAGCTACCAAGCACAACCACTTCCCGCATGACAAGAATACCCCTGAACTGCAAATAAAACCAATGTATTCAAGACTGTTGACCTCTACGGGTTGCTTTTTGTTACGTTCAAGATGTGGCTCTGAAGTTTTCGATCACCTAAGATATCCTATGTCTGAAACATTTTTTTTTTTTTTTTGCACTTTGCAAGCACCACTTTTCTTCTCAGGTAGCTGCCAATGAAAGGCACGTGGGTTTGCTCTTTGCCCAGAACCCACGCACCTCTCCGAAAGAAACACAAACACAATCAGGATGAGACAAATGGCATGATTCACACCAGAAGCCCTATTACATATATATATTAAAAAAGAACTTAAACACAAGCTGTCCAGCGTCAGTAACTGGCAGAAGAAGGGGGCACACACACTTCAGTCTCTGCAACAACCAACAAGGTGATGATCTGTCTTCCCAAGTGTTCTTTTGGCAGCATAAAACAGTCAAACCCTCTGGCAAAAGCCCCATTTACTCCCCAGCCTTTTTTAAGCTGAGAGTTATAGCAGGTTGACAGTGCGGTCCTGGCACAATGCACAGCGCGAACACAAGTGTCAATAAGAGTGCTTGCAACCACCTGCGTTGCAGTACTGCACCCTTACCGAGCACCGCACTAGGACACCACACTCCCAGCCTGCTGCAACTCTGAAGTGGCCAATGAGAACACACACACACAACTGACAGCACTGTCCCGACAGTCCTGTGGCAGAGCTTTTTCAGCTGCGATTCAGCTTTTCAACTGATGTCCATCACATTTGAAGAGTCCGGGACGTTTGCGCTGGTGTCTTTCTGTATGCCTTCGTAGAGGGCCTGCAGGTCTGGCGTAGACTTTATGTGAGATAGGAACTCGTTCATCAGTGGGTTTTTGTCTGGAACGAGAGGCGAAAATCAGTTCGGCACATTTTTGAACACAAAAATAAAAATGCAAAAGCAGCACGTCTTAAAATACAATGCACCCGGAGTGGTGACTAGCATAAGAAAACACACACACACACACGCACACACACGCACACGCACACACACAGGGATTAAGGGTGTGCAAGTGCCTTCCTGACAATGCGCTCAAAACAGGGCACTTAACAAAACCGGGAAAAAACATTCTCACTTCAATTTTATCGCAAATGAAAACAACCATGATGATGTTGACCAGATAAAATTACTGTGATGCAAATTTTTTTGCCAGTTTCTCCAGGCCCATTCGATGGGCATTATTTTTTGGTCCACTACTGAGGGCTGAATTAACGCGACTTTACTGCATTCAGTAGTGATATGACAGCGCCACCCGGTCTCATGCAGGTCCTTTCTTTCCTGTACAGAAAGCCAGTTTACAGAATCCAGTAAAAATTTTTCAGTAGAGTATACACTTGTGTGTAGTTCTACTTTTTATTTGTAAATAACTATAAACCTGATTTTTGAAAACAAGACGAACGATGTTTGCTTGCTATTATTTAATTTATCATTTCTTTCTTCACTAATGAAATATTAGATTCAATATTCAAAGGCATTTTTTTCCTCATATTCGAAAGTTTCAATATTTGCGCACCCCTATATAAAAGGCGAAGGCAGAAACCACTGACACTTTAACGCAATTAAGCCGTGGTGAAGCTTTTATCTGCCACATCCTGCATAGGGATCTCCTTTGTATCTAGCATAGTAATGTAGGGCATTGACTGATAACCAGACCATTAAATAAACAGATTCCAGCCCCAGTGATGCAATTGGCCAAAGTCCCTTTACAGCTTTTGGAGCATCCAAAAGTTACCATTCACTCAGCAAAGTGAGCGTCTAGCACAGGTATATGTCATATTTTCCGGTATATACATTTAAGTCGTATCACACACGCACAGTTCTTTCTTTCAATTTTTCATTGCTGCCTGCTTAATGCGGGAAAAAATGATGCGCTAAGGCACATCATCTTTTGCTAATCCCACTAACTACGCCTGAAGAGTAAAATTGACGCGTAAATAGTAGTTCATTTAAATTTGTAATGTTTAATGTCCCAAACAGACTCGGGCTATGAAAAGGTGGCACCATAGTCGAGGGCCCCAGGCAATTTCGACCTCCTGAGGTTCTTTATCGTGCACTGACATCACACAGTACACGGGTGACTCATGCTTTACCTAGATTGAAATGTAGCCACCACAGACGAGATTGAACTCGAGCGGCCTGCTCAATAGTCGAGTGCCCTAACCACCGAGTGTGGCCACTGACTCGTCACAGAGGGCCAACGTACGACAGCGAATTGAGTTTTTGACAGCTTTAGTGCAGTGCGGTTGATTACCATGATCAGCTTCCATGGAGACACAGCTGTGCTGGTGCAGTGCCAGGTACTAGTGCCCACAAAATAAAGCGGAGCACTGGTTTGGAGAATAAGCGGTCTCCTTCTTCCGGGCTGCTGATGAGGCGAACCCTAAAAGTGTGAAGCTGGACATCCGGGTGACCCATACGCATCCGAGCTATACACGTACGCACCCGCTTGCAGGGCACGCCGCGAAACGAAATTTTGTTCGTTTGTGTACTCCATTTTTTGGGAGGAGGACCTAGTACACCCTTCTTCAGGCCGTCTGCACATGCGCAGATATCCACACAAACTGTTCACAACAGCGTAACAAGCGGATTGCACTGTGTAGAGGCTCTGATTCCGCGCGCAATCGACGGCGTTGTCTACCTCTCTGCAGTCAGCGGATGTTACGTCAGCAGGCTAGTAGTGCCACCCTCCTCGGCAGGCACGGCGGGTGCGCGTGATGCAGTGTGAAATAAAATCTCAGTTTTCAAGACTGCCTGATTTCGCTCCTTTGTTTCTCACGAGCGTCTGTCTATAGCGGACGCATTTCGCGCCCCTATAGCTTGGTGACCCAAACACAGGATTCAAACACAACAGCAATGCAACACTTTTTCAAGCGCGTAGAAGCTTACGCACTCCTCAACACCAGCTCCGTTAGGAATGGCTGTGCTTGCAAATTTCCAGTGCGAACTCCAGACCACAGGACCATCATAGCAAGCTGTTCTCTTTTGCTTCTCTATTTTCATTAAGCTGGCTGCCAATGGGCTCAACCAGCAAGGTAATCCCCCACATATATACTCTCAGCGCTAAGTAAAAGATCAGCAGAAAAATGAGGTTTTCAGCTAGAACCACCTAATGCAGATTCAGGATTACACCCGGCGCTGGATAATTTTGCTCTTCAGGAAATAATGAACGCTCAGCTGTTTCTTCCTTTCCCTGCTTATTGCTGCACTTTTACCCTCTATCACTTTCTGAATAGACCACACCCCCATCTTGCCACTTTTGTAGGCAGTTTTACATTTTTTCCCTACGTGCCACATGCTTTGCTTCACGACTCCAAGGTCTATGTGAAGTTGTCTTCTACTCAGAGTTGGCGAGCCTGATGGCAAACCCACCTAAAAAAAAGTGTGCCATTCAATAAAAGTTTGTTCTGCGATCCTAGGTTGCACGTGCAGCAATGACATTTCACGGAAGGTACGGTGCCACATCCAGAAGCAGTTTAATAAAACCATTTTTTTTATCACAAATGTCTTTATTATAAAGGGGAAAAATATAGAGTCACTATGGAAGATGAACTGGGACTCCAGTTTAATTTTCCTACATGCAAGTTTACTATAGTGGGGTAATAGCATACAACTGGAGGTACATAGGCTGCCGGTTCGGATCCCTATCGCAAACTAGCCTCAACTTGACTTGCAGATGTATGCTAGATGGAAAGCGAAAGGCTATGCACCGCCCCGAATACTGCACAGAGAATGGTTGCATCGCAATTTTGATAAGAAATCGTATGCACATTTTTTGCAACATGGGTTTTGCAATTCTGGGGTTACAACGGCGGCTTTTTGGCGACCCCTAACGCCATCGTGCAGAACCAGCAAACAAGAAGATCCGCTCACCTGCATCTGGGATGGCCAAGAGTGCAGTGAATGCCCGCATAGCCGAGCGTTTCAACTCGTCCTGCTTCTCAAACTCTTGCTTCACAGAGTTGGCCTTGATCTTGCTGGCACAGGTGGCCTTTAGTGGTTCCACGAGGCGCTCCAGCCCTGGTGCAAAAAGGTAGAACGCACCCTTCAGTTACAGAAACAAGTATAACGTTGCTCATGCCATTCTGGGGTCTGTGTTCAGTTTGTATTTTTCCAAACTGTCGCTGTCTCGCCGACCTCTCGTCGTACAAACGGTGGAAACACCAGAGCCAGAAGTGGTACTGAGATCCGGTTCCGGTGTTTCCGTCAAAGTGATATTGAAATCCGGTTTCGGTGTTTCCATCAAAGTGGTACTGACATGCGGTTCCGGTGTTTCCATCAAAGTAGTAGCGACACCCGGCGTCAGGGAGATAGTGACACTTTCGATAACGACGCAAACTCGGGATGATAAGGACCCAGAAGTGCATGCTTGAAGCAGCATGCTCTCCCCAGGAACATTTTTCTGGAACATCAGCAACACCTCTCAAAGCGTAGAGAAGGTGAACACTTTTGTTCTCCAGACAATGCACTAAACTCAATAGAGGCCGAGCTAAAGCTAGTTTCACTGCTGCCATCAAACCAGAACCTCGTAGAAGAGAACACACGCGAGTGCAAATGCGACTCAGGTGGAAGCTCCATTTCCCTTGTCAAACACTGCTGCAAAGACGACAACTCCGCTGTGCTCCTGTGCAGAGGAGTGCACAGTCACCTGACCGCTCTACTCTGATATTGGATAGCAACTGAACGCCAACACTGTGCTGGGTATGCTTGCCAACAGGGTGCTGGCAAGCATACCCAGAGTGCTCTTACTGTTTAACATTTGGTTTGCTCATGTAAATACAGTAGCCGACGGGTAATTCGGACTCCAATAATTCGGACTTGTAGGATATTTCGGACTTCAGTGAGGCACCGTCAGTCACCCCATAGAAGCGCACACATATTCGCGACGGATATTTCGGACTTTAAAAGTCCGAAAGTTCGATTTTTCGGACTAATTTCAGTCCCCTGCAGGCCAAAATCAGCCATCTTATCCGCTTTTCGCCGGCGCAACAAGCGCCATCTTGGATTGAGGTGGATTGGCTCTGCAGTTGGATTGGCTTGACATGGTTTCGGTGCCCCATTTTTGCCAGGAGAGGCCCCTGCAATCTCTGCCACTTCGAGGTGGCAGTCGGATTGTCATCGCCGTCAACCTGCTTTTGTCGCCAACGCTGACGCGGGCAGCTATCTCTTTGTGCTTTGTCTCATACGTCTGCCGTGTTGTCACACGAGTTTCTCCGACCGCGTCAACCGAGTGGCGCGCCGTCAATCCTTTGGCCATTTTGTGATTGCGTCCGGCGGTTCCTCCGCTCTGAACGAAAAGTGCCTCATTTTTGCGTGTTTGACGAGCGGTGTGGTGCGCACTCGGGCTGTGGACATGGCCCCGCCGGTGCTGCCGGGTCCGTCAAAGAAGCGTGGGAGCTATTCTACCATGACCCTTGAGAAAAAGGCAGCGATCATAAAGCTAGTGCTGAGTGGGCGAACGCAAGCTGACGTGGCCAAGGAGTTCGCACTGTCAAAGCAAACTATTTCGGATTACGTGAAAAATAAGGAGAAAATTTTTTCCGCCTTTGAGGCGTCCCACAGCAGCAGCCAGAAGAACGACAGGAAAGGCGACCACCCCAAATTGGAGAAGGCCTTGCTCGGGCGGCCTACCACAGCCATCGCTTGCACAAATTACGAACGCTGTGAACTTGCTGTCTAGCGTGTACAGCGAAACGACAACTTTGGCGCAAATACAAGCGCAAATCGTCGCCAGCAAAAGAAATTTGCCGCAAGGTAAAATCGGCGACTTTTTTAAGCCGATTTCCTCTGAATAAAGTGATTTTTTGTGCTTCACGGATTTTTCGGACCATTTTTCGGGTCCCTTCAAGTCCGAAAAAACGGTCGGCGACTGTACTATACATTCGCACATCCTTATATTTATTTATCAAACTGTATTGAATCCCCGTTCAGCAACCTCTATTTCATGAACCTTCACGCAGTCTATGCCGCGATACAGTAAATCTCCTTCATTCGTCCCTCGTTAATTTGGAAATTGGAAAATTCAAACCAAGAGCCCCGTTCTGGCCAACGCCCATGCAGGCTCGTTAATACGAAAGTGGGAGAGAATTTGGATGGGGCAGTGCGTCGATTGAGGTACAACTCGCGCAGCCAGCACTCGCTGAAATAAACCTCCCTGAACATGAACTGCAGAAACAGTGGTGCACGCTATGGTAGCTATGACAATTATCAGAAGCTCCCCATTTCCGAAATAAAGCTTAGTCGCAGTTTAGATTTTGTGTTTCCTAGCTTCACACCACCCATGGCTGTGATTGGGTGTGCACATCGACCAGTCACGCCGTTTCGGACGCTGCTCGGAACGCCACTGTTTTTATTTCTATTTTGAGATGGTGTCACGCTGTTCAAAATTTCGGTTACGTCGAACATTATTTTTCTGGTCCCTTCAAGTCCGAATTAACAGCAGTTTACTGTATTACAAAGTTCTCAATTCCCCAACAACACCCCTATTGAAATGCATGTATTTGAAAACTCTATGTAATGAATGTGTTGCAGCCGTTGACCTTGATACAACGAAATTACTACGCTATTTGTTAGCTAGTGCTGAGTGACTGAAAATTTGCAAGGACCGCGCAAATTTCATGATGAAAAGATACCAGCGACACAAGGCAAAATGTGCGTGCCCTGGAGCAAACAGTCGTGGGCAGACCAAGAGTGGGAATATGCGTGAAGACTTGGGCACCTCTGTACCCAGCGGTAACATGACAGAGCGTGCTCGCTTCTAGCCACACCTAGCTTGACGATGGTGCATCTGCCGTTTCTACTCTCCCCCATTCCCACTAGCAGCCGCATTGTGCGAGCTGCAGAGGAGGTTGTAGAGGCTACTTCCAGATTCGTGCTGTGACGTCAGTGCAATTACGAAACGCTTCATTGAATACACCTTCCAGTAATTAGGATTTATTATAAGCCCTTTCAAGATGATTTCCCCTACATTTAATTCTCACTCTGGTTTTCCTTTTGCAGTGTCCTTATGAGTCTCTGCGGAAACTGCACATAAGAAAAACCTGGAATGAATGAAAAGAAAAAAAGAAGTGAATGTCTTAAATTATAGCCAGGTTTAACTGCATACAGAACTGCGTCTCGTGACTCTGCAAGCAGTGATTCTCCTAATGGTGCTCCCATGATTACTTATCATGCATAGAGCCAGGTCGGCTGTGTAGCTTTAGGCACCCAGCAGGCAGCTTAAAACTCCATGATAAGGAGACCACCCAGTAGGCCTGAAAGTGGCCTACCGTCAGGTATGCTCGTCTGCAAAGTTACACTTCTTTCACACTGTTGTAAGGAGAAGCCAGCATTTGATGCACCAGAGGTTGTGCAGTGAATAAGGCCAGTCCAGCCACCTAAAGGCGATGCACAATCAAATGAGCCCCATTTTTAATTGAGAGATTATTGCATTTATAGTGTACCACTAGGAAAATTACAGCTCTCATGATTGGCGACATGGGACGCCGGTGCATATGCATGTATGCCTGAGTTTTCACCTGCGCATGCCATACCGCAAGCCACGAGAGCTCTGAGTGGCTCCAATACGTTCCTGCCAGATATTTCGCATAATTCGCCCATGGTGAGCCCATGAGCGTAAGCAGCCCAGAAAGCAAAGCCCACACAGCAAAAGGCCCTAGTGCGCTGACGTCCAGTCTCATTATAACTCGGCTGTTTCCCTTTCTGGTCAGGCACTGATGGATGAAGTGATTGGTGCTACAGTAAAAGCTCGTTAATTCGAACTTCATGGAACCGGGAAAAAAGTTTGAATTATCCGATGCTCGGATTATCGGATGGCCTCAAAAAAACTGACAAGAACCATTTGTACAACAGTAAATGTACCGTATTTAGTCTTTAGTCGCGCAACGAACTCACTCGCATAATGAACTCACCCAGCCTCGATTCGAGCCTACGAATTAAAAAAAAAAAAAGAAAAAGGCGTCAGTCATTAATGCCTCCGTTTCGCGCTATCAGTACAGTTGAATCCCGCCACAACGAATACCGCCACAACGAAATTTCCGCGACAACGAATAATTTTTTATTCCCCGCGAGTATCCTATAAGAATTAATGGCCTAAATTTCTCTGCATAACGAACCATTTTTGCAGAGCGTTTCCGCTTCAACGAAATTTTCGCGTTCAAAATCGAAACCGAAACTAGTTTTATTGGCGAGAAGTCCAAGTCAAATCCAAAGCCACATTAAGCATGAAATCACGTGATTGCAGTTCCGCCATTTTGGCTTTGTGTCGTGGTCGCGTTGTTCACTCGCTGCCTTTCTCTTCGACAACGACGAGTTTTCATCCGCAGGACACGATGGCAACGCAAGTGAAAAAACGCAAAACTCTTTCCCTTGAGCAAAAAGCTCAAATAATCGCCCAAGCAGAAAGCGGAAGGAAGAAAGCGGCAATTGCTGAAGACTTCGGAATTCCTGCAAGTTCGCTGTCAACGATTCTAGGCAATAAGGACAGCGTGAGAATGGCACTTGCTTCAGGCACATCCTCGAAGCACAAAAAGGTGACGCGGCCCCTCCATGAAGAGTTGGACAAAGCAGTGCATGCGTGGTTTGTGGAAGCACGAGCCAGCAACGTCCCCCTGTCCGGAAGCATCGTCCAGCAGAAAGCCTTGAACTATGCATGCCTACTTGGCATTGATGATTTTAAAGCCAGCATTGGCTGGCTAAACCGTTTCAAGGCCCGCCATAACATCGTTGGAAAAGTGTTGTGCGGCGAGTCAATGTCAGCAGACGTGGACGGAGCAGCTGCTTGGAAGGCGAGTAACATGGCCGGAATTTTAAGCAACTTCGCGCCTGCAGACATTTACAACGCCGACGAGACCGGGCTATTCTACGAGATGTTGCCGGCTAGGACGCTCGACTTCAAGGGGCAGCGCTGTCACGGCGGCAAACACAGCAAAAAACGCATCACAGTGCTGCTTTGCACAAACATGGATGGCTCGGACAAGCGTCCGCCGTTAGTCATAGGCAAAAGTGCCAAGCCGCGCTGTTTTAGGGAACTCGTAGCCTACCTGTGCAGTACAAGGCGAACAACAAGTCATGGATGACCCGCGCTATTTTCACCGAGTGGATGATAGCATTCGACCGCGACATGAAGCGGCAGGGCCGTAAAGTTTGCTTGCTTTTGGACAATTGTTCAGCGCATCACTCCGACGAAGTCAAGCTCACTAACACGGAGCTGAGGTTTTTCCCTCCCAATTGCACGTTTGTCTTACAGCCTCTCGATCAGAGCGTGATTCTTAGCCTGAAGCGCGCTTACCGCGGGAGGTTAATTCAGCGGCTGCTTTTTAACACTGAAACCGGCCGAGACACGAAGGTGGACTTGTACGTGGCACTGCAGATTATGTCTGCTGCCTGGAGCACACTGGGGCGCTCAGTAATTGTGAACTGTTTCAGGCACGCCGGATTTGCCGAAGGTCGACCCGTACACTCTGCTGGCCTAACACCAGGCGTTACAGACGACGACGAAGAGGCGTCACCGGCTCCGGGGATCGCGGCCGCCTGGAAAACGCTGGGAGAAATAGGAACCGTGCCGCCTAATCTCGAGCTCGACGAATACATCGGCGCTGACGCTTGTGTTGTTGTTCACGAAGATGTGAGTGATGAGCAGATCATAAAAGCTGCCCGGAATGATAAGGACTCTTCCGATGAAGAAGACGACGACGTACAGGAAGCGCCGGCTGCGGCAACCGCCGTACAGGTGATGGACGCTTTTGATGTCATCAGGAATTTCGTTGCTGTCCGAGACGACGATGTTGCAATGGGTTTGCTGACCGAGTGCGAAAATCGCGTGACGGCGTTGCTCGCCGTGAAGCGTAAGCAAACCAAGCTTACAGATTTTTGGCATTAAACGCCTTTGCTGCTCCTTGGGCAATTCTTTCTGCGTTTCACGTCAAATTTTTGCGATAACGAAGTTCCGCAAGAACGAATTTTTTTTCGTGCACCGTGAATTTCGTTATAGCGGGATTCAACTGTATCCACAACACATTTCTTGGCAGTGCGCCAAGATGCTGCGCAGCGCAGCGATAACAGCGTGTTTACCTTTTGACTTTAGCTCCAGCAGGAAGAAGGGGGAGGGAGCGAACTTGGCAACATGCTAGCGCTTGTCCGGTTGTGCAAACCTCCTTTTCAGTAGTTCGCTTTATCATGCTATGAGCGACTAAGGCGGGCGCCCTCTACTACCACTCCAATCATTGGAATGCGCAATAGCTGCAAGCGGCTTTTGAAGTGAACTCAAGCCGGCATCATGATCGTGACTGACTCGCCTGCTTCCATTGATGACTGATGGGTGGAAGGATGGATGGCTGTCGAAAAAAAAAAAAGGTTTATCCCATAGTGCCTGTCCGAGAACTGCGCCGACAGTACTTATCCGTATTTCCAAATTAACAGGGCTGGAATTAATGAGTATTTAAGTGCGAGCTATGGAGGTTGTGCAGAAGAGAGCGCTGGCAGCCACTGCCATGCATTGACCTCTAACGCCGCCGGCCGCCGCGCTGGTCATGGCGCCATTTGAGTTTTACCCACTCTTCCATGGTTTCATCTGGTTCCATCTGGTCCCATCTTCTGTCCCCGATTTGGACGTGCGGAGCCTCTAATTATGCCTTCCTATCCCGGAGGTGTTTTTTACTTTTTTTTTCTCCCGTGTGATGTGCGCCAAGCTGCTCAGACGTGGCGGCGCGTAGTTCGAATTATCCATAGCGGAACCGACTCGCGTTCATCTCTATGGAACTTGGCCGGACCAAGTAGTGTAGTTCGAATTATTCGAAAATTTGAATGATCGAGGTTCAAATTCACGAGCTTTCACTGTAGTGTGATATTAAAAAACTATTCAACATGTACGTGACAATGAGGAAGCACAATATCTTAAAATTCATTATTGCGCTTCATCACTACTACTGTTTCGGGGAAACAATCATTCATTGCAAAAAACAAAAAAAAAACAAGGAACCAGTAATTACACCACAGATAAATCAGCGTAACACGAAAAAAAAAAAAGAATGTACAACTCACTCTGAAGAATGGCAGACGGACACAGGGTTGCCAAACGAACCAGCATCAGATAGGTGAGCATCTTAATGTCATAGTGGTCCTTGAGACCCTCCTCCACATGGTTTAGGAACTCAAAGACATCCAACTGTTCTAGGCAAGTGTCCAGCAGCGTGTACATGCACTCGAATGCTGCCTGCAAAAGAGAGAACATAGAAGTGTTAGAACATACAACCGTGTTACACACCAGCCTAGACCGGAGCATAGCTTGACTTGTAAACATCACCTTGCGTATGTCCAGCCCGTCGTCAACAGTGTGCTTGAACGGTCCCATCTCAACCTCACGAATCAGTTCATTCTGGAAAGAGAGTGAAAAAGCAAAGTGTGAACACTAAAGAAAAAGGAGGGGGAATCACACTCCAATGTTGACAGCATTAAATGTTGCCGCTTACGATCCATGCAACTCATTTCTGGCAGTCTGCAGGACTGCCATTCCTACCCATGAGCACAGTAAGCATGACGCCACCTGCCGCACATGGACGGAAATACAAGATCTCCTGTTCCCGCTCCAGCCTCTGGCACCCTACACTTCACGTGGAACTCTGATCGGCTAAAGCAACTCTGACAGTGCTTGTTCAAACACTGATAGAATAAATTTCATCACAGCAGCACAAGATAGCCAAGAACTGCTATGTATATAAGCAACAGTCACCCGTAGCATATATGAACGAAAAAACAAAAATGCCATTGCCTGCATACAATGGAATCTCACCAAGACAACTCTCACGGGAATTAAAAAAATAGAACGCAATAATAATAATTGGTTCAAGGAAAGGAAAAACGCAGTATCTGTGACACTTCTGTGAACACCTGAATCGCTCCATATTGGAAAGGAGGAAGTGGGAGTGAAAGTGGAAAGAGAAAGTGATGGCGTAGTGCAGGGCTCCGGAGTAATTTCAACCACCTGGAGATCTTTAACGTACACTGACAACGCACAGCACACAGACGCCTCTCTGTTCTGCCTCCATGGTCGGGTTTAAACTCACTCAGGTACTCCAAACCAGCAGTCGGACTCCTTAACCCTGCTCCACCGCCCAGCATATACCGTATTTACTCGCATAATACTCGCACCCCCAACATTGGCGTCAAGAATTGGAAAATTTTTTTCAATATTACTACCGCGACAGTCGTCTGCTAGTAGTAACAAGCGCCATCTTCGGAGCGCTACTGAACCCAACTGGCCTCGTGTGCACGCGCTATCAGACGGCGATAGTGTGCCCGCGTAGATCATCATCATCATAGGTTATGCTAGTCTTTATCTTTTTATGCCTCCATGATGCTCCTAGTCGTCGCCAATTTGCGAGGTGTCTCCGCGTTCCACATCTCGTAGTTGTTCCTTCGTTCCGTCCACCATGGTTCCTTGCTTTGTTCCACCACTTACCTTTTTCTTGGTGCCGCATCGCAATGGCGCAGTACGCAAGTTATACAGCTGCTTTTAAGCTGAAAGCTTTCGAGTACGCGCTACAGCATAGCAAACGCGCTGCCAGCAGGCCCTTCAGTGTCAACGAGTTTTGCGTAGCAAGGACGGCGATTGCAGTGTCGACACGGACTCGGGTCGTCTCTAATCAAGAGTAGAACTATATGGACTGCTGTGAGCATTATACCACGAAACGCGGGAAGTGATGAGGCTGCGTGCGGCAAATAGAGCGCTTTAGCAACTTGTGCTTTTGGCGACCCTGTACTTTTATAACAAGGGTAAGTTCTGCTTGAAAGTAATGTTTTGGTTATATTTACAATAGCTGGCCTAAGAATATCGATTCACACCTATTTAAATTTGCTTTTAGCGCTCCAAAACATTAGCGCAAAATTTTCCCCACATAATTATCGCACCCCCCAACTTAGCATCAATTTTCCGCGAAACAAAGTGCGAGCATTATGCGAGTAAATATGGTACGCAATCCGGAAATAGTGTTATTCAAAACAGACCTCTAAAGGTCACGAATGAAGCATACAAGGTCTGTTCTGAAAGTAGCACCCTTCCGCGTCTACACACTACTGCCGAGTTTTCCAATTTTCGTACGCCTCCAGGAACGCCTAGACCAGAATACTATTTAGCTCTCACGTCACGGCCTGTTGAACCTCCTCTACCGATCCGTGATGCTTCCCCTTAAGCGTCGATTTTATTCTCGGGAATAGAAAAAGTCTGCAAGTCGGGGCTGTAGGGGGGCTGAGGCAGCGTTGTCACCTTGTGATGGGCAAGATACTTCACTACGCGGAACGCTGTGTGGCACCAGCTGCCAATTGTTGGCGATGGCTGGGCGGACAATGACAACGCGTTTTTGCAGTCTTTTGAGGACTTCCATGTAAAAAAACTGCATTAACTGTTGTCGGGGGTGGTACGAACTCCTTGTGGATGACCATGTTGATCAAAAAAGCAAATGAGCATGGACTTTTGCTTGGATTTGCTCATTCGCGCTTTCTTAGGGCGTGCCATTCTGAGCTCTGCCGCTTGCTCTCTGGGTCGTATTCAAACACCCACGCCTCGTCACAGGTTACTACATTGTCCAAAAAATCAAGATCCTCATTCACATGATGAAGAAGATCCTGGCAGATCGCTTTCCGGTTGGCCTTTTGTTCCTTTGACAACACTCGCAGCACAAACTTCGTGCACACTTTCCTCACGGCTAAGTTTTCTGTCACAATCTCAAAAACTTGGGTTCGAGGAATGCTCAAGTTATCAGCAATCATTCTGATATTCATCCTACGATCACTGTTCAGTACATTTTGCACTCGCGACACATTTTCGTTGGTCTTGCTGGTCGAAGGGCGTCCAGAGCGTCATCTTCCACTCTTTCCCTACCTTCTCGGAACACGCCTGTGCCATTCAAAAACACCTGATCTACCCATGGCAGCATTACCGTAGGCCTGCTTAATCATGTTGTGAGTCTCTTTGCCCGTTTTGCCAAGCTTTACACAAAATTTGATCGCGTATCGCTGATCGAGTAAACGCTCCATGATTCTCCTAACGATGCATTTCGAAAGGGATTCACAGTACAAGCGACCTACGCTCTTTAGCGGCCGAGAGCAGACTGCCGATTTTTCCCAGCATTCCTAATATACTTTTACCGATCCTGCGCAGCACGCAGACCGCCTTTCGTCCACCCGTTCGCCCAGGAAAGAAACCAGTCCTCCTACTTTCAGAACAGACTCTGTACAGTCGAACCCAGATATATCGAACTCGAAGGGGATCGCGAAATAGTTCGATATATCAATAATTCGATATACAGAAATCGGCTTGTGACGGCACTTACGATGCGAAAAAACGATACCGTATTTGTCGCGTAATCAACCCACTCGCATAATGAACCCACCCTCCACTTTTGCACCCGAGAATTTGAAAAATAAAAAAAAAAAAGCGTTAAGGCCAGCTCGCTCACATGCAAGCGACGAGCGGCAGCGACAGAGCGAAAATTTTCAAACTTGTTGGAACTGCGTCCCTCTCGGCGCTCGAGCCACCGCGGCAGCTCAAAAAAAGGTTTCTGTGTCGCTGCGGCGGCAGAAATCGCGAGCATTTTCGCTTGCATGTCGATGGCGCGCGTCAATCCGTTCTCATTGGCAGCGTGGCAAAATGCTGCTCAGCGATAACGTCGGGGCACGTTTATCTTTTGATAGCTCCTGCGGTGGCGGGGAGCGAACTTGGCAGAGTGCCCGTGATGGCTAGATTGCGCAAGCCTGGTTCGATTTATCACGCCGCGCTTGGGGCGGGCGTCATGATAGCAGCAGCTGACCGCGTGCTTTCGCTGATTCATACATGCAAGGATAAACGATAAAAAAAAGAAAGAAAGATATAAACATCCCCGCAAATTAAAAAAAAAAAAAAAAAATCCCTGCCGCTTCTTAACGTCCACAGCCGCCATATCTTACGCTACGCCGCGCGTACAGCACAACGATAAGAAAGGATGACTTGCAAAAAAAAAAAAAAAAAAAAACTGCCGCCGCTTAACATCTGCAGGCGCAATAGCCACGTCCGCCGCCGCGCTGCCGCACGCAGAGAGTTCGCAACACACGCTGACGCTGCAGAAAGCGTCCGACGTCTGTCTGAAAACGGGCTGAGCTGGCTTGGCGCATGCGTTGTGCGTGCTGAAGGAGAGAGATAGCTCAGAAAAAGAATGGGCAAGCCCACGCACATGGCTTGCAAACGTCATGTGTTGGCGCGCGGGAAACGACAACTGCAAATGCGCGCGCCTTTGGGGAATGGGCGCGGCGCTGCCCAGACCAGCCGTCGCCGAACTGTCCCCTCTCATTCCGCGCGTGGCTTGAAAACGTCACGCGGCAAACGGCCAAGGGTAATGCGATCTTCTTTCGGGAAGGCACACTTTCCAGTGTGTGGTGCGAAGTTCGATATATGGAACGACCGGTGAAATTGAGTTCGATATATGACGCGGCTTTCCTATACTTTTACATGGGATTTTCAAGGGGATATTTCGTGAGTTCGATATAACCGGGTTCGACTGTACATGGCACAGAACTTACTTTTTCTACTGCACTTGAAATAATCACCTGTCATCTTGCGTTGGACTTTTTGTTTATTAATGTCCAAAAGCAAGCTCCTCTGAAACATGCAGAAACTAGTCACAGTTTCATTGCACTCTGACCTCCCAACGATAGAGCTAACAAAGACCACCTAAAACTTTGCGCTCTGCCAACTTTGCCAAGCATTTCCAACTGTCACCTCGTCTTGAGAACTGCGTGAGCTATGCATATCTTGTTTGCGCGACCATATTTCACCATGGCATAATTATGCATCAGCCAATGCGCACCCGCTGTGCCCTCACTTTCCATCTTACGCTTCCACATCTCTCTCTTCCACCGCTGCCCTTTTAACTCTCCAGCCACGCCCCCTTCCTGCGCTTTGGAAGAGAGGCCCTCATTGAAGCACATACAGTTGTGGGAAGTCATTGATAGCATCCTTGTCACAGGAGCTCCCTAGCCACCACATGAACAAGAAATAAGATTGGCAGGATTGATGTAGAGCTTTGTTAGTAGACGACCTCTTAGTACCAGTGCTCAACACTATCAAATTAAGCAAGACAGACAGAAAACAAGCGACCTTAGACTCTAAATCTAAACTGCAATGGACTGGCGATTTTTATTCGAGCCATCAGAAATCATTAGACATGTACATTAATATGGCTTCATGGATATCTGAACATATAAACAGTTTTGGAACTATTTCTGTTGCAAACGCAGCTAAAGGCATTAGCACAACAAAATATACGAGTGGTAGGAATCATATATTTACTCAACAAGCCATCTCTACCAAAAGTAATCAATAATTCGGTGGTGAAACCATGTTAATCAGGAGCTCAAAGGACAAGAAAAAATGTTCGCATTATCCAAAGGTCGAATCTTTGAAGGAGTACAGACACCTAATTTCTGAGTTCGTGTTTAATCCTTTGTAATGATGCCCAATACATTATTGTACACAGATCACTGCGTCATATTCGCCTACGAGTGATGACTAATTTATATTAAATTTCTTTTCTTACCTGTTTCGGTTTCGGCTTCAATGGCCGAGCGATGGTTATGACGTCAAAGTCAAGTCTAGGTTATGTGAGAGATGAAAATAAACCGATAACTATTCCTGTCTCGTTTGAATTCACTCTAATGGTAAAGCCAGCCTTCCTCAAGAACAGGAATTACTACAAGCGAAGATTCAGCGACTACATCGCAGTTTTCTTTTTTCATGCCGTGCGTCAAGACTTGACTGTGACGTCACAGCCATCTCTTGGCTGCTGAAAACCAAACTGGTGAGAGAAGAAAATTCAATTATATATTATTTAGCGGTCGTAGGTGAAAGCCGAGTGCAGATCGATGTACAGGAATGACTTGCGCATCATTTATAGAAGAAAAATGCCACCAAAATTTGGTGTCTATAGGCAATGGTCATCAACATTTGAGTG
Organism: Amblyomma maculatum; assembly: GCF_055883805.1. NCBI lineage: Eukaryota > Metazoa > Arthropoda > Arachnida > Ixodida > Ixodidae > Amblyomma > Amblyomma maculatum. The sequence goes on from NC_139347.1 coordinate 77,521,258, forward strand.
AAAACTGGGAGACAGTGATGACGGTTTGCAATTCCATCCAGCACAAGGAAGAAAAAAAAAAAAGCGCCAGCCAGCGTGGGCTTGGATGAGCGATAGGGGCTGCCACTAGCCACTATCGGTCCGGGTTGGTAGCAAAGCTCGGAAAACTAAACTACGCCATTTAGACCTAGACACCGCCCCACTCTTGAGCCACATCCGGCACTGCTAAGCTTGACGTATTTGGCCTCCCCTGCAGCTCTTTCGTGTGCTGGGGGCGTTGGAGCAAGAAAAAGTTTGAATCAACCAAAACTGCAGCACAAATTAGGCAGCTTTACAAACCATTCAAAATATTAGCCAATCAACCAAAGTGCTGAAACGTTTTTTGAATCAGCCAACAGTAATCAGTTTCCATTACCAAGAGTTTACTTCACCACACGTTTCTTTTCTCAGGGTTCAAGGGACACTGTGTAGCACTCACCCGCACTTTGGTCTCCTGGTACAGCTGCGGAAGCAACGAGTCAAGCAGGTCGCGCACCATCTGTGGACGGTTGTGAGCGGCGGAATTGAGTGCCAGCAACGCCACCCGCCGCACTCCAAGGTCCGGGTCTCCCAGAGCGCCCAAGAAGCGAGCCAGCCGTGGCCGCAGCACTGCCGAGGCCTCCGACGGAGTCCCTGCTGTCATGACACCAAACACTGCAGGGATTCATGAGGGAGAAGGAAAAGAGGCAGACACCGAAAGGCTCAGCCTAGAAAGAAGCGGCAAGATCTAAGTGCCACATCTGCATATTCTCCTGCCCATCGTAAAGAGAGAGTGCTAGCACTCATGTGCCACTGCAAGCTTCAGTTCGTCAGGAGGGGGCCATTTGATTTCCCTTGTTTCCCGCCTCCAGAGCTCTGAGCACCCGGAGATGGGCTGTTGCGTATAGCGTGCCCCAAACTCTTAAACTTCCATATCGAGGCTAGCGCATCAAAATTCTAAAAAAATCACAGACCCAAGCACCTCACTCGACTACTACTCCCCATCTTAGGATGCCAATTGTCCCCACTGAAGGGACACACCCACTCTGCACCTGGTGCCACAGCCAGTATACAGTCGAACCTCGATATAACGAAATTCACGATGTAACAATCTCTGCCCCATTAAAAACCATCTATTTTTTTCGCTAATTAATGAATTTAATGCCGCACTTTCGATTTAACAAAGCCCTTGCGCAACGCATGCAAGTACCAACAGCCACCGTGGCAATCTGATGAGAACTAAAACTTCACTCCTGACACACAATTTTGCCCGCAGTCTGGAATTTGAGAGTGAAGCAAAATGATGAAGGAACGTACTGCTGCGCGTCATCCGTTGCATGCATGCAAAACCCGCGTGCAGAAGTTTTAGAACACGTCATGCCATGCTGGCCAGTCGGAAGGGAATGACAAAGCACTAACTGACTGGAAATATACCGTATTTACTCTCATAATGAACCCACTTTTTTTTTTTTTTTTTCAAGAAAAATAGACTTGAGTTTGAGGGGAGGGTTCAATACGGGGAAAAGTTTAGATTCTTTCTTTTTTTTTTTTACGATCCGTCTATCCCAGCCATCAATCATCAAAGAAATCACGTGGTCAGCTGCTATCATGACTCTGCCGGGCTTTTAGCATCGCTTCAAAAGGCACTTGCTGCTATCACACATTCCAATGATTTTGTGGTGGGGACTGCGCCTACCTCAATCTCTGAGCGATAAAGAGAATGAACATACTGAAAACCATGCTTGCGCAACGCAACAGGATGAGCGGTACCGCAGGCACTCCCCTCAAAGCCTGGCACTCTGCCAAGTTCGGTGGCGGCTTTGAGTACTAGGTACTGCGCTAGCTCTTTGCACATGCAGAGAAAGATTATGCTTTCGTGCTCGTTTGCTATCACTATCTGCTCCTGATATACAAAATAATATCCTTTACCCCTGTTAGTGCTATTATTACTAGAATTTCTTGCTTACTTCATGAATTGATAATCTAAGTTCCCAGCCGTGTTCCATGAACCTGTTACTTCATTTGGGCAGCTAAAACATAGCAACCTCGACGCAACGAAATTCAGGTTATAACGTAATTTTCGGCTGCAAGTAGGACATCTGGCAATAAGTACCGTGCCTTTTTCGTCTCTTTCTCCAACACACTAATAGGACACCTGCTCCTAATGCCTAACGAAAGAAAGGCAAAAGAGAAAAGAGAAAGAGAAAGGAAAAAGGAGGCCCCCACCTGAAGACGCAGCAGAGCCCGTATGTGTGGTGCTGGGCGAGCGTTCAGCCAGGGCCCACTTGGCAGCGGCCACCACGGTGGCACGGGCCAGTGGTGAGGGGTTGTCCAGACAGGCCTCCAGACGAGGCACCAGGAGCGCAGGGCGCACAAGCGCCAGCCTGCCCAGGCACTCAGCAACCACATTGCGTGCCCCCTCCTCGGGGCACTCCCAGTGCTGCACCAGGAGCGACCTGCATCCAGGCACAAAGCGGAGTTTGATGCCGGGCAGGACAGGTACGTAGCACTTGGGAGAGACTGCCCTTGTCATACTGCTAGAGCTAACTGGGCACATGTACAACCCTAGGCACAAGCCTTCAGGCCACGTGGTTTGCTTTTCAGCCGTGCAGTGGGAAACTTCGGGTATCACTGAAGAACCGAACCTTTGTGGGGGTGAATAAAAGTTCCTTGTCATTGCCTCTTTTGATGTTCAGATTTTTTTTTTTTGCTACCATGAAGCCCAAAGATATGCATTGATGCAAAGACCAAGGCGGTAAACATACCCGGTATTTCTTTGCAATAAGACAGCCAACAACTTTCACATGCAGAAGTTGAAAGAAAGAGCGCGCCATAGTGGACCTCCTGCATTCCCTATTGAAAACCCAAATGGAACTAAATGAAACCAGACAGCATCAGAGCAAAGATGGCATTACACCGCAGTGAGTTACTTTATAGTGATGTGCAATGCTTGCCCCTTTTTATGTTGTCTACTGCTCCTGTGCAGCTTTTCCCTAATGCGAGATCAGCAACCCTGAGCATCAATGCTAGCTAATCGAAACTAAAAAAAAAAAAATTATAGCGCTTTGCTTTTTCAAAAAAAAACATCCCGTACAATTCTTGTGAGCAGCCTCAACCGAGTTGACACCACCAGAGGCAGTGTATTACACATGGCAAGGCCAGCTTTATTGCGCGAATTAGTCAAGACTTGCACAATTGCTTACAGCAGCCAGTTGTAGCGATTGGATAACAGGCAGCCATGCGTCTTCGATGTAAGGCACTCTCTGTAGCAATACTGCATTTTTTTATGCCATTTTTCAAATTGTTCACAGAGCTGCTCTCTTCGCCTCAGATGTATTCAGGAATAGAAAGCAAGGCTGAAACAAGTTCCCTACCCTTTGGTTTCATGAATCCACTACTGAGCTGTATGTTTGCTGGCATCTAAAGGCAACAAGCTCTGCATTTCTTTTACCAGCTCCAGAATCACTGAAAACAAAATGCTAAAGAATCGTTCCTTAAGCTCTTCAACCTAGCAGCATGCCGAATGCTTCATTACATGCACCAGCAATGAAAGATGTTATTGAAGCAAAAATTTATTTTTAAAATAACAATACCCCACATTTTAACATTAACTCACAAAATGCAGCCATGCACCCTAAGTGCGAGTACAAAAACATGCAAAAAAAAAAAAAATAAGCAAGAATAGGGGGTGAATACTCGGCACATAAGCAATTTTCACGCACAAAAATGTGGCAATCTGTTCTTGCACAGCATACTAACCAGATTGACTCAATAAAAGGGTCGAGTGCCTGAATGCTCTCTGGGCTCGATGACTGACAGCTGATGATCTGCAAGAGGGTAATGAAAGAGAAATACAAACACAATTCTCTAAAGATATTGCAAAATGATATCTCAGTCATGCACCTGTCCCACAAATCCCTCACCAACTGGACATCACCAAAGCACTCAAAAGTAAGCTTACCTCCTTGAGCGAGTGAAGGAGAAGGTACTGCCGCCTGGGCTGCTCGCCAATTTCTTTCAGCACGAAAGGCAGGTACTCCGTCAAATTGCCTACACTCACGCTACCTGCAGAGACCAAATTCCACAGCGGAGAGCTTCACAAGACAGAAGAGCTCTCCTGATGCAAATATAAGATGCAATCAATGCAAGTAATAAAAGCAACTAGTATCATTTGTAATGCTTTTCGTGCGGTTCTTTGTTCTATTCCATTATCTAGACTATTCAAAATGCAGAATTTTCAAAGGCACGTTTAAAGCACCAAAGATGATTACAGATATAACTGCGATCTAGCCAAGTGTGAAAAAAAAAAAAAAAAAAAAAACCATTATTCGAACAATTGATTAACAACACAATAAAAATGATAGCCTGCTACTCCATGTTGCTACTGCCAATGGCACATCCGGTAGCAAGGTTCAAATGTATGCAATGCATATGCCCGATATTCAACAAACCTAATGCAAATGATGCTGCCGTCTTCACTTCTTCACTCTGCGATGAGAATGCTTCTAAAAGTATAGAGTTGAGGTCTGTAACTCCGCTCAAGTCTCTGCAAGGTAAAACAATGTTCAGTGTATAGTACACGTATAAGCCACGGACACAGACCTCTCAGAAGTTTCCCAATGGAAAACAAAGGAAGCAGCAAACACTCACTTATGCCGGCCAATTTCTCCTATGGCAAGAAGGGCAAACAGCTGAATTGAATCCACACTGCGATTGGCCTGCACAAGGTAACAACACAGCACAATTTGAAGCTTGTTTTCTCACAGCAGTTGTGCATACATGGCATGACTTGCAAAGTAAAAGTAAGTAAAACCTGCACACAAACGTGCACAAAATAAAATGTGTCCATGAAAATGCATACAACCACAGAAACGGACCACAGTCAAAGGAATAGAAAATAGTGCGATGTTCCCAGTTATCTAATATTACTGGACCCAAATATAGTTCGTCAGGCTTCAGACTATAAAAGCAATGCACAATGACCAACACGAAGCAAGTGTAGCTTGCCCAAGTCAAGGCTGCACAAAAATTTTGCAAGCTGGTGATCTCTGACACTCTCATAAGGCACAGGCTAGAGTATTCACTTCCAAAAAACATTACCTTGCCATAGCCATTTTTTTAATTAGCAGCACAGCAGCCCTAGTTACCCAAACCTTTGCAATTTCATGTTGTACAATAGAGCGCACCCTATGCTGTGCCAGAGTCCTTCAATGCTCCTTCTGGTCCCGAAACTCCCACCAAAGTTTCATATAGGGTCAGCGCTGGCCGCTAGAAGTGTAGCTGGGCACTGAAGGGCATGGATTGGGCCTGCCCACAGCTGCGGTGCGTGGCTGCTACGGCTCCCGTGGTGTTGATTTTGATCTCTGCTTCAAGCTTTTTTTCTGCCACTTGTTTTGCAATTATGTCATGATATTGGGAAATGAGTGCATAAGGATAAAGCAGAAGATTCTGCACTTCGAGAGAGTGCGCGATGTTTTCCCAGGAATGCACTGATGGCGACGGCTGCACCTCGGCGCTACAGCTGCTTACTAGCTATGTACAAACAGATATCGCCGTTTACATTGCGTAAAATGTAAAACTGCACCAGCTCAGCTCCATCTGCGCTTACTAAATTCGGGACCACCGCTGTCTCTCCCGTTTCCGAGCTACTGGTGACTACCTACGCAGTTTAGACTTTGTCAAATCGCTTGGAAGGGCTTCGAAAATTCTTGGGATAGCGCCAGGCCGGAGCACTGGCCTTCCCCATTGCGGTGATACCACGTTGCCGTTCACAGTGAATTCCTCGACACGAATGATGTCGCCAGTGTGAAGGTGCTCTTCGCAAACACGTTTAAAACCAAAGTGAAGTCACCAGTCTCTTCCCGCAGTATTGCACGCTCCTTTTTTTGTGACACCTCCTTGACAGCAGGGAAACGAAACGAGACCTTCTTGGTCGCGCCTTAGTAGCCGGAACGGCATCCTGGTACGCAACAAGTGTTCGCCGTGGTTCCACGTGCACGAGTTACATGATGTCATTGCAAAGCATAACAGGAGATGTCGAAATTCGCACTCTAATTACCAGCGGCGATGCTTTCTGATCGGTCATGACAGTGCTGAGCTCCTCGAACGGTGCCCTTAACTGCTCAGTGGCGGTATATGAACCTCTCCTATAGTGTTACGGAGGAGTTTCGTGACCAGTAGGAGCATTGAAAGACTCTGGCTGTGCCGAGTAGCCATTTGTCATCACACTAACTATGCTTCGCACAGAGTGCACAGAGGAATGCTTGGAGTAGTTCCTCACTTGGATGTCATGCAGAAACCTCTGCACCACAGGCAGCGCCTCCTGGGGGCACTGCAGAGTGAGCGCGGCCACTGCCTTGGCCATGGAGTGGTAGGCCTGCCGGTGGATGGTGGTGGCAGCACCTGCACCACCCGCCTGGTACACCGGGCCGCTCACCTCCTGTGCCAGCAAAACACAAGGAGCACCTTCATCAGCCTTCCTCCTTCCATCCTCCCTTCTTCAGGAACTACTAAAACTGCAGCACAGAGGCCGGCACTGAAGACCCACGCATTAACTAATCTCGGAGAAGAAAGAAACCTCGAGAGAACCGAGACCATGTCCCCCCACAGCTTCTTTTGTGAGCCTGGCGACACGTGAGCACAAGTGTCTCTCTACTCACATGAAGCAGCTCTTTAAAGCCAAGGCCAGGCAGATTCAGGGACACAAGCGCCTGAAGGAACTCCAGCATCGCATTCAGAGCACCACCTGGAACATAAAGCCCGCAATACAATGACTTGGAGCTCTTCCTTGGTTAGCTCGGTTAAATGTTGGCACGAGCACTAGAGAACACAATAACAAAGGCTAAATAGTAAATGAAGTAAAGGAGGTGGGAGACCTCACGGGGCACCCAGAGAAGGGTGAGCGCATCATCACCTTGGAGGAGGGGCGACCGCACCAAGACTAGGATCTCCGGCAGGATTGCACGGGGCACCAGCGAAAGGGACTGCTGGTGGACCTTCGATATGGACGTCAGCAGGTTGAGCGTCAGCTGCAAATACATGGATATCCGTGCAAAAGACATTGTAGCTGCAAGCATACGATTAAACTAACAACTTCAAACAGGTCTCTGTAGCGTAAAAAAGAAGTTGGTAATATGAAGCCCGATTATGTGAAACAGACTGCAGTGCAGTTCAGTTTTCTCAGAAGCAAACTACAGCGACCTAAGCCAAAGATCACGAAAGCGACCATAGATAAAAAAAAAAGCCTCAAAACTTTGCAAATTTGCAAAAAAAAAAACAAAAAATAAAAACAAACAAACAAACAAAAAAAACTGGCAGACAACACAGTATATCTTTGTCACAATCTCATTCAAAAAGCAACAGTGGGGTTTTATCATATTTCATGACTGACATTCCAGACATTCCATTCCAGAAGTACTGTGTACACACAAAGTCTGATTTGAGCGAGCTATTTGGCTCACTTTTTTACCTCGAGAAAACGACGAAGAATGAAGACAATGGAAAGGCACACTCCCAGACAAGAGCAGCCCCGTCTGATCCACCTTCCTGTTATAGCGTTTTTTCTTTTTTTGGACTGTTTGTAATATAATCATTGAATATGCCATTTTTTTGGCCGCAAGTTTTTTTTTTTTTTTTTTTTTTCAAACCAACAGATGCGAGTGGGTAGAGCGGTCACAAAAACTAACCCTTCACCACTAAGAACTACCACCTTGGAAATCAATCTGACAGCATGGCTTGGAGAGGATTTGCTAACTGATCTTCACTACTGCCAATCAAGTTAATGCGAGGTCTTCATTGCCATCAAGACAGCTACAAAATAGCGCGATCGTATTGGAACACTGAGTGGTAGTGTCGGCTATGGTTTAGACACCACTGTCCATAGCCCAGGACAGAAGGGGGAACGCGGGGTTGGGACAGCAGCCAGACGTTCTCGCTTCTTCCCGAGGATTCTCTTTTCCTGCCTTCACGACATTGCAGACTTTCATCTTGCTTTAAGCAGCACCAGTGTGGGTTGAACCCCATCTGGTACTGGTGATGCAAGGTGGCATGAACAAGACGGAAGCCCGAATCTGGCTTAAATAAAATCCAATATTACTGACTGCAAATGGAGCATAGGTAATGGCGAAGCTCACTAATTTGTAGGAGAGCTTTTCTCAAAAGGCTGATGGTTTTTTGCTTTCTTATTCTTAAGTTTTTCAGACCATCTATTTAGAACACTTTTCAGCTTGCACAGAGTCCGAAAGATAAGTCACTGACATCAAAAAAAAATATATATATATATATATAATAAAAAATAATAATAATAAAAAAGAAGCTGACAGCGGTTTCTACTCACCTGAGAAATATGCAGGTCTGTTTCGTTGATAAGTGCTGGCAACTCCTGCATAACAGTGGCCACCATGTCCTGAGATAGGCATGCACCTACGAGAAAGGGAACACAGTTGGTCAATGTCACAGTGTCATAGCGGCAATGGTAAACAATGGTGGTTGCATAGCTCATCCCTCCCTTCCCCAATGCTGCTGTTCACAATCTTGGCCAAGACAACCAGTAAAAAGTGAAACAAAAAATGCTTCCTCTACTTTATAAATACAATCGAACCCGGATAGCTCGAACTTTGGTTATATCGAACTCACGGAATATCCCCTTGAAAACTCCATGTAAAAGGAATGAGAGAGAACAGTTCGGCGACGACTGGTCTAGAAAAGCGCCGCGCCCTTTCTCCAAAGGCGCGCACATTTGCGGTGATCGTTTGCCGCGCTAACATTTTCAAGCCATGTGCGTGAATGGACGAAAGGGAACCGGTTAGACAACGGCCGGTACAGAGTAGACGCAGCCAATGCAGCCATGGTGTTTGGGAGAGGAGGAACAAACCGATAGAGCGAAGCGCAAGGGTGTGCCCATTCTTCTGCCAAGCTTTCTTCCCTTCCCTTCTCTTTCCCGGTCTCCGCTCGCAGCTGCACGCATTACGTATGCGCCGACAAGTCAACTCGGTCCGTGGCAAACAGAACAGGGGACGTTTTCTCCAGTGTGTATTGTGAACTCTGTGTTTGGCGAGTAACGTGTAATGCGCGTCTTGTTTCATCGCGCGAAACTTGCGGTGTAGAGTAAGCTATGGCGGCTGCGGACAATAAGAAGAGGCAGTTTTTTTGTTTTTTTTTTTGTTTGCAAAGTCGTCCATCCTTGTCGTGGTGCTGAAAGTGTGGCATAGTGCAAGCTATGGCAGTTGCGCCCGTTAGGAAGTGGCAAATTTTTCTTTTCTTTTTGTTTTTGTTCTGTTTTGCAAGAGTTGTCCATCCTTGTCGTGCTGAACGTGAAGCGTAGCATTAGCTATGAGGGCTGCGAACGTTAAAAGGCGTCAATTTTTCTTTTTTTGCGAGAGTCGTCCATCCTTGCATCTATGAATCAACGCGGTTGCAGACGTTAAAATGCGGCAATTAGTTTTTTTTTGCGAGAGTCGTCCATCCCTGCATCTATGAACAAACGAAAGCACGCAGTCAGCTACGATCATGACACCGGCTTTTGGCATTGTTCGCTTCTACTAGCATTTGCAGCTGTCATACTTTCCAATGATTTTGTGGCAGTGGACTCTGCCCGCCCCAAGTGCGGCTTGAAAAATCGAACCAGGCTTGTGCAATCAAGCCATCACGGGCACTCTGCCAAGTTCGCTCCCCGCCACCGCAGGAGCTAGCATAAAAAGTATAGTTAAAAGATAAACACGCCATGTTGGTATCGCTGCACAGCATCTTAGCACACTGCCAATAAATGAGCTGTGGATGCGGCAGTCGAAACGGGCGGATGTGCCACCGACTAACGGTTTTTTTTTTTCTTTTCATATTCTCAGCAACAGAAGTCGAGGGTGGGTTCATGATGCAGGTGGGTTGATTACGCGGCAAATACGGTATCATTTTTCACGATCGCAAGCGGCTTCTCAAGCCGATTTCTGTATATAGAATTATCAATATATCGAACTATTTCGCGATCCCCTTCGAATTCGATATATCTGGGTTCGACTGTATTCTTTTCAAATTCGGAATTCCAAGTCATTGCACACTCCAAAAAAAAGGTATGATGAAGGCAAAAAAGTCCGGTACACAAGCCACCACAATGACAATGGCCTTGGAGACAAGCAAACAGTAGTGAACACTCACTGTAGTTTCGAACAAGTGTGTCCAACAGGGTCAAAGATGCCAGCTTCAGGGCTCGCTGGTTCTTGCGCAGAAACGTGGCCAGAGCGAGAACGCACTCGCACAGCACGGGACTCAGATCTATGTGCAGCGGCGACCTGTTTAAGAAAAAACACCAAGAAGTGGCCCTATCCTGTTCACTATAAACGTGCAAAATCATCATCATCATTATCAGTTGGATTATATCATTGCAGGGCAAAAGCCTCTCCCATATTACTCCAATTCACCCGGTCCTGTGCTAGCTGCATCCACTTGATCCCTGTAAACTTCTTAACCTCACCCACACACCTAACTTTCTGCCGGCCCCTGCTATGCTTTCCTTCCCTCGAAATCCAATTTGTTACCGTCAGTGACCATCGGTTATTCTCTCTTCGCACTACATGTCATGCCCATCACCATGCCAAAATGCATGAGGTTAAAAAGACATTCACTACCAGCGCACATTTTTACTATGTCATTTTTGCCAATGCCATTTGAAGTGCACAACTTGTTTATAATAAAAAAATCACCAGGGTTCAGCGCTGCTGAACCAAATATTGAGCGAAAGCATTAGCTGCGGGTGACCGAGCGTTCTTCTTCTTTTTTTCTTCTTCCTCAGTACACACATAAAGCCCCGCTTTAACCAACCCATATGAACGTGCCTCAGTAGCCCATAGGGGTGACGTGAATGCCAGGGTGCTAGCAGGCGGATTCTGACATAACCGTCCCATGTGAAACGACAGCTTGGGGTCGTCTAAAGGTCAAAGGTCCATGGTGGTTACCGCCGTTCCACGCTGAAAGCCAAGCAGTATTGCTTTCGCAATAAAAGCAAACACAGGTGCACAGCGTGGTCTTACCCTGCCACCTTTGTGAGGGCCTTGACGGTGGTTAGCCGCGTGATCTCATTACGCAGCCGGTCGAGGAAGATCGGAAGGCACACCGCCAACTCCGCTTGGAGGCTGTCCCCCAAGTGGCACAGGATGTAGCCCCTAAAAAAAGAAAAGCACCACACATGGCTCTGGCTTAGAGTTCCACTGGCCAAAATATGTCATGAGATTATGGTGCAGATGAAAAGACCTTGCCTCATATAGTACAGATTGAGCACTATAATCAAAAGAGGCTTTGCAATATTGATTTGCCATTTAAAATCGCATAAAAAGAACTGAGGCGCTATCTAGCGGAGAAACCCTATTACTTTCACTGTAGTACCCCACGTGACTACATGCCAGAAAAATATCGCAGATTTTCATAAGTGCACACTGTTCTTCTTACATCTAGGAGGGCTTGTCATAATTTATTATAATTTGCGTTATCTCCACGGCATGCTTAAATAAGAGCCACCCTTCCTTTCGCACAGTGAGAGGCATGCTTTCAGGTTTTGTCACAGGTGGCGCCACAGTGTTTGGAATTCTGTGAAGCGATGACAGTGCCCACAAAAACTTTCGTCGACGGGGCGTGCGTTATTGTGCCGTAACAGCCTTGAGTGTGAAACTAAAAAGGACGTTACCCTTATATAAAAAAAATAAATAAATAAAATTTAAAAAAAAAAAAAGCCGAATTACTGTCTAGTGAGTAAAATTTATATTTGTTTTCGGTAAATCTTTTTTGTCGACCACCAGTCGTCATCACAGTCGCTGCTCATGGTTTCCAGCATCGGACTACATAAAAACGGGCGCATGCACCGAGTGAAAAATCCTTGGTACAAATTTTCCAGACAGTTTCTACCAAAACCGCTATAGAATCGAACATTTTAGGCATCAATCTTTTAATTGCACCGAAAAAAATTTCAGACCCAAATTCCAGTGCTCTGTCCCTTAAAGTGCAATCAAATTTGTGGCTTCTAAATGGAATATGAGAAGCAGCAAAACATGAGATATTGGGGCCAAATTGGGGCTAGCTTTTGTAGCAGCAAAGTGAATAGTTCATTGAATTTTTGGACTGTTCGATCATTCAGACCACTTCCAGGGCTCCAGTGAGTTGGAAAAATCAGTCGGTGACTGTAGCTTTTATCGCATGACGTAAATGATCGAGCCTATATAAAAATGCTTGCTTTCAACTAGAGTCGACGACAGATTTTTCGGACCCCCAATTTTTTGCTTGATTACTCGGACTTTTTCCCGGCCCCAGGACATACAGTCAATGTATTACGCCGCTCAAAATTTCGGACACTCTAGGAGAGCTATTCGATTTTTCGGACATTCCAAGTGTCAGCCAGGCCAACTGCCACACATTTTGAGTGGTGTCGCCGCCATCTTGTTTGTTTACTTTTTCCTTAGATGGCCTCAAAACCAATGCCGACCTTGTGCGCCGCTCCTCAGCTAAACTGACGCTGGATCGAGGCTATATTATTTGCCTAGCAGCTTCCGTTTCCGGAATGTCATTGCTCGCCGCCGGAGTGCTTTTCCTTTTCTTTTAGCCTGAGTGCTTCAACTGCCTGCCAGTTCCTCTGTGTGTTTGCCGCGCGTTTCACGTGCGTTGCAGAGCGTAGCGAGTAGGCCTAGCCGTGGTCGTGCTGATACGAGAACTACGTTCTGTTGCTATTGTGCCTGGCATTTAATTGCATCGTCTTCAGTTCTTCAAGAAGCTGTTTCCGAATTTTATAAGGTTGTATTTTTTTTTTCCTGCGTGCAACGCAACAGCGAAAGGCACTCAACGAAGTCGGTGTTGTGATCCAGTGGTTGGTAGTGGTGGTGTGCCTCGACAGTGGGAAAACCTACTCTGTCGATTTGCTTGGAGCACTTAGTACACTCGCCGATGCGTGGAAGTCTGTAGTACCCACAACGCTACGCAATTGCTTCCGCCACGCGGGATTTGTGCTGAATGACGAGTCGGCTGCCTTGGACGATGAGAGCGTCGTCGAGCAGCTGTCAGGCAGTGGGCAGCTCCTTCACGACTTTCGCACTGCTGGTGTCGAAATTTCATCGGCCGACTCGTTTTCAGAGTTCACAGACGTGGACCACGAGTTGTAACTGTGCGCTGGGCTCACAGATGCAGAAATTATTCGCCAAGTGCTCGTGGAGTCTGACGACGATGACTCACCTGCAACAGCGCAGCCAACGCAAGCTGATGCAAGTGAAATTCAGGCGGACCTGTTAGCACGGAAGCGGAGCGTGGTGCAGAAAAGCCTTCATGACTTTTTCCGGTCTCAAAGTCAAAAATGGGCAATAAATTGAGCTTTTTTTGGTGCACATTTGTTTTTTCGGACTGCCCAATTTTTCAGACATTTTCGTGGCCTGCTGAGAGTCAGAAAAATTGGTCGTCGACTGTATATCACTACTCTCTCCCCGCAGAGCAGTCAAAATCGTTGAAAGCAAAGTTGAGCTCATACTCTTAAAGTTATAGTAGTGTGTGCAAATATCTGAAATTTCGCATATGAATCGAATGTGTTTGTAATTAAATTCATATTCGTATTAAAAAAAGCAGACATTCTGAATTTTACAAATACACGAAAACGTTGCGTATTCGCCATAGTTTCACGACACACCTCAAGCATTGGTTCACCGCAATGCCTGGGGTGTTCATTATTACTGTGATCCAAACAGCTTTTGGCAGTTTTTATCAGGAACATTTGATAATGCAAGCTTTTGATTAAATAGACATTCTTTCAGGTCCCTCGAAGGGTGAACTGAAGCGAGCTTGATGAGTATTCAGCATGATGCGACAGCTCCACATACGGTTTCATGCAGGTTTTTCTGTACAAAAAAACCTATATGCGGAGTCTTGTATGAAAATTTATACTGGATATATGAGTAGTTTATACACTTCTGCGCAATTCTATTTAAATTTTATTTGCAAATACAATGTGATTCTGAAATAAACAAGAACAATGGTTACTATTACTTTCTCATTTCTTTCCAATGTTCAATATTCAAATAAAGGCATTTTTCAACTATGGTGGTAGCTTGCCAGCTGGCAGACTACCACCGTAGGTTGCACCAAGAACTTCAAATCGCCGACCGTGCTACCGAGTTCACATGTGCATTTTTCACCCATATTCGCACTCGATTTGAAAATTTCCATACATGCAGGCCCCTAATATATATTTTTTTATTCATGTCGTCAAGATATTGATGTTCGGTGCACAAAAAGCTATTAAACAACATTTAGGATGTTTTATACACACGCACGAAGTGCCCCTGGCACTCTGAAAAGCTCGTCGTTAGTCGTGTGACTCCATGGAGAAGGAACTGATTGGTGTTCTTCAACAGCTAAGGAAGTAAGGTAACAGGAGTTGCGAGCTGCCCGTGTGACGGAACTTGGAAGTATTAGTTTAAGTTTTGATACTGCATAACCAATTATAGATGAGGGCGCACTTCGCAAACAATAGTGGGACATTCAAAGGATTGGGGCGAATGCCCACAATTTAAGTTAAATATCTCAGTTAAGACTGTAGACCACATTAAGAAAAAAAAAAAGATTGTATGTTATTATCGAACATCATCTCTACCCAATGTCTCTCACAGAAAAGGTTCGTTTGATAGGAAAGATAAGACACCCAACCAAGTGGGCGAAAAAAGTCTCATATTTCCAACTGTCCATTAAAACCGTGCCTCACAGGGTTCAACTGTAGTATCAGTACCCAATCTGTAGCAAATTATAAATATACTTGGCCGCAAGAAAGGCACTGGTTACTTACCCTTCAACTATGTGGATTCATCTAAGTGAAAGAGTTACGTGAATGTGGCTTCAATGCTAGTGCATCAACACAAAATTTACATTCAACAACATACAATGCCAAGCTTCTTGGAACCCATACAACATGCAAATAAAATGCACGCGGCAAGTTGCATGCCTCCAAGCGGTAATGTAGGACTCCACTCACATACAAGTGATGGCCCTTTCCTTCACTTCTTGGTCAATGTCAGCAGCCTTTAGCTTTGTCAAGGTGCACTCAAAGATGTCCTTCACGTAGGGCTCGAACCTGAATGAGCACTCCTGGTCTGGAAGTGTCAGCATAAAAGCAATACAATAAAGATTAGATAAGAACAGGCCAC
The DNA here is from genome assembly GCF_055883805.1 of Amblyomma maculatum. NCBI lineage: Eukaryota > Metazoa > Arthropoda > Arachnida > Ixodida > Ixodidae > Amblyomma > Amblyomma maculatum. The sequence continues at coordinate 77,536,413 of NC_139347.1, forward strand.
TGCACTAGCTCCGCAGGACCCAAGCAAGATATGTTCACAAGAACTTTTGCATGTTTTTCATGGGGTTCGTATGATTCAGAACACAGCGTATGAACCTCACATACACTCACCTAAATTCAATTTGGAGCAACTAATCAAGGTTTGCTATGGAAGTTTCACAGACATATCTGTTGCATCTAAATAAGCAGAGCCGCCAACGTCTAATTCGAAACTAGAGAGTTCCGTGGGTGCAGGACACAGGGTTCGTACAGATTCAAAAGGGGCAAATGTAAGGATATTCAAGGAACTTTAAGGCCCAGTTGGAGTATATTCAAGGACCCAACACAATGCTACACGCAGCAGTTTTCAATATCGGGCACCAATTTTACGTAGTCACATTTTTTCTCTCGTGCAAGTTTCTGACCTAGCTTTCCTTGCTGACAAGACCGACTACAATATATACAGTAGAACCTAGCTGATACGTTCCTGATACGATTTTCCGTTTCACATGTTCAAAATCGCGGGCAGCAAAACATCTCCCATAGAGTTGCACAATTTTTCTCCCTGTTAATATGTTCCCGGATAACATGATTTCCCGGTTATTATGTTCAAAATTGACAAACTGTGGTCATATAATGCGGTTTATGACCAACCGGACATACGCTAACAAGTGCTTGGTACGTGGAAAACTGATCAGTGGCGGTCACCCACCACAGTAGTTTGCCTGCAGTGCTTAGGCGCAACGGGGCAAAGCATGAAAGAAAACCAACCAGCCAACATACGAGGCGCCCGTTCCTGCGGAAACATGACTTCATGAAGAAAAAAGCGGTGGCTTCTTTTGCAGTGCCTTAGGGGCATAGGGATGAACCATTTGATAACTACAACTACAGTGAAAGCTCATTCATTCGAAATGAAACCATGGTTGGCAGCCGCGGCAGCAGCTGCCTGCTCTTGGAGCTGCGAAAAAGGAGCTGTGAATAGTTCATGTCCGTAAATGCTAATCTACACTTTTATGCAATGAAAGTCTCAATTTTAAATGCCTTTGTGTCTCATTTAGTAGTTATTTTTCCAATATTAGACATTTCGGATTATACATTTTTTTCGGAAAATGCTTTTTTTTCCAGCATTTTTTTTATAACATGCAAATTGTGCATGTGAAAACTAAAATGTACTTACCCAATGGCCGGATAACCTTCACGAGCTGCTGAAGCACAAGCAGAGCCTCTGAGGTGATTTTGTAGAAGCTGTCACCGACAGCAGTGATTATGGGCTGCAAGCACGAAGGGCACAGGTTCAAGGAGGATGCCTCCTCCCACAACAGTGCCAAGGCTCCTAAAGATTAACTCAAGGGCTTTTTTTACATAGGTCATTACTAGAGCACAGCACAGGCCTCAATCTGAGGACCGAGTCTGGCCCAGGCTCGTGGCTTATAGACAGGGATTATCCCGGGTGCATCGAATTATTGCTCTAATCAGTCTGAACCCGGGCCCAGCCTTCAAAGCTTGGTGACCAGACTTCTACTACAAAAAAGAACTGGCCAAAAAAGAATCTAAAATTGGTGTACAGCTTGAATTCTTTTCTTTAACTGAACAAGAACTGATAATGAGGCGGCTTTATGAACAAAGATCTTGTACAGTAGTCCACTCATAACGATATTGAGAAAATTGGAAAATACAATCGTTACAACCATTTATCGTTATATCAGGACCGGCGAAAAAAAGAAAAGAAAGAAAACAAACATAAATAAAAAGCATGCACCAATGTATGTTCCCGTGCATGTAGGCTTGCCTACTTAATTGAGATGAGTAAATCGGGTTGAATGATGCTAATCATCTTAAAGAGCACTAAACACTTTATTACAGGATACATCAATAGCCATAAAATAACTTATAGTACTTAAAAAATTGGAATTCATGTTCGCTTGAGCAGCAGCTGAAGCTTGACAATCACTGTGTGCACCGCTTCCAGTAGCACGTACGGCGGCGGCAGTATTTTTCGCGAGCGCAACTGATTAGCAACTGGATGAACTGCAGGACATCCCCAGCCTTTATAATTGTTAAAAATCGCAGAGTGCGAATGCCCATATTTTTTTCCCGAGGCTTCCAACCTTGAAACCCTGCCAGAAATCCCGATGAATCTGCTGTTTCAAATCGAGAGATATCGCGCTGTAAATGCGGTCGGTGCCATCTTCCACGGATGTGTTGATGATAGCTGTACCCTTTGTAGCGGGACGCACAATCAGCGGACTGCGATGACGATTTTTGTAGTTTATTTTGTATTAAACATTCAGACAAATTTTCGTATTAAACATCTACTGGGCAGCGATAAAGCTATCGTATCTGCTGTACTGCCGATAACCAATCGCTATACCTGGTTTATTTTTGCAATGGGCCAATAGAAAATTTTGATAAATACCAAGAATTTGATCGTTATGAGCGATATATCATTATATCTGGTATTGTTGTAAGTGGACTGCACAGTAGATGCAGAAAGGTAGCACAAAAGAACTCTGAAGCTCCAAGCACCAAATGAAAAAGGTTGCCTACATTGCATTATAAACTACTTTGCATTCCCTAAAGATGTTTGATCAGTCATATTTTACAGCCCACTATATCTCAATATTAAAGTGTCTTCACACCTAGTGGAATAACATTTCTTAACACCATTTCACGTATTCAATTAATGGAAGTACTGGCTAAGTTTCAATAGATACAAAAAGTAAAATGAATGCGTGTGTTCCAGAGCAAATCAGGCTATGAGCGACGACGTAGTGGAGGCCTCCGGGTGCTTTCTGACTGGCCGCAACTTCTTTAACATGCACTGACACCGTGCAGTACATGGGTACCACACTTTCCGCCTCAATGAAATGCAGCCGCCACAGCCATGATCAAACCAGGTAGTAGTTTAGCACCTTAACCACTAAGCCACCTACTGCGGGGCAAAAGTAAATAAACGGGTCAATAAACCTTAACCTTTTCCTCAGCGTGCTCCATAACTTTTTTTCATCCATGTCACTGCTGTAATGCCCCGAGTGTAGTACACTCAACAATAGTGGATCAAAATCTGGACACTGGAACTCTATGTATGGGCCAAGATCTCGGCCCAGGCCCGACGAAACAGCTCATCTACCAGCCTGCGGACCGGGCCAGGTATGGGTTTTTGGACCGGCCCAAGCGCGTGCAATACTCTAGTCGTTACAGAATCAAAGAATAGCACACTCAATAACAAATATCATGCCAGCATAGAAGACAGCAGAAAGTGAATGCACACTGCTCTGCAAATAAATATTTTGGTTTGCTTAGAACAAGACTGAACCAGTAAGAAGGCAATCATAAATGAAGCTCACTATTCTTCAGCAAGCACAAGAAAGCACTTCCTTATGCCAATGCTCAGCTTGGCAGATGTCCGTTATCATCATCAGCCTGACTATACCCACTGCAGGGTGAAGGTCTCTCCCATATTTCTCCACTTAACCCAGTTCTGGGCTAGCTGCACCCACTTGACCCCTGCGAACTTCTTAACGTCATCCGCCCGTCTAACTTTCTGCCGCCCCCTGCTACGCTTTCCTTCCCTTGGATGTCCGTTATCACCATGTGTCTAAGGACAAAAAAAATTAGGACATTGGAGACAACCGTCTCAGTATGGCAACATGGTCAAACATCACCAAGGAGTCTTTTTAGACTCTTCAATTTAACCTTTCTTCTCACCAGCAACAAGCCTGCCATTTACTTATGTCATATGCTAAAATCCAATTTTTGGGGTATTTCTAACAGCCACCCAAACCAGGGGTGTGTGAATACTCGAATAACTAAACACGAATCACATACCTAGTATTTGGATGACTGAATATTCTATATATTTTGCGACAGGCGCGACTCTGGTGCAGGGAATAGCGTAAAATCTCAATTTGCTTAATAATTCAAAGAAGGAAAGAGAAAGGGGTGCACATCAAGGCGTGACCCACGAAACCAGTAGTTGTCCAAGTATACGCCTCTGAACGAGAGTTGCCTAAAACAGCGGTGCATGTGCATCTCAGGCGTCAGTTGTAGCAGGCGCAACAATGATTGGATATCCCCGATAGACAATATATACCCCAGCAGCATAGTTTCCCCTTCGCCTGTCATAAATTCACACCATTCACCCCCAGCTGCAAGTGGGCGAGTGCAATAATGGGCAGTCTTTTAGTTCTATTTTGAGACGGCACCATGCCGTTCTAACTTTGACGCATATTTCTCTTTCACATCTGTGTGCTCCCTATACACTTTAAGCATGCCAATCTGTCACGTTTTGAGGATGCTTCACCACATGTGTCACTGCACAGACCGTGTGATGAAGCCATGCAGTGAAGTATTTTTCACTATTCGATATTCAGGTCTTTTTTTTTTTTATTATATTCGACAGTTACCATTCCACATTTGCATACCTCTGACCTAAATAGTTCGCTGTGAAAAGAAAATAAATGTTCATAAACTAAACCACAATTCCGCTACCATGTTCAGTCGCTGAGCGAGTCTTTAGGACGCCCAATTTTCCGGACCCGCCCTATTATTCAGATTCTGTCAGGCATCGTCACGCGCTCCACAGAGTCAATGTATAACACCGGCCAAAATATCAGATGCTTTAAACTTTTCTCGTTTGACTTTCCAGACTTTAAATCACAGCCATTTTGTTTTTCTACAACCTCGAACCCGCACTGCATGCATCCGCATACCCGCCATACTCTCGATAGGAAGCACTGCCGCCAGCCTCACAGCACAGCCAGACTTGAGTGGCAACAGGCAGCGAGCGTCGCTCAAGTCTGGCTGTGCTCGCAGCTACACACAAGGTTGGCAACTGTATTTTACCGTATAGACAAGCGTCATGTTTGTAAACAAAGGTGGCGCTGCGATCGGCAGCGACATGGGGTGTAGGCAAAAACGCAGCGTGCCTACACAGAGCCAAGTGACGCTGCCTTTGAAACCAGTTCGCGCGTGCGAATATTCTGAAGCATAAGCTTCGCTTGTGTGTAGAAATAGTTTTGTTTATGCCTGGGCAGTAGTTCAGCACTTTATCAGCCGATTACTTCTGGAATTACCTGGCGAAGAGAGCTGAATTGGCTTTCTTCTCCGTGGCTTCAGCAGCGCGCGGCTACGGTGGGCGACTGTAGTGACTAAGCTAAATGAAAACTAGAAAGCGCAATGTATATGAAAAACTAACAGCCAATGTTGTTCAAATCCCGTGCCTACTGCTAGCGCATGCAAAGACGATGAATGAATGACTGGAATGTGTTTTTCATATAATTGGCTTTCTGATGCTTACCTTCGCTCTAAAGAACAATATATTACCGACAACTATAGTGAACTAGAAATCATATTTCTAGCTGACTGTACCGGCAACTTAAGTCAGAATTTCACTGAATAAGAACTCAATCTTTAAGTTCTTTGTAACATATTCGCCTTTAGTGCGCGCTGCCAATGATTTATTCTGCTCGATAAAAAGACATTTGACGTCTGTTTCATCGTACATATGTAGCCACGGTCATTCAAAGGTTAATAGATACATGAAGGCCTGTAAGAATGTTCTATCTTTTTTTTTTGGAAAGGGGGGGGGTCTTTAGGAGAGGTGCACGAACGGAAATGCAACGTTCTCCACGATCGCTTGCAGCGAACTTTGCACTATCTGTTAAGCTTTTTTCTTTTAATATACTTTGAAACTGTTTATTCAAAAGTGCGCCCTCTTATCTGTTTATTTTGCACCCCACATTGCCGATTACTCTTTGGGACATTAAATTGCATGTACCATATATGCCATACTTAAATATATCCTGCTTGATCAGAGCTACGTTGTACGTGGATATTTAATTCGTTCGTCAAAATCTTAATGACCTTAAGAAAGAAAGTTTTGAGAAATGACGCTGCGTGACTTTGCCCGGATCCTAACAATGTTTGCTTGCTTTCTATAGGGCCGGTGATAAGTCACATCGCAGAAACTCGCGAAAGTGATATAAGAGAAAAGCTGCTTCACAAGTTCAGGTCTGCTTCGGCAATATCGCGTTGGAGTGACCGGTCAAACTAACAGCAGTTACCTTCGCAGCAACTTTTGTGTCCTTTTCTGTACGAATATATGCACGGGCACAAGTGAATGGAATTTTTCACAGGGCGGGCGGTGTCTTAACTTGATATATTATGTAGAACAAAACGTGCACGAGCTGCAGTCATTTGCTATTGCGCTATTCATCGTGCGGCCAAAAAGCAGTCACGACAATAGAGAGTTGCAAACGAACTGATGGAGTTTCAGTGCAGAATTGTGCAACGCACGTTAGCCGCAAAGGCAATCCGTCTACTTGTCGCGCTCAACGCTGCTGCCCATCGCTCTCATATTTATCCGACCGCAAGAAAAATGTGAAAACAGGTGCTATTTTCCTTTTTGTACCTCGTGGCGAAACCAACTACACCACAGCTTGCAGGAATATTGGGAATTATGCCCGAAAACACAGCAAGCGCCGCGCATCCAATGCAGACGACCCGAGCTTTTGCCTACACCACGAAAGTCACTGCTGTTGCCAGCGCCGCCGCATCTCCACTGACGTCACGGGCAGACGCTTGTCTATAAGTTGCATTTTTCCCCTGAAATTTTCACTGGTGCATACTACACACTGATATCATTACATAAAGCTAGAAATGACCCATCACTGAATGCCTAGCAACTATGTTTGAAAAGAAAATCGATGTGTAAAAGAGAGGGAAAAAAAAGCAATTTTTCAAAGTTCTGAAAAGAGCACAATGGCCTAGGGCTGGTGCAACGGCATAAAGATGTGCGTGAATAGGGCTTTTTCCACATGAAATTAAATACGACCAGCATAACAGATGACCAAATACAAATTATATAGTGATGAAAGTGAATTGGACATGAGCATTGGTACCTACATTCGCTGCAGGAATTTCCATAGAAAGTGAGTCATTGTACAAACCTGAAGCGACAATGGCGGCGCTACGACGCAGTGTTAAATTTATGGAGTTAAAACATCCAGCTATCAAGAGATGCGACACTAATCTCCACTAAGGGCTGACAACACAGTCTAGGATAAACCAGCCCAAACGCAAAGGAGGAAGGGACGAGATGCAGTGCTGACATCGCACAGCACACGGGTGCCTCGTTTTTCACTTCTATCAAAAAGCAGTCTGGATTCGATCCCACATCCAACGATAACATACGAACCATCACCTGATACATCGGACATCAAATCGAAGCATTTATGAGTAAAGTGAACGCCGTTGCATGAAATACGCCTGCTCCGAACTTAAGAATAACTTTTACAACGTGCAGTACGGCCATGGCAGCGACACTTCTTTCTGTTTAGATTTCATTTAGAATTGCTGCCAATCCATAGCAGCCGGCAGCAAGCAGTGTCCATATATAAGGCTATCACCTCACAGAGGGAAACAAAAATTGAACATTATTCCCCTGTGTATGGAATGTGAAACTTGAGTGCACCTACCAATAACGTGTTTCATGCAGCGACGTGCGACCCATTTGCCCGGTGTCACCGCAAGTAACGTGCCACCCCCCCAGCCCCAGCGCAAAGTGCTGCCAAGCAGTCACCGAGATCATAGAAACGTCTCATCTTGTCACTGCCAGCGTAATTACTTTGTGCTGTTACGAATGCAAAATTTATTTCCACCAGCAACGCGCACGAAAAGGGAACTAGACGAGAGCCTCCACGCACCGACAACTGAAGGTTGCATGGAGTCGACAGCCGTCAACAGCCGTCAGCAGAACCTTCTCCACAGGCTGACATTGCCACACTTGTATTAACCTTGATTATAATTTCAAACACCCAGGAATGGCGTGACGTCTGAAGTCTGCCAATAAAGTGCTCTGCCATCATCTCTCATTCTTGACAATGCTCTGCTACCACTTCCTATTTTGGATAGTGCTTACCGGTCTTCATACGAAGCGAAGAGTGCATACCTTTGAGTCTTATAACCGAAGTTTTTATTGCCGGGTCCGCGACAATTCGCAGCAAAGTGCGAGTTACCGCATCAACAGGCTATGCATAATTAGGATGCCAACGTTATGCAGTTAAAATTACCGAAAATTTAAAGTATTAAGGTTCGAATAAGAGTTTTCACTGCAGATGCTCCTGCTACACCCCTGCTTTGATTAAGAGGTAGCTTTGATTAAGAAGCAAGCAAGCAAGCCGCAATGTACATGATGTTTCGCAACTCACTGGTAGCAGGGTGTCAATGTGCGGATGGAACACTTGAGGGCTATGATGCGTCAGCAGACATCCCAGAAAGGCCAGGGTGTCAATCTTCATGTTGGAACTCGATGCCCGGTCGCTCAGTGAAAAATGCAACCCGGGCAGCAATGCCGGCAGGTAGTCAGCTAGAGCCCCCGGCAGCAGTTGCAGCAACTCAGTCAGGAGCGCCAGGCATCCCTGCGAGCCCACATTCACTGCACTCCCTTCCTTCTCTGCAACACACAGCCACAGCTGGCAGCGCCGAAACTGCAAGCTCTGGGTCACTGCAACTTCCGCCATCACACACAGCTAAGAAAGAAGGCAGACCAGAGTTTAAATCGAGCACTGATGAATATGCGTGCTGCTATCACCTCTGCCCAGATGCTTAGCTGTCTTGCAGGCGCATGCCCACCACATAGAGTTCATTTAAGTGCAATGCCAGTCTCTTCATTTGCCGCCTTCGACACTGTCATGCCTACGTGACAATATGGATGGTCTCATGACATCATACAAATGCTGACTAATGAGTGTGTCTATGTCACCTGCCAACTACCACCTGCCAGGGTTGTGACTGTGATTTATTGCTCACAATGCCGATAATTTTGGACTTTCTGCAGAACGGAGCCTTTTAATAAAACTAAGCTGTTGCAGGCGACTCACCTGACGAGTCTTGAGGGCCCGCTCCCTCAGGGGCCGCTGGAGGGCTCGGACAAGTGGCCCCACCTGGGCAGCAACCAGTGACCGGGGGTCGTCCTCGCCAATGGGGCCCCCACCGACGGGGGCAATGAGTGGCCGTGTCTGCCGCAGCAACGCCACATATGCTTGAAGAATGTCCACTTTCACATTCTCCTCCCGCTCTGAAATCACAAATAGCACCAATAATGGGTATACACCGGGTGAACACCAGCTTCCACATCACCACCTTTGCAAGGCATTCTGCCTTTACACTGTCCTTGTCATAGGTTTACAGGCCACAGTGCATGTGGCGCACTAAGAAATTCAAGAAAGGGGAACACCAGAAAAGGTCCATGTCACATTATGAATTACAATGTCAGAACACATGCTTAACACAAGAAGAAAGATCATTCATTCATGATGCAGAATGTATCTTTAGTGAAACTAAACTGTATTCTGCTGCCATGAAAAAAAAAGCGACAAAAAGCGATAAATTATATGAGCAGTGATCAATGCTTCACAAGGCTCGGAATTCCCTCGCGTCCCTCATAGCCTCAGTTGCTTCGGGATGTAAAACCCTATAACCCAACCCAGCATGCCCTCGCCAACATCATTTTAAGGTATTATTGCAGCCCAAGGAATCAATGCTGTCATCTGTAATGGGCTACAGATAAGAGGGAACAACAATCACCTCCTGACTAAGTAACCAAAACAAGCACAACTCGGTAACAAGTAATAAGACGTAAATGTGTCTCAAAGCTTTTTTAGGCATGAAAAAAAAAAAAAAAACTGAGGTATTGGGCCTGACACACTAGACCTTCATTGACTTTTTGCTTCATACGTTCAAAATCTTGAGTAGTAAACATCGTCCAAAGAGTTGCACGACTTTTCTTCCGATTAATATGTTTCTAGATAACATAATAAGGGTACACCGTTAAAAATTTCCACAAACTATGATTGTTCAAAACATTTACCGATCAATGCATGTTCCAGCATGCGAGAGGGCCAAGCATGAGAGCACATGGCATGAAAAGCTCTAGCAGTAACACTCAACCATCATGGTGGCTTCATTGCAGCACCTTGACGCAAGGGGTGAAGCTAATGTGATAGGTTGCTCCTGCGGACATGAAGAGTAGTGACGCAGTGATTTCTTCGTAATGCCTTATGGCCAAGGGGAAAAGTACTTGGAACTATGCACTTACATAAAAGCGCACCAGATCTGGGGAATGCAGAATTAAGAGCAAGAAGGTGGCAAAAGTAAGCCACCGCGATGGCTTCTCCACAGTGCATAGGTGTACAGGGGCAAAGCATTTGATAAACAAGGAAGCGGTCCTAGCTTGCCACTGCTGTCAAAGTACCGGATGTGTTGCTAATCTATTCCACATAAAGGACAACACAAATGTGACCATAATTCTGCCAGAAGAAAAAAAAAAAAATTGTGCTCTTCGTATCTTAAAGCAAGGAAATTCTGAAGTACATTTTTGAGAAGCCCAGAGATGCGTTGTACTTAATTCAGCAGTTAACATTTTTCAAAACCGTGCAGTTTGGATCATACATTTTCCCAGATAGTAGGTTTTCCCTCATATCCCTCTTTATAACATTTTAATGGGGTTGTACTGTATTCATCAATGACAAACATAAGTTATGCAATCAATTTACATTCTACCATGTTGTTTTCAGTTTTAACAACAAAACCATAGGGATCCAAATGACGACAGATAAAGCACGAGGAGCGACAGCTGGAGAACAGTCTAGCAACCGACCCCTTGAAAATTGGGTCAGTGCTTCAGTCAGGTTGTTTACACTAAGCATTAGCGAAGCGGCATATGAAAAGCTTCTGAAGTCGCTGAAGGTCCGCGTGAGGTACTGCAAAGCAACCGTGCAAGTTGATGAGATGGAGAGGGAAAACACTGACCTTTGAAACGAGCAATGAGAGCAGGCGATACTACTCGGTAGAACTCCGTGAGCATTTCATGCCTCGTGGCAATGACTGCCTCCAAGCATTTGGCCGCTGCCCGACGAACTTTCCAGCTCATGTCATCGTCATCGCTGTATTCATCTTCGCTTTCCCTGCACGACAGTGGTAGGTTTTAGTGATAGCCGGTTTCAAAGGAAGAGCTCCTTCAATTTACCAACCTCTCATCTCACCAAACACTGCCTCGAAGCAGTCATAAGGGCCCATAGTAAAAAGGCTTTGAAACTGGCTATAAAATGCAGGCATTACGCACGACAAAAGCCACTGACCATCCATCTTCAAGTGACCAAAATGTTTACCGTATTTACTCGCTTAATGAACCCATCTTTTTCCAGAAAAATTGACAAATTTGGGGGATGGGTTCATTATGTGTGAAAAAAATTTTTGAAATATTTGAGAAGGTCGAAATTTCATGTCACATAAAGGAAAAACCATAAAAGTACAAACACATCCGCGATGAATGTGAATAAATATATTTTTATTCACATGCCGCTGGCTACTCATGTTCTCACTTGGTCTCGCTATCAGAGTCACTTCCACTCATGTCGCTTGCCACTTTGTCAGCATCGGTGTCGGCCCATGGCGTGTTCTCTTCAATGCCATCAAGGCTATTGGAGATGCCGGTCTTTTTGAAGCTGCGGATGACCACCTCGCTGTATAGTATCATGCTCCATGCTTCTAGGACCCATCGGCACAGCATGTCGATGACGCACCTCCTAATCTTGCCTGCGGGAGCCAGGTCGTGGTTTCCCGCGGCCATCTACTCTGCATAGAGCCGCCGCATGATGTCCTTGAAGGATTTATTGGTCGAGACGTCAAGGGGCTGCAGCACTGATGTAAGACCACCTGGGATGACAGCGAGGTCCGTGCGCAACTCGATCATTCGGCGGCGGACATTTTGTTCCAGATGGCCGCGGAAGCTGTCAAGAACAAGCAGTGATGATGGAAGAAGAGCTCTGGGCCGCCGTCCCCAGACTGTTTTTAGCCAGTCGGACATCAATTCAGCTGACATCCACCCCTTCTCATGTACGTGAGCGTGGATGCAGCAGGAGTCTTTCGTTTGAAAATTACGAACGGAGGTAGCTTCCTGCCGTCCAGCGTTGTAGCCAGCATCCCGGTACACTGCTGTTTCTCAGCGCCCGTCGTCTTCACCTGCATGCTTTTCGCGCCTTTTGTATCGACAGTGCTATTTCTTGGCATGTCAAAGCTTATAGGAGTCTGGTCCGCATTTACGATTTGAGAGCAAGAATCTTTCTCTTCACGGACACAAATAACAAAGCGGTGCAAGTCGCACACTTTGTCCTCGCAATCCGCCGGCAGCCGCTGGCATATAGTTGTACGCCTTCTGATGCACAGCCCATTACGCAGCATAAAGCACGTCGTCCTGCCAGAACTCGCCTTAAACCTTTAACCGTCAACCCACTTGTCATGGCAGATCGCACTAAAATCGTCAATGACAAGTTACACTTGTCCGGCCCGATATTGCAGTGCTGCCATCTCGAAAGACAAGTTACGGTCATCAATTGCATTGGTTGCAATTTTGAACACTAGAGAGAGTTAGTTGACCATAAAAAACGCATTTTGCACCTTTGGCGCCTAATTGAAGGCTCAAAAGAGTCATTTCACAATGCGCATGCACTGTGGGAAGCCACCCTCATGAACAGTTTTTTTTTAACTTTTAGTGTTAATTTTAACCACGAACCATCGAAGTACTAATATATTTTCAGAACCATAATTACATAGAGAAAATCACGGTCACTTAAAAAAAATTGGCAAGATTGGTATGTTTTTCGGAAAATAAATTGGTGGTTAAAGGGTTAAATTTAGGGGTGTGCGAATATTCGATAATTTCGAATATTCGATCGAATAGCACAGCATTCGATATTCGCTTCGAACCGAATTCTCGGTATTCGAAATTTCGAAGTATTCGTCACGCGCGAATTGTGTTTCTGGGACGCTCGCCCGTTTGCTTTGTGTGGTTTCGGTTTCGAGTAATGCCGCATAGATGGCTTTTTACGCGAAAGCGTATACAGGTCATTCGCCCGAAAATTCGTCGGCCCCCCTCCTTTTTTTCTTTTTCAAGAGTTGCGGAAAAGATTATCCGACAGGACAGATGCAAAGATAAACACGCAGCCCTACCACGCTATCGCTTCATTCAGTCAGGTGACGAATCATGCGTACCGAACATGGCCGACCGTTCTCGGAGTGGCGAAAAATTCAGCGGCAGCCCGGAGATTCGATGTCGCCGAAGTGTATACTTACGTCAATGGGAAGGGCGCCTTTAGCGTGTGATAACGCCAAGCTTATTGCGCACCCGTGGAGCGTTATACTGCCGTGAACGCTCGGCATAGGGGAGGCTGCGGACTTAAAACGTGACTGCCGAGCTTTAGTAGAACGAAATGATCGCATCCATCTGTGACAGGCGTCTTTTCTTGCGATTTTGACTGCTTGCGCATTGATGGGAATGGAACGCCGTTGTGATCAGGGCATTGAGCCGTCTTCGGTGGTGTGCCGCACTTCGTCGCCGCAACTCAGGCACTCCGGTGCGCTGAAGGCTCAGAGCAATCGGAGGTACTATCGGGGATAATTTTGTCAGAACGCGCGATCGGTGCGAAAAACGTTTTGCTTGCGGCGCTAGAGTTTCGTACAGCCATTTCCATTCTTGCTCGAGGGGGTAGTAGTCTGGGAATGTAACCGGAACGATGTTACAATGCTTCGGCTTAATAAGGGAAGCAACGCTCCGGCAAACAGCAGCCGCGAGCTGCTAGTGAAATGCAAAAAAAAAAAAAAAAAAAAAAAAAAAAAAAAAAATGCATCGTGCGACACGCCTTGTCAGAGTGACGGCATAGGCCGGGAAGAGCGCCAGTTTTCCGCACCCAGGAGACGCCTCAGCCTCTTTTTAGTGCCAGAAGTACTATTCGAACTTCGAAATTATTCGAAGAAAATCACTATTCGCTTCGAATTCGCTTCGAATCAAAAAACCACTATTCGCACACCCCTAGTTAAATTCACTTGTGGGAATGCCGTGACCTCTTGCAGTGACCCGCGCGTGGTTCTGTGTCAGCTCAAAACTTCTTCCAAGCGAGGAAACTTGCACTGCTTCATCCCTCGAAAGGCACGGCGATCTTCCTTCGTCGCTCCGAGTTCGTCATGTTGATTTCTCCAGTAGAGCACACAACATGGGGTCAACACTAAAATGCCGTCCAGCCGCGTGGTTTCCATGCTCTAATGCATGCTCCATGACCTTGAGTTTGAAAGCTGCCATGTAGCTGGCGTAATGCCCCATCGCACAATGCACAGCAAAAGCACAGCACACACTAAATAACGCCAAGGCCGTAGCGCGTGCTTCACCCGAACGGCAACAAATTAACGTGCTAGCAACATTACAACTGACACCGTCAAACCTCGAAAAAAGTGCGTTGTCATCACTTCGCTCTGCCGCCACTGTGCACGCATGGCGCTACACGCAGACGTTTTGCATTGCACTAGATAGCACTCGGCAACTTGCATCGTCGTCATCTTCTTTATAACAAAAACGAGATATGTTTGACAAACTTGTTTTTGGAACTCAACGAAATAACAGCCGAGCGTAATGGAAACTGCTTTCACCAACGATGCATGCAAGGTCAATGAACGATCAACGAAAGCAGACAGTCGATGCCCGCGTTGTTCGCGTCGCTGGTGCTTAGCCTTGTTCGTTTCAAAAGGTGTTACTTTATTACGGTGCGAACTGGCAATGTTATGATCGTCGGTGGCACCGGTAATTTGTGCTGAGACAACTCGAACATGCACACGTAACACATGGACCCCAGGGTGGGTGCGCTTTGTTTAGCTGATGTAAAAAAAAAAAAAACTAATCCTCAACTACAAAAGTGTGTGTGTGGGGGGGGGGGGGGGGGGGGGGGGCGGGTTCGGGGGGACACCCCTCTTAAAACTTTTTTCCTTATTTATGGGTGGATCCGACTGAAACTTGCACCATTAATGTACTTTTGCATGCTGATTTCAAATATCTGATTAGTTTTCTTGTAGATGAAATAGCTTTCAAAATAATCCCTAATTCATGTTCTTCGTTTGAAGGTGAGTTAATTACTAAACACTTTATGGCATGAGGAGAATAGCCCTGCCAGAGTGATCTAGAAGGATCATAGAGTGCCGCTAGTCATGAATTAACGTGGTAGAAGAATTTGAACCGAAGTTACAAGAAGTCAAACTTTTATGAATAAAAGCCCAGGTTGGCACCTAAGATTGATAATTAATTCGGTAAATGTTGCCGCATAATAACTGTACATATTTTTGTCCTACGGCACTGTCGAAGGTTTTCTCTTTCTAACAAGACAAGAATGAGAGCTATAGCACAAATAGACTAAGAGATATCTCTCCTCCAAAATTGCAGCACCCTCAAAATTGCAGTTTTGAGAAAACGAGGAAAAACACTTCACAGCATGTAGGTGTAAATTATGTCAATGATTGATATGTCAACAAGATCAGAAACAGGTGGAAAGTGATCTGAAGCGAAAATTAATGGCCTATGCCAATTTGAGCCAAAGTTACGCAATAGGAAACGCTTGAAAGGAAAATTCCATTTGGGTACCGAAGACAACATAACCTTCTCAGCAAATTTTCTTTTGTCGTCACTGCATTTACCTTGGTTTCATGAGACTCGCAGGATTCCCTTTCTAGAAAAAAAATTTTTAAAGCAATAGCAAGAACAGGACCAGAGATATTGATCTTTAAAAAATGCAACACTACCAAAATTGGGGGATTGTCGGAAGCACTCAAGCCTCACGGCATTTAATCAGGAAGGGCAACCCCAAAGACCTCATGCTATTAAAATGCACCAGGAGCATAGTCGGGGTGCATGCTGTCGCGGTGTTTTCTTTTTTCTGTTTTAGCAACGCCAAGCGAAGCCGCCCGCTTCTTTGCAGAACGTACGCTACGGTGCAAGTCCTTTTCTTCAGCTCTCCTGGACCCAGTTGCTGTCACATTTGTACTGCATTCTTGCAGAATTGCTGCTGCTGTATGCTTGCAGCCGGCATTGAAGCGCAGCACAGCTTCTGCTGTGGCTGCTTCCACAGCAAACAGTGATGAGTGCCGCTCTTTGTGGATCAAGGTCCAGATGACCGAGTGGAAGCTTTCGTTCGAGTTCTGGGTCTTCCCCCGAATGCACCTCTGCAGCAGGCTCTTCTCTGATAAACGACTATAAACAGGCAAAAGAGCATCAGCCACATCTCTTGGCAGACTGTAATTGTGCTTTGGTGCAGGCTCCTCTTTTGCCTTTGCAGCGTTGTGGCGGCACCATGACTTCTCACCGGTAGGACACAAACTGTGTTTGGGGCAGTCATCAGTAGATGTGATGTGGCAATATGTCGCCATCACAGCTCGCTGCATGGCATCCACATCACCTACATTTGATCGAAGCGCTCGGCCATAATATATTGCCAGCTTGTCAACTAGATCAGCTGTCAGCCTTCCTCTGCCGCCAAGACTTTGCTTCCCTGCACCCTTGTGTCTCTGCAAGAGGTTGCGCAAAGCTGCTCCCATACGCTTGTGCACGTGATTTATGCAGTCCTCTTTGACTATTTCAATGTAGCCATAGATTGCAGCATCTTTAAGAGCACTGAACGTGCGACTGTCCCCATCGCATAGCATGGTTGTGTAGCGCATGTTGTGGCGCTGCAGAGATCTTTCAAACAGAATTTTGCCAGCCTCTACTTCCATTTGACCAGCCTTGGAGTTGGTGTTTTTTTGGCACTGGTGGCGTGATTTCCAAAGTTCGTAGCCGTCAGTGTTTGGCTTGGGACCAATTTCGCAGCCCAGACAAAAGTTTGACAACACCACATAATCAAGCACGTAACCAGTGAAGAGTTCCACCACGGCACCGACGCCTATATGTGATGAGTGTCCGCGCGTCATCCATGTGCTGTCGTAGCACACGGCAATGTTCCCCCTATGCCCAAAACACAAGTCATTGTAGACCTTCGCCACTGCCTGCGCGGCTTGTGCCATAGCGGTCGTGGCGGCTCGGGTAGCAGCGGGTTGCAGTGTGTTCTTCAGATGCCGTTGAAACGTCTTGTTGTGCATCCCGCGCCGCGACAACCCCATCGCCGAAAAGATATCGTTCATTGCTGTCTGGCCGTTACCGGTCGACAGCATTGCTCGACTAGCCAGAATATTCAGCTCAAAAGGATTGCACCTTTTCTCGCCGTCAACCCTCCGCGAGTTCCACTCGGCCGCAATCTCACCGCAGTTGTCGCACAGCACGATCAGTTTTACGGCGAGGCCATAGCTCCGGTCGCTGGTAATTAAACGCATGCATCCACGACACGTTTTGCACCGCACGGCATCCAGAAGGATATTCACAATGCTGAGGTCAATTACCGCATAGGAGGCTGTTCCGTCCGCATCTGACTCTGCGGACGCACCACTTGCATCGGTGAACAGCGCGGTCTTTCGTGCCGTCGCCGGCGTCGATACCAGTCTATCAAGCGTAGCCTGCTCACGGGCACTCACTTGAGTTATGTCACTGTTAGTGACAGGCACGGTATCAATACGTACACGACTGCAGTCGGCACGAAGAACGGCGCCGTTGTCCAGCGGAATCGGAGAAGCGTCGCCGCCCGCAACGTGATCGTCACACAATCCCGCAGCACTGGCACTTGCTTCTTGCACAGTATGCAACGAAGTCGCATTCTTAACGCGTTTCTTTGGTTGCTTTCGCCCGAACTTGTGCAAAGAGCGGTACTTCTTCGCGCCTGGCATGACTCTCGCGTTGCACTAGCGTGGTCGGCAGAAAGACAAAATGGCGTCACTGGGAGTCCGCATTTCAGGGCTAGCTTGCCAGAACCAACCAAACGACGCCATTTTGATCACGTGCCTTAACCGGCCAATAGTAGCGCGCGCTGCATGCTATCTTTTTGTTTGTTTTTTATGGGGAAGGCGGAGCGCACAGGGTTGCTTTCCGAAAGAAAAAATAAGCCGAAAACGCGCGCTTTCGAACGAGACCAAAATCGCCGCGGTGGAGCGCGTAGTTCTCATGCGCCGGGCGATCGAAATTGGGTGTCGTTTGTCCACAATTTAAAGGGCAGTGGGTGTGGTACTGCATTTTTTAATCGCTATAACTTCATAAATACGCGGGGTATAAGGATGAAAATTTGCGTGCAGATGCGGAATAGTGCGAGGAATACGAAAATGAAAAAATTGAAAATCCGATTTTCAGGCCGATTTTCGGTGCCAAAGAGCCGTGTCCCCCCTTAAGCGAGTAAATACAATAACCCACTTTCAAATTCCCCATCCCAATCCTGCCTCACGATTCCATTAGGAGCGTGTGAAGTCAGCTGTGAAGAGCTCCCTTTGGCTTACAAAAGAACCCGTTTGCTGGAGGAGGTGAAAAAGGCAGAAGGGGCATTGGCCAGCTATAGCAGATACCATGTGGATCCCTTTATTCTACCCTCTACTGTTTTGCAGTGGCGAGAATACAGACGGCAAAAAAAAAGTAAACCAAGAGGCTAATTGCATTGCTTTTTGTAACCAGCGCCTGGCATTATGACGACTGAAGTGAGAAATGGATCAGGCCACATATCCTTTTACCTACTGGCACGACAGGGAAGAAATGTTTGCCAAGCATTTATTAAGGCGAAAGCCTTTCTAGGCTCATGGAATGGAATCCCGTGCGCGAGAGTTCTGCACAAGATTTGTGTGCGAGATCTGTCATGTTCCGCAAGCTTCCATGAGATTACTTCTTGTCTAGCATTCCTGCTATCTGCAATGCCACACTTGAACGCGCGCCAAGGAACGCCACGAGACAGGAGCGATAGTGTACCATCCAAACACACTTGTCGGAGAAAGTGCGACAGATATTGTGCCTTTCCTTTCCTGTGAACCAATTATAAATTATATGAGGCACTGCAATGACCGCCGATAAGAGGGAAACGATGAGAGACAAATGGTTGGAGAGAAAGGGTAGGCTTTTGCCATTCTCCTCTTAAGAGACATCTAAGAGACCCTCTAATTTTACAACATGGGTTGCATGGACAACATTGTTTAACCAACACTGTTTTATAGAAGTTTCTGCGAGACTGCAACTACACATGAAGGTCACTACCCAAAAGTTTTCTACCAAAAACCCCTCACCTGGGAGCTCTAACATGATTAAGAGTTAAGTAAAGTGGAAAGGGTCATTTATTCATCTCGAGATAAAAGCATGAGCTGTTTGAGACGAGAAAAATGGTCCTTGCTCCAGATGTATTGTTACTACCCCAAAATGCAGCCTAAGGTCAAAGCTCACCCTCCAGAGTCTCTGTCCATGTCCATAGAGTTCTCGTCATCCTCATCATCATAGTTGTAGTTGGGATCATAGCAAATGTACTCCAGGCAAATTTTCATAATCTGCAACAAATTATGAAAAGCAGTGAGTGAAAAACCCATTTGTAAAACGCATAAAATAAACATTACGCCCATGACTTAACCCCACAGAAGTGGGGTATCCAACGAAGATCATTCTTCCAAGCATCCCTAGCACAACACCTGAAGACCGAAAGGTACCACACTATTTGCACAACAGCCACAGTTGCTGCTTTTCCTCCTGCCAGCTGACGACCCCCGTGTCCACCACTAAACTTCTACTCCACTCAAGACTTGAAATTCAACCCCAAAAAACAATTAATACCTGAAGCACTGCAACATTTCAATCATAAAAAAAAAAGAGATCCATTAAGCAAGAAAAGCACAGCATGAGGTGGTGGATGGATCTGGTTAATGGCATTTAATACCCCACAGCAACTCAGACTCTAAACACAGAATGGGCTCTAAACACAGAATGTCACCCAGCAGGGTTTCCTTTCAACGTGCATTGGCACTATACGGTACATGGGTAGCTTGTGATTTGCCTTCATCAAAATGTGGGCGCCGCAACCAGAATCTAACCCGGGTCTCCCAGCTCAGTAGTCCAGCCACCATAGCGCAGCGGCTCAGTGGTTACAGCACAAAGCCACAAACAACACTTAACAGTGCTCTGCAAAAAGAAAAGGCCTAAATCCCCAGCCATACTTATGATGTATGTAAAGAGTAGCGCCCCATACTTAGGAATACAATAAAGCCCCCACCCATAATTCTGCAAGGACCTATCGCAAGATCACCCTAATTAACTATTTTTCAGAGGCCTGCCCAGAGGACACAAAGCATGTACCCTGTAACTGATGAACATATGCGGCCATTTGTTCTAGAGTTTGGGAACTCACCGTGGGTACATGTGGGGCCAGCTCCTTGGGGCAGCGACGCAGCAAGCTCTCGAAGCCCTGGAGACAGTGCTCTCGCAACTCATCGTCCTCCACACGGCAGTACTCCACCATCAGGGGCATGAGGCGCTCCAGGTGGTCACCCATACGGTGGCCAGCCTGCCGGCTGGTATTGCGAGTTGAGTGAGATACACACACCACTTGAAGAGCCCCGGCTAAGTTGTACACAACAATGGTCCACTCTAATGCAATGCACTTTGCTAAGATTTTATTCGTGCTTTCTTTAAGAACCCATCGTAGCAGTTCTTTTTTCTGTATAATCCTCCACTGCGGTCTTTATACCACTAACTGCTGCTTTGTTTTTATGTTTTTGTGGCATTATACGAGGATCTCAAAGAAACTGCACAATTACCGTATATGGCTGCACACCGGTCAGTTCTGCACATAAGTAACACCCTAGCTCGCAGACCTTGCAGAAAATATAAGCAGGCACATACCAGCACACCGTGGAATACCGTTAGGGCACACGAAGCTTTAAGCAGGAAATAATAAGCCTAACGATGCCACTGCAAGGGCAGTAATGTGATAAACAGTAATCGAAGGCTACGAAACAATGCTCCATCCAGCCTTCCAAACTTCCATGCGGCCAGATGACCAGCACGAGCTCCACAAACAGCATACAACTAAAATTTTTCCTAGCCAAACTCACCAGCACACAAATTAAACATTTTTTGTTTCAAACTTGGAGCTTCATACATTCTACTGCAAACAGGTACTTGCATGAGGCGCATACTACCCGCAGATTAATGAAAACTACCTTAGACCCTGAAAATAGGTTCATTGTGCATATAAGTTACCTCTCCCAATTTCACAAGGCCAATCATAAAAAATAAGAATAAAAAAATTACATGCTGCAATAGAACTTTCCAGTAATTCCGCCGCGCAAAGCCGCCCAAGAAAACGGGGCGCCGCCACTCCGTTTCTCTGCCATCTCAGAGCCATTGCTGCGCTACTGCTTCCCGCTGTTTTCTGTTATGTTGTGCCCATCGTTCCGACGAAAAAAGACCGGCCACTGCAGCTCTCCGTGGCAGCGCGCCCATGTGCAGTGCAGAAACAACCCTTCTCTCCGTGCCGACGCAAGCATCTGCTGGTAGCAGCTACCTTCCTTCTCTCTAGCAAGACCAGCGGCGGAACACCCGCGGAAGTGCGCAGTTCGTTGCCACGGTTAGGTACGCTGTAGCGGTATGTGCCACGCACAGCGACCTATGCTTTACATGGCGTAGTGAAGCTTTCGCTTCAGATGCCACGACAAAATTGCACGAACAGTAGCAGCTAACCATCAAAGCAATTCGTTACTAGCTGCATTTTGCAAGGAAGCACCAACAAAGCACATAAGAAATCGCATGATAGCAGAAAGCAGCAGCAGAGCACGCCAACACGTTTGCTAGCAGCCAACGCGTGATGCGATCGCTCCGTTCTGCCATCATGCTTTGCGCGGATCCGCAGGGGATGGCGCGACGCTGCAATTTGTGGAAAGGTCTATTATATGCCCATCATCCGAGAGCGTCAGAATTCTCACTATGCAAGCATACATGTTTCTTAAACCTTTGAGTGTTGAACATTTCCGAAAAGCATTACGCTCAGTGTAAAATATTTTACTAATTTTTCTTTTTTTGTTTATTCTAAGAACCAGTACAAATACAGTTGGTTGGACCCATAGCCTTTTTTGCTAGTGATGGGTCAAAATACAAAACAAGCACGTCACAACGAAGTCAGTTGTAAAGAAAAAGCTTCTAAATTAACGCACACAAACTACTTCATTCCTACATTTCCATGGAAATTAAGTAGTGTTTTAAAGATGCTGAAAAGTCGTTTTTTCTTTCACTTCATTTGGGACTTCATTTCACACATGGACTTCGTTATATACTCGGGAACAACTTTCTGTGGCAATGGAGCCAAAGCTACGGGAAAGGGGCTTTCCTAACTGTGTTACTATGCCATGTAGTTTCTAGTACATTTAGCTAATACTTGTTCAGCTTTAACAGCTTCCTTGGCTCCCAATAAGCAGCAACATGTTCCTTTACGTCGCTGATGGCTCATGTAGCGACTAATCAATACCGCGTGCAACGTACGCTGTCCAAAACAGATGCGCGCTACAAACGCGTTTCCAGACGCGGGTTAATGGGCAGAGAAAAGCGGCAGACGCATCCCACCTGGCCCCGCGTACACTGCTTGCACTTTGCGAGATTGTCGACAGGCCGCACAGCCATCGACATGAACGCTGCGTATTAAACTCCCACTGTACTGGCTAGTACTGTAGTATATACAATAATAAGGTTAGCAGTTCCGTAATGGTATGTGAAATTAACGTTATTCTTATGCGAAGCATTTATTTTCTTAAGGCAAAAGACATCACCATTAAATGCTGCTTTTCCCCCTATGACTACTAACTTACTAGCACACATACCTTATAGTTCCAATGCACTGAATGTAGGTTCTTGTGGTGGATGTGGAAGAGTTCTTTGCTAGCTCCTCCAATAGTGTGTCCATGAGCTTATTGAACAAGCCTTGGCTGCAGCTCATCACCAGGTAGCCTAAGAAAAGAGCACAAGTTTAGATTTTATTCAGAATGCTGTTTCATACACACGGTGCACAATGAAAGAAAACGAGACAGCTCTAGTCAGGAGGAAAAGCAAGGCATGGCTTTTTTTTTTAGCCCAAAAGCATTATTCCAGAGGCTCACAGCCTAGCAAGATCATCTAATGGTTGCATGTCCGATAGGCACAGAAAAAATACAGTAGAAAATAAATAACAGAAAGATTAAATCAAGAAACAAAAATGATGGTGTTATGACTAAGTTATGAGATCAGTGTCACATGGCCAAATATTTCATAACTATAAAATGAAGATGTCATTAAGTATGACTTGCAAAGTATGACTAAGTATGACTTGCAAAAGTGCTGTAGCAAGCTGTAATTAGAAAATTGATGACATCATGACTCAAGATGACTTCGTGTTATCCCTTCCATGTTAAACATCTAAAAAGAGATTAAAAACGGGGGTTAAACATCAATAAAGAGGTACAACTGCGTGACTCTGCTCTATATGAGAATTTTCCAAATATACCTTGTTTTTTTCTGGCTGTCTCATAAGAGAAAAAATACAACCCTAGGAAAACTTCAAGTGCCACAGCTTCTACATAGTAACACAGTTCTGCGCTTGCCTTTATGCTGATTATTTATTTATTTAACATACTTCGAACTTTACATAATAACAGTCATACAAATAGTTCATAGCCCAGCTGGTAGTATTATGGGGACACTAGAGTGAAACTTGTGACACAGTGGATTTACCAATAGCAGTGATGGAGCGTTTCCGCACAGCAAGGCGAGGCGAAGCTAACTGAGGCAGCAAAGCTTCTTGAATGGCAGGTTGGCAAGGAAGAAGAAGCGCTCCAAAGCGACTCAATAGGTCTCCCAGGATATCCAGGGCCTCAAGCTGAACACCCACATCCTCCTGACGACCAATAGCCCGTCCAAGCCGCCCTGTCATTTTCTTGCACACAGAGGCAACCAAGCCACCCCCACTGTGTGCCGGTAGCTCAGCAATGACAGTCTTCAGTCCTGCACACACAAACATCAAGCATGTAATTACGCCTTGCAAGTTGTCCAAACAAGGACATGCCATTTCCTAACTTTATATCTCTCACCAGATTAAGCCTACTATTCTGAGTAAGTAATGTTGCATATCAATGAATCGGTAATGAGTGGCACCCAAACTGACACCTCAAGGAATGAAGACATTACACACCAGTCGATTATCTATGTTGAACCAAAAACAATACTATAAAATTGCTTTGTTTTATCTCATATCTACTTCATATCATATCATATCTAAGGGAGAAAATCACGACACAGTCTGATATATTATGGAAAAAAAATTTTTCAAAGTACTGCTGCATGATGCAACCTGGTCTTTTGACACAAAAGTAAATGATTGCTATTTGATGGCTTCTTGGTCTGGTTCAGCAGAGTTCCTTCCACTACTCTGCCGATATGAACAACAGAGCCAGGACAAATGGATATACTAGTTCTTATTGCCCTCTAGCAGAACAGAAGAAAGATTGGTCATGAATAAACTGGGTAAAAATGAAGTCCCAACATCTCATGGCATTGTACAAAAGTCAAAAAAAAAAAAAAAAAAAAAAAGGAAAGCATAGTGCCCATACACAGCTGCTCAAGTCAGGATACAATTACAAATCCATCCAACCATGATGCAAATAGCTCATTATACAACATAACTGTAAACATTTTGAGAGTGCCCTGAGCAGATGATTTTTAGGGTACTAGCAACACAGCTTACCAATGCTGGAGATGTCACGCAGTTGCTCCTTGTCCGATACCATGTTGTTGCAAAGGCTGTCTACAATGGTCTCAACTTGATATTCTTTCACTTTGTTGACCAGTGGACCTAGGCTGAAGCCAAGTATCATCAGTTGTAGTAAGACTGTTAACCCGGTTGATATTTTGGAAACGCCTCACAATGTACAGCTGTAATGTAAAAGATTAGCGCAGCTGACTTGTGATCAGAGCAGAAAATTTGCGATATGTGGCGCTATTGTTGCCGTGCTTACCGATAGCGAGCGCCAGGCACATTACGTTTTCAAAAGTGGGGGTGGCGAGTAGAAATAAGCACGACCAAAAGTTTGTGCCTTGTTTATCGGCAGAATCATGCGCCAACATTACTTTGGACAGACATCGCCCAACAATTCTTTTAAAAAGGAAAGCTGTGATAAAGGTACCGCTGCTGTCAACACCAGCGCAAAAGAAAATAAAAACAAAGTCAACCATATAAATGGCCACGTTGGCCTCGTCGGTGCATAATTCTACCTATAAGGAATTGCACGACTTGTGATTTAAGGTGCAGTATTTTGGAGAGGCCGTTGTCGTAATGGAATGCTTTCTGCCGGCCGCCCCTTCTTTAGAAAATGGAACGTGCTTGGCACTCTCGTTATCGGTGCGTACAGCCTCAATAGCACCACGTATCGTAATTTTTCTGCTTCGGTCACAAGTCACTTGCTAATATTTTTCCGTTGCAGCTGTACTTGAAATTTTTGGACACGATCAACGAATTGTCAATCTTACCATTTGACAGCAAGGTTTTGTACTTCTCCATTCTTGTCTTCTAGAAGCTTCAAAAGCATCTTCACTACCTGAAATACATTTGTGAAACAATTCTAAATGTACGCTGGTGGAATGAGAAACTGCTACACGCTTTTTTCGCGACGGCATTCCTAGAAACTAATGATGCCGTCGTGTCAAGTTGATACATAGACAAGATTATACGAAGCAAAAAAAGAAAAAAAAAAAACAGCCACCTGCTGGGGCGAACCTTGTGTTTACAGTTTACACTGCACGCGCGCAGCAGGCAGGTGTAAAACAAAAAGCAGTCAGCTACTACTGTTCATCCTGGTTGAGTTACGGGTTGGGACAGCGAGGTACAAAGGCTTACTTTTCTTTCACTGTCGTCATCTAGTTTGATCGAGTCCTTCTGCAGTTCTTGCATCAAATCGTTTGTGGCCATGAAGCGATAGTCCTTGTCGCTGGATGTCATCTGTTGCAAAATAAAAAAGTTACTGTCTAGCGCCGCATTCCGGTAACTGCTAGCTGCTTTCTTCCCATGTAGAAAGTGAGGCTGGAAATCAGCCCTCAGGGGTTAGAAATCGGCATCGGCAAACTCGCGTAGAACGGTGCAAAACTGTACGTTACATAGACAAGGCTGGTGGCTGTAAACAGAACGCGACGTATTCAACACAAATTATCCCACGCGCTTCCCTTCGTCCGCGCAGGATTTCAAACGTCCCTGAATAATGCATCATAATTGATGGCAAGTTGTCAAGTGAATAAAACTGAGGGCGTGACAAAGACAACTAGGTGTTTACAAACACGTTCCTGCCGGCATCAAACGCAGAACATCGGCAAGCCAAATTTTAATTACAAGACAAGCAGTTCCCAATGCTGCGACCTGCCTGCGAAATGCCTCTCATGCATTTTGAAATGAAATCAGTGCCGTGCTTTAGTTTGACATGTAGGAAATGCACCGCATTTTAATCACAATAAAAGTCGATTAGGCTTAAAAAGCGGTGTCAGTCTTGAAACCACCGGCATACTGAAATATCGGCCGACAGAACGGAAGGAATAAACCTACCTTTTCCAGCAGGTTAGCGATGTGGTAAGAGACACCTGCCATTATGTTTGGATTATTTACGTCCAAATAAAAAAAGGCACCGGCGTCACCGCCAGTAAAGAATCTCTCGCAGAGGCAAAAGTTCTCTGCTGCCTCTGTTTCGAACGTTTTCAAGATGACAAGAGCGATGTCTCCACCAGAGGTAGAACACTATACCAGAGGGGAAGAGGAGTGCAGAGAGTGGTAAAGGGCGACATTATGTGTTTACGTTCCAGATTGCCTGTATTGTCCATTTCATTGCAATTAAAATTAAATATTGCGCAAAATAATAAAATATTTATTATAAAACAATAAGTTCATACCTCATTATTGCGCACAGATCTAAGCCACGTGCTTCTAGAGGGAATTTTCTTCCGGATCGCTCTACGCACTATTCGTCTATAGAGGCACCGTTACAGTGCTTGGCCTTGGCTTGGCTCTAGAACATGGTAGTAGATGGGTCCATATCAAAGTCAATATTATACCCATATTGCCCTTGGCGGAAGTAGAATTGTATTGCCCATATTCTGCAGCACCATAACTAGGCACTATACCATAACCGACGTTACTAGATTACCATAGCACTGTGCAGAGCCCTCATTCAGCGTCGCCGGCGGCGGTGACATCGATGCTCTCTACTTGGTTCACGCGCCACGGCCGGTCTCGCGCACTCTTTCCGACGGCACAGAAAAACTTTATTATAATGATAAAGATGAGATCATTTATCAGGAGGTTTGCCTTGCCTTACCGTCCTTGTCAGACGGCCGGGATACTTTAGGACCTGGTGGCTTCGAAGGTTAATTGCTGATGGTGGTTTTTCAGTCCTCTCTTATGGTTTCTGCTCTTCCAGGTATTGGCTGCGTAACCTCCCATCACTCCTTACTGTCGACTAAAGTGGTGGACTGGGCGCATGTACCCCTCATCATACCGGTTATAGCCGTCCGTTCTTCACAGGCCCTACATTTGCCGCTGTTTAAGCCCAGCAAGAATTATATCAGTGTGGCTTGGTTCGGAATTAAGGTACCTACATATGTAACTGCCTCCATGCTGCTTCCTCCTTCTTGCTAAGCTTCCTATGTAGTTCTGAATATTTCCGTCTGCTAAGTCTGTAGAACTGAGTGATAGCGCGAAAAGAGTGTAGCAGCTCGTTTCCTGAAATGTATCCGTCGTAAGAGTGAGTCGCGGAGATCGACCGGAAAGTCGGCTCTCGGGGGAGCCCTCGTTATAGAGGTTAGTAAACTGTTCTAGCCTCTATACCATTATTACCATGAATGGTTTGACGCGCATGCGCACAAACTAAGATGATTGGATTCTCAATTTTACATTCGACAGTATCGATGTGACCATATCTCTTCTGAGTGCGCAGCTTTACTTACTAACCGGGCACCTTCCTTGGGGTGCTTTTCCGTGGCATCGAGGGATTTTTATTTTCTGCCTCACAATTCGGCAGAAATTTACACCTCAGTTTCTTTCACCTGCGTAGGTGAATCGATAAAAGTGCAGCGCAGCTCCTATGGGCTCGTCTATGGTATAATTGGTACACCTATGGTCACGAGCTTTTTATTCGAAGCCCACTTCTGTAGCTCCAGAGCTACACTGACCATTTTTCTTATGATCAACTATAATTGCGCTTACTGTTGGAGATGATGAGTTTGATATACGGCGTAGCAATTAAACACAGTCATGCTTATTACAAAGACTTGTAGTAGTCTAAGCAGATTTGCCTCCTTTATGATAGCCTGCTTGTTGGCGAAGCGTCGAATAAAGCTGTTAGTGAGTTGCGCGCTCTGTTGGATTCTTTTCAACGCTCGCGTATGCAGTCCACCTTTGAGATTGCCTAGCCACGGCCGCTCAATGGAGGCGCACTGCCCGTCCCGTATTGCGCCTAGTTCTCATCGCCACCGCTGCGGCGCCACCGCTCCGGGACGAGTCCGGGCGGAGAGCTGCGCGCAGCGGCCGTGGCTGTGCTTTCGTTTCGGCGTCCGCGTGGTCGGCGCTTGCTCAATTTAGGATTATGAGCGGCGTTTCACTCAGTATGTGATGATATGTGCAAATTTGCTATTGATAAGGTGATAGCGGCAAGATATCATCACTAGGCTTTTCCAAGTCATTCGTGGTCTTCCGTTTACAACGAGAACGGGGCAGTCGTGTGCATTTAGTTGCGTTTCAACCACTTTAATAACGTATTAGATATTGCAATCTTGAAATCGGGACATGGTTTGGGGCCATTTATTCAGCGTGCACTTTTCTGGAAACTTACAATTAAGGCCTGTTCCTCCGTTTTCACTGGAAATAATATTCAAGTGGGTACCACCACCAAAAATACTAGCTAACACAAACTGTTGCAAAAGAAACAACACAAGACAGCCAGTTCAACGACACGCCCGCAGGCTCTGGCAATTTTTTTCTCGTTTGATTATGAAGCCGCGTGATGCACAGAAGACACGTAAGCTTATTTTACAAGCGAAGAACTTTTCTCGAAAAAGGTTTATGTGCAAGCGTGATTTTTTCCACTGTCTGATTGATGTTGTCTGTCCAGTTGCTCAGCAGTGGTCGCATTAGTTTATTTAGGTCCTTAGTGTGACTGCGGTCTTCTCTCTCGCAAATCAACTCCGTAAATTGCACAAAATAGGGAAGAAGGGATGAAATTAACATGTTGCATAGCTTGCTGCTTCTTATGACCTGCAGGAACTTCATCACCTTGCTAACAAAGGTGCATGGTGATTTTCAGATACCTTAGGCGTCCATCATCAAGAAATTTGATAAGTCCAGGGTTTTGCAGGAATCACAAGGCACAAAGTTAATAAATAGATGGGGACTAATAAAATAAAATTATTGACACTCTAAAGTAAGCACTAGAAGTTATTTAAACTTTGGTAATATATAAATAATGAAAACACAGGCAGGCACTGAAAACAGAATAAATAAAAATGTTTCATGAGGTTCTGTAAAACTATTCATACTTTTTCTTCAAATGGACGTGCAAGGTAACCAGCCAAGAATTCAATCGGTGCTAACTCTGTCAGCTGCTGGTTCACACCACACATGAATGAATTCAAGCTGACTCGAAAATTCTCTCGCAGCAGACGTGATATGGCAGCTGGCAAGGTACGACTTTCATAATCACGAATGCCAAGTTTTATAGCTGTTTATTGTTAATAGGTGCATTTGCAGACTGATGCTTGCAAGATGCCAACCTGCACAAAGCATGGCAAAATGTGTATAATCTCAGTCGATATATATATTTTTTTCGCTAGTTGTACCTTCAGTATTTTCTCCGAGGTGAAAACTTCAGCCCTTGCGTCAACTCTCGTTCCCGCCTTTGAATTGCCTTAGGCTGCTAAAAAGCGATACTACAGGCCCGCTGTTGAAGGCCTGCTTTAGGGCGTATCGGAAGCTGAAAATAAGATTCGGTTAAACGCAATGCACTTGTAAGGCACATAGAAGACGTTGTAAGATACTTGATGTGATCAAGAAGGTACTTAATTTGCGCCACTGTGGATCTGGTTGTCATGATTGTTGCTTCGTACGTTTGCTTGGTTAGCCTTTGCTTCGTGCCTCCTTGGACCTGAATGTCTTCGATATGGCAAAGTCCAACTCTAACCAAGAGAGTCACTCGTCATCTGACAAATAGAGCGGCTCCTCTTGGTGTCTCTATATGGCTTCACTTATGCGATGTTGGGCAAGGCATACCATTTTGATATCATCGTCATAAAAGTGATTGTGGCACAGCTATCTTGAAACACACATGCTTCAGGATGACACGGGGGGTTGTTCAGGAGGAAATGAAGTGTAGCTATAACAAGTGGGGAAAATAAAGCTATTGACCTGCGCACATTATTTTTTCAAGGTTGCTTGGCTCAACATGAGCCCGCGTGAGTAGCTTAACTTGTAATGTGGGCAGTTCGAGAACACGGAGGGGACAGCTGAAGGAAGCAGGATCTTCAGTTTTATGTTCTTCCTGTAATCGTCATCTGTGAAGTGCAGTGAGTATACCAGTGACTTGTCACTCGGCTCCCACTGGCTTCCTTTTCCGTCTTAACCTTCCCAAGATATGTTTTTCAGCCATGCTGCTCGACGTTGTGAATTGCACGGGAACCCATGGTAACCGATCTTTTCTTGCTTTCGTGGTGCACAGCGGCACACAGCAGTTGCCTGGCATGTGCTGCATACGCTTAGGATGCTGTTGACACAGGCACCGATGACAAGCATGCAGAACTATCAGAACCACGTGGTTATGCTGAGTAGTCAAAACGATAACACGCGCCAACCCAGCCAGCGCGCTCCTTCCGCGTCGTCTGCTCGTCCGTGCCGGCGGCGCCTTGTCCTGGAGTGGTGGCGCCCCGCGGAGAATGACGGCGGAAACTGTAACTTCTCCCAATACGCGCTTCCCCAGCCATTGAGGCGTGACGCGACGGGCCGCACCACGTGCGCCTCCATTGACCGGCCGTGGCCTAGCTGTCCATCTAGTACCCTAACAGTGATGGTCGGGTGTTCCTTTTTTTTTCTGCACTTGTGCCGCCATCATAATGATTCTTATTTTTTAGTGGAACACCGAAGCCCCTTGCGCTGCAAATATTATTCCATCGTATGTACCGCCGTCTTTAAAGCTTCCTATAAGCTATCGCTTCCGAAGTTCATCCAAAGAATGATGTCGTCAGCATAGATACTATATGTTGGAATCATATCTCTGCCAGCTTGCTTGGTAAGCCAAAATAAGCCCTGGTGAGAGCACCGATTCCTCTGGGTTCCCACGGGCTCCGAGTCGAACCCCTTTCCGCCGACAATATGCTACATGATGTCAGCTGTTCTTTTCGTTTTAATATAATTGTAGGTCTGGCTTCCTACCCATAGCGCACTGAGGTTACCTAGGATAGCGATGGTGGACGTTATCAAAGGAATTCTCTACATCAAATCCTACGTTATTCTTGGTGAAACTTGAAATTTTTAACCAACACTTTGTTATTTTACAAAACCCGACGCTTCGGAGCAGGCTCGGCTCCTTCTTCAAAGGAATGGTCGAGAGGGAGAAATGTGTGTGTGTGTGTGGGGGGGGGGGGGGGGTAGTAGGGGGATGGGGTAAGATGGATGCGAAAGAAATTAGAAGGAAGGAGAGGGGGCGAGGGGTTTAAAACGAGTCACGGTGCCGCAGGTACAGTGTCGCAGAAAAGCCGGTGTCGTCGGCGTCCAGTGAGCGATAAATCCCGGCATGCACTTCATAAATAAACATGCACTTCATAAATAAAAAGGAAGTTCCAAGATGGGCTGGGTGGGAATCGAACCAGGGTGTCCGGAGTGTGAGACGGAGACGCTACCACTCAGCCACGAGTTTTTTTTCTTTATTTCCTGGCTTTGGTTCATACCATTTCACAAGAACACAACACGAATAACACAAAACAAAGTACATATTGGAAGGTCATCATCAGCCAATGTCAGGCTGGCTTCGTCTCAGTACATTAAAACTCCCGCAACGACAGCAAAGGCTCTACCCTTGAGAGCCATTCGGGAGGTTCAGCAGCCACTTTCTGTATGGCAATAAACCAATTCACACTTTCTCGAAAGTATATTCTAGCGGGTCGAGCGTCCCTGTCGCAGTGATAGCCCGCCATTCTGGAGCGCCATATAGAGTGGAGGCCCATGAGCATGATTAAATCATACGGAACGCCATCTTCATTATCAATGCTTAAATACCGGATGCCGTGGGAGTCTAGTGGAAATTCTTTCTTTATCGTACGTTGCAAAACATCCCAGAAATAAACCCCTTCCCAACAATGCAAAAAAACATGGTCTATTGTTTCCGGCTGCTTGCAGATTAAACAGTGCGCCCCCCACGGTAAAAAAAAATCCCTTTCCTCCAAAAACTTCTTTACTGATAATGTTCCGGTGTGTAATTTAAAGAAAAATGTCTTAGCTCCTGGCGACACCTGCATTTTCTTTACTCTCTTCAAGACATCTCTGCCCGGACCTCCACTGTATAAGGTTCTGTACAAGGGTTGTGGCAAAACAATGTCACATAAATCGCGATACAGCTTTTTTCGTTTTACAGTGGACAAATATTCATTAGAAAAACGCACTGAAAGAAATATTACACTAGCGACGACCTCCCTGTAATAACCAAAAATCCCACCCGTAGCTTCTTCGGTGGAGACAACAAACTCCGGCAGTAGACGCCGTAGCCTAACTTGGCAGACAGTGCGTAAGAAAGGGTCCGAAGCATCCCGAAAAAACAAAAACCGGTTGACCACCTGCCGTAAAAACAGATGGCCGAGTCCCAAACCGCCGTCTTTTACCCGACGGAACAAATTCGTCCTGCTGCAGCGTTCCCATTTACCTGCCCAAACAAAAACGGCGAAAATCCTGTGTAACTTCTGTACGTTTACGCGCGAACAACTCAAAACTTGCATTGCGAACCAAAGTTTGCTGATAAAAAAAAGATTGCATACAGTAGCTCTGGCAAAAATCGACATGTTGGCGCCTTTCCACTTCTCGGCTCTCTCCCGTAGTTTGGTCATTTGCCCTTTCCAATAATGCTCGCTTTCGCGGATAGGCATCCAGCTCGACGCCCAAGTACTTGGTCGGTGTGTCTGTCCACGTAACATTGGCAAAGCGATCTGGTTTCGACGGCCACTGTCCATGCCAGAGCCCAAGGCACTTGGCCCAGTTCACCCCGCTACCGGTAACTTGAGAGAACTCACGGATACATTTGACAGCCTCGGTGATACTCTCCTGGTCAACCGTAAAAATAACGATGTCGTCTGCATACGCGAGCAGCTTCACTTCGGCTGCTTGTAACCTAAACGCACTAATGTTGACATTATTCATAAGTTTCATGCACAATGTTTCAATATAAATGCAAAACAAAAGAGGGCTGAGGGGACAGCCCTGTCGCACCGAACGCTGCAGTCGAATGGGGGCTCCCCGACTCTTATTAATAATCACTCTAGTCGTGCAGTTACGGTACGCCAGGGCCACACCCTTACATATAACTGAACCAACATTCACATGTTCTAAAAGGGAAAACAAAATTTCGTGATCGACGCAGTCGAATGCTTTTTCGAGGTCGATCTGAAGCATGGCGACCCGGCCATCCCAGTCATCACAACACTCAAGGACACTTCGCGCCTTTTGAATGTTGGTCACTATTGACCTCCCTTTTATCCCACACGTTTGGTGTGGTCCTACTATATCCTTAATAACCGTTTGCAACCTTCGGGCCAAAACCTTCATAAAAATTTTATATTCAACGTTTGTAAGTACTATGGGTCTGTAAGATGTTACCAGGCGTAATTTGTCTATTTCATCAGTTTTAGGAACGAGTACGGTGTGGGATGACCCATATGACGGA
Organism: Amblyomma maculatum; assembly: GCF_055883805.1. Classification (NCBI taxonomy): domain Eukaryota; kingdom Metazoa; phylum Arthropoda; class Arachnida; order Ixodida; family Ixodidae; genus Amblyomma; species Amblyomma maculatum. The sequence continues at coordinate 77,570,066 of NC_139347.1, forward strand.
GGCAGGGCATTTACTGTGTAGGCATCGTTATAAATTGCGTTCAAAATAGGTGTGATTTCATACTTAAATTCTTTGTAAAAACCCGCGCTGAACCCATCCGGTCCCGGCGATTTACCGGCATTTAAACTGTCAATAGCGTGCTCCACTTCTGTTTCAGTTATCTTTAGTTCTAATCTCTCTTTCACTTCATCGTCCAGACGCGGTATCGTCGCCAGAAACTTATTCTTAAAAGTGATAGCGTCTACCGTGTGGGATGCGAAGAGGGTTTGGTAATGGGCGTTGAACGCTGCTTTGATGGGGTCGTTGTCCGCCGCCAAGATACCGCCCCAATCTATTTGGTCGATGTGGTTCCGTTGAGCGTTTGCTTTTTCGAACCCCAGCGCTCGTTTCGAAGGCAACACCGCATTGACTAGAAGCGCTTTTGTACCGCTTTCAAGCATCGAACTCGTGGCTGAGGGCAGAAGACTCAGCCACGAGTTCGATGCTTGAAAGCGGTACAAAAGCGCTTCTAGTCAATGCGGTGTTGCCTTCGAAACATGCCGTAGAACGTTATACTGCAGTGTATATCGGTAATTATGAGTATGTTACTTACAGAAGTCGCAGTTACACGAGTAGCGAAGTACGTTTCCGCTACATTTCTTCTGCGCTCTGCGCACATGCAGAGCCATCTTGCGGCAAACACAGAAGAACCCCTCCTCGCAATGTGCGGCGCTGCCCCGACACGTGGCGCGCCACTCGCCCCTGACGTTTCGCCGTGCACCCTCACAGGTTGTAGAATCAAGCGTCTTTCCTTTCTTTAGATCACTATCTTCGCTCACCCGCTTCTCCCGTTCGGGCCGCGCGGGTACCGGTGCGAGGATGCCCCAATACCCTTGCGTTTAGTAAGTTTTCTCGACGAGGTGCAATAACGCTATCGCGTTCCACTCTTGAAGGCGAAGCTTAAGCGTCCTCCAAATTTTTTTCTTTTCTTCTGTGAAGTGGCCAGGAGGGAGTGAAGACCTTGCAAGTATACAGCAGGAATATAGTGAACTAGAATATTCTAGTTCACTATAAGCAGGAAGGTTGCCTATGTCCGGTTGATGTTATTGGGGTCGGCTGTATATGACATGACTTGAGGAGGCGTCTCCAGGATGAACGCTTCTTCGAAATTTATTCTGTGGTCGGAATTTTCTGTATGTTCAGCTACGGGGTTGCGTTCTCTTGAAAAATTTCGTACAGCGTTCCTGTGTTGCCGAATTCTTTCTTCTAGGCTTTTTGTTTCGCCAATGTAGCTAGCCAATATAGCACCACAGTCGGCGGAGGGAATTTTGTAGACAATGCCTTGGGCTCTTTCTCTTGGTGGTCGACCTTTGGGGAAGGGTAGCACGCCCCCCAAAGTGTTTGAAGGCTTGTGCGCCACTCGAATTCCTTCTTTTTGGTTTCGCTGGTGCCTCGGACAGGGGGGATAGTGACGTACTTTTGAGATGCAGTTGCTTGCTATTGGTTATTTTCTTCCCGGGGCCTGAGAAAGCTTAGAAGGCAGAAGGAACGCGTCGGGACGATGGTAATCTTGCAGAAGAACGGCTGATTGGGCGAGTTGGTGAACCATGATGGACAGTAATGTATAGTGCGCGTTCCTCCCAACCGCCGCCTTACAGTAGAGCATCCGCCTCGCATTCGGGAGGTACGGGGTTCGATCCCCAGTGCCGCCGGGTACCCACCGGCTTCCAATGGGTACAAGATTTCCCCCGGCCTGGTGCTTGACTCTTCTGGGGTGAAATGCTTGGGAAAAGGGGCCATGAACCAAAATGTTGGTTCAAGAAAGAAGAAAAAAAAGGCCACATAATGGGCTTTTGCCGCACAAGGCGGACTTAATCGCGATCCGCCACCGTGACCATTTACCGCGCGTGGGCGGAGCGCATAGATGATTGGTCCCGACGCGGCAGGTCTATGTGCCGACATCAAGTATGTGGCGCCATCTATCGGCGTCAAGGGGATCTGGGCATGCGCAGTGCAATGCGCGGTGGCGGATCACAGTAGCGGATCGCGGTAAGCTAAACCTCTCTATTGCTGTCCGATGGCGGAACTGATCACTGCCACATCGGAGCAACTATTTGAGACTGGGAGAGTCGACTGGGGGAGTCATGGGTTGCCCACATAATGGGAATTTCGGCGTAAGCTTTCCTTTCCCAGGTGGTGCACCCTTGAAAAGCCGGGCGCTTTGGCCGGGGGACCCCAGTACCCATTGGATTAACCGGCTGGGTAACCGGCGGCAGCGGGGATCGAACCCACAACCTCCCGCAAATGGATAGAGAGAAAGAGGAGCCGTAGTGGAGGGCTACGGAGTAATTTCGACCACCTGGGGATCTTTAACGTGCGCTGACATCGCACAGCACACGGACTCCACTTCGTTTTGCCTCCATCGAAACGCAGCCGCCGCGGTCGAGTTCGAATCCGGGAACTCCGGCACAGTAGTCGGGCGTCTTACCACTGTACCACCCCGGCGGGGAAATTAACGACTCCAGAGTTGCATTTTCGGAGTTCCCGGGTTCGATCCCGACTGTGGCGGCTATTCAGTGGAGGCGAAACGAAGTGGCGTCCGTGTGCTGTGCGATGTCAGCGCACGTTGAAGATCCCCAGGTGGTCGAAATAACTCCACAGCCCTCCACTACGACTCCCCTTTCTCTCTTTCCACTTTCACTCCCGCCTTCCTCCCTTCCCTTACGGCGCGGTTCAAGTGTCCACAGAGCAAGTGTGACAGATAATGCGCAAAACCCTTCCTGTGAACTTAACACGAAATCGTTACTTCGCTACGTTCACAGATTTCTGTCCACAGACCGTGTCCGTAGACCATGGCCCGTATTCCGAGTTTGCGTCGTTATCAAGTGTCGCTATATCTCCCTTACCTCGAGTCATCTGACTGGTGGAAACACCGAAACATAATGTTGCCACCTTTTCCGGTTCCGGCGTTTCGACCAATCAGATGACTCGAGGTCACGTGAGATAACGACACTTCGATAGTGACGGAAACTTGGAATACGGGCCCATGTCCGCAGACCGCATCCGCAAAATCGTGTCCGGAGCTGTTGCGGGTAATTGAAAAGAAAATGCACGGGCCTGATTGATTAATTTATAGGAAGGGAAAGGCGCGGTAACTATCTCACTTGTTTTCTGTGGACCCCTCAACCGCGCCCGTGCGCTGTGCGATGTCAGTGCACGTTAAAGAACCCCAGGTGGTCGAAATTTCCGGAGTCCTCCACTACGGCGTCTCTCATAGCCTGAGTTGCTTTGGGACGTTAAACCCCACAAACCAACCAACCAACCAACCCTCAACCGCGCCGTAAGGGAAGTGAGGAGGGTGGGAGTGAAAGTGGAAAGAGCGAAAGAGGAGCCGTAGTGGAGGGCTACAGAGTAATTTCGACCACATGGGGATCTTTAGCGTGCGCTGACATCACGCAGCACAAGGACGCCTCTTCGTTTCGCCTCCATCGAAACGCAGCCGCCGAGGTCGGGTTCGAACCCGGGTACTCCGGCACAGTAGTCGGGCGTCTTACCACTGTACCACCCCGGCGGGGCAGCTGAACTACCCCCGCTGCCTCGGGCGGGCAGAAGAGAGAAAGTAAAGAAAGATGAGGAAAAGGGAAAGAAAGACGCGCGCCGATGGAGGGTGGCTTGGCCTGGCCCTGATTGGGCTCGGCCAGGTAGGTCAGGGGTCCACAGGACAATTGTGATGAATAATGTGCCTTCCCCTTCTTTGAACCCATTATCATATACTAATCGGTTCACAGGAAGGGAAAGGCGCAATATCTGTCACGCTCGTTTCAGTGGACACCTGAAACTTTTGTTAGAAGGAAAAAAAAATGATAAAGCAGCGTTGTGGGCGGCCTTCGGGCTGCCGATTGGGGCGTCCAGGGCGTGCCTGGGCGCGACTGCCCAGGCACCAGCCGAAGTTGTATGTCTGGCTCGCTGCCGGACAAAGCAGCCTCCCACTGCTGCGGACTAGTAAGGTGCCAAGAGGTAGGGAACAATTGTGCCGGACAGGAGTAGAGAATATGAGCATAATCGGCGCGGGAGCTGCCGCATAAACGAATGGGCTTGTAAAGTTTTCGTTCTCAAACACCTGTTGCTCTTTAGAGGTCAAATTGTGGAGCCAGGAGCCATACGCTGAAACTCGCCGGAGGGTGGTCATGATAGGGGTAGAGCAATCGCTCCAAACTCCCTACAGGAAACCGCGATGGGCGCGTTTCGATGGAGGCAAAATTCAAAGGCGTGTCAGTCCGCTCAGCGAAGTTCACTTTAGAGGTCCTCAGGTGGTTGAAATTATGCGCACTCACCCACTAGTGCACCTCTTCCTCTCTTTCTTTGTTATTTCACCCATACCGGAGGGAGAGCGCTGCGGCCGCCGACGGGAGGGGACGTGCTTCTCATCGGCCCCTGCTATTATGCCAATTAACGCAGTGTTAATTTACAGTTACCGCGATATATTTGGTACCAAAGTGTGCGCGAAGGTGCGGGGCATCGACCGGTACCAGTTTTGACCAAGCGGTACGTGATTCTCCCGATTTACGAGGACTTTTCTCTGGTGCGGTGCGGACTTTTCTCTAAGCCTAACGTCGGCCTACCACGAGTACGGCCACCGGTGGCGACGGGCCCGGCCGCTAGGCCTAACCCGGCGACGAGTACGACCAAGATGGCGTCCGAAATGGAAGTGGCCACGTCGATGGGAGACAACATGACGTCAGCACCGAGCATCGGCAGTCTCGGCGGGCGTACGTGCATTGAAGTTCAAGAGAGGACATTACACCGGAAGAAGTCGAAGGCTGGTCGGCCTCCGGCAAGCGCGTCAAGCAGATCATGGCCGGCAAGGAAAACGGTGAGTCCGCCGCCATTACTCGCCAGTCTAGACCCAAGACTAGGGCCAGCTTTGCTAAGAGAGTTGCAGCCTCGGTAACGAAAGCGGCGAGGATGCCGATGGACATGCCGAAGGAAGACACTAAGATAGTCATGAGACCACGGGGAGGTCTCAACGTAGCGAGAACTGAGGTTTCAATAATTATGTCGGCCGTCATGACGGCGGCTCGAGTAACGAAGGAAGAAGCCAAAGCAGACACCATCTGCACGAACGCGCAGCAAAACATCATCGTGGTCAGCACCCCGGACGAGAGGCGTGCCACGCTGTACTCTAAGGTCAAAACCCTTAACGTAGGAGACAGGACATACGAAGTCAGCGCCTACCGAACGGCGCCGGACGGCACGGTCAAAGGAGTCATCCGAGGCATAGCCGTAGACGACACCCCGGAGGAGATAGCCGAAAACATCGTGAACCCGTGCAACCCCCTAGCGGTGGAGGCGCACAGAATCGGCAATACAACCACGGTGATAGTACTCTTCGCAGGAGAGAAAGTACCGAACTAAGTCAAGTATGGCTCGATATTAGTCAGGTGCGGGCTTTACCGCAAGTACTTTGACGTGTGCAGGCAATGCGGCAAGATCGGCCATAGAAGAGACGTATGCCCGAATCCCAACACCAGAGTATGCTTCGGTTGCGGAATCGCGAACCCCAGCGAGGATCACAAACGCGAATGCAAGCCCAAGTGCAGGCTCTGCGGGGGACAGCATCCAACGGGCGAGAGGGAATGCAAGAACAAGTACAAGATGCCGTATGTGCTCAAAAAACGGCAATGGGAACGCAAGATGGAAGCCAGGCAGCAACAACTGGATCCGAAAAGCTTTCCGCCGCTGCGAGAGCCGTCTGCCGAGAGACCCCGCGGAGATTCGAGGCAGCGCGACAGCAGCCGCAAGAGGGACAACAGCAAGGGAGGCAGGAGCGCCAGCCGCCACAGACCGTCGCAATCGGGGGAAAGAGTCGCCTGGGCCGAAACAGTCAAGGCAAACATGGCAGAGAAGAGACAAGCACCGGCGCAAAACGCCACGAAGAAGTTCCAAGAAGAGAACGGGGTGGTAATAAAAGCCCTCAGAGACGAGAACGAGAAGCTAAAGCAGAGAATCGCCGAACAGGACGCAACCATCAAGGAAATCAACGCGAAGGTAACGACATTAATTGCGATGCAGCAAAAGCAGCAGCTGCTGCCGAAGCCCACACAAGAGAGGAAACAAGAAGAGATAACCGAGGACGAACCAGAGGTCGAGGTGGACCCGAGAGCCACGAAAGCGGCGGGACCGGCTCCCAAGAGGAGAAACATAGAGGGCGCCAAGGAACGAAAGACAATGGAGAGAATCGAAAAACAGGACGACAGACTCGACCGTCTCGAGGCGATCAGCAAGGTAACCAACGAAAGCCTTACTGCGCTCGCGCAAACGGTTCAGCAGATGACAACGAACATACAGAGCACGATCCAGAACATGATGGCGCAAACGCAAGCACAGCTGCAGACGCAGATACAGGCACAAATACAAGGTATGGAGGTCCAGATCATCGCCAAACTACAGCAATCATGGACGGGACAGCACGTACAGCAACATCCACACCACCAGTGAGAGACCTCTTGGTCTGGCACTGGAACTGCAACGGCTTTACCGGCAAGAGAGCGGTGCTGCAGCAACACTTGCAGCAACTAACGAGGAAACCAGACGTCATAATGATTCAAGAAACACACAGCGAAGAGACGCCGAGACTGCCGGGCTACCGATCGCACGACAGCCCGCCGAGCAAAAGGGACACGTCCAAGGGCAAGGGCAGAGGGGTCTGCACCTTCGTTAGGAAAGGGATCACCTTCGTGGAACACGAAATGATCGGCAGAAGCGCCATCGAACACTGCACGGTGGAAGTAATCACGGGCAAGAAGAGGAAGGAGAGCATTTTTCTGGTGAACGTCTACAGCAATCCGTCCCACGGACAACAGAAATTCAAGGCATTGCTCCACAAGGCAACTTCAGTCGCGGGGAGCAATACGCTCGTAGTGTGCGGAGACTTTAACGCTCCGAGCCAATACTGGGGCTACCACAGAACGACGGTCAAGGGGAGAGAGCTGATGCAAGACGCTACCGACGTCTGACTGAACCTAATCACGGATCCGGCCTTTCCCACCAGGATCGGCACATCTGTTACGAGAGACACAACTCCGGACCTTACCTTCGTCAAAAAGCTCAGGGTCTTCCCGATCCCGAAGAACGTGAACCCCGAGCACAACAGGGAGCGGAGGTTGGCGAGGGCCAGGGCTCTCGTAGACCTCCACGCCAGAGAAGAAGGCGCCGCGTACGTGGACGCGGCGGAGTATCGAGGGAACACCAACGCATACGCGGCGGTGGTTGTCGGGGCATCGACGGGTGCAACGAAGACCGCGGTGAGCGTCCGGACTCGAGAAGCGCACCGGGCGGAGGAGGTGGCCATCGCCTTGGCCGTTTCCGACCCCGGATGCACTACAGTGTTGTGGCTCTAGAACGGCAGTGAAGAACTACGCCAAGGGTAGGGTATGTAGTGAGGCCGCGCGCATGCGGCGCAAGGCCGAAGACATCGGATGCAAAAGTCCTGTGGTGATCAAGTGGTTTCCGGCCCACATGGGCAGTGACGTGTCGGAACGCGGAAACGTGAACCACAACGAGACGGCCAACTCGGCCGCGCGAGGACTGACCAACCGCGCGGCTGCAAGCACGGCCGACCCGGAGTCTTGGTCGCGCCGCAGTGCCAAGGACAAGATGACCACCTTCAACGAAATAGTGAAATGGTACAGACTGAACAGACAGACTATGCCGCCACCTCACCCGGGGCTTACCCGGAAGGAGGCAGTGTTATACAGACAGTTACAGACGGGGTCCCTGCTCACCCCGGTGCTAGCTAAGCACACGTGTCCGAGTGTGCACGCGAGCGACATGTGTAGACTGTGCGCGAAGGAGAGAGCCACTGCGGCTCACATCCTTTGGGACTGTAGGGTAAATCCGCGCGAAGCCAGCGAGAAGACGACGATCCCGCCGCAGCTAGAGGCTGCAACGAGGAGCTGTGATCAAGAGACACAACTCAAGGCCGTCCAGCAGGTCTCGGCAGCTCTAGAGAGGCAGCGACCGAGCGAAACCGAGGAGAGGGGGGGGCAGCACCCCCAAGAAGGGGGCGGCGGCCCTCTCGAACCCGCGGAAGTAGCGAGGGACGTAACAAGACCTCAAGGAGCACAACGCACGAGACTGACGTAGTGGCCGCGTCACGGTAAAAGCTTGTCCTCCCTGCTTGGAGGGAGCCTAATCGATTCTGCAGGCATTTTAAATAAAAGTTGTTCTCTCTCTCACCCATACCGTCCTCCCTGCACTGTTGTTGTTGTGGCTGTAGGAAGGAAAGAAAATGCACGGGCCTGCTACTGGCTCTGTAGCTGAGCCACCTCCTCTGCCTCGTGCGGACAGAAGAGAGAAAATAGAGAAGAAAGAAAAAGAAGAGGGAGATAAAGACGCGCGCCGCAACAGCCGTCGTCCACCACCTAAGTGATGGCGGGTGCAATGATGACCTACATTTCGGTGGCTGGCTAGTCCCCGCCGCAAGCAACGTTGACCTACCGTCCCAGTCCCGTAGGGCCAGGAACAGCCACCCTTGCCCTCCTCCCTGCACTTGTGGTGGTGGTGAAAACCTTTATATTTGGGAGCCCTAAGGGGTTACATGCTAATGACGGGTCGGCTCTTGGCTGCGTGTTGTGGCCGGAAGCTGGTGCTTTCCAGCGACACTTAAAGCCCAGTCCGTCAGCCACTTTTGAACGGCCGGGTCAGAGCTGGACACCGCAGCCTCCCATCGCTCGAGGTCGGAGAGTTGCCAAGTGGCTGGAGGGTGGAATTCCGAGCATATGATCATAATATGCTCAAAATCAGCTTTAGGTGCCCCACACAAGGTGCACTTCGGCGAGAACAGTCCTGGATGGATCAAAGATAAGAAAGCAGGGGATGGGAATGTACGGTGAAGCTGGCGCCACGTCACCTGTTGTAGCTTAGTCATAGATTTATGAGGAGGAGGGTAGATGGTTCGTTGATCACGGTAATGGAGAGAGATTTCGTGATAGGATACCATGCGCTCGCAAGCACTTATGGCGCGCAGTTCGAATGTTCATCGAGAAGTGTATACGTGGCAACTACGGAGCCTTTCCTCCAAAAGCGTCTCAGAAAGGGTACTTCGTATCACCGTGCTGCAACTAGAGCCTTTATTATCGCACTTAAACATTAGTCCAGTTACACATCCCATTGGCGGTGTACCACTTTCTCCTAACTTCCGCTCTAACCTCATCATACCTCCCATCCCTAAAAATATTTACCCTGAGCAAGTCCAGGGCCGCAGAATAGCCAGGGCTCACGCCCTTCACAGACAATATAGCGAATACCAAGAGGTGGTCTACGTGGACACAGCGGAATATACGTCAGGCTCCCGTACGGTCCTGGCTGTAGCCGACAATCGAGCAAAGCTGCTTACTTCCAACGCTATAATCACCAATTCCACCGCAGAGGCAGAGGAGGCAGCCATTGCGCTTGCTCGTATCTCCACATCTGCCACAAAAATTATCTCCGACTCCAAATCTGAGGTTCTAAATTATGCCAACGGCTATATATCCCGCAGCGCTGGTCGCATATTACGCTTCTGGCAGCCCCGACACCCCATAAGCCTCATCTGGACGCCAGTACATGCCGGCCTCGCTGACAACGAGGAGGTTAATTTCCTAGCCCGAGGTCTTTTCCGGGCTAGAGGAATGGAGCCCCCTCTACAGGCTGAGGAGCGCCTGCTCTCCTTCCGTGATATTCTCTTGCACTACTGGGACAAACGAAGGGAATATACACCCCCAGCCCCCTCTCTCACTATAGCACAGGCCATACACTGGCGAAGCGTGCAGACTCGCACTGCTCCATGCTGTACACTACTACATGCCCAATACCCAGACCTGTTTTCCTCATCATGCTGAAACTGCGGCAAACCAGGACACTTCCTACACATCCTTCTTACATGCCCCACCTTTCCTTATTCCCCATCACCGAACGTCGCTGAGTCCTACTGGGAGTCTCTCGTAAAGAGCACCTCAAGTCAAAACCAACGGAATATCATTTCCAGTGCTATGAGGAGGATTGCTCTTCAAGGACTTTCTTTTGCCTTATAAGGGTGTCTCCCATGTAGTACTGGAGCACCCAAAAGCCATGCAAGGGCTTCGCCCCCACTATTTGTTCCAATGACAATAAAATGTTTTATCACCACCACCCTGATCTATTAACGCGACAACCATTCATTCATGCATTCATTCAGAGTAGGGCATAATCACGGGTCGACGCTTGCCAGCGTCACGACGCATTAAACTTTTGTTTGCCGGAACCTCAATAAAGTTGTACATACATAAATAAGCTTTATTCACAAGGATTACCTGAGACATAACGGGTGAGTTAGATGGGTGACGGAGTCGGAATTCGAAAGGAAGTCTAGCAGGACACTAAATGCACTTGAAGGTGGTACTGGGGGCCGTTCAGTCTTGATGTTTGAATATTGCGGGCAGAGGTGTAGCGGCCGGTCGCTGTGGCTCGCCGTTGTTGCTGCTGTTGGCCTCAACAACAGTGGTTCGCCGAGTCAGGACAAGTACAGCTGGTGCAAATCAAGTGAGTAGGGGAGTTGGGACAGTCGATCTTAGTTCGGCGCCATCGACTCGGGATGTACGACTGTATGTGTACGCTGCAACGGCTCGAACCTTGTGAGAGAGAACTGGGCGGGGTGAGAAATGCCAGAAGAAATAAGAGAAGTAACGTCGGTGCAAGGTCCCGCAACAAACCCCTCCGCTCATGTTTAAGGCGACAAACAGCTTTTTGTGTGGTTCACGGTCGAACGACATGGTAGATTGCGTCACTTCGCCACGAATATGCTCTTTCGTCAATCCAAGACACGCGTCCACCCGCGCGACGTTATCATCATCATGAACAGGAATCCAGAACCTGTTGCCAGTGTAGACTCGTTTTAGAAGGCGTGCTTTATACGATTCGCGTGCTTAGGCATTCCCCTGAAACTCTACACAGCCACGCAGTTGATCAGATAGCATATGCTACCAGGGAAATCACTGTGGACGCATCTGAAGAACGGAAATTACGGCAAGTAACAAGCTCTCCTGCACCAAGAATGACTTCGGACGCTTTCTACAATTAGCAACGTGAGTAGCAACGCTTCATCCCAGCGCGACCTGTATCCCTGTGGAGTAATTAGTCCTGCTTCCTCTCATACTACGGCACCGGCGGATACTTTCATGGGTGGTGCAGGTGGTCATTGCCCTTGGCGATGGAGCCTTGAACGCTCGCTGCGTGGCCTTGACATTGAGCGTTCCTGCTCAGAGGGCTGTTTCACTGAATACTGGCTCATCGGACAGCCCGCATCTGGGAACAAAAGTTTGCGGACTACAATGACTGTGATAATCGAATTTGAGCCGGACAAGCTATATTTGTGCTTCTGTGATGACCAAGGTCATTGCAGGACCATGTATCATTGTAGAAGCACGGAAACCAATTGCGCTTTCGTGGTGGCCTGGCTTCGCTGCGAACTCGGTTCGAGCGACTCTCCGTCGTGTCGTGTACCATTGCTTGACCGGCGCCCAGCCTGCAAAGCATCGTGCTGCGTCCCTGCTACAGGATTTAGCCCGAGAGTGGATTCCTACAACCCCTTAGCCCGTCGCCGTACATGTGTGACCTCTACCTTACCAACGTTCGTGGCAGCGACGACCTGGCCCCAAAGGTAGCCGAGGTACTAAGGGGAAACGGGCCGACACCTGCACCATCGATACCTGTCGGCACCTACATGCTCCTAGCTCTTCTCCACCAAGGACGACAGTCACATGCTGTGCCAGTTAAGGACATTATTTGGCCCAGTGCAGCCATGGACGCCGCTGATTAGCACACAACTGGACCTGCTCAACAAGGCAGCGCAATTCGTGACGAGCCTCAATGGAGGGCGAGCAGCACCTGCTGAAAATTGCTAAGCAGCCGCATTCGACAAACTACGAGTATCGCTGCGGGTGGTAATTATTGTAATGTGACGTATTTAATCCCATGTGGGCATCTAAAAGTACAATAAATAATGGCGAATAACAGCTGGTGTTGTCGGTGAGATTCCAGCTACGTGTCAAGATGGGGACGCACTTTCTGCATAATTTCCCGCCGCTGTCGCTTAGTGGTTAGGGCGCTCAACAGCTGATGATATTTTAGATGATGACAGAACTAAACGGTCTAGGTGCGCGTTAAAGAATTCCCGATGCCCGAAATTTCCAGAGCCCACCAACCACGGCGTCTTTCATAGCCGATGTCGCTTTGAGACGTTAAACCTTGTAGACCGAAGTGAACCAAACCTTTCTGCAGATCTACTGATACTGTATTTCCTATTCCTGTGCACGACCTGAATGTTGACTGCGGGCGTCCCATGACGCAGTGCCTGACGATTGGGCTGACGTTAGAGGGGTCGTTAGGCGATTATATTTGAATATGATTCAGTTTTTGAAGGACCCTTACCCAACCCTTTACCAAACCCTTATCAAATCTCTCATTAGCTTACGATACGGATATTTCGGCAGGTACTGATATTGTCTATCACAATATGTACTTCAAACCATAATAATAATAATAATAATAATAATAATTGGTTCACAGGAAGGAAAAGCGCAGTATCTGTCACACTTGTTTTCGTGCGTCGTTTCTAATTTTTGACGCACCGACTAGGCACGGTTTACAAGTGGAGGTTTAACTCATGCAGGCGTCGGACGACTATGCTGTAACGTTTTCGCGTTTTACTCCTAATTCTCTCTAATCATAATATACGGACTGTATCTTCATCCTTCCATTCAAGATGGTAGAATGCGGTTGAATCCAATTGTACAAGGCTGGCGATATTGCTTACCCGTAGTCACACAAACACGCAAGTATCTCTAACAATACGAATATTCTTTTTCGGGCAAACAAGCCGGTGGTTTTTTTTTTTTTTTTCCTTCTGTGCGGGTTGCAACGCAATTTATGCGCAGTGTCCGTGCATTTCAACATAGAAATGGCGGTTTAACCTTTAGAACGGCCAAGTGACATGACTTAAGAGGTTGACGGCCTCAACGCCTTGACAGCTGCATGCACACAGTGTGCGCATATCCCGTCTATTGACATCTGATCGTACTCAAGGCCTGGAAGCGGCCTCTACAGACTTCTGCTTGAGGTAAGGTGAGACCATGCCACGGAACGTTTAAAAGTTAGCATGATAAAAGCAACGCTTAAAGGGCCTACGAAAAGCTGTTTATTAAAAGTAAAAAACACTTACGAGCAATAGGCATTCCATTGTCTCCACGACACAAAAATGTTAAAGCTACCTTCATTAGTCCCGAATATATGGGTGATAGAAAGTGCTGCTCCCCGCTTCCCCTTTTTCCCGCCTGAGCTCAGCCCACGCCGGCGCGCAAGAACTAAAGGAGAAGTGTCGCACCGTCCGTCAACGTAATTTGACAGCGTCCAGTGAGCGGGAGCGCACAGCAAGCCCCAATGACGTCATAAGGGAAGTTTGCGCCCAGTGTTCGTGACGCTCTCCGTAAAGTCTCCTCGTTTTTTACTGAACTTTCGGTTGACACCAGCTTTATCTAAGAACGATTAGTCGACGCGCCCGACGTGTTTGACTCCCCTATTGAGGACCGAGGCTAGAATTAAATAGTTGCTGCTAAAATTTTGCTCCGAGTTGTACCAATTCAGTTCCACCACGTTTTTAAAGGAAGTCAGATCTGAGGAGGTTGCCCATCCTAGTCGGACACCCAGGGTCCGTGTGTAGGGTGAGTCCAGCTCATGCGCGTCCTCCCACAGCTGTCTGCCTTTAGGGTCATGTATTCCATAGCCCCATTCTTGGTGCTTAGCGTTGAAGTTTCCCAAGGGTTGATTCCTGCCGCCTGAATCATTTTGCGAAAGAGGGCCCTGAACCTCACCTTTGTTTGCCTCGGGGTAATGTACAAGTTCGAGAATCGGCAGAGAAAAAAAAGGAAATTAGACGCGCTCATTAGACAGTATATAAAGAGGGCCCTGGGCCTACCGATGAGCACATCCACGGAGAAGCTTCTAACCATGGGGTGTACAACGTAACAAATTGAGGCGCAGTATCTGTCACATTTGTTACGTGGCTACAAAGTGCAACAGCGTGTTTTTGAAATATTCTTCTGGTCTCAAGCCAATCAAATTGCTATAATTGCAAAAAAGATGGAGCTAATTTTTAGATCTAGAAGCTAGAATTGCATTTCAAGGGAAACTCATAGAACATAAAGTACTAGGCGTGACCTTTTCGTCACAGCTTACGTGAGACCGACACGTCAGTCTAGTATGAAACAAACTTTCCTATGTCACTGGAGCATTATCAAGGTGTAGATCCTTCCTTCCCAAGAAAATAAAGCTTTAAATTTACCACAGGTGTTTTTTTCATACTTCTATTATTTTAGCCTTATCTATATTGCAGAAAAATTGAATTGCAAAAAAAAAAAAAAGATTGCCCGCATAGTTGCGAACACTCCATAAGTTGCATCAAAACGTGTAATGCCACATGTGACGCTGTGTGTGTGTAAATAAATAAATAAATAAATAAATAAATAAATAAATAAATAAATAAATAAATAAATAAATAAATAAATAAATAAATAAATAAATAGGCCGAATTCACTTCTTGATTACGCGCAGGTGTCGATAGATGGGATATATTTATCGCATTGGAAGCATAAGGCGGTCATCCTAAGGAAAATGCAAACCGGATCACTCCTAGCCCCGGCAGTGCTACACGTCCTCCACCCAGACATCTACACGAGTGATATGTGCAGTGTATGTCAAGTGGGTCCGGCGGACCAATGGCACATCATGTGGGACTGTGCCAGGTTCCCGTCCGAAGCTGCATCCAGGACATACCCGCCAGAACTTCAAAGGGCTGTGCAAAGTACAGACAAGGACATTCAACTATGGGCCGTCCAGCAGGCCCGGGGTGCGCTCGAAAAGCACAAGCCTCACAACCCACCAAAAACGGGTCAAATGAGGTAGTGCAGAGTAGGGCATAACCCCGGGTCGACGCTTGGCCAGCGTCACGACACTTTAGCCCGTCGTTTGCCGGCTCCCTAATAAAGTTATACACACATTGGGTGAACTTGGTATATATGCAGAATTAGCTCACTGGAAAGGAAATGCGCAGTATCTGTCACGCTTGTTCTGTGGACGCCTGAAACGCACCAGAAGGGAAGAAGAAAGGTGGGAGTGAAAGCGGAAAGAGAGAAAGGGGTGCCGTAGTGGAGGTCTCCGGAATAATTTGGATCCCCTGGATATCATTAGCAAGGAATGATACCACAGAGCACACGGATGCATCTTTGTTTCGCCTCCATCGATATGCAGCCACCGGTGGACGGGATCGAATCCGGGCACTCCGGCACAGTAGGCGGGCATCTTAAACACTGCACCACCCCGGGACGGGGTGGGAACTTGGTGCCAGGGAAGAACAGCTGATAGCTGCGCCAGCTGCGCACACTGTGTACATGAGCATGCAGCTGTCAAAGCTGTTGAGGCTGTCAATCTCTGAAGCCATATCGCCCCGCCGGGGTGGTGCAGTGGTAAGACGCCCGACTACTGTGCCGGAATACCCGGGTTCGAACCCGACCTCGGCGGCAGCATTTCGATGGAGGCGAAACGAAGAGGCGTCCGTGTGCTGTGTGATGTCAGCGCACGTTAAAGATCCCCAGGTGGTCGAAATTTCTCCGTAGCCCTCCACTACGGCTCCCCTTTCTCTCTATCCACTTTCATTCCCACCTTCCTTCCTTCCCTTACGGCGCGGTTGAGGTGTCCGCATAAAACAAGCGAGACAGTTACCGCGCCTTTCCCTTCCTATAAATTAATCCCGTAAAGGCATATCAGTCGACTGTGCAAAAGAGAAAGCCGTCATTGCTCTGTTCTAGTGTAGGGACACCGCTAAACGATTTCCTAGCAAACCGCCTAGAAACAAAACTAACCGACCAAGTTGGCAGAAAATGAAGATTCGTCTCGTTAGATACGCTTACGCGTTTGTGTGACCTCGGGTAAGACCTATATCGCAAGCCTTGTACATTATTATTTAAAACTTTATTGCCGCCGATACAGGAGGTTCCCCTACTCCCCCACCCAGTACCGAAGACCCGAATAGGGGGCTGGGACTCCGCTACTAGAAGCGCGCAAGGATATATTGATTTTTCGCGGCCTCAGCCGCCAGGCGGACGACTTCTTTTGGGTCTCAAGGGTTTCGCTTTGGAGAAGGGATTCCCAAGCTTCCGTGTCATGAATGTTGGCCACTGACCCAGGCGAGTCCGAAGTGTTTACAGTTTTCGTATTGTCGGTCATCTATACTTTTAAATGGTGCAGCCATACCGGGTTGGAAATTACCCCAACCCGGTATGTCTGCACCATTTAAAAGTAGATGACAGACAACACGAAAACTGTAAACACTGCGGACTGAGAGGTACACTAGATTACATAATCTGGCTAAGCCTTGTACAATTTTCAACCGTATTGAATGAGAGGATAATAATAGAGATCGTAAAGTAATTTTAGTTCGAAAGCATTATGAGTACTATAAAGGCGAAATCTTTCCAAAGTCAGCGCCTGGCACCTGCCTGAATTAAGCCTCTGCGTGCCAATCGTGGCTGGTCGGTGCGGGAAAGATGAGAAAGAACGACGGTTTGAAATAAAAAGTGCGCCATATAACAGATTTGTGCCTGGCAGGATATCCGTATTGTAGGCTAATGAGAGATTCTCTAAGGAATTTATTAAGACTTGCAAGTGCAATGAGATAACCATATAATATCCAAATGATATGCGAGTCTAATCACCTAACGACCTCTCTAGCTTCAGGCCAATGGTCAGGTACTGCCTCATGGCACGTCAACAGTCAACACTCAGTTCGTGCCCAGGACTAGGAAATACAGTATCTGTAGTTCTCAACGTAGGTTTGGTTCATTTTGGTCTTAAGGTTTAACGTGTGAAAACATCGGCTATGAGAGACACCGTGGTCGGAGGGCTCTCCAAATTTCGAGCACCGGCAATTTTAACTTGCACATAGCTTTCAAGGGCCCTAACCACTGTGTGCCCGCGACGCGGATATTATACATATAGCACTTCTTCACATTTAGCTAGAATATCACTGAAATCACCAGCTGTTATTCGCCATCATTTATTCCAACCTTAGATACCTAAGAGTGTTCATACGTCAAATTAGAATAATTACATCCAGTAGCGATGCTGCGAACCAAGTTCATCGGATGCGGCTTTGTAACGATGTTCGGCTGGCGCAGCTGGCCCTCCGTTGCTGCTCACCACGAACTGCGTTGCGTTGTTGAGCAGGCCCAGTTGCGCTCCAATTAGCGTCGTCATGGCATGGCTGCACTGGGTCAAACCGCATCCTTAACTTGCACAGCATCTGACGCTCGTCCTTGGTGGGGAAGAGCTAGGAGCATGCAGGTGATGGCAGGATGCTGCGGAGTTTCGGCCCGTTTCCCTCAGCGCTTCGGCAACCTTGGGTGCTGGTGCGGCACTGTCACGAACGCTGACAAGGCGGGCAGTCTAGGAAAGCGCCGTCATTTTCAGGGCTTTGACAATGATACCTGGTCCCGTAGTAACCCCCGTCATCGCAGAAGCTTGGAGACAGCTTGTCCGGCTCGAATTCCATTTTCACAGGCTTTGTCGTCTGCAGAGCTTCGTTCCCAGCGGCTGGCTGTTCGATGAGCCAACATTTAGTGGAACTGCCCTCTGAGAAGGAACGCTCGCTGCCGAAGCAACGCAGCGAGCGTTCGAGCCTCCATCGACAGGTGTAATGTCCGCTTGCACCACCCATGCTAGTATCCACCTCTTCCCGAAATTCCGCCGGTGCAGTAGTATCATAGGAAGCGGGCTTAATTACTCCACAGGGATCCAGAACGTACTTGGATGAAACGTTGCTACTGCTGCTGCCGAGTACAAAGCGTTCGAAGTGATTCTAGTAGCAGGAGACCGTAATTTCCAGTTCTTCAGATGCGTCCAAGGAGATTTCACTGGTAGCATATACAATTCGATGAACTGCGTGGTCATGCTCTAAAGTCAGAGGTTCGGAGAAACATCTAAGAACGTGACTCATAGAGCACGTCTTCGAACACGAGTGAGCCAAGACGCCTACACTGGCAACAGTTTCTGGTTCTGGATTCCTGTTGATAATGATGATGCTGCTGCTGCCGATGATGATGATGATAATGAAAGGGTGCCCCATAGCTCGGGGGACACGTACGATGTTGACTTGCCTGAAGAAAGTGGATCTTCGTGGCAAAGTGACGCCATAAACCGTATTGCAACACATGGTACTAGTTGTAGACAGTCGGAAAACTGCTTGCACGCCGCACTGCGAAGTGGGCCCAAACAATCGCCGGTCCGGCGCGAGGTGATCGCAAAGTGACCACGACGCCCGTCTCCCCCGCTGCGGTAGATGGCTGAGGCAATTGAGGCGAAAATTTTAAATTAATACTAACCTCTTCTTTCAGCACTCCAACTGCTATGACCACAGTTGGAGGGCTGAAAGAAGAGGGTTAGTAGTATTTTAAAATTCCGGAACCAATCCCAGAAAATGATTGGATTCATTAATACACGTAATGCTATAATAGCTGAAAAGGTTGCGATAGCGCTAGCATGTACTGTCACGATCACAATATTGCGGGACGTGGGAGAGCGTGGCAAAACTGCGTTCTGCGCCTTCTAACGGCTCCCGTCCGCTCCAGTTACCCTCGCAGGCTTCTCTGTACCCTTACTCTTACCTAGCGCTCAGCAGACGCAGATCGAAACCGGCGCCAGGTGACGCTTTGATATCTAGCGATGAGTGAAGCGATATCTGCTTCACTCATCACAGCGGCTGGGGCACATGCTATCGCTAGATATCAAAGCGTCACCTGGCGCCGGTTTCGATCTGCGTCTGCTGAGCGCAAGGTAGGAGTAAGGGCACAGAGAAGCCTGCGAGGGTAACTGGGGCGGACGGGCGCCGTTAGAAGGCGCAGAACGCAGTTTTGCCACGCTCTCCCACGTCCCGCAAAATTGTGATCGTGACAGTACAGGCACTAAGCCAAACTATTCTCTCAGATAACAATGGGGCTGTTAAGACTTCGGTAAAGGCCTAATTTCGAAGCAGGCGGCCAGTCTACTGAGAAACCCATCGCTAAACCGGGAGGTTTCAGTCATCTGGTTCCAGCTTACGAGTGTGCACTAGGCAATGAGGCTGCCCATCGCCTCACTCGAGATGTATCGAGCTTATTCATGTGACGTCATTACAGCTTACTGATTTATTTATTTATAGGAAGGGAAAGACGCGGTAACTGTCTCACTTGTTTTCTGTGGACACTGCAACCACGCCGTAAGGGAAGGGAGGAAGGTGGGAGTGAAAGTGGAAAGAGAGAAAGAGGAGCCGTAGTGGAGGGCTACGGAGTAATTTCGACCACCTGGGGATCTTTAACGTGCGCTGACATCGCACAGCACACGGACGCCTCTTCGTTTCGCCTCCATCGAAACGCAGCCGCCGAGGTTGGGTTCGAACCCGGGTACTCCGGCACAGTAGTCGGGCGTCTTACCACTGCACCACCCCGGCGGGGCACAGCTTACTGGCAACCATGGCACGCACAACGAAACATCGGAGAGGGGGAAAGAAAGAGAGAAGGCCTACGGCGAATCATGACACGGTGTCGGTGAAATCAAAGCTCTGGTTGGACGGCGTTGCAAACGGCGTCTCAAGTGTCCGACAAATGAACGGCGCGCAGCAGGGAGGACGCCGGCAGGCCGGCGCCGTGTTTCGAACCGCCTAACGTTATGGCGTATCCAAAATACAGCGTTGCCACAATTGCCGCCTATACACCCGAGCGGCCATAGAGACCCCCTTATCATCTACAAGGAGCTCCCTGAGACGCCCAGACTAAGCAGAAGGATCTGTCCACCACCAGATAGGTCCCTGACACTTTCAGAACGCAGGGCTTGGCGCAAAATTCAGGCCAAACGTTTCTTTCCTCGTGTTAGCATAATGAGTGAACAGGTGACCTAGAGGCTTGCAATCTCTGCAATGTTCCTCTGAGTCAAAATCATCTAATCTGGCAATGCCTCGATTCTCCGGGAGCTAAAAAAACTGATCACTTTGATCAAATTACCTGGGAGTCCAACATCCGCAGCCCAAATGCGGGTGAACAAAAGATCTTCCTCCGCCTGGCGGAGGAGGCTTAATCCAAGACCTTCTCTGCGACCACGGCGCAGGAGAGCCGGCAAGGAGACCCTCCCCCTGGCTGAGCCCCTGCCCCGAGGTCGATGTCGGTGGAATAAAGTATTCTCTCTCTATCTCTCTCAGCACTCCAACAGAAAATAACATTGCGTTTGCGTTTTTAACACACTTTTGTACGCATATGAAAGCCAGCACGTCTACTGGTGAGTCTGAAGCAAAGAGATTGCAGCGTCCGCTATCTGCCTGCTTGAGATGTTTTTTGCAAAGGCGGTAGCCTTTCATGCCTACAAAGGTGTGTTTAAAAAACGCAATTTTATTTTTTGTTGAATTGCTGAACGAGAGAGAAAGAGAGAGATAGAGAGAGAAGAAGAGAGAAGACTTAATTTACAATGACATGGACCTCGGGGCAGGGGCTCATCCAGGGACTCAGCTCCATGCCTGCTCTCCTGCGCCATGGCCGCAGAGAAGGCCTTGAAGCAAGCCTCCTCCGCCAGGCCCCTCTTTCTTTCAGCAATGTAGATTTAGACATTTGAATTGCAGAAAGAAGAGGGTTAGTAGTATTTTAAAACTTTCGTCTGTGTATTAGCTCAACGGCCTCACCCATCTACCGCAGCAGGGAGAGGGGCGCTGCAGTCGCTTTGCGATCAACTCACGCCGGACCGGTGATATTTCGGCCCAGTTCGCTTCGCGCAGTTTTCCAGTGGTCTCTATCTAAGAACTTTGATTGCACCCTCTCCCTTGTGCCAATATTCTAAAGAAACAGAAACAATTTAACATTTTTTGCTCTTCTGTCGCCGATATACATCGCTAAGGAGGCGTCTTTTAGAAATACTATTACAGAAACTTAGCTTGCACTTGTCAGCGGTTGTTCTGTCTCTTGGCACTTTATGCACGGATGGCTGATGGCAATGTATGCTCTGCCGTACAAAATTTTTTGCTCGAATCGAACCGTCTTCCATCATAACTGATTGTTATATTTTTCTTTTATTGCTGATATACTTTTTGGATTCATAATTATGCATTTATTTATTAATATATTGTTATTATTTTATTCTGAATAAATAAAATTTCAGCAAGGCCATTCACCACCCTCAACCATAACTGACAGTGAACAGGATTTTATCAAATTCTAATCTCAGTTCTACACATTGGAGTCTCAGAAACTCTAATCACCGCCTGGTCGTGGCAAATCCCTCTTGTGGGTATGCGCCATTTTAAAAAGACATCATCATCATCATCATCATCAACAACAACAACAGCCGCCGTATTGTTCGATCCCAAATCACACGCACTGTTGCTTGTCGCCTTAAACATGAGCGGAGATGTATCCTGCGGGACCTTGTTCCCACCATTGGTTCTCCATTTTTTTTCTGTCCCTTCTCGCCCGGTTCAGTTCTCATTCAAGAGGTGCGAGCGGCTGCAGCGTACACAGAGGACATTCAGAGTCAATGGTACCGAACCATGATCGGCTGTCCGAACTGTCCTACTGACCACGTGTTCTTGACTTGTCCTAGCTGGGCGAACCACCATGCTCGCTACATATCTGCTCGCAAGGAGGGAGGAGGAGGAGAAAAGGAGGGCGGATGGCAGGGATGTTAACGAGAAAGAGGGAATTCCGGTTGGCTACCCTGCACTGGGGCAAGAGAATGGGGGTTTAAAGGGGGAGGGTAGAAGAGGAGAGGAGGTGACAAAGTCACAGGGTAGGTAGGTAAAAACATTTAATGGCAATGATATGAATAGTGGGGGCGAAGCCCCCTACATGGCACTTGGGTGCTCCCTCACTGTGAGGAGGGCACCCTTACAAAGCGAAGGATAGTCCTTGGAGCGATATCCTTCTCATAGCACTAGAGATGATCCGGCGCTGGTCTTGAGCAGAAGGGGTGGCCAGTAGAGTTTCCCAGTAA
Source organism: Amblyomma maculatum (assembly GCF_055883805.1). NCBI lineage: Eukaryota > Metazoa > Arthropoda > Arachnida > Ixodida > Ixodidae > Amblyomma > Amblyomma maculatum. Next base: position 77,592,119 of record NC_139347.1, read on the forward strand.
GACTCCGCCACGGTCGGTGATTAGGGATGAGGGAAGGTGGGGCATGTGAGGAGAGTGTGTAGGAAATCTCCTGGTTTGCCGCAAAGTTTGCATGAGGAGGGAAATTGGTCTGGGTATCTGGCATGTAGTAGTATGGGGTATGGAGCAGTGCGAGTTTGTAGTCGTCGCCAGCGTGCGGCCTGCGCTATGGTAAGGGCCGGGGCTGGGGGTGCGTATTCTCTTCGTTTGTCCCGGTAATATGAGAGAATATCGCGGAAGGAGAGCAGACGCTCCTCGGCCTGTAGAAGGGGCTCATCTCCTCCTGCTCGGAATGTGAGACCTCGGGCTAGAGAATGAGCTTCTTCGTTGCCAGGGAGGCCGGCATGTGCTGGCGTCCAGATATGGGTTACAGGGTGCCGGGGCTGCCAGAAGCGTAGTAAGCGAGCAGCGGTGCGAGATATGTAGCCATTGGCATAGTTGAGAATGGCAGATTTGGAGTCAGAGATAATTATGTTGGCAGATGTAGAGGTCAGAGCAAGCGCGATGGCTGCCTCTTCTGCCTCTATGGCCGAATGGGTGATGATTGAGCTGGAGGTTAGAAGTTTTGCTTGATTGTCGGCTACCGCCAGGGCCATACGGTGGCCTGACGTATATTCCGCTGCGTCCACATAGACCACCGCATGGTCCTCGCTATACTGTTTGTGGAGGGCCCGAGCCCTTGCTATTCTGCGGTTCCCATCTCGCTCAGGGTGCATGTTCTTGGGGAGGGGGTATATTGAGGTTAGAGCGGAAGATAGAAGAAAGGGGGACGCCCTTGGTAGTGTGTGTAATTGGGTTTAGTTTTAATTTGGATAATAGAGCGCGGCCAGCCTCTGAGCTCGATAGACGGTATATTCGTGCCGTAAAGGTGGCTTCTGTAAGTTCCTCAAAGGTGTTGTGGACACCGAGTTTGAGAAGCCGATCGTTGGATGTGCTGGGGGGAAGGCGTAGAGCCATCTTCGTGCATCTCCGCAGGAGCGCGTTTACCCGGCCTCCCTCCTTCTGTCGGAGGGGTAGGTATAGAAGGGCATATATGGTGCAGCTTATGATGTAAGCCTGGGTGAGGCGAAGGGTGTTTCGCTCGCGTAGGCCAGCCCGGCGGTTCGCTATGCGGCGAATAAGTCGGGTGGCCTGTTGAGCGTGTGTTTTAGAGCCTTTATGACTTCTCTGTGCGCGCCATGGGAGTGGAGCATTAGCTCTAGCACTCGGATTTTGGATACTAGTGGGATGGAATGGGTACCTAGCGTGAGAGAGATGGGAGGATTGACGTTGTCCTGTTGCTTGGGGTGGTAGAGAAAGAGCTCTGATTTTGAAGGGGAGCAGGTCAGGCCACGCTCCCGTACGTATGTGTCAATGGTAGTTAGTGCCAATTGTAGGTGCTCTTCTATTTCGGCGTCACTGCCGTGATTTGTCTAGACAGTGATGTCGTCGGCGTACAGGCTGAAATAGATGTCGGGGATTTGAGCTAGTTTTTGGGGTAGGTGAAGAAGTGCTATATTGAATAAAATAGGGGAGAGGACGGCACCCTGGTGCGTACCTCGTGCTCCCAGCGTGATGCTTGGGAGGCGGTGGTCGCCGAAGGTAAGTGTGGCTATGCGGTGGCTGAGGAAATCTCGGATGTAGTTGTACATCCTGGCTCCGACTCCCAGGGTTCTAAGGTTCTGTAGGATAGCTGAGTGCGTAACGTTATCGAATGCTTTAGTGAGGTCCACACCTAGGATAGCTTTGGTGTCGGAGGTTTGGGAGTCGAGAATGTGCTTTTTGAGCTGTAGAAAGACGTCCTGTGTGGAAAGCCCAGGACGAAATCCAAACATACAGGTGGGCATAAGATTGTTGCCTTCTAGGTACTGGCACAGCCTAGTCTGGAGTACATGCTCTATGAGCTTTCCAACAGAAGAAGTGATGGAGATGGGTCTGAGGTTAGAGGTGAGCAGAGGTTTCCCATGATTGGGTATGAAGACAATTTTGGCCTCTTTCCATTGCGGTGGGAGGGTGCCCGTTCGCCAGCACTCGTTAAAGTATTCAGTAAGGGCGGCAACAGATTGAGCGTCGAGATTCCGGAGTGCCTTGTTATGAACCCCGTCTGGACCGGGGGCTGAGAATGTGTTAAGTTTCTAGAGTTCCGCCTGAACCTCTGCTTCTGTAATTGGTTGGTCGAGGAGGTCGTTAGGGGGGCCTGCATAATCTTGGTGCGTTACAGGAGGGCATGTAGGGAAGTACTGATGTCTAAGTTTTTGGAGAAGTTCCTGTGGAGGTGTATCGGAAGAATGCATGAGTTTGGTGAGGTTATGTCTTTGGGTAGTCTTTGACTGCGTGGAGTCTATTAAGTGTCTAAGGAGGTTCCAAGTCCGAGGTAGACTCATGTTGCCATCTAGCTTGTTGCATAGTGATTCCCAGTTTTGTCGTGAAAGAGTCGCTGCATGCGCCTCTCTCTCTTTGTTAAGACGGGCGAGGCGGCGTCTAAGTGTGCGGTTCCAACGCTGCTTTCGCCAGCGTCGTTCTAAGCCTGATTTAGCTTCCCATAAATGTAGGAGGTGGGAGTCAACTGTGTCGCTTGGGAAGTCCTCTTGTAGGGGAAGAGTTACGATCGGACATCACTTTATAGTTGTTTGGACCATTCAGTGATGTCCGTGATGGGGGCGAAGGCGCGGGCTGCTCCACGTGATCGGAAAGAGTCCCATTTCGTGAAAGTGGAGCCTCTGGGAGGCCTGCGGGGTAGTTGAATGTGTAAGAGAATTTCGATGATGCAATGGTCGCTACCTAGATTCTCTTGTGTGTTGCACCATGTGGCATGAGGGAGGCGATGTGCGAACGTAAGGTCTGGTGTAGTGTCTGTGCAGACACTGGTTCCCGTGCGCGTAGGAAAGGTAGGTTCGGTGAGCAGAAAGAGACCGGTTTGTTGCGCGGCTAACCACACCCGCCGTCCTTTTGGTGTGTCGTGCGGGTAACCCCAGGAACTATGTGGGCGCTAAAGTCTCCTACGACGAGTAAGGGGCACTTGTTTGCTATGCGCTTCGCAAGTGCGCTTCGCAAGTTGCTTTTGAGGCACTTAGGGTGGCTATATACATTTAGAACGAAGAGGCTGTTCGCTCGAGCGTGTTGCGGAACAAGCTCGATTAAAAGGTGATCAATATCTTGAATTGCTAGGGGATGAGAGATAGTGGTAATTAGAAACGCTACGCGAGGGGGTGTGGCTGATGTGGGAAGAGTAGGAGTATAGCCGGGGAGGGTGAGCGGGTTGGAGGTTTCCTGCAGGCAAGGATGTCAGGTCCTGTAGCGCAGGACAGCAATTGGTGGACCACATGACGCTTCTGGCCAAAGCCCTGGCAGTTCCACTGCCAGAGTGTAAGGTTACGGTTCGGAGATGCCATCATGAGAGTCGATATGGGGAGAAGCTATAACAGGTGGATGGGAGTCACGAGCTACGGCAGGGATAGGATTGTCTTGTCCTTCCGGTGCTTTGGGCTTCTTTCGTCTATTTGGGGTGGGGTCCCGCTTTGGGAGGCACGTTGCGTAAGAATTGAGCCGGGATTCAAGATCGTTATAGCGGTCAGAAAATTCTTGCGTTAGCACGTCGAATCGGTGATTAAGAGTAGCATTGTCTTGTGTTATGTGGATTACAGCGTCTTTGAGGGTTGCACATTCCTGGTTGATGTGAGTGATAGCGTCCTGCAATTTTGTCTCAAAGCGTTTAGTAAGGGACTTAAGCAGGGTTGGTATGTCGTCTAGTGAGATGGGGGTGGAGGGAGGGGGCGTCGTGCACAGAGTTGAATTCGTAGGGGGTTCTGTGTCAGCCTCCATTGCTAGCAAATCAGGAGAAGTAGGGTGGGAGTGGCTCGGCAAGGTGCGGGCGGTGGGTGGGTTTGGGGGTGGTGGAGGTTGTGATGCGGTAGGAGCGGGGGCAGGGGGAATGGGAGAGCCAGTGGCAAGAGCACTTATCTGGGCTTCCAGTTTGGCGATGTGCTGATGAAGGGCGATGGCTTCTGCTCGGGCTGCTGAAGCTTCTGCTTTGGCTGCCGCTGCCTCCTCCTGGGATTTCTCCAAGGCATGTTGTAGATTGAGAGTCGCTGTTGCGGGTGTCGTGTGCTGGTGAGAAGAGTTGGGGGTGTCCCAGGCTTGTTTCAGCGGCACAGTCCAGGCTTGCTTATGTTGGCTGGGCTGGGTGCGTCCGGACGACAGCTGGGGAAAATTGTCCCTGGATGCGACCGATTCTTGCTGCTGCGTTTGTAGGTGGCTTGGCTGTTTCCGTGGCTGGTGAAGGTTTCGCCCCTTGCACGATCCCGTACCGGTAAGGTGAGGGCCCTCGCACAAAATGCACTTGGGCGTACAAGGAGGGTCTTGTTGCGAATGTCGTGTTCCACAGCGGGGGCAAACGTTGGTCTTGGGGCTTGGGCATACGTCATGACGGTGACCCGGCTGTCTGCAATTGGTACAAGCGTCCGGACTGCCGCGGTATGGGGTGCAGCGGTGGATGGCTCCCATGTATTTGATGGAATGTGGGACTGCGTTTGCGTCGAAGGTGATTAAAATGGAGTGCGTCTTTCCCATGCATCGGGCTGCTAGTATGGTATACTCCGGATTTCTTCTGACGAGGTCTTCGTAAAGTTGCGTTGGGGTCTCGTAATCATAGGCATTTGTGATGACTCCTCTGGTAGAGCCCGGTGGAGGTGCCACGTAAGCCGCGCACGGGTAGGTTTGGTTGCCAATGGTGAGGGAGGTCAGCGTCTTGAGTGTCTCGGCCGTTGGGAGGTGTGTTGTTGCCATGGTGAAAGTGTTGTTGGTCGGATGGATGCGCAGGCAGAAGTCGTGCGGTAGAGTAATTTGGAGCTGGCTCTGCACTGCCTTCCAGAGTCGAGGTGTTGGGACGTCTCGGAGTCGTAGTTCACCTCGCGGGCGAACGACCACTCGGATAGCGTTGGGTGGGAGTGGTGGCAGCTGCTTGCTGCGCTGCACTGTGAGACGAGCCTCCTTGGTCGCAGGTGGTAGACGGGCCGGCACCTTGCCGCTCCCGGTTGCGGTTGCGGCTGCGGCGTCGGTTAACTGCCTCGGAGGTAGCGTTCTCGGAGTGGCGAGGTGGTTTCGGCGAACTGGCTGGTCGGGAGGCGTAGGCTTTATACAGGACTGGCGTCCAAATATCTGACAGTAGCTCTTGTGCGGTAACCGTGTGTCTTTCAACCGTTACTTCCATGACAGCGGCTGGTATCGCCGGCGGAAGAGCGGAGGCGGAATTGGGCTTAGCTGGGCGGCTGAGCGTCTCAGTCCGATAAATGTTCTTAACACAGTAAAAGCCGGATTTCGCCCGGAATGGGCGGTTTTCCTGTCTTCCTTAGGCACTTAAGTTGCTTTTCGAGCAGATTAGTGGCCGTAGGAGAGATTGGGCAGGAGTAGCACGTACCGTTTGCCGGAGCCGACGTTCCAGACATCCGCTCGTGTTGGCCCCCAATCAGGCTAGTGTCTCTTAAAAAGCGAAGAAGTGCCTTGTATACTTTGAGGGCAGATGACTTTTGTGGCCATGGTCCCAAGATCTTCCCTTCCGTTAAGGGGTGAGCGTCCAGACGGTCCAATGCAGTACTCAGCGTATGCCGTTCAGTTGCAAAAACAGGGTAATCACAAAGGAGGTGCTCAATTGTTTCATCAACGCCACATCGTTCACAAGCAGGGCTGTCAATCATCCCGGTCAGGAAGGCGTATATGTTTGCGAAAGCAACGCCAAGCCATAGGCTGGCAATGTTCGGATATACGAGGACTGAATGCCCTCAGTATCGACGCCAAGCGTTCTCAATGTCCTACTAGACTTCATTTGCCCCGCCCTTATTAATATGCCCGACTATTGTACCAGGAGTACCCGTGTGTTCGATCACGACCGTCAGCGACTGCGTTTCGATGGAGGGGAAACGAAGAGGCGTCCGCGCGCTGCGCGGTGTCAGTGTTCGTTAAAGAACCCCAGGTGGTTCTTTGCAATTTCTGCAATTTCTGCAGCCCTCTACTACGGCGTCTCATAGTCTGAGTCGCCTTGGGACGTTAGACTCCAAAAAATGACAGAGGCTTAGCTCAGCTTGGACAGCATATACTTAGCGAAAGCATGTGTGCCTGGCGCTAAACGTTTTGGCGTTGGGCTGCCTACTGCTGTACAATCCAATCCAGTGTAATATGATCCAATCGAAACCAATCCAGTGTAATCAGATCCAGTCCAATCAAGGTTTAATGAACTAGAATATAAATCAAGTACAGTTCATTCCAGTGAAATGCAATTCAACCAAAACTGTATATTCAATCCAAACCTGTCCAATCAAAACCAGTCCAATCGAGTCCAACCCAATCCCATCCAATATAACCTAGTACAATTCAATCCTATCCAATGCTGAGTAGACGCTCGCCAGAAATGCGCCGCTGACTATCCTATAATCATTCCTACAATCATCCTCACGCTAGGGAAGGAGATTTAAGATGCGCTACTCACTATGTCTAGCTATGTTGTTGTTGCATTAAAGACGAGACATCTTGTGATTACTTCTTGATTACCAGATGGCGCGGCGAGCGCACGGCGTCCGCCAGCTGCGGCGCTTGCTGGGCAGCGCCTCTGTGTCACCCACCATGGGAAGCTCCTCGCTCGTGGACAATGTAGCCTTCGCTACAAAACCACAAACTACAACCGCTATACTTCATTTCGGATTTCAGTGTGTCGTATACTCTTAACAACGGAGCTTAAGCGTACCACCTAATTTTTATATAACTGCTTTTCGCATGCCGCAGGCAGCACTTCTGCAAGCCGCTCTCGCCTACTTAGCCAAGGAATATACACAGTGCACCCACATATTCACCGACGGTTCAACTATTCAAGGCATTTATTTCACGTGGCCTTTATGCGCCTTCAACAAACCATGTCCTGCATTACCGGCTGCAGCGGAAGATATTTACGGCAGCGGAGCTCTATGGCATCAAAGAAGGTGTTTCTTATATCCTGCACCAGATCCCCGGCCGATGGTTTATTTTCACGGATTCCAGAGCATCTCTGCAAATCCTGTATAACCTTCTGAAGAAAACTAATCGCCAGCCTCTTTCCCTTGACATCGGGCATCTGCATCATTTGGCTATTGCCGCAAGCCAATGCATAATATTTCAGTAGATACCAGCCCACTGTGGCATTAAAGCCAATGAAAAAGCCGATGAAGCGGCTCGCAAAAGCCACCAACATCAAAGATACATTCGGACCTACTTCACGAAATCTGATGCATCCCAACTGGCTAAAAAATTTGCTACCGAAGCTAAGTATCGACTTTGGAGCTTGCCGATAAATCACGATCAATTTCTTTACTCGATTGACCCACATCTAAGGTCAGGACTCTCTCCGAAATTTACTCGCCAACTAGAAACTCTTTAGCACCGACTCCGCCTAACTGTGCACATACAAATAGCTTGCTACACCGTTTTGGTCAAGTGAACAGCCCGCTTTGCGACAACTGTGGTTCGGTTGAAACTATGCAACATATCCTTCTTGAGTGTTCTGCGTACGCTGACGAGCGTGCGTACTACGAACATAGCATGGAAAAGCTCTCCCCAGTGCCTTTAACAATGGACATTGTGTTAGGTCCCTTAGCCTGCCCTAGGCAACAGAGACTCGGAATGAAATTCTTATTTACGTATTTAAAAGATATTGGACTTTAGAAAGACTTTAAGTTCACCTTGAATGTTACCCTTCGGCATTTTTCACGCTGTGAACTCTATAAGCACATTTATCTGCCGTTGGTTGGTTGGTTCATAGGAAGGAAAAGGCGCAGTATCTGTCACACTTGCTCTGCGGAACCTGAACTGCGCCGTAAGGGAATGGAGGAAGGAGGGAGTGAAAGTGGAAAGACAGAAAGGGGAGCCGTAGTGGAGGGCTTCGGAGTAATTTCGACCACCTGGGGATCTTTAACGTGCGCTGACATCGCACACCACACGGACGCTACTTCGTTTCGCCTCCATCGAAACGCAGCCGCCGAGGTCGGGTTGGAACCCTGGAACTCCGGCACATTTATCTGCCGTTGTATTAAAATTGGCTCACAGGAAATGAAAGTTGCAGTATCTGTTACAGGTGCTGTGGACACCTGAACACATAAACCTGAACGCCGTAAGGGAAGGGAGGCGTCCGTGTGCTGTGCGATGTCAGCGCACGTTAAAGAGTTCTCCCGGGAGCGCATGCACACGTTTAAAGAGATGACTCAGGCCTACCGAGTCGAGAGACAGATCTACCCCCCACCTCACTCCTCCCTTAGCAATCACCACCAAACACTATGGCGCCGCCTCCAGACGCGAACCCTCCCATCCCCTTACATTAGGTCCCGTTACCACCCTACTCTTACCGACCCCTCCTGCACCCTTTGCAACCACCCCACTGCCACCCTCGCCCACATTCTATTCCAATGCCCGGCGGATTCTCCCCCGCGGGGTCTGGAGCACTTCACCACCTGGAAGGAATGGGAGACCCTGCTACGCTCTAAGGACCCGGTTCGGCAAAAGACCGCCACAGACCGAGCTGCCGACGTCATGAACCGTAGGAACATGAACGTTTGAGTGTAGTGGGGCCGTGCGGGGGCCCATGGGCCTGCGCGCCCCGAACTCCTCTGTTAAAATAAATGTTTTTTACTACTACTACTACTAAAGATCCCCAGAAGGGAAGGGAGGAATGTGGGAGTGAAAGCGGAAAGAGAGAAAGGGGTGCCGTAGTTGAGGGCTCCGGAGCAATTTCGACCACCTGAGCGGAGGAGGAAGGGGACTGCTCCTGGCCCTACGGGGCTGGGACTGGTAGGTTACTGCCGCTTGCGACGGGGGCTAGCCTGCCACCATATTTTTATCTGTTGTAGGCTGTCATTGTACCGGCTACCGTTTCGGTGGGGGACGACGGCTGTTGCGACGAGCGTCTTTATCTTCCTCTTCTTTTTATTTCTTTACTTTCTCTACTGTCGCACGAGGCAGCCGAGGTGGCTCAGCTACAAAGCCAGTAGCAGGCCTGTGCATTTTCTTTTCCTTCTTCGTTAATTTGGTCGGTTGGCAAGGCTTTCGCCGACGGGACCTTAGTTCTCCCGCGTGAGGACGTCGAGGTGTTGCCTCGTCGTCGCCTCGCGGGCCTGCTGGACTAACCAGATTTGGTCACCGAGGCTGGGGCTGCGCAAGGCAGCGGCCAACCGCGGCGGGAGGGTTCCGGCGTTAGCACCTTGCGTGTTCCTTCGTTGGCAAAAGAATAAAAACAAAAAAAAAAAGACCACCTGGGGGTCTTCAACGGGCACTGACATCGCACAGCACATGGACGCCACTTCGTTTCGCCTCTATCGAAACGCAGTCACTGGTGGTCGTTGTCCCACTCGACAATTCGATGGCTCAATAAGGGCGTGCTTCGGCTGGCTTGAGGCCGAAGCCGGGAGGACGACAACGGTTTTAGCAGTGGGTATTGTCGTGGCTGTCGGAAGAAGGAAAAGAAAATGCACGGGCCTGCTACTGGCTTTGTAGCTCAGCCACCTCCACTGCCTTGTGGGGACATAGGAGAAAATAGAGAAGACAAAGAAGAGGGAGAGAGAAAGATGTGCGCCGCAACACCTAAGTTAGTCCAGCTTCTCCACAACCAGTGCCCGAAAAACTGGCAGGATTACAAGTTCATTGCAGCTACATTTAAACGTACAGTTGCAAAAGCGAAGGACGAGTATGATGCAAAGCATTTTGATTTCCTCTCTAAATCAGGCAATCGAACTGCACTTTTTGGTTTCTTACGCTCGCGGAAAAAGATTCCGCAAGCACAAAATCTACATTCCTTTATTTTGACTCCCCATGAAGCAATAGACACAATTGAAAAAATTGCCAAAGGACTGGAGAAACGTTTCTCGTCTGCACTACCTTCGGGCTCGATATCTGTAATGCCAATGGAACCTGTTAATTATGATCCTCAAATTTCCGTTTCTGAGCTTACTCCAATAGTTATGAGATTACCAGCCGCTGCTCCCGGTCCTGATAAAGTAACTTCAAAAAAGTTAAAAATTCTTTTTGACGAGTCACCTCAGACGTTATTAGAGCTAGTAAATTATTCCATTAAACATGCTTGGATACACCCAGAATGGAAACTTGCCAAAATAATTCCTTTACTTAAGAATAAAGGCGGTGCCTTGTCTATTGATAATATAAGACCAATTGCATTAACATCAAACATTGTAAAATTAATTGAAAGAGTCATACTTATACGTGTTTCGGAATTCATGAATAAAGAAAATATCCTCAGTCCTTGCCAAATTGGTTTTCGTCAAAAGTGTTCCATCTGGAATGCGCATGCTGATCTCGAGAGTCGAGTTCTTCTAGCGCGGCGCCAAAAAATGCACGCTGCCTTGATAACGCTAGATATAGCCAAGGCCTATGATAGCGTTGAGCATAGCATTCTATTGCAAAAATTAAAATCTCTTCAGTTTCCACATTATTTAGTAGCCTGGATATCCGAATTCCTCCAAAACCGAGAGTTTTACTGTGCAATAAATGGCGTCCATTCTGGCAGATATAAGCAAGCCAGGGGAGTGCCGCAAGGAGCAGTCCTTTCACCAGTCCTTTTCAATATACTACTCAGCTCAATACCTGTTAATCATGACGTTCGCACTTACGTATATGCTGATGATATTGCGTTTTTTGCAACTGCATCGGATATTCAATCCCTTTATCTCAACTTGCAAACGTAAATAAACTCTATTGAGAATTGGTTGTGTGGCTTGCGTCTCACATTAAATGTCAACAAAAGCGCAGTCCTCGTATTTAATATAAAGGATTCTGTAAGTCTGTCTGTAATGTATCAGCAACAGATAATACCACAGGTTAAATCATTAAAGTATTTAGGGGTTACTTATGATGATAATCTTTCATGGCAGCCCCACATTAACCATATTGCTACGAAAGGGGCTCGGGCCGTGGGCATGTTGCGCCGAATTAGTCGTCCCAGGTCTGGAATGCGGAGAGATGTCCTTTTAATGATTTATGTTATGTATGTGCGTCCAATTTTAGAGTTCGGTTCAGTCTTGTTTTCTGGATCAGCAGCTTATAAAATTCGACCGCTTGTTCTTTTGGAGCGAGAAGCGCTTCATTTGTGTATGGGACTTCCAAAATTTGTTGCCAACAATGTGCTCTACCTTGAAGCCCGGATTCCACCCTTGATATATAGATTACAAATTCTAACCGTTCAGACGTACTTAAGGATATATGAATCAGAGTTTCACCGATCTATGTCTATTTTTTGCTGTCAACCGACCTCCTTTTTCGGTGTCCATTGGTCTAAATTTCACACCCCGCAGGTTGTTATGGTCAAAAATTTGCTGGACCCCTTAAATGTTTCCCTTCCTAGTATTCTACCCATACAAACCATCGGTTCATCTATTAAAATTGTCTTTGACGACATATTCCCGAATAATGCTAAAAACTTATCATCCGTTATTCTAAACGGATTATTAGAAGATCATTTAAGAAGTCTTTCTGCTAGTTTAGTTGTAGCTACTGACGCATCTCAAAGTAATGAAAAGGCGGGAGTGGGTATATATTGTCCACATTTAGACTGGTCTTTTTCTGTCCAGCTTCCGGACTTCACCCCAATTTTTGAGGCGGAGTTTCTGGCGGTGGTACTCGCTCTACGTAAATTAGACTCCTCTTTTTCTAAAGTGGCAGTAATTTCCGACTCTCTATCCTTGTGTTCATCTCTCTCTTCGTCGGTGGATTCTGCAATAGTAAAAACCTTTGTCTCCCTGATCCCAAAACATTTGAAAATTTTACATATGGTATGGGTACCAGGCCACAGCAATGTGGATTTAAATGAATATGCTGACAATTTAGCAAAAGAGTCCCTTAATGGCCCCGTATTATCTATCCTTCCGGCGACCGCGTACATCACCGCAGCGAGGTTTCGAAGAAACGTTCTATTAAATATGAAAAACGGACATCTTTTAAGATCTGAGGACTACCTGCATCTAAATTATTCTTGGAATAGAAAATTATGTCATTCACGGCAACTTGAGATTTCACTAACAAGGCTGCGATGCCGCATCCCACCTTTAAATTTCTATCTTCACAGGTCTGGATTGGCAATGTCTCCCGTCTGCGCATTTTGCGGTGAACAAGAAACATTAGATCACTTTTTATTGTTTTGCCGCCGCTTTACTACGCTGAGAAAACAGTTGATGGAAAGGCCATTGCAACAGCTTGGCCTTAGTTTAAGCAGCCCGACATTGTTATCATTTGGCGCCACCATCCTTGGGCACAGTCACAGGTCTATTTTTACCGCCATGCAAAATTTTTTACTGCACTCAAATAGTTTTCCTTGCTAAATATTTAAACATCACTTGTCCTACAAATATAGTGTCAATTTCCCGTGAGTGTTACCACTTTTCATATTATATTTCACTTATTTCCCATTTTGTTTCGTTTCCTCTACCCCTCAAATTATTATTAATATATATATATATATATATATATATATATATATATATATATATATATATATATATATATATATATATATATATATATATATATATATATATATATATATATATATATATATATATATATATATATATATATATTTCTTTTTATGCAAGTATATTAAAAAAAAAAAAATCTTTGCTACCCAATTCTTGGCCGATCCCCCTCTGTGGGTATGTGCCATAAGTTATTTGGACAACAACAACAACAACAACAGCAACACCTAGATTTATCAAAAAGCACCAGTCCTAGTGTACCCTGGCCAACCCACCGCCACGGGTATATGCCATTTTAACTGAGGTCCTCATCGTCATCATCATCAACAGCCGTCGTCCGCCTTGGAAGCGGTGCAATGACGGCCTACAACAAGCACTACCGCTGGTGGCTGGAGAGGCCCCTCGCAAATGGCGTGGACCTACCATTCCCAGCCCCGCAGGGCCAGTAATAGCCACCCTACGCCCTTTAGCAGTGGATATCGTGGGGGCGAGGAGCCTCCCCCACAACTTGCGGAAGTTTCCGTATTCCGGACCTGAAGAGCCGGACATGACCCTCACCTGATGTTTGCGTTCTCGTCGCTCTATCTGTCGCGAACAAAAGGAATGTCTACAGACTTTTCACTGAATCGCTACGAGCCTTGCCATTTTAAATGGTGTGAGCCGCTCCGGAGAGCCTGTTTCTGTAACTGCACTCGTTTTCTGAACTTGACCGAGTGCGTGGTTTCCATTTATGCCTTATACATTTGCAGCATTTCGACACATATGAAATGCAATAAGCGTCTGCATGCTCAGAATTCGGTTTGCGTTAATAAACTCCTTAGACTGATTATAATCCCCAGACCCAAACTACAATGGGCCTCGAGTGCATGAAGGCTCGTTAGCTATAGAAAAAAGCTGCCGTAGAGTTCAAAATTCAAAGTGACATTCCATGTCGCAACTGGTAATCGCGTACATCAGTTAAAAAAAAAAGTAAATCCCCACTTCTGGTTTCTTTCCTCTGCAGCAGCTTTAAATATTTATCAATTTCGAAGAAGTGAGCAAACTTAGGCTTATAAAATTATCTTTATTGCCGTGAAAACTTTTTTTGTTTTCCGCTAAATGTTAACTCTTGAATTCCCCGAACAAAGATAATGTTCTCCGAGTGGAACACCACCGATTCAAATTCGCAGTGGGAAGCTTACTCTGGCCATGCCTGGAAGCCCGAACGATTAGCGCGTACCGCTTACTTTGAACAAGCTCTTCCTCGCGGAACTTCCTCGTGTGTAAATAGAATATACGCTGGCAGATGAACCGCTGCTTGGCGGCAGCTAAAAAAGGAGCGGCTAATACGAAAGTCACGCATTCAGGTGTACGAAACGGAACTCCCCTGAGAGGAAAGAGAAGATGAAAGCGACCGTGAAGTCTTCCGACACTAAGAAGACTGCAGCGCTTTTCTGCTTACTTTTTCTTGTTCAAGCCACCTGTTAAGAGAGATAGCGGACGCAAGTGCCGCATAGAGAGTGGCCGACGCTTCTCATGGGTTGCCTGGCACCGGTACTGCGAATGATTTAGGCTCCGCTCTAGCTCCCTTCCTCACCCCTCTCCTGTTGCCCTTTTCTTTCACTTTTCTTAGTCGTATTCGTTCCCGCTAGGTGGGAAAGATAGCCTTCGTCGTGGCCTTCGTCGTGGCCTTAGTCGTCAGGCGTACAGCAACGCTGCTCCTCACGTCTGGGAAGACAGCGACGGGCCACAAGATGATCACCCGACGGCATGATATTACGACATGAAGAGGCATGCTCCAATAGCCGGGTTTGTACTTTTTGCTTTTTTTTTTCGGCGACTTAATTGTCTTGCACAACAATACTTTCACTTTGCTCATATTTAGATGGGTTTAATCACAGAATGTTCCAGCTTTCTCTGTCAACTGAGCCATTGTAGAACTGAAATGCGCACGATTCATGGGGTGAGGTATCGGACACCGCTTGTAAGGGCATTAGATACCAGGGAGCGTTTTTTGTGCCACCTTATAAAGTGAGATAATAAAAAGCAGGAATTTGTAAGAAAAGGCTGCAGTTATAACAGCACACAAATTTACTCGAAATCTGAGGTGCCTCGTAGACGTTTGAGTGATATCAGGCGAAGTGTTAATTTATTGCTTGCTTTCTGCTCAGAAAACTGACGTCGTATTCATTCACTTCACACTCTACGAGCTTTTCTAAGCAGTTTGACTACTGCCATTCGATCTGGCAAGTCGAGTACAGTCGTCGGAACAAGAACGTGAGCAACCGTGAGTATATAATTTTTTGTTTAGCTTTCGTATCAAAACATTCGCGAACACGTTGCTGTTGCATCGATGACAAACGTATACCACTGCCCGCAAGTTCATCTTCTATGCTGTGTGTAAAAAAAAAAAAAAGAAAAAAGGAATGCTCAAAAGGTAAGTGCAGCAGAAAAAGTTGTTATGCCAAACCTTGGTCGCCTGCCCCACGAACGCCAAGGTGCCAACGCTTCAAAGGCCACAATAAGAAAGAAGAGCAGAGATTGATTCTGCTGACAATTTACTACATAACGCTTTTCTTCAGTCAGTCGCTTTCACATCTACCACACCATGAGCCAGCCTGATTGGAGGGCGCAATGATGTCGGTAAATTAGTAACCCAACTTTTAATAGGTTCTTGGACAGTTCCGAAGCACGCTATCAAACAGACCTTCAATTATTGAACAGTCCCTCGTTCACGAATTAGGAACACGCCAGGCATCACAATTTCTTATTCTCGAAAGCGGCTGACACAGGGGCGATCTGAAGGTAGGACGTGTCGAGGAGCAGTGCAAAGGGATGTTTTATTGGAATGCAATTCCCAGGCTTTCCTTGGGCAGGTATTCTATCTCTCGGGACAAGCCATCCTGCACAAGCGTCTGTATACTGTCGCCTTGTAAAGGACGTATGTCTCAGTGAAAACGCGCGATCTCTGCCGCCGTGGCGCAAATACCTGCTTCGTGCTCCCGCGGTGGCTCGAGAGGCCAGGGCAACGTGGTTTAGACACGTCTGAGATTTTCTGCCGCATCGTTGCTGCTTGTCGCAGAATTATATCGCTTGCTTATGAACCCTCCTATCATTATTTTAGATTATAAAACGCTATCGTCAGATAATTTCCGAGCGCAACGTTTACAAGAAAGTGCTCGGGCACTGGCATGAAAATTACGGTGTAATACAATGCGTGTGCGATTCCATTCACATGTATTACGCAGGCTTATTTTAAAAGCCCCGTCCCCAGATTTTTGAAAATTGTGGTTCTGCGCGACGCCGCAGCACTAATAAATATCGGCCCTCCCGACATGGTCAGCCAAGACTAAATGACTGAAGTACATGTCAGTCGGCGGAGTACAGTTCGTGTGGCGTGGCCTTTCTGCGACATTCTTTTGCCAACAGAGAAAAATTGGCTGGCTTGTTTGTTTTTCTTTTTCGTACCCCGCCGCTTGCACCAAAAAGTGATGCTGGGGAACAGGCATTATCTGTCCTAAGAGCTGCTTATTACCAAGCCGGAACGCTGCTCCCCGCTGCAGTGCGGATGGGGCTGGAGAAGGTGCGTGGCAGTGTTCTGCATGCTCTGCGTCCATGTTGATCTCCTCTGCTCAGCCACGTCTCTAATTTTCGCAAAAAATGCTGAAGGTTCCCTGCTATGGCCCTTCTACATTTTCCTTTTTTTTTTTTCCGCTCTTTTACACGTACCCTCTCTTTTTTTCTCAGTTGTTGGAGAAAATTGGTCGATGAGAACCTCATCTTCAGTGTTGCAATGTTAAACGATATGAGTCGTAAGAGATCGAAAGAAATACAGGAGCCGGCGAAGAGGATGGTTTTATTTTAGGTTGATAGGGTTTAACTTCCCAAAGTGGTTCAGGCTCTGAGGGACGTCGTAGTTGAGGGCTCCGAAAACTTCGGCCAACTGGGGTTCTTTAACGTGCACTGACATCGTGCAGCTCTTACATTCCGCCTCCGTCGAAAAGTGGCGGCTTCCGGGATGCTATCCTGCATCCTGGGGCACAAAAATCGAGCTCCCTAGCCACTGCGCCACCGCGTCGGGGGAGGGAAGGATTTCAGCACATAACTGAGGACCTAAGCAATCAAAGTAGATGGTTGGGCTAAACCTAATTATGAATAAGACAAAGGTAATGCTCAACTTTGGGGTAATGGAGCTTCGTGGTACTGAAAGAGATGAAGGGACATATCTATATATTGAGGGCATAGTGACCGCACATCCGAATCACAGGAGATGAATAGCCCATAGGAGAATAAGAAGGGATGGCAAATATATTGCAAATATATGAGCAAGTATTGGCAAGTATTGCATATATATGAGCAACTGACCCATATCGGATAGAAGGGAAACACAAGGCGCCCATGTAGTGTGTGGTGTGAGTGCACGTAAAAAAAAAAAATCGCGGTAGGTTAAATTATCACAAGCGTTCCATTGAGGCTTCTCTCAGAGCATGACAGGGCAGAAGGGTGGCGATTGACTAAGAGGCTTGGAATTAAACTACGGTCAACGCGCCATAATTGTGTGAATAACGTTAAGAGTCGGGGAAAGAGCGTGGTGGTTCAGGAAACAAATTAGACTTAGTATTAGCATCCTGTGGTCGAAAACTAAAAAGACGAATGGACATATGGGCAGGGAATGTAATGCGGAGAACACATTACCGATGATCCGTTAGAGCAACGGAATACATTCCAAGAATAGGTAAATGTAGCAGGGCGAAGAATCTAATCAGGTAAGTGCATATGATAATAGAATATTGGCAGGAATGCATGATGGATTTAAATGACACAGGATGACGTTAATAGGACAAATATGGGAGAGGCCACACGGTGAATGTAGGTGAGTTAATTACAGTGGTGAGGACGATGATGATCATCAAATCCCTCTGTGATGCGCCCATCGCTGCAGCCCCTTCTATCGTATCAGTAAAATAAAGTGGCATAAGGGAAGGCGAGACAGGTGCAGGGCCAAGTATGGCTGCCATTATGCGAAATCCTGAACGAGCAAAGAGAATAAGCAAACAAAGAGATTAGTTATTTCCGCTGGAAATTTTGCAGTGATTGACACCACAGAATAAAATAAACACTTCTATACTCTATCCGGGTTTAGTGACTGTTACGTTGCTTCATACCTGACCCTTGTAGTTCGACAACTAAAAGGAAGAAGTTTTTACTCGCAGTACGACGATAAACGCAGGTTTATTTGTAACGCATGCGCCGTTGGCTGTACTTGTAGTGTGCTGACTATTGCTATACTACTGCCATTAATACTAAATTTACTACTTTTTCTTTCATTTTGATGAATGAACTCTTGCGGATGTCAGTTTCTGGCGTCATGCAACTAGCATGTTTTTGCAAGCCATGAGAGCAAACAAAACAAAGCATGCGCAAACGTGGCGGAATGATAATACATGCCTTTTTCGCATTTCGCATTTTTTTCCCTCAACTCTGAGTGCAATCTCCTCCAACACGATGAAAAGTTCCATGCGTTCTTGCATAGCAAGGAGGCGTTCATTGAGACAAGTTTCGGTGAAGGAAAGCAGTAATAAATGAGAGGTTATACGAAAGCAAACCTGACGACACCGGAGGCTGAGTGATGTTTACTTTTCAGAAAGAAAAAAGCAAGGAGAAAAATATGAGCGCTTACACTTAGGTTTTGCGGTTACGCTATTTGATGATTTATTTGTAACTTTCGTACGAGCAGGAACTGGAGAGGGCGACGTGGTGAGTTTCGTCACTTGCGAGGACTGAGCACTACTCTGCTGTACCTGCAGTGACATGAGTCACTCTGGCAGAAGGACTCCGTTCGAGCATTTTCGGCTTGCCGGGCCAGACACTGCTGCCTGCAAGTCGCTTCATCGCAGACCTGAAAAAGAAAAAAGAAAAATAAAGAGATGAAGATGGGGTAACAAGGACGGTAAGCCGGGTGCGGCTCGGACAAGCCGTGGAACAGCAGCAGCAGTAGCAACAACAACAGAAATGGTGTCGCTGGCGGAGTGCGCTACCTTAAGTTTATTGGAAATTCAAATTCCGCCGCCAGCATCTTGGGGTTTGCACCTTTACAGGGCCTGGTGGAGGAAGGATATTCTGCCCCACTCGAGAATAAGGTATGTAGAGTCGCGTGATAAAGAGCAGGGCATTCAAAGAATGGTATAAACAGAGTGCTATGGGTTCACATTTGGGTTAATTTACATAACCAACATTAAGTGGAAGCAAAGTCAGTAGACTTCGACACTTTCGAACCCGTAGTTTACAGCTCAGAAAAACAGTGTTTCATTTGTTTTTACTGGGCGACTCTCATAACTGTCGCCCGCCTGTCACCGACTTACGTAAGTAAATTAACGACAGTAAGAACAATGGCAACTAAATGCGGAGATTACTATATTTAACTACAGTTTTTGCATTCCAAATGAAACTCTAATCACTCTGGCTCCAATAGTTTAGTTTCCTACGTTAACCATTAAACGAGCGCAAAACTGGACCATTGGGCAAACGCAATGATAGAAGAAATCGTAGAAGAACGAAGAAGACTTTATCCCCTTTCGTTAGTGCGTATGTAACCTGCAACTGATAACGTTAACATCTCAGTGAGTATTTGTTTTATGCTTTTGTTTTTCAAGTAGAGTGCGATTACAGCGAAATAATTAATTTAGGATGCGAGAAGGATGCTTAGAACGCGGAAAAATCAGTGGAAAGGACGCGTTCACGGCGAGAGGAAGTACACAGCATGACGCTGGTAACCAAACATATTCATGACGTCCTGCAGCTGAAGGTCGTTTCATATGCAGTGGGAATAAAAGCGGACTTTGCAGAAGAGGTAAGCGATGGTGCTAACGAAGAAGGCAGCCTGATTTGAAGAAGACTGACTATGTAGAAAGGTACCCCCCAAAAAGAAGCCTAATATTGAAAAAGCGTAGCTTGTTAAACCAGTTGGCGCATAGTATTTGGAAAAAAAAAACCCCAAGGATCCACTGTTTTTTTCCACGTTTCATGCATCAACTGACGCCACAAGCTACGCTTCTTCAAGGGATGCTTACAAAACTAGAAACTACAACACAAGTTGAGAAATGGGAAAAGAAATTAGCGGAAATAACAAAAGCAGGGTCCAAGTAGCTGGACGTATGTAATGGCATAGCGCCGCGCAAGACATCATAAGCAGACTGTCTGGGAAGATGTGAAGCAAGGATGTCGGCGAGGTTCCGTGAGGTGCAAGAGGGTTTATTTATTTATTTATTTATTTATTTATTTATTTATTTATTTATTTATTTATTTATTTATTTATTTATTTATTTATTTATTTATTTATTTATTTATTTATTTATTTATTTATTTATTTATTTATTTTCAACGTATTGCTAGTCTCGGTTGAGGCTGTCGCAGGTTTGGGAGATTGTATTATACAAAATGAACAAGCAAAAAGATAGAACAGAAATTGTAGGTGCCCTTCAGGAACAAAACAAAGAAACAGAAAAACATCAAACTATTCGACTTAAAACTAGTGGGTGGTTGAGGCAAGTGTGGCGCTAGTAACATTGCAGCCTGTTGTAGGAAAATACTACTAGTAAGACGAAAAAAAAAAGAGAAAAAGAGGAGAAAATATTTACAATAAAGGGTTAACTTTTATTTTCCGCAGCTGTGCTCTTGTGTGCAGTTCATTCATTATTGTGCATTATTACTTGTTGTGTGTTGTGTATGTGTACGTTCGTGCATTTTTTTTTCTGGGTTGATTAAACGCCTCTAATTTATCAGGATATGCTTTGGAGGTGCCAGATACGATAGCACAGCTTTAAAAATTGTACCAGCGACTCCAACATTTGTTCTTAAGTGCCAACGTTGTACAATAAACGTTTTTATAATGAAGATCAATTTCGCGCACTTGCTAATGTGCGGTGCAACAATGATCTGCTGTGTGATGAAAGGTTGACGCAAAGCCATGAGCAGTTCTTGAGCGCACACGCAAAATAAAGTAATTTCTGTTTCCCTCCAAATCTCAGGGACAATACCAACTGGTGCATAGAATTTTCAGAATGGCGAGTGACATGAATGGACAACTGTCAAGGTGGCGCAGGATGAGCCAAGAAGACTTGATGAATAATAACATTATTACAACTGCCAACGTCAGATAAGTGAACGCACTAACTGCTAAACAAATCTGCATTTGTTTCTTTTCAAGATCAAAATCGCTGTCGTGACACCATAAACACTGCTGTTTTTTTTTTGGTGTCATGAAAACCAGTGCATGGTCTAGCCAATACACAGGAATGGATATATTACAGAAAATTATATATTATTATATTACATTGAACTATGATGCTCTATAGTAATAAGACCTGTTTCACGGAGGGTCCTTGGTTCTAGCCTGAGCGTGTTGATAACATATTGGGAGTGAAGGTTAAGAATAAGTTTCGAGTTTACGTATTGGCATAATTTTGGAAGTTTAATTTGTGAAAGATTGCGACTGCGGGTACACATCAGAAAGCGTTTTCTTTTCTTAGTTCTACAAGAGCTAGCATTTCAAAAAAGGGGTCACACAAGAAGAAATTGCCTAGATATCATCACACAGGAGGTCAAATCAGTTTCATTTATGTGATACAGTACCTTTATAAAAAACAAAACGTTATTGCACTCTATGATGCAGTTTAAAATGTGTCAGTTAACTTTCCGTTAGAACTCGCTATAGTGGTCAGGAACATTAACTTTGCGACTTCGAAGTATATGCAGGTTCCACTTAAGACATTCATTGATTAGCAGAGATCGGAAAATGAGCTATTTGCAATGCCACTGAGACGGAGCGCTTACCAAGCCCTGCCTGTTCTCTCTCTTTCCGAAAACAATAATGAATTTCGCACCACTTGTGAACTAGATGCAGCTAACTCCAAAATACACGAAATGACCTCACGGTGTTGCGCACATGCAAGCTTTCTTGCGGCAACGTTTGGTATATTATAAAATAAAAGGTTAATAGGCTACATTCCTGATTTTTGTGCTCGCACTGCGGATTTATCACTATCCGTTGAAATAAAGCTTCCTACCGACGCACAGCAAGTTACTTCTTCGTTTTCGACGAACGTAAATGGCTGGCTGCTTCATCATTCTCTCTCTCTTCACCCTCTCAATCTCTCTCATGCTTCATTTGTGCAAAACAAAAAAAGAAATGAAATAAGTTTATTGAAGAAAAGAATGAGTAATGAACCAAATACTGGGTTCCGTAAAAGAAGCGTTTCACCTCAGAATTCTGCCTGCGTACGCAAGGCGCTCTACAAACAATGTGAACACAAAAAGAAAATTTGGAACTTTATTTCTGGAGTCTGAGTAGGTAGTCACATAGCGCGTGCCGGCACCTTCATCTTTTCTTTTCTTTACGGGCGTATACTGTACCATAAGATGTCAGTGTACATGGATATACTAATATTTGTAACAACACGAATTCAGAAACTTATGTATGTGACTTCAAAGGAGACGTGGTTTAATATTTCGCGTTTTTTTTGTATTACGGTAAATGGCATGCCAGAGTTTTTTCGCGGAGGGTGTTGGCTGGATCATTGTTTGTGTGGCTGTGTCTGAATTCCAGTCTATTGTCGATGGTGTTTAGGTGGCCCTCCAGGAACGCCTTCGCATGGTTTTGCTGGTCCGCGTCATCCGTAAATCTAGAAAGGAACACATGCGTCAGAAGTTACGAGCACATTGAGATACTACGCAATATTTTGCCAAGGCGCTTGAGTGTATGATGTAACATTAGGGCTTTATTAATGCAAAGCATTGCCTCATCAAGGGATTTGTCACGTAAAATAGTGGTATAGATATGCGTATAGTGCTTCACAAGCAATGTGTGAGCAGTTTTAAAGTAGACAGCTTCCCGAGAAACATTATGATGGAATCTCTGAACCATGAAGCATAAGTGAAAAAAATTGATGGCAGAGAGTGTAGTTTACACTTGTGTAGCCATAAAATAGGAATTCTATAAAGAAAGAAAGTGTGCCGCAGCAGAGTTGCATACCCTAGACTCAAGGGTAACTCCCGGCCTCTGGGTCCGCTTTTCGATGGAGGCGAAAAGCAAGGCGCCCGTGTGCTGTGCGATGTCAGTGCACGTTAAAGAGCCTCAGGGGGTCGAACTTTCCGGATTCCTCCACTACGGCGTCTCTCATAGCCTGAGTCTGTTTAGGACGTTAGACCTCAAAACCAACCATTCCTGAAGGTCTAGTGCTTCGCAGCTAAGTATTTGCAGTGCTAATGAGACCGTTAAAACCGATTTCGAATTCAAGATGATACGTAAAGTTGTGTCTATAGCAGAAAAAAGAAGTGTTCTTTCCAACTTACAAGACATAAATGAACAGAAAATTTCCCATGCAATGATGGCGGCTCTACATTCTTTGTAACGATAATTTACCGGGCTTCTTGCTATGATACAATGTAGTTACTGTGAACTGCCGGAATAGTATTCTTAACTGAACACAAATGATAACTCGTGCAACCATGCACTTTCCTGTCTGAGGAGTTCACGCCCGAGTTGTAATCAACGCCGAACCACATGACAGCGTTTCTTTGGCGCCGCGTCAGCGTTTCGGCTACTGGCGTCGCCGGAGGCGAACTTCAGGCGCTTGGGGCGAGGGGACACTGAAAGACGCAGGTATCTGGCGATGCCAAATCTGAGGGTCGGCGCCTGAAATGCTTCGCTGACAGGGACCAACCACAAGCCACGCATGGGCAGGGTTTTCTAGTTTAAGCAGGGCTGCTGTACCCGTCGCCACAGGCGCAACTTGTTTCCGCGAAGGCAAGAGCTCATATCCTGTCCCCGCTCCTGCCCGCGCCTTTGTTCCCCTTGCTTCCACTCTTCCTCACCAGTAGATTCCAGCCGCCGTTGAAAAGAACGGTTTTAGCTACGGACGGAGAATAATTGGACGATCTTTCAGGATCTGTCCATGCCTCGACATGCAGACGTCAGTTCGTACGCCCTCATGTGTTTGGCAACCCTCTCCTGCGCGCTCGGTGACGAGGCTCGTAGACGAGACACTGGAGCGACGCCGAAGAAGCGTTGTCATGTCGATCGGCCTTTAGCTTGTGTCTTGCTCACGTTGGCTAAGTCTCTGTCCTTTTTTCACTTTAACTAGTAATTTTGCTTCAGTAAAGATGAAACAGTTTATCTGGGCACTATCCTTAGCGTAACGTTATTTTTCCCGTGCTTACAAACCGAAGGAATCCTTTTTCCCGGCCTCGGCGGCAGCTTTTCGATGGAGGCGAAAAGCAAGGCGCCCGTGTGCTGTGCGTTGTCAGTGCACGTTAAAGAACCCCAGGTGGTCGAAATTTCCGGAGTCCTCCACTACGGCGTCTCTCATAGCCTGAGTTGCTTTGGGACGTTAAACCCCACAAACCAAACCAAACCAAAGCTTTTTCAAGTTTTAGGAATGTGAATAATTTGAGCATTACAATTTGTTTGAAATTTGTTATCTCAACGCTAGAATGTGCCTTATTGTTCACAAGTGATTTTAAAAAATAAAAATAAAAACGTTCACAGGAAAAAAAAAACGCTTTCCCAAAATACTTGCGAATAAAATTTGGTTATGCCGAATAATATGTTCCAATGCTATAATAAATCATTTAAGAAGTGGGTCCTGTTTTTTTTTCTTCTCGCAAAGCATAAATCACGTTACGCAGGTTTGCTTTTTATTAACTTGTGGAAAAAAGAGGCTACAAACTGCCCTTGAAAAATGTTCTGTTTCGCTTAAAGTGAAGTATGCAAAGCGTAAATGTCTTCGTGATCTCTTACTTTACGATAATCGTGCTCTTTTTTTCTTCTTTTTTTTTTAGTCGGCTTGTGTGTCATGCAGTTGTAATTGGCCATACTATTGTTAGTGTTGCAGGAGTGGTAGTGGCGTGACTGTTGCCAATATCTTGTGAAAAAAAAAGTGCTACCAAAGTTGTCAGCTTAGATTACTGTCAACTTGTGAATTTAAGCTTACGACTTTAGCTTTGCGAGGTGCTGGCAGTGAGCGAAATCACCGAAACACCTTGGCAAAATCTCTTTATAGTAACTTGCGAGAATAAAAAGGAATATGAATGCATTTCACAATGGGTGATTTTCATAGACACGTGTCTGAAAAGTGTTCCTTTCAAAAAATGATGTTATAACTTCTTTGGGTGACTTCACCGCAATAAGAGTAGTATTGCGGCAAAGACCGCTTCGACGAAAATTCTGCATGCAGAATGAATGGAAGAAAATGGACATCAAAAAGAAATAAAAGGTCATTAATATTTTTTTTTTACTGCCTTCGTGCCTTGGAATAATGCATAAACCATTAGTAAACATAATTCAACGAGTTAGATTCACCTATGCTAAATTATTAATTTATATTTCAATTTCTTCTGCCACACCGTTCCATGTTGCCAAACGAAGGTTTCGACGTCACAAGCTAGTATGGGATCACGTGAGGACAATAAAAACTACCCAATAATGGCTTTTTGCCCAGTCGCTGTCATCCATGCTTCTGGGGCAGTTTAGCGTGAGAGCCTGAGTGAATTAAAATTTTAAAGCAGCACTTAGAAGGCAGCTTCTGTATGCGTCACGTGAACTTATACTAGCTTTTGACGTCGGATTCTTCGTTTGACGACTTGAAACCGACTTAGAAACAGTCTGGAAAAGAAATGTAGTTATAAATCTTTTTCTGAGCAAAGGCAAATTTCACACAATAATGTATGCATGCTAATGAAGTAAGCACAATTCTGGATGAGAAATACCGTAAGAAAGATTTGATGCCTCTACCCATTTATCTCTCTCGGGACAGCCTCAAACGCCATAGTCCAAAAATGAATTGTCTTCGCGCCCACTGACAAGCTCGAATTTATGTGTGGTTAAAAATACGCCTCATCATTTCGTCATCTAATAATCTAGTTAGACATATAAAGTTTCGGTTTTGTTCTAGTTTGCTGTTTTCGCAGCAGACAGTGATGAGTTAGAAATTTTTATTAGAGCACGGAGGCGGTTGGGCCAGCAAAACAGCGCCGAGCTCGAGCTAGGCTGCGTAAAGAAACAGGTGTCAATCGCAAGACTTAGCCGCTTCGACTGAAAGATTTCTGTTTTTGACATTTATATCGAAAAGTCTGAGGATGGCTTCGGAAACTCCTGTTTAATCTTGGATATGACACGTGTGTGCAACGACTTCGACTACCAATTGAGGACTGAATGTAAGCAAAGTTTAATATTTTGGTCGCTCTGGAGCCGGTGAGCTTAATTTCAAAATATTCATACTATTTTAGCCCTAGTCGGGAGGGTTTTCCCAACCTACTGTAATGTTTTACTCCAAGTACCACAAGTACAGAATCATGTCGAGCTTTCGCTGAGAGGGGAACCTGGTGTGTGCCTGAGCGAAGATGTGGCCGTGACACTCAGAAGCGGATCATGGAGGCTTCTGATTGCCCTGGTGAATCCAAGTGACGTAAATAATTTTACAAACACAAATAAATATGAAGAGTTTATGTTCTCAATCTTGATGACGACACGCAATCCAGGATTTTCCCATCACTCTCTGCGCGACATCTGCTCACGAACAGCAGAAATTTCATAAACGAAGATACTGCCAGCTGTGCTATGAAAGAAAAGAAGGGTCTGAACTGGTCTTTCTTGAAGTAAATTCAAAGTAAATATATATTTAAACGCTTCCCGGAACTCTTTCTACGAGTGGCTTAAGCACAGGGCACATAACCTAAACCAGCCTGCTAGCTGTTTAACCTCGAAATGAGAAAAAAGGTAGTGGTGTAGCACATTTTGTGTATCCTGGAAATTCTTTTATCTTGGTCACTGCCTGCCTTTTTAAAGAATTTTAAACATTTTTTTTTTGTTTTTGAAATTTTCATTTCTTACATTTTTACAAGTTTCACTGCTATATTCAGAAGTTTCATTATTGTTTTTTGAAGCTCATTTGTTTACTTTCACTCTGATGTATAATAGTATGAAAACTTCATTTAATAAAAAAAAATATATCCTAACACCTATCAGAATTGCGTGCTTTTGCGCGGTCCCAAAAAAGTTTTAACACCAACAAAGAAACCTATAAATAGGGTCCAACATTTTTCCAACAAAAGAAAAGAGGCAATATAGCATATTTAGTAAATTCTGATTGATTTTTTTTTATGTTTTTTGTTGTTATATATATTTCCTTTTTTTTTAAATTTTTGCCTTGGTTTTAGTTTAGGTAGCTCCCATTGGAGCAAATTTCATTTTATCTACAATTTTACAGACCCGCAGTATTTTTGCCCTTGAAATACTACTTAAATAGTTAAATTAAGGTATATGCAAAAGCAAGATAGCTCATGATGCTTCACTCAACAAAAAGGTATCCATGACCCGACAGAACCGCGAGCTTTTTCCACGCTTCATTTCCAAAAGATTTTAATTAAACAGTGAATTGGTTATTAACGCAAGGGTGCGTTTGTTAGGTAGTAAATATAATGCTGGCGCTGTCGGCGTGTCATAAAATATTGAATTGGTCGAAATGGCGTGCCGTCACCCATAGAGTTGCTGCACTGCGAGTTAATAAACATTAGATAAATTGCAATTATGAGGCCGTATTGCGTCTTAAACGTCACTATAACACAAACATGTAAGGTAAACTAATATGCCTTTATAAGCTTGGTAATCGAGTGGTATACCCTACCCCAGCCGTTCGATCATGGGTCACACAAGCTACTTTTAAGCAAACTGAAGCTCATATTTGTGAGTGTGAGCGTGAATGTGAGTGACATGAGTATGAGTGAGCGGTTGTGAGTTTGAATGGATGTAGTGGTTGTGTAAGCGGACGGGAGTGCGAGGGAGTGGTTGTGACTGCGAATGTGATTGCGGTTGAGTGGACGTGAATGTGAGTGGATGTGAGGGGTAGTGAGTTGTTGAGTGGACTGCTTTTACTTGTCAGTGATCGCTGGTTATCGAGAGTGGATGATGTGCGTGCGCTGTTGGACAACCACAGTGTCGACGCAAGCATAATCGGATATGAAGGGTCGTGCGTTGTTGAGTGGGTATGGGTTAGTTGTGAGTGGATGTCAGTGGTCGCGGGTTATCATGAGTGGACGATAGTGGATGTGCTGTTGGCTCGTGGCATCGAAAGTCTCAGTGAGACTCAGGCTATGAAAGGAGCCTTAGTGGTGAGTTCCGAATATTTTCGACCACCTGGGGTTTTTGAACGCATGCTGACAATGTACAGTACGCAGGCGCCCTGCTACCCGCCACTATTCAAATGTGGCCTTCGCAGCTATGGATGGAACTGGCGGTGATCTGTGACCGAGAAAAGTTAGGGTGACCGAGAATATCTTAATAGACTGGTGTACTAGTACGTATCCATCTGATAAGGTATCAATGCTTAGCCTATATACTGAGCATCCATGTATCCCTATTATGCATTTATGTGGTTATTATTCGATTATATGACAGTGGGAAACCGAGGTAAGTTCTATCGATTTAATTAAAGGAGGCCTTGTGTGAGAGTATGCCACATCGTGTTATCTCCCATGCATAGTGACTTGACAATAGTAAGTGTTCATTAGGAAGTTGGCGATTTCTGCCCCAATGTGGCTAGATATCTGTGAAATTTGCGCCAATGATCTCCCAGGCTGCCGTAGGAACCTTTAACACTATGACGTCATACTCTCAAGCTTAACTATAGAGTGCTCTCCAAGGTTTTTTTGCTATATGCTATTAAGGCTTAGAGGCGGCAATGTATATTTTAGCAGAGGTCAATGAAATGTGACTAAAGCGATCGAAATGCAATCTGCGCCGCTTATTATCAATAAAATATTCGGTAGCGAAGAAACCCTGATGTGACATTACTTGTCAGTTTTTATTCTACTAAATTAAATTAATTCTTGAAGAGCTTACATTTTGAATCTGAAAACACGTACCTTTTCAAATATCAGCCGTATATATCTATGATGTGTCTAGTTTGGTGAAGCATATTGAAGGTGACGTATTTAGCACTTGTGGTATATTGAAATTCGCCAAAGAAATAAACAATCCCGACAAAGCATTTAGGCTGAGTTCCAATCCATCAGCGTATCGCTATCATCACCATCATCAGCCGGGTTAAACACAATGTTAGGCAAATGCATCTCTCAGTAAGCCCTAATCTTCGCCAGTCATGGTCAAGTTTTCCTGTTACTATCTTAACCTCATAACTGCGCATATCACCTACCTCTCCGTCTGAATGTTTTTCCCCCTAAGTACACTACACGTCTCTCTATATGTCCTCCTCTGTATACTTTTGTATACTTCATGTTTTCGCATCTGAGCTAACCGTTCAGCTTTGCATTTTCTCTTCACTTCGAACAGAACATTACCAACTCACCTGCGTTGTTTTAGCATCAGTGCTGCATTTATAATGTCCGGCGCTGACTTACTTTTATGCGTACTTTTTTTTGCTTGTTACACTGCTCTTGGTTCTGTTTTTTTTTTTGCCCGCAGAACAACAGTTCTTTGCAGAAATTTTGCTAGTTGCGACACCGCCGATTGCATAACATGCAGTCTGGATGCACCTCCGCACGGCTTACGTTCATGAGCAGCTGCTATATCTACATTGACTTTCCCCATCTTTCCTCAGTTGCTTCCTTCATCTCTTCTGCGCTCACGAGAAGGTATCTTGTCAGACAGTATATCTTGATGACTATATCCACCCTGGTAATCTGATAACGTCTTCCTTTTTTTCTATACTTTCATAATATTTTTCGTTCTTTTGTAGGCTTGGGCTTAGAAATTTGAGGGAAGTACATTGACCGTGCAATTACATCTTGTTCATAATTTGGAAATGGGTTCATCATTTGGAGGTGTCTGTCAAATAAACTTTTTATGCGAACCTTTGATAAACTTTTTGCTCTGATGCGAACCTAGCCTGCTACTTTCGATCGAGGTAAATGTATTCGCTTCATAGTTCCTCTCGTAGACCACTGCTTTAAGGCGCAATGTTAGGCATAATCATAGTTTTCTGACTCGAAATTCTTTGACGCGAAATAACTAGCGTGAAAGAACTAAAAAAACAAGCGGCAAATGAATAATTAGCAGACTAATTACAAGTAGAACTCGAAAATGGCTGTTAAAATGCCGAGCTGCAAGGCACCGTAGACAAAAAAAAAAAAAGTATGATGGCATCACTGAAGAGCGGAAAAAGGTTTTCGTATACGCTTAGGCTTTTTTTTTTTGTTAGTAAAGCTGCTACATACAAAAAGATAAACTCTAATTTCTCCCTGAATGCAGACGATCATTAGTATCTTTCTTTGGGAAAAGAGATTGAAGGTTTCCAAAGAGGTCTGCATAGTTGTGTAAGTTAACGTTGCAAGGCAAGCACAGGAGAAACTAAGGAAAAGAGCGAAATTTGATTATATCAAGTCACAATGTATTTCAAAGAGAACGCTACGGCAACCGGTTACTTTAGAAGCGTGATGGTCTGCCTTCAAATTACTGGCTGATTTAAACCCACAGACATCATTCTCTGTCAACTTTGGCGCATAGATTGCTGATGATTGAAATAAATGCTCGTTATAGGCCGCGTTAAGTAAACGTATGTGACGATGGTTACGAAGCAGGTTCGCGTTTTCGGGTCTGTGAGTGGGTGTCCATGCAAAGACCAGCGAGTTTTCCGATTACTTATTTAGGAGTGAATTTCTGAATCCACATTCGTGCACTTCGCTGACTGAGTGATCATTTTAAGCCTAATTTTATGTTTAGACTTTTATGTTATGTTATTATTCACTATGCTATTCACTATGCCCCACCTAGTGGGGGCTTAAACGTATTTTCCTTTTTCTAGCCGCCCGTCTGCAAATATACTATAATATGCATTAGTCGCTATTCAGGCGGGAGAGCCAGAAAAGTGTTTACTTTAGAGACCTCTGCCGACAGAGATAGAAAAGGTAGCTGTTAATTTACCAAACCATTTGCACACCAATAAATTTCTTTTCTTTACACTCCTCTTTAGAGCTCTTTTCTAATATAAAATGGCAGCCCAGATGCACAAGTAAGCAGGAAACATTCATGTAGTACACGTGACTGTAGGGTCAAAAAAGAGCTCGGCGTAAAGCGCGACCTTCATGATCTTATTCTTATGGGGTGTAGAGTTTTACAGCACTCAGTCTAATTTATCTCTCACCCAACCTCTACGACATCCTTCTCTATAGTCTTTTAGTGCGGAATGTAAAAAAATAGCAGTCTCAAAATTTATTTGTGGCTACACGTAAAAATACAATTTTTTTTCCCCAAGCTGTCGTCACTTCACTGCCTACAAAGAACTCAGCCTTGTCTCTGCAATTAAGTTGCCGTGCGCGAACCCTCGACATATATCAACGGCGCCTCATTTCATGACGGTTGACCTCCGCATTGAAGCCTGGTTTACTCTAGTGCGCAAAATCAACGACTTTGGGGTGACACCGCAATCGATTCTCGACATTACCGTTACAACAGGTGTTTGCCTCAGCGTTGGCTATCGTGTGATTACCAGGTGACCTTATGCATACCACGTGATCACAACACCCCACAAAGAAAATAATATAAAATTAACAAATAAAATTAAAAAAAAAATAACAATAGAAACAAGCAATTTCAAGTCCCTAAATTTACTCAGCAATACTACCATCGAAGTTTGCCATCTGCAGTGGTTTTTATGAACTAACGCTCGATATCTATATTGGACAGCGTCTAGTGGCTTGATTGTTTTTCTCCGCATGCTGAAGGGGGTAGCAAACTTTCGAGGCGCTAAGACGAACTAGAAGTCAACAATACGGACACTATGTTGCTCAAACCACTGCGTAGACACTTTAAATGGTAATCATAATGAACTCAGTTATTGATAATATCGACTGAGAAATTTTCTAGTGACCCTATGTTCAGTTTAAATTTTGGAAATTTGTGTATTTTTGGTCACTTGCTGCAGTTGCAATGAACTCATAGCTGTGAAAAAGTGATACAGGTGTGTCCCGAAAGAAATGCCTGAGTTTCTAACGTGAGGGTAATGTTCAGTATGATCAAACAAGTTTCCAACAAACCTTATGTGACTTATTGCCGTAAAGCATCTCTGTTACCCAAAATAAGATCGTCTTGGCATACTTCTGCATGCCTATAGCAACAAAAACGTACAACATCCGCATCCGCGGCACCAGGCGCGAAAATAATGAGGCGCGGTGCACCTATTAAGGCATTCTTCCCACAGAAGAAGCCCACCCATGCTTTATGTGTGGCCGTGTGTTTGAGGCCCATAGTTGGCAAAGGGCCGCTCACCTCCCGGTAGGTGCACCTGCAGGATCCGTTGGGGGCACATAAGGCGTTCAACAGAGGCTTCCTCGAGTCGGCACGGCACTGCTGGTCGCACTTGAGGACGTTGCACGGCTCGTGGGGCTGTGGGGTAAGAAGGGAGGCGGCGACTCATTCTCCACGCACCCGCTGTCGTCAGCGAAAGCGATCATAAAAGGTGTCGAAAGTAGCTGAGAAGAACACGATGACTGCGGGCGCTGTCTGTTGGCCATGTATATAAACCCAAATTATATTAAAGGCGGCACTTTTTTATTTCGTACCTTTTATTTTCTGTTTTCCGAGGAATATTTAGCAAGTTTAGGGATTACAGAAAGTTTTCTGTCATTTTGCTATTTTCAATACATTTCTTATTTCGTTCAAAAATAAGGAGAGAGCTGTTCTTATCGTGTGAGTTTTATTTGATTCAAATGTTCTGACATAGCATGAAAAATTTGTGTGTCAACAAATTATAGCTAGAGCTAAGCTCGCAGCGGTGTATGTAAGCCTAGACATGCAGTATCATTCGACGTTGTCCAGAGTCATATCTGGAGCTTCGTTGACATCGTAACTGATTTGTGCACGAGTCAGACCCGGCATAAAAGAAAAAGAACGCACGGTAATAGTTTGTGCAAACTTTTGCACAAATGTTTTAAAAACCGAAAAAAGCATGCGAAGCGTTTTGTACGTAACTTCGCTTTTGAATTGGTTAGCAAGGCATTCGAGGTGGACATAGTGGATGGACTTTGCACATTGAAAGCTTCGTCTATTTTGCCACTGATGTTTGCGCAAAAAAAGAGAGAAAAAGAAAGTTCTCGTCTAATATTTAACTCACACCGTGTCGTAGACTCTCGGAATAAACAAAAGGTGAAGACAGAAAGAGGTGCAAGTTCTGGCGCGAGTAACCAAGCCGGAGTAGCCGCATGTGTAACGTGTATACAACTGCCTCATTTTGGCTTCGGATTGCAATATACAGATAACACTAGGTGCTTCAGACACTGGTGTCTTGTGTTGTTTAGTGGTCTTGGAAGACATAGTGGCAGTGTTTAAAGGAATAGTATCAGGCTGGCGAGAAGGGGACCCCACAAAAAGGGGCTTTGGCGGTTGGCATATCTTTGGTGTTTTGCCTGCTAAAATAAAATCGGCTCCCACGAAGCGTTTTCACAATAAAACGCAATTGGAAACAGAGGAAAAACGCTATTTAGTGTGTTTAGTGAGGTCGGGGACCCTCCTTTTTGCTACCGAGTGAACCGTTGATTTTATTCTGTGGAAAGTTGAGTCAAGTTTGAAAGCTGCCTTATTGCCCCCTCATCCCTTTATCGCAGAGGGCGAAGCCATTCGATGGCTGCTGGATTGTGACCTTGTTTAAATAATCAGATAAGATTTTACTGCTAAGCACAATACGGCAGTCAGTTAGCTTTATTCGCATTCACTGTTCCAAGATATGAGTGACTGGCTGAAGTTACGTGAATGACGTTGTTTATGCATTGATTGTTTGCTAACTGTGCCGATACTGAGAACACTCGTCTACGCTCAATATTTCTGTGGTAACATACGTTTGTATCATTAAAACTACCAATGAACAAAATCCATTCTGCTTGTGTCTAGGTTATTTTACCGTTGACCGAAATATACGTGAAGCAATATTTCACCGAATGCAGCTGTTGTTCCCTGGGAGGATTGAGGAAAAAATAAAGAAAATAAATAAATGTGTTAGAGTAGAACGACGTGGGTGAATTACACTCATTGACTACATGAGATCTTTGCTTATATTACTAGCTTTAAACATTGCTTTCTTCGAATTTCGCAATTTAGAGAATTGTTATTATTTATTGTTCTTTTTGTTTTTAGGAACACGTCACTGTAAAAGTTAGAGGTCAATCCAGCTTTTCCTTCCCTCTCTCCAAAATGCTAATATTTCAAAATTTGTTGGTATACGCTGACCTTGCAAAGCTGAAGAGGTTCGGACGTTTTCCTGAACTGGCTACGTTCTTGTCGTCTACACATTAAACCTGCTGTGGAAATCAGACATCTCGGAATCGATGCCCAAAAGGAAGCCATTGTTGAACCGTTCACAACTCTCGCCAAGGCTCGTCTTTTTGTGGGAATGGGAGGAGAAGGGCACGTACCGGCTGTAGCCACTCGCACTTGCAAGACCCCGTGTTACTGCAGTGAGCCCTCACAACGGAAGGGTTGTACTCTCGGCAGGTCGCCAGGCAGCGCGCGTTATTGCACGGCATGCCTGGGTGTCCCCCGGCCATAAGCTGCGAGACCAGGTCCAATCAGGCGTCAAGCGTCACTCTTAAAACAGAAACCGTTCCGTTCGCGACACCGCAGTTCAGTCGTAACGCTCGTAAGACAATTCTGATTCTTTTATGTGCGAGCGACAAGGAATTCATTTCATACTTCAGACGCGCAGCCACCTGGAATCGTAATTCAGAAGTTTGCTTTTCTATTTTAGTGGGCCGTCATCATCGTTTACTTGTTTTCAGGAAACCCACGCTCGACGACAGAGGGAAGAAGGATGGATATACTACGATTTTATTAAGGACAGTTTTTTGCCTTTGTTTGTTGCTTCGTAATTGAGCGAGACATCCTTATGATGTTTAACCAATAAAGGACGCTTTTGTCACTACCAATGGCCTTTTCCTATCATCATCTTTAATAGAATGTCACGCCAAATAACTAGGTCCTTCATCAGACCAAGCTCCAAGGTCATTTATCACTAAACAATTTCTAACACTCTTGATGTTACATGTAAACTCCAGCTAGTACCATGAAACCTAAAATCGTCAATTCTAGATCGGACTTTGCCAGCTATTAGCCAGAGCCTGACGGCACTGACACTTCTTCGGACAGTATTTTCAGCATTTAAAATGTTATGTTCCGGTGCAGCCAAAGTATTAGCGAGCGCGCTTCGATATATGAAAATTTCCACTCGTGTTCTGTGGAGATAATATAGTTTCTCGAGTGATCTTTCTTCTTTAAAACTGTTGCGCGTTTATTGTATTTAAATATTCTTTTCTCGCGTTGTATCGTTATGCTATTGTACACTCCCGCTTTGCGCTTATGGCTCTCTCATAGTCGCCTGTAACAATTTCCTTGAATACGCCACCACACCTCCGCAAAATCTCTCTGTGGGCACGGCCATATTTACGGATGCCAACAACCACAAAAGTGTGCGCTGGCGTGGTAGCGGCATGGGTAGACATATCTATAAAGAGCTTTCAAAGTTACTTTAAGGAGTCGTAGCAAGTATTTACTCCCTGAAGCGTGCCTTGTAATAATATGGACGGGACCGTAGTGATGAAGCCGTATAAAGAGGTTGAATAACTATGGCTTATTAATTTAATAATTAGGATTCCAAAGCAGATTTTGAAAGTATCGGTTGCGACATGTGATTTCAAGCTAACTTTGTAATTTTATGCATACTCTGTGCTGAAATGTCAGGCTAGGCAAATAAGTGAATGCTGCAGCTATCGCAGAAAGAGAGAAAGAGAGAGAGAGAATGTGTAAAGGGCGCATTATCCATTTCTTTGCACGCCCAGCACTAAGCAATGTCTGAGGTGCCAATTCTAATCGATTCTTATCTCTGCACGCCCTTTCGATTAGAATTGGCACCTAAAACATTGCATAGTGCTTGACCTTTCGTTTCGGTCCCGTTGGCACTGACAGCCGTTTAAGATTTGATGAGTAAACTATCCCAAAAAGCGACGTTTTCCGCTGAAGACGTTAATGTTTCTTTCCATTTACAGGGACTCGCTCAGAGGTATAAATGGGTGGCGGTATTCTTAGTCACTTTCCGGTTAAGTAAATTCTCGCTTCAACGTTTAGGGAAGAGAAAGATAGAAAAGGGGCCAACCTGTGTGTAGGTTGCGCAGCTCCTTAGTAATCAGACGGGCCTTGTTCCAATGTCAACATCTCGCCTCGAGAGCTCAGAGAACCGTTTGCACTGACTCGGAAGGCGTGTGCACAGTCTATTCTTAGGTTATTGTGCAAACAAGGGTACCGGTCTGGCCAGCGAGACGGATATGAAGCTTGAGCAAACGAATCAAACGCACGGCACTCTCGCTAATAACAAATCAGTTGCAGCAATGAACTTTGCTCACCTATATTAAGTGATCGCATTTCATAGGTTGTCAGAGAATCGCGAACATTTCTGAGACGAGGAAAGCAACGGCACATTCTTAATTAATATTGACGAATCTGCGTGGGTGGTGCATTATCGACCATAAGGGGAAGACATTATTAATGATTTAAACAGTCTAATTTATTATTAGGAGATCTCCCAGACCAAATAAAAGGTGCAGTATTGAGCTGCAATGAACTTCATTTTTTCAAATATATTTAGTAGTTGCGTAGGGATGATAAAAAAAAAACACTTTTATTAGATGAGGGGTATTTTAACTGCTCTTAGTATCGAC
This sequence comes from Amblyomma maculatum, assembly GCF_055883805.1. Classification (NCBI taxonomy): domain Eukaryota; kingdom Metazoa; phylum Arthropoda; class Arachnida; order Ixodida; family Ixodidae; genus Amblyomma; species Amblyomma maculatum. The sequence continues at coordinate 77,628,301 of NC_139347.1, forward strand.
AGAGCAGTATTCCAGGCTGCATGTGCGGCGTGTCAGTGTCTTGCACGTTTACCTTTTTGTAGCGTGTGAGGATCGTGAACAAGTTTGAGAACGGACACATGGCACCCATCAAAGCAAAGGACAGAATAGTTTTCAAAGAGAAAAGCGTCAGATAAATCACAGCTGGCGACGTTCTAGAAATGTAGATTTGGTCTCTACAATAATACTTGCTGGGGGGCTAGTTGGTGCATGTTCCTTTGAAAAAATGTAGCGCCAAAACAGACGACACTCAGAAAGAGAAATGCGCCTGTCCTGTGTCTCTTTCCGAGTGTTGTGCGTTTTGGCGCTACTTCTTTTCATCGCTCTCTACAACCCATGGCTTGTTGCCATCCCGTCTGATTTTCTTACAACTCACTCGCGATATAAAGAAAGGAAATTATGACCCTTGACTAACTGCAAATGAAGCGACAGAGCAGCGAAACCGGGTAAACTCAGCCATGTTTAATTTTTACTTCCGGCTTGTTCAAAATCAAGCCTTGCTTCCGTAACCATGAAATGCTATTGATTAAAATTTCGCGTAGGTCCAAAAGGCTTTGAACCAAATTTGAGCTAATATTATTGAGCGATGACGACTTCCTGTGTTTTATTTTGTTTCGAAAGGTCCTGAGTTCACTCGCACGTATATGTCCATCGCAAGGACTCACCCCTCCGGGATGGGCCCCGCAGACGCAGCCCTGTGGCGTGCAGCTCCCTACGCCACTTCCCGCACCCTGGCAGTGCGCCAAGCACTGTCCGGGAACGCATCCCGCGCCCATTCCCATTTGTGCCCCTGCGAGGGAAGGTCGTTGTGAGAAAAGAAGCGCAGGCAGTGAGGAAAGTACCACTTTATGGAGAGAAGGCATTGCGTTAGTCACATGGCTGCAGGTATCAGAGGGAAGAATAGACGAACAGGGATCAAGGGTTATAAAAATGTGTAATATGAGATAGATTGTAAAACAATGTTACCTGAAAGCACATTACATTTTTTTTTTGTCCTTCCAGTACCGCTCATTTTCGCGTCGAAGTTGTTTAGTTTCAGTTGTGTTTCACGTCCCTTGATCATTGTTCTATTTTTGTCACGAGCTTACCATATACGCACACACCACACGTTTTACGTACGAGCAAGTTACCCCTGACCTAGAAAAGTGGTTCGTTGCCTCAATATATATAGAGCCCGAGGTCAATTCTTAGAGGTTGGAATGATTCTCTCATTATCGCTAAGAAAAATTGCACTAATGTTCTGTGCAGTAGACAAGACGTAATAACTTTCTTCTCACGGGAAACAACTTTGAGCATCGAGGGTTTCTTTCTAACCTACAAGTTTGAGATGTTTGGTTGTTTTGTCAACAAGACTGGTGTTGGGGGAATGGTTGTCCCACACACACAAAAAAAAATGTATTGTGGAGCGATCAAGACATTTGTCTTGTCGAAATTTCATGCCGAGTTTAGTAAAGATAAAATAGGAAATAATTTCATGTACTGTTTAAAATTTGAAGGTTTTAATTTAACAATATTGTTCATAATTTACAAGTTTATGATGGCTCTGTAAACGAGAGGATGGAAGTGAATTTTTGTTTCTGAAAGTGTTGAAAGTTGTAGTGTAGGCTTACCCATGCGACGGCTAAATACTTGTGAAAGGGGAAAGAATGACAAAGAAAACACGTCAAGTGACATTTACTAAAACACATCTCATCTCCGGTAGCAAGAAGCAAGCAAAGAAAAACTTGATTTGGTGACACCTTACGGTGTAGTAGAAAGTAATATTTGCAGATAATATAGTGCGAAGATTCGTTTATGTAGAGCAGAAAAGTTCCCAATGTTTCTTCCCGGCCTGTCATCGTTAAAGAAATCCTACAATGCTTAGCATTTTTCAGTGAGCACCACCGGGATGACTCGGTTATGGCTCTCCACTGCTGAACCCAAAGATACGGGTTCGAATCTGGCTGCGGCAGCCGCTTTTCGATGGAGGCGAAATGCAAGTGTCCGAGTGATGTGCGATGCCAGTGCACGTCGAAGAATCCCAAGTTGTGGAAATTTCTACAGCCCTCCTCTATTTTTTCATTTTTTTTCAATGCCTGCAAAGCCTTGGGGGTCTTGAACACCGTACAAGTGATGTCATTCTGAAAATTTTTATCCCAAAAAAGACAGCAGCAGCGGATGCATTAAATGTACTATATTTCTCTGATTGCAATTTTTCTTCATTTAAATTCGCTTTTCTATTTCCTCTAAACTTGCAGTTGCGGCTGTGACGCCTTGTGTTTACCGCGGTGTCCATCGTCCTCCTTTTGGCCGTATATCGGAGGGTGGCTGCGGTTGCAGTGGTGATTTCGGATGATAGTGGGACGTGCCGACTACTTATGACGTCACAAGTGTGACGCTAACAGCAACGCTCGGCTAGGTGAAACAGTTAAGAACTTATGATGTCTTCGGCTGAGCCGCACTGCTTCGCCGGTGCGCATGAATTGACGTCCAACACTGTACGAGTAGGCCATCCCTGTGTGCTACAGTCGAACGTGTGAAAGGACACGGAGAGGATCGTCCTTTCTGCCGTCTCCGTAGCTTCCGAGATCACTGTCTCGGAGGCCATCCTACGTTCCTACAATTGGTATGCCAGTTCATGCAGGTGAAATTTTGCGATTGTAGCGGTGTAGGTTTGTCAGGTACTACAACTGTGTTATGCTTACCGGTTTCTATCTGTAAATGCACAATGCATACATTGTAGACTTTCAGCTACGCATGGGTCGTCAGCCGTTTCCTTTGTAATGGCAGTTGGCATTGAAGTTGCGAACATGTTCGCTATTTCTTTATTATACGCCCACCTGAAATGTTTCCTCTTTTTTTCTCTTCGTCGAAGCTCGCTATCGGCCGTTGTAGAGCGAATACGGATACGATGACTGTGTCGTTTGCAAGCGCGCGCTACACAACGGGATTGCACTACGCTCCACCGTCGGTCCCCACGGTGGCACGGTGCCGCACACTCGTGTCGTGCTCGCCCCAGCAGAACGTACGGCACTGAACGAGTGGCGACCAGCCGAACGTGTGGCAGTGCACGAGTGTGACTGACGCGTTCGCAGTAGAGTACAGTATGCTATTTGAAGATGTGCTTATGCTGCTTATGCTGCTTGATAAAAATGTTGTCCAAGGTATTTCTGACGTAGTAAAATTACCTGCCTGGCCTTGGATGGTGAGGTTAATTAACACCGTTTTCTTCTTTACGCTGTGCTTCAATATCAAAGCCACCGTGAAATTAGTACTTTGCGATTGCAAACTTCCGAACATCCAGGACATGTGTTAATAGAGGGACTTCATTCTTGAGTTTCTGTAGCATGTATCTTTATTAGCGTAGTAGGCGCGGCTGGCTTGGCCTAATGTTTCAGTGGATCGGTTGGACTGCAGAAAAGGTAGCAAGGGGAGTGGATGATCAGGCGGTAGCAAAACCGGGAACAATGAGCGCATTTTGCGCCGCCGGGGTGGTGCAGTGGTAAGACGCCCGACTACTGTGCCGGAGTTCCCGGGTTCGAACCCGACCGCGGCGGCTGCGTTTCGATGGAGGCGAAACGAAGTGGCGTCCGTGTGCTGTGCGATGTCAGCGCACGTTAAAGATCCCCAGGTGGTCGAAATTACTCCGTAGCCCTCCACTACGGCTCCTCCTTCTCTCTTTCCACTTTCATTCCCACCTTCCTCCCTTCCCTTACGGCGCGGTTCGGGTGTCCACAGAGCAAGTGTGACAGTTACTGCGCCTTTCCCTTCCTGTGAACCAATTTAATGAGCGCATTTTACCGCACACTTTGAATTTAGTACGTGTGTTACATTAATGCAATTAAGCAGTAGTGTTCACGAAACGAGTGATTAATGAGGGATGATTTAGCGACTTAGGTAATTCGAAACAAAAGGCTGTATGGAACTAATAGAGACGAAGTGAGCACGAAGTAAATAAACTTAAGTAAATGAAACTAATCAAACGAAAGAATTAGCAAACACATTGTAGATATAAGCCGCCGTTCTCAGCTTCCATGTCGTAAACATCAGTCTACTTAGGCGGTTCCGTGCCGTAAGAAAATAAATTGGGAGGAGTCAATCATGCCAATCCAAACAATTTTGGGACGACTTGCAGTTGGTCGTAAGAAAGCAGCACAAGCACCGTAACTCAAAACAAGACGTGCCAGCTACGTCAAAACCGCGTGTTGTCATTTGCTCGGCGACGTTGATTGGTTTTCCCAGAGATCTTATTACGAAGGCAAGGTACATAAACATATGGAAAAGAAAACAACAGGTCTTAATATTGCAATAACTGACGCACTATAAACGACGTGGCTCATATTCGCTTCATTAGGCACATATGGTTTCATATTTCAAGCTTCCGGGAAAATCGAGCGATTGGGGCTGCTGTCTAAACAATTCCAGGCTGGACTGTCCCCCCCCCCCCCCCCCCCCCCCTCTCTCTTCCCCCCCTCTCCTTTTTTTGCTGGAATTTTTATATATTTTTATTTTTTTTTGTATCTTTGTTATTACGCGCGTAGTAAATATCGCATTTTCGGGCAGAATGAAAGACCAGTTTCACCTGCAATCAAGAGTTGATCAATCTTTGTATACAACCAATGAACGAACGTGGTTCGTTGTTTCATTTTTGGTTGCCACATCGTTTCCTGATGTTCCGGATCTGGCTCCTGCCGTGCATTTTCATATATTAATGGACGCCAGAGACAACAAAAGGAAAAGGTTTTGCTTGTCGCCTCATCGCACCGTTGTTCTATGAGTGGACCATTAACGAGCTATTGAAGTCTTGGGGCGTGAGCAATGATCGCTGCAGTTAACGAGAAATTGACGGTTGTTTGAATCTGGCAGCGCGCTGGAGCAGCACGCTACGAATGTAGGGTTCGCAGTAAGGCATTCCGATTCCAATGTGATATTTGTAGGCAGGTAAACAGCAGCGTTTGCTTTAGGTGTATACGCATTCGTGAGGTTCGGGTTTGTGGCAATCGTGCTTTGGCGGCGGCCGTTGTGGCCATCATTACGGACTGGAACTTTATTCGATGCGTTACTTATGTGATGTGCTTGAATGCGTCACTAAACGGCTATTCAATCTTCAGGAATAGCAAGTCCCGATAAATTCGAGCGTCGCCTCATTTTTATTTCTCTCTTTTTTCATCTCCTTGATGGATAGATCTTTCCATTGAAATATGTGCAAGAGCCGACATGGCTCGTGCGTTTTGAGAAATATGGATGGAAGAATTTTTTGGAGTAAGGAAATTCGCTGAATGGGGAGACGCCTCTTCGTGAATTACTGGGTAATGTATCCGGGCGTACAGGGTTTATTCGTTGACGGAATGTATGTACATTGCCTAATATTAGGAAAATATAGTATAATATGGTTGTAGAATTAAGAAAGATTACGGATTTCCAAATCTAGGGTGTTGTAAGGAGCGCATTATGTATATAGAAGAGAAAAAAAAAAACATCGCATAAACCTCAATGAATAGCCGGTCGCTTGGGTATCATCAAGTTTCTTCTGCTGTCGCGCAAGGAGTACTCGACGTATTATAGAATTGAATCCGATTCCTAAAAACGGAAATGGGTATTAACAAGGTTCGGGAATATTTTCTTTTTTTACTTTGCATTATGACATAATATTTCTTTTCCCACTCTGTTTAGTCCTCGGGCTACAATAATCTTGAAGAATGATGCTTTAAATAAATTAGAATGACGAAATAGAATCAACCGTGGCCCCGAATTTTATCTGAAGTACGCCGTACCTCGATACCTGGAGCACCACATCCAGTCCTAAAGTTTCTAACCATGACATATTCATAGCCGTAAAATACACAGTCACATGAGTACTTAAGACAGGTCACATTGCCAACGGCATTTCACTTCTTCTGCAAGCACAACTGCAACGCTAGAATATAGCATTGCTCTGTACTGTTCTGGCTAGCACTTTGCAAGTAGACTTCTGTTAATATGCTAGCCCGTATTGTGCATGTCCTGTTCTTCCTAGAGCCTCCTGTGGTTTCTTTGTCTTCGACAACGGTACGATGAGGGCACTAAAAGTGGGATATGTGGTATACCTGAGCTAACAGAGAGAGGGGGGGGGGGGGCGTCAGGCAAGAGAACATGAAGTAAATGGCAACATTTATCGGTAAGTATAAGGAAACATCAACGACGCAGTACGGGGTATTAGAAGAAATGTTTACAGAATGGAGACATATTTCCTGCATTCATTCTGGCACAAATAACAAAGGCTGCTCGAAACACTGGTGAGGTGTATCTTGAAGGCCTATTTCTAAAGACTCCGCAATCTTCATTTTTATCTTTCCCTCCGCTAAATTATCAACAATGTCGTAGCTGTACATATAGCTTGGAATAGTGCATTGCATAATGAGAAATCTCGGAAGCTCTGTGAAATGAGCTTTGTTGCACTCGCTCTGTTCAAGGTATACAGTACAACCAGGAGACTCACCGGAAGCTTCTGCCAGCATTGCTGCAAATTAAGAAAAACACGAAAACCAGACAAACGTTAACAAACTGACACTGACGTGCAAAAAGTCGCAAATTTTCCACCACCCTATACATCGGGACGGAGAAGTGCCAACGGTTAGAAGGTTATAGTTCGCTCCCAAACACATACTACATGGAGACATCACTGGTATGTCCCGATCAAAAACTCTCACATTAACCTGAAATTCAAAGACAACATCAACAAAGTGGGCCTTAACAAAAACGTACATTTTTAACGACACTCGACGGGAACACTCCAGCTTTGGTTATGCGACTTGCGCGGCGCTCGCAGAGGCATCATGTTTGTTCAGGCTGAGTATTTCGAGTTCGCGTCGTTTGCAGAAGCGTCTTTATTTTCCTGAACTCGATTCATCTGATTGGCGGTGACGCCGAGACCGGAGGTGGTGGTGACATTCGGATTCGGTGTTTCCACCAATCAGGTGTCTAGAGGTAATGGAGATAAGACACTTCTGAAAACGACGGAAAGTTGAAATACAGACCCGAGATGACAAAAGGCAGGCCCTGTGATATCGTCACAATACGCCCCCAGAGCAACGCGCCCCAGCACGAAAGCTTGAGCAGCTCGCTGCTATAAGCATGGCTGACTTCGTACACGCGAGCCGAGGTCCGGGTGCTATCGAGTGTGTGTCATGCGTGTTCGGTTTGTGCACATTTATGTATCAGTTGTTGTACTAGCGGGGCGAAGGATTGAATGTTTTATGTATACTTCCTCCATGATTTGGAAATACTCCCGTCTTTCAAGTATTCAAAATTTGAGGATATTTTGCATCTCGAATGCATCACCAGTCCATTCTTGTTACATTTATTTGGTGAACACCAAGTAAACGGGGAAGCACAATGTTTTTCCCTTGAGTGCTATGAATGAAAACAAAAAAAGGAAATTGGGACTATGAGTAGAACCCATTAATAGCTATCGCCTCAGGCTACCCTTATAGATCCTTGTTTTTAAATTTGCTACCTGCCTCATCACTAATCCCTTAATTCGTGCTCCAATTATCTCACACATTCTCCCTGCTGAAACGTGGAGGCTAACCAAGAGAGTTCTACTTAAGTTGAGGACAACCCAGAGGGCTATGGAACGAAAATGGTAGGGGTAACATTAAGAGATAGGAAGCGTGCAGAGTGGGTCAGAGAAATAACTCAAGTTACCGACATTCTAGTGGAAATTAAGAAGAAGAATTGGGCATGGGCAGGACGTGTAGTGCGAAGAGAGGATAACCGATGGTCGCTTAGGGTAACAAACTGGATTCCAAGAGAAGGAAAGCGTAGCAGGGGGCGGCAGAAAGTTAGGTGGGTGGATGAGGTTAAGAAGTTCGCGGGGGTCAAGTGGATGCAGTTAGCACAGAATCGGGTTAAGTGGAGAAATATGGGAGAGGCCTTCGCCCTGCAGTGGGTATAGTCAGGCTGATGATGATGATGATTCTCCCTGCATGTGGTCGTGAGCTGTCCCATTGTGTGAAAGGCACCCCCATACATGTATAAATCTCTGATTTTGACGAGGCTGTACGTAATGCGCTTATACTGCCGAGGCGTAGCCTGTCTTACCCACGATCCAAAGACCCCGGTGGGTTCGATCGCAATATTATCTTGCCATTTCAGAACAGAAGGTCGAGTCGGCAGCTTCTGATAAGTCATGTGATATGATGGGATCGCCCAGTTCTACAAGTCAGCCCAGCCATATCACGTGCCAGCTACCACCTTCCAGGGCCGTGCCCGCGATTTTTCGCTCATAGCGCCGACAACGCTGGGCTTTCTGCATAACGTGGTCTTTAAATCAATCGCTACAATAAAGTAAATTGGGCGAATTTGCATTGCTCGATTCCACGTATTCTCTAAATCGTATTTACTACTTAGCTTGGAATATGGTTATAGCTTGTTCTTTCTTTGTTCTCTCTGTTCTCTGTTAAAGAACAACCCGGTGAAAAGAATTAAAATGTGTACTTACTTTTGTATGAAGGAGAACTGAACAAGGGTAAGTGGGGTACGCCTCAGTTTGCAGGTCGAGCCAACATTTCGACAAGTGGACTTGTCTTCGTCTGGGCGACTTGTCCACTTATCGAAACGTTGACTCGACCTGCGAACTGAGGCGTACCCCATTTACCCTTGTTCAGTGCTTCCTCATAACGTGTAAACCATCTTCTTCCTCTCGTTCTACCTGGTACGTACTTTTGGTGTCTTTTAAATATCTTGTCGATAGAATTCCCCCACCTCCTACTACCCACGCTGGATACTTTCGGCATTGTTTCTTCGACTGCGAGGCGGCCTTTCGTGCGCTTTTCGTAACACGTGGGGGGGGGGGGGGGGGGGGGGACCACGTGAGTGCCTCACATAACGACAGGCGCTGAAAACTCCCTTGTCCAACCCAGCGGTGAGTGGTGCTCCACGTTAAGACCAGGCAAGCTACCTTGCAGTCCGGTGAGCTTACGCTTTCTGTCACAAATTATTAGCCATGATGAGTATCGGGGTTGATATGAGTGATGGAAAAATTCGCGACCCATAACGGAAACTAATTTTCTGCCACGGCGGAAGCTGGATCATTAAAGCCACTTACGAATTTGAACTTCAAAGCATGAAGCCTTATACAAACGCTTCCATATGAATTAAGTGCTGTTAAGCGAAAATGACGTTTAGGAAGACCCCACAGTAACCTTCTTCGATAGCGTCTCGTGTGTGCTCAATTGATCAAGGCGCACCACGGGGGAAGCCTTGAGCAAAGGGGATTGAGAAACATGTAACTCCATCATCGTCATTTTCTCGGCCCATGATGAAACGGTAAATATGTTTTTTATTTTTTAGGCGCTAGCTCTACCGTGTTAATTTGTGAGTTTCGGGTTTTCAGACCCCTAGAATTTCATGCGACTCCCAGATGGCGTCACGTACTCGTGCGCCGCGTGTTGTTTTATCTTTCTCTGCACAGCAAACATAGTCGTCTTCATCATCGTTCACATGCACGAGAGCGCTATCCTATAGCCGCAGCCAATCATGTCTCGTGTAAAACTGCAACGCACCCTTGTGCTGTGGCAGTAAACATAGTCCTCTTGATCAAGCTCTATCTGCACCGCCCCTTTACGTAACCTAAGTAAATACGCCATACACATATGCCATCTCGCTAAAGGCAGAGACCGCAATCATGCCAGATGGGCTGCCGAATCCATCGAACAATGAGAAGCCAGACTAGCCCGTTGCCGAGAATCTTGTCAAGCGCGGAAGCGAGCAATGATCGAAACGGCAGCAGCGACTGCCGATAGTTGACGTTCGTGAAATTCGGCTCACGGATAGTTAACCTCTACAATTCTTTAAACATTTGGAGAAGTTATATGATTTAACTGAGCACAGTCTCAGTTAAATCATATTACCTAGCGAAACAGAAATATTGCGGAAATATACAAAACCACACTGTCTCGTGTGTAGGACAACGTATCTCCTTGAATTCTATTAATGGGACTCTCTTCATACGAGAGTTTCCATTGAAACGCACCTACTCTATTGAAGCTATTTTCTTTCTGATCATATTAGGTAGTATATTAGGGTATATTAGGTAATCATATTATCTAGGAGTGGAGCATGTGGAACTTTGATCAAGAGGGCGATGTTTACTGCACAGCACGAACGAGAATGTGTTGCAGTTTTACACGAGGCATGAATGGTTGCGGCGTAGTCTCTGAGATACATTGCATCCACGGTGCTCAGAAAGAAGATAGCCACAACAGAGTAGGTGCGTTTCAATGGCAGCTCTCGTAATGAAGAAAGTGACATCAATAGAATTCAAGGAGATACGTTTTACACGCGAGACAGTGCGGTTTTGTATATTTCCGCAACATTTCTGTTTCGCAAGGTAATTCTGATCATAAAGTGTTTTCAAGTGGCTGTACTAGAGCTGTTGTATATTGTCACGGACAGCAGGGCTAGACTTGACTAAAACGACGGGACGAAGCTGTACCAGCAGGCAAACGTTCGGCGCACAGCACGAGAGTCAACTTCAGTGTCCTCTTCTTCCAGGCGCAGCTAGAACATGGGGACACCAGGTGGCATTACTCCCCCTCTTAAGAAAAGAAATAAGGGACGGAGCGCGAGCGATGGCCAGTGTAAGCGAAAAGAAAGATCAGCACATGGACAGCATAGATAACGGAGGCGGGGTAAGGTGTCCTACGCGACAACGAAATGTACAGCTTCGTCCCGTCGTTTTAGTCAAGTCTAGCCCTGTTGTCCGTGACATATTTTGGTGTCGGCGCAGGGTATCGATCCCAGTATATGTCCTGAACTCCTCCGCATACCCAGGATTCAGGTCCTGTGCCAATCGACACTCCTGTTCACCGCGCTAGCTGCAGGGACCTAGGCCTACCACCTGAGCACGGGCCGTTGGAATTCACCACCGCAGCCGCCCCTCGACCTGTCGTGCAAACTCCAACGTATTACACTCTACAGAACCCGCGACTGCCTAAGGCTTTCCACGGCTGTCAGACTGAAGACGTCGAAGACTGGCTCGCCCAGTTTGAACGGGTCGCCGCATTTAATCAGTGGGACGACGCCGCAAAGCTCAGGAACGTCTTCTTTAGCCTGGAAGATGGCGCTCGTACTTGGTACGAGAATCGCGAAGGCGCCCTAACATCGTGGCGCGAGTTCTGCCGCTGCATCCTGGACACCTACACCAGCCCGGATCGCCGAGAACGAGCGGAGAGGGCTTTACGCTCTCGCATACAGATGTCGAACGAGACCATAACCATGTACGTGGAGGACATGACTAGGCTGTTCCGACGATCTGACCCGACCATGCCCGAAGAGAAAAAGGTACGCCATCTCATGCACGGCGTTAAGGAACAACTGTTCGCTGGGCTCGTGCGCAATCCGCCGAGCACAGTTGCCGAGTTTCTTTCGGAAGCAATCACGATGGAAAGGATGCTCCAGCAGCTGTCTACGACCTACGACAGGCCGGTAATCGCCGCTTCGCTCACGGAGCCGCATTCGGCCTTCGGGGCTAGTCCGGATCTTCTTCGCGACATCATCCGTTCCATTTTTCGTGAAGAGCTCCAGAAGCTTTTCGGTGCTCCCCAGCCGACGGTCGCCTCTGTCGCTAGTATTGTACGAGAAGAACTCCAGCAAGTACTTCGGCTTTCGGTACCATCTGCTAACCCGCCATCCTTTTCCAGCGAGTCCTCTCGACCAACGTATGCGGACATCTTGCGACGTCCCCCCAACTGATTCCACACAATTACTGCCACCCGACCAAGGCTCACTGTATTCAGCCCACCCCGAGCCGTACATCGACAACCGCCGACCACCTGCAGCGAAAGGCAGACCTGTGGCGTGCTTCAAATCGGCAGCGCCTGTGCTTCCACTGCGGAGAACCTGGTCACCTGTATCAGCAGTGTCCATATCGTCAACTGGGACTGAAGGGTTTCCCCATCGACATGCGTAGCCCTCCTTTAGGCCAACGACCCCGGGATATTGAGGAATACGTAGCTCAGCAGCGCATGGCGCCAACTTTTAGACGACAGTCACGATCTCCGTCTCCACGCCGATCATCCTCGCAGCCCAGCTCCTCCGGGATGGCGCAGCGATGGTCGCCTAGTCCGAGCCGGGAAAACTAAAGACAGCGACCTCAGGGGGCGAGGCCGCTTCAAATCGACGCGACGAAGACCCCCCGACAACGCGACCTGTGAGCGACCGCGACTTGACGGCCCCGACGACAATTCGTACACGTGAAGATAGACTCTCGCTCGATATACTCGCGCTCCTCGACGGCTATAAAGTTAGCGCATTGGTAGACACTGGTGCTGATTTTTCGATTTTAAGCGGGAAGCTAGCGGCGCTTCTAAAAAAAGTGATGACGCCGTGGTCTGGCACGCAGATTCGAACCGCTGGCGGGCATGTCGTCACTCCGAGCGGTCAGTACACGACGAGAGTCAACTTCAGTGTCCTCTTCTTCCAGGCGCAGCTAGAACATGGGGACACCAGGTGGCAATATATTAACAATTTAAGGCCCATGTAACCTGACAAATGGACAGTCGGTTGTTTTGTCACTGACGTTCTGAAGATCGCTTTCGAGTTAACCTGTACCAGAAGTCACAGAAGCCTATACTTTCACTTGTCCTTTTTCCTTGCGTATATTTTGCATAGTAAAGCCCAGCGTTTATAAACATTATATTTAGTGCGAGGCGTCTATTTATTATTGTAGGCATTATTAGAAACGTATTGATGGAATAGTCTACCCTTCAGTTACCTAGCAAAATTTCGCTCTTTAAGTTTGCCCCGCGCTCGCGCCTAGTAGTTGAGACTGCAATAGGAAACCAGTCGGCTGATTTTTTAAAATAATAGCGGAAAAGTGCAAGCCTATCGAAGGAATGTTAGCGAATATATCGCATGTTATGGTGCAATATTGCGGTGTGCCAAGAAATTGCGCTCGTAGAACCTTCCTGTTGAAAAAAATGAACTTGTTTTGAATTTCAGTTCTTTTTTTACAAGTTTTGCAGAAACCACAGAGCAGTGCTCAAAGTTGTGGCCCGAGCTCGTAAGCCAAGGAGCGCCCATCTGAGCGTGCGTGATGGAGTGAAAGGAAATTATGAAATGATGCTAATCTGTCTCGAGGGCTACTACGAGTAAGCGGTGCTTGCTGACAGAACACATACAGCAATAACTAGAGAAATAAAATTTCATCTCGACATGACGTACTAATATGTTAGTTCTCGTAGGCGACTCTAAAATTAAACAACTCTGGCATATATGTTTGGTTTTCAGGCTACCTTTGGATTTTGTTTTCTCCCGTTGCTGAAGTTGTATATAAAGTACGTGTTCAGCGGCTAAGCAAAAGTAAACAAAAAAGAAGGAAAACAGATCGTAGTCGCTGACAATTACTTCCGTATGCACAGCTTTTAACAAATTTTACTGTTCATACTTTAGTACTTATTAAATTAAAATATAAAAACTGACATATTAATGCGCGGAGATGACAAGAAAAACATTTTTGACCGGTATTCCCGTGACTGGGAAGGTATTTGTCTTTTATTATATTTTTCTTTCTTAATATTTAGGTTTTCCAGTACTTTGCAGATATCCCTGAAGAGAAAGTATACAACCGCTTTCTCTTACTGGTGGTAAGCTATAACATTCAAAACTGGAGGCTAACTGAAGGAGTTGAACCTTAATTGTGGACAGTGCAGAAAAGTACTGAAACGAAAATGCTAGATGTAACGTTCAAAAATAGGAAGAGAGAAGAGTTTGTCAAGGAATAAGCGGTAGTTTGTGACATGCTAGTCAGAATTAAGATAAATGAATGGGCGTGGGCTGCGATGTAATGCGGAAGCAAGGTAACTGATATTCGCTGAGAGTAAATAACTGAATTCCAAGAAAAGGCAAAGGGAGGCAGAAAGTTAGGTGGGTGGAGGAGATTAGGAAATTTGCTTGGGTCGCGCGAGTGCAGCTGGCGCAGGAAGTGGATCTTTAGATGGATATGGCCTTTGCCCAGCAGTGAATGCAGTCAGAATGATGATGATGATGATGATGATGATGATGATGAAGACGAAGATTCTGAGCTCGTATTCTGCAGGTGTTTTGGTAAAGATCTACATGCACGATCACATTTCTGTCTGTACTCAGAGACCTGCGCCGAGATAACAATGTGTATGTACCCCTTGAAGTCCTACACTTATTTCGTTCGATTTTATACAGTGCCGCAATGCACCACGCCTCTGAAACCTGCAGTATCGACTAGTCTGCTTGGAAGATCAGAACGATATATAATTAAGGGTTGTCTTTTGACGTAGAATTTACTTTTGTGCCACCGTGCTGAAGTATGAGAACACCTATTTTGTTCTTAGTTTTACTGCACTATACTTTTCTAGGGACTACTAGCACTCCATATCCTACCATGAATATTCGGTTAACGTTCTCATAGGGGGCTTCTTAATTTATGACGAATGACAAAAATGGAAAGATCCAATGGCAAGCAAGCCAGTGCAAATGAGGACGGTGGTAAGAAACGATAGTGATTGTGCATCCCAGTGTTCATGCTCTTTAAATAAGTTGAGACTTAAAAGGCAGCGTGCTTTACATGAAAGTATTTTGGCTGCTTGTGCTGAAGTTTGCGTGACACAGATTTCGCCTTAGAACAGCGCAACGTGCACATTCATTTTCTGCTTCGTCAATGTTTTGGTATAGAAAAACGTTAAGGATAAAAAAGTCAAGGATGCAGAAATGACGAGGCAATGCTAGAGTTGTCATCTTATTTTGTGTTCCCCATGTTTCGGTTATGTTCATCATCATCAGCCTGATTACTTCCATTGCGGAAAAAAGGCCGCTCACGTAACTCTAATTACAGAGTCAAGCGCTAGCTGCAGCCATTTTCTCTCTGCAAACTTCCTGATTTCCATCTAACTTTCTGGCACCCCCTCTTTTGCTTACTCTTTATTGGAATACACTCTGTCACGCTTAACGGCCGTGGATTATCATGCCTTCACACAACATGCCTTGCCCATACGCATTTCTTCTTGATTGCAACTACGACTTCACTACTACTGTTTGTTTCTTGACCGACTCTGCTTGCATCCTGTCTCATAACTTTACTCCTACCATTTCATTTCCTAGCTCGCTGCGTTGTCCTCAGGTTCAGTGGAACCTCTTTCTTTAGTCTGCATGCTTCTGCCTCTTGGATTAGTATGGGTGAGGTGCAGCTGTTATGCACGATGCTCTTGAGGAATAACTAGTTAACTGCCAGCCATGAAGCGGCACTGCTCGCCAAATGCCTTCCACCCATTTTTTTATTCTTCTAGTTATGTTACTTTTGGGGTCTGGATCGGCAGACTTTAGTTTTCAGCACAGAATTTATACCGACCCTTCAGAGTTGTCTTTCTAAGTGACTGACCGTTCTTATCAGTTTATCCCCTGAGATATTTGGCAGGACGATGTCATCAGCGAATAGCAGATTACTAAGCTAGTCTCCACCAACTCTTACCCCTGCTTTCACCACCGAGGCTTCTCTACTTCATCCGTAAACATGCGGTGATTAGCGCTTGAACAACTGGATACGCGTCACCCAACTAAAGAACAACCCATGCTCAGCCGTTTTCGATGATGAGCTCTCTGAAAGTCTCCGTATGCCTTAATAGGCAGCGTTGGCTGAGCTTTACATGCCAAACTTGCCAACTACCAGGCTATTACTTCTGCAGTGGATCACTTCGTCGGCTGCGGGAAGTATTCAGCGCATAGGTGCCAACAAACCAGGGATTAGAATCACGGTGCATTTCGCATGACATCCTGATCGCCATAATGACGGCCGATTTATAGCTTCCGCAGTGCACGTTTGGCATGTGCGCAGCTTTTCACCGACCCCCTCGGTTCCAACAAGGTGGTCGCCTTGACGAAAGTGCGCATTACCATGCCATTGGTAATGCAAGGCATCAGCCTTCCAAGGCCTGCATTTGTTGAACGACCACTTCCATGGGCGACCCTTCGTTACCACAACGTATTAGATAGCATGCGGTGGCATCCAGGACTCACCGAGCAGCGCGACGGCGATCACCGCCAGAGTCCGCAGGGCGACGGCCATGTCCTTCTGCGAAACGGAAGGCGCGTTTTCTTGTAGCACACCAAGGAAACAGAAAAATGAACAAAATGAGAAAGCGTAGGAGGTAAGCCCGCTTTCCAGGAGCGCCGATGCTCGGGTAGACAGGCGTGCGTTTTCGTGATGTCGCTCGGCAGCTACACGCCGCCGATAATAATGTCACAGAGGCAGGCACACAGCTTCCCTCTCTCCCTCCTGGGACCCTAATCAATGAACAGGGCCTGTGAGAGCGCACAAGCGCGCGCTGAGCGGCACCGAATTTGAATGACACTTGTGCACGCCGGGCTGCTGCCAGGTGCGCTGAGGCCGCCGCCCGCTCCGCGCCACGCTGCTTCTGCAGGCCGGTCGCTGTGCGCGCGCTGCGTACACTTCCCACTCGGGTCCCTTGCGGACAGCGGTGGGCATGCAAGCGCTGTCGTGCGACAGATCTACGACACTCCCCGCGTCGCCCGTTACCCTCTCCGTGAGCCGCGGTTTTGTACGTAGGCGTCGTGAAAGAAAATCCCCGCTTCCCTTCTCCTTTGAGCCTCATTTTCTCGCTTCTGCTGCTCCTCCTTTTATTTTAGCTTTAGGCGCGCATTTTAGTTTTTGCTTTCGCATTTCCCCTGTCAAGCTTTTGCTCCGGCTTGCCCGCGAACACCATTTGTTCGCGCTTCTGGGGAAAGCATGTGGCATCTGTTGGCAATGCAATTAAACGGGCCAGGTTTGCTCGTCGCGTCGGATCTTTGGGCGCGCTTAGCCTTTTCTTTCCCCCAGGCACGAATGCTCTTTCTCTCCCTTGCACTCTCTCTCTTTCTCTCTCTCTCTACCACTTCGTTTCCCTCACCGTTTCGCTCTGGTTTGTCGGTACGTTTAGAGAACACGGCGCACCTGAACGGAAAAAGAGCGGAACTCGGTCAATGAGGCTTCCACGGGCTCAGAGACTTCTTCTCGGGAGCTGTGCGTTTCGGACGCACTTTCTGGCGAGCTGTAGGATTTAAGTATTGCTTCGACTAAGTTTCTGATTGTCGTTCTTTTGTAAAAAATGCGACGGTGCGAGTAACTGCTAGCTCTACATTTTTTCTTGTTTTCATTCGCGGGCACTCGGCAGTCTTTCATTTGCATATAAATGTAACGGTTGGAATTCACTTGTGCTCATTCATAAATAAGCACTCTTCTGCGGGGAAAAATGTGTTCACATTTTTGTTGCGTCTGCGAGAACTGAGTGCTCTAGTTTAGCCTCGAGGAATTATAGGAGGAGACGAAAGCTCCTCACAATCTCCAGACTATCTCTCCGCCTCTTACAAAAGCGGCTGACGGTTGGAACTGTTCGCGAGGACGTTACAGAATCGCTGGCCATATCTTGGTAGGTGGTCTAAAGGTGCGCCCTATTGTAATGTAAAATAAGCAGTGCTAGTAAAACGCCCTTTTCGGGTTCAACACTCATTCCCGAAAATGTCATCACCCGCATTCTTTGCTGAAATTACTGGGATCATGAGTGTAAAACCCCGTGAATATTGTTTTGTGCGTCGTTCAGAAGAGACGGAAGACATTGCATTGAAGCAGAAAGAGCTGCCCTAAATTTCATCCCCCTGTATATATAAAAAGAAATACACTTTCACAATATGTTGTGAAGGCTCTTTTTTCGCTCTTACCGCACACGTTCCGGTTTGAAACCGGTTGAATTTTCAAGACGCACTTCTGAACTTATGAAAGCCTCAACTGTCGGACAAATAGCCGCATATTAAGTTAGTTTTACAGCAGACCTGCGCATAAAATATTTTGCCCTTCTTCACAATTAAGTTTTTCGACTTTAAGTAAACGTCTTAAGGAATCAGACAGAAACCCAACTCGCACAGCTATGCATGTTTGTAGTAAGTGGCCTTGTATAATACTAAAATAGTTGGAAAATATTCAGACAAGACACACCAGGTAGAAATATGGAACCATATTGGAAGAAACACACTAATGTAGCTTTGTGCCCGCTAGGAGTGACACGAAGTGCCTTCTCGTCCTTATTCTTCTTACGCCGCTAAAAAAATCTCTAGAGCAAAAATGCGGATTCTAGAGGTTTGAGCATACAGTAGAGATTACCGATACAGTCCATTCATGGAACAAGATATTAGCCAAATTGCACTTAGCTGACATTAAACGATCACATGATTATCACAGGCGTCAATTTCTATGGCTGAAATGACTGAGTTTCGGTATAAAAGGTTGTCTCTACAAGCCGCATACTTGCGTTTCTTGAAATTGTGGTGTCACGTCACAGCTTGGGCCTGTAACGGCGCCTACTGCAAGTTGTCTCGCGCTAGAATACTCATGCACGATGTACGTCTACGATAACCGCGAATTCACGCGCCGTATCGCTGGAAGTCCTTCCTCACCTGCGTTAAAGGGAAGTGCAGTCGTTTACTGCCCGCAGGAGACTGTTATGAACGATTGCATCGAGTGAAGTTAGCTCCTACATTGCAGCGATCTGTGTTGTCGAAGCTCTCGGCTGAATGGACTGATGGGGGAGGGGATATCACGTGACGAGCCATTCCACAGGTTTAAGCTCGCGAGGGAGTCCATACGCTATGCGTGCCCCGTAATCCGCCATTGCAGTGGTCGCTCCCACACTCTCTGCCGGTGGGGTAAAGGGGCGGGGGGAAGGGTAGCTAGTCGGAGCGTCCTCTCTTGTTCTTAGCGCGAGTCACAACTCACCTGTGCTCGCCCGCGACTGCTACGTCCCGATTTTGGCAGGCTCGGCGCCGCGCTCTGATTGTGTGAGCGTTTACCCCGTCTGACGACGCCGAGGGTGCTGCGAGGCCGTTTTTATGGCCATTCGTGACGAGACGCGCAAACGGTTGGAAAGGGGGGAGCTCGCTCCTTCTCGCGACAGCTGCAGAGGAAGGCCGCGGGTCTTTTGCGCCCGGGCTCGCGGGGGCACGCTGCGGGCACGCGGTTTGCTGCCCGTGTCTGTGCGTATGTGCGCCTGTACGTGCGGGCAAGGCAGGGTGAGAGAGGACCGGGGCTGGACGATTAAGAAGAATCCAAGGGAAAAAAAAAAAAAGGCAGCGTAGACAGCGGGGAGAGTCCGGCGGCTGTGCCAGTGGCGGTAGCATTTAAGGGCCTCGAGGTCTTGAAGGGGTGGCAAGTGCTAGCTTGACGACCTGGCCGCGGCTCTAATGAGTCTCGCCGGAACACGATTCGCCCGTAACCGCGGCCGCGGCTCTTTGAAGCGGCGCTTCCAGGCTACGCCGTGAGTGGATGTTTGTCTATTTTTCTCTCGCCTCACGGGCGCTGCTGGCCTTTTGGCGTCGCCCAAAGTCAGGGGGCCGGATTTACGGCGAGATGAGCGGGGAATTGCTTTTCCGGAGCAGCATGCGAGAGGAGGGGGCGTGTACTTGCGATCACCTGTCGATGCGTAGAGTTACTTCGAAAGCCAGACCATCGCTTTAATGGCGAGTTGTTCCTCTAACCGCGGCCGCGGCTGAAAAGGACAGCCTTACTGGCTGGGAGACATGCGCCTGGATGGCGAACGCGGACAGTGACGCCGGTGGCTCTCAAGCTTTCCGCGTTGCTAGACAGGTAACGCTTAGGTGTAGATCTTCCGCCAATTAACCTGGGCGTAAAGGTGCAATGGCTGAAGAGGAATTGACATCGCGGCTAGGAAAACAGGATCTTGAGCGCAAGTGTAGACACGTCCACAGCCACGCATACCGAACGTGCAGAGAAACGAAATAAGACTGGGAAATTATTTATATAAGTTATCAGCAATAACTGGCAACCCAAAAAAGTCAGTTTTTGGAAGAGAATATTTCATGATGAACGAGGAAAAGGAAATGTAGTAGCCTTTGGTAGCCATCGCTGAACTCACAGTATACTAAGTTCGAACTTGTCGAACCTTTTAATGAATGTAACTGACCATTTATAATACAAGAGCGGACAAAAATACAAACAAATAAACAAAAAAGTGTCATTGTCGCACTTCATCGCTACGCAACATTGTACGGGGCTCCTCGCGGCATATGACTGCAGCATGAATTGGACTAAATGTCTTTGTTCATGCTATGTATCTTTATCGGTTAACAAGTTGCGCAGACAGACAGACAGACAGACAGACAGACAGACAGACAGACAGACAGACAGACAGACAGACAGACAGACAGACAGACAGACAGACAGACAGACAGACAGACAGACAGACAGACAGACAGACAGACAGAGGGACGTACGGACGGACGGACGGATAGATAGATAGATAGATAGATAGATAGATAGATAGATAGATAGATAGATAGATAGATAGATAGATAGATAGATAGATAGATAGATAGATATATAGATAGATAGATAGATAGATAGATAGATAGATAGATAGATAGATAGATAGATAGATAGATAGATAGATAGATAGATAGATAGATAGATAGATAGATAGATAGATAGATAGATAGATAGATAGATAGATAGATAGACGGACGCACGGACGGTGGACGGTCGGATGGATTAACGGGATGGATAGGATGGATGGGATGGATAGATGAATGGATGGATGGATGGATGGATGGATGGATAGGTGGATGGATGGATAGATAGATAGATAGATAGATAGATAGATAGATAGATAGATAGATAGATAGATAGATAGACAGACAGACAGACAGACAGACAGACAGACAGACAGACAGACAGACAGACAGACAGACAGACAGACAGACAGACAGACAGACTGTCTGTCTGTCTGTCTGTCTGTCTATCTATCTATAGATAGATAGATAGATAGATAGACGTTTTGATATATGGGGCTGATGAGTTTCACCGCTTGCGTTCCTTTAGCACACACCTGTGTAAGCGGAATCATGATTCTTGACTTAGTCTTTAGAGAGGAGTGCCTTGAATCGTACATCTGAGTCCTGACGATACGTGCGCAAGAGTTGTGATAAATGTGGTTAGCCTACCATCTTAGTTGACTCTCACGGATCTGAAATTCAGGATGTTTCCGATAGTTTCGCCCAGCACTTTTCCGCTGTCACACAAAACTCCACCATGTGATTCCGCTTGCCTTCCATCTGGTGCGCGTAATTCCGTTCTGTTTGGCGAGAACTCGATAAATGTGAGTCTAGGGAACAAGGTAGCAGAATTTCAAAAACCAAAAATAAATTTTTCTATATTTATTGTGTAGTTTAAAACTCCTATTCTATGCTATCATAGTCCAGTCTTTCTTTTACGCACGCGTGTAATATTCATTCCGATATCGGCCTTTTTCGAAACCTAAGCGGCAACCAACCCCGTCCCCCTTTCACACCTGCTTGAGATATGTGCTTCTCTTAAGCTGCAAAAGTTTTCTTTTTCAGCGCCTGTTTCGTTTACGTTGTCACTCACCTGGCAACAGTGAAAAACTACCTAGCGTATTTTGTTTAGCTAAATAAATATTTTGACGCAGCCGGATTACTCGCGACTTGCGGTTTCTCTCTCGTGCTACGGCGTGTTTTTTATTTAGCGACATTTTTTATTTATTTTGAAGCTGGATATTTAGCGCACTTGTAATGACGAAAACAAAGGAGTGAATTAGAAGAAAACGCTTCCACGGCAATCGGCATAAATTGATCAGCAATGACACCAAATCACCGCAACACAATCCAGCGGCGGACGCCGCGGTCACCGCGCGCGTCTCCATCAAAGCTTTCACGCTCGGCGGTACGAAGACCATAAAGGTAATATTTTGGCCGTGACAATGGCCTGATTGACATTAACTAACTCTCGTGTGCCGCCGCAAAAAGCTGTTCGTCTAAAGTATGTGGTGAGGATTTGTGCCTCGTTGAAGACGCTGCCCTATAGGGAGTTGCTTGCACGTTCTCCCAGCAATGTGTAAAGTGGTTCTCAGCGCACCGTTTCTAGACATCCAAACAAAAAATATCGAGCAACATGGCTCTAGCTGACATTTGAGGTCATTCGGAAATTTCTTCAGGTTGGTTCAAAATCCCCTGTTTATGCGAAGCTGACTGACGACGACTATGCTTCCTGCCGAGGGCTACACGACCGGTCGCTAAAGAGGTCCGGAGGGCAAGGCAGCCAGCACAGAAAGGAAGTAATTATAATGGAGGTGACTAACAGGATGGTGGCTAATTAAAAAAATTTGTTAGCATGCCACTATAGACTGCTATACTGTAATAAGTCGCTTTCTATAACTTCAAAGGCAATTATCTCAAAACACAAAATTTTGCTGCATTTGACCCATTTTTTTCAGAAACTGCAGGGGCCAGGAGGGTACAAGTTTGGAACTATTTAGTTAACATCCCAGAAAATTTAACTAGTATCATCAACATTCATGGGTGAAATTTTGACTTAAACGCTACTTACTGCAGATTTTGGCGTTAAAATTTAGTAGCCCTAGTAAAAAATGGAAACGAAAAATTCAACGCTCAGAAAATAATAATCTTAGTTCAGTATCACTATTTCAGATTGCTTATTAAAATGGCGACGAGCATCTGGAAGGCGTTATCATAATGTGCCCGATCTTATCGGTGTCGCTCATGGTAGGGTTTACGCGCTTGCAGAGGTCGACGACATCTTCAATGAAACTGGTGTAGTTTTCGCCGGTTTATTGTGCCTGACTTTGCAAGCATTGCTCGGCGCGAAGCTTACGTATAGCGGGACAGCCAAAAACTTCGGTCAGACTGGTCTTGAGAGCCGTCCAGGTAGAGATGTCACTCTCATGGTTGTGAAACCATAGGTTGGCGACTTCGCTCAAATAAAGACGTTTGTGAGCTTCACGGTGTCGTCCCACGTGCTGTACGCACTTACGCGTTCATACGGTGCCAACCAGTCTTGTACATTCGTGTCATCGGTGCCGCTGAAGATGGCTGAGTCACGATGACGCGCTGAGCTAGGACAGATGACAGGCGATGGGGTTGGAGGTTGGTTGGCGGTCTCAGGCATCGTGGAAGTGGTAGGCGACGCTCGGCTGCGAAGCTCCAGGTTGAGGGGATTGCTGTCACCTCCACCACTTGTAATACAAGGCCTTGCACAGGGCGCTACGCCGTGAACAGTCAAAGGAACGTTCGGCGATCAGTCGTAGAGCTTATGTCAGCACACGCACGAGCGTCGGAGCGCGCGTCGTCGTCGTTGTCTTTCCTGACCGTCAGGCGTTGACCATGGTTGTCGTCATTCTCTTCAGCATTAGGCGCTAAACATATCAGAGCCGAATACCTGTTTTACAATACTAATATGAATCCTCTAACCCCAGCAGATCACGAGACAAAGGGTCACTAGGATGGGCAAAATGAATGAAAAAAATAGGGCCTACCCTGTCCCCTTATTAAGCGTCTGAAATCGTTGTTGTCCTCTAGACCGGACGACATTCCAGCCGCCATAATAAAAGACTTCAGTTGTATCCCCTTACTCGTTTTTAGCGACAATTTTTATTAACTGTTTGAAATCTTAAGCCTTTGCAAGCTTGTGAAAATGGCACGTGTTTTTAATATCGCGAAATGAGGAAACAAATATGACGTTTCCAATTATCGTCCTATTTCGCTTTGTGCGTGACCTCTAAGGTTTTCGAATTAGCCTTGCACAACGTACCTTCCTTCAATCTGAAACATGCCTTCCTACCCAATCAGTATGGCTTCATATCGAGTCGTTCTACTTCAACGAACCTAGACAGGCTTATGGCGTATACCTCTGCTGCAGACCTTAGGGGTCAAGGTGATGCTTTATACAGTGACTTTAGTGAAGCTTTGGACATTGTTAGTCACTCATTACCTCTCGAAAAGCTTCTGCTCTTCTGCTCTACTGTACTGAAGTCTCATTCGTAGCCCTCCTAACCTACTACATAGCTATCCCTTTGATCGCTCTTGCTTTGTTAGTATCAATGGACAGACCTCACCCATTTATACTGCAACCGCTGCAGTTCCTAAAGATTTTGTATTGGGACTACTTCTTTTCTCTGTCTTTTTTAATGACACTTCCTCCATGATCAAGAACCTCTCGTTTATTCTTTTTGGTTATGGTAAAAAATATTCAAGGTAATAATTTTTTCAAGATCGCTTGTTATTGCAATCGGACATATCTGCTTTCTCTAATTGGTGCTCGAAGAATGGGCTTACTCTCAATTCTGCCAAAACTAAGTTTGTAACTTTTACTCGTACAACGCACAGCATTCTCTACCCTTATTCTGTGAAGTATATGCTGTCGGCCAGGGTTGATGAAATTAAGGACCTCGGGGTACTTTTAGACCACATCCAACGCTTCTCCTCTGATACTAAACGCATTGCTCGGCGGACCATGCGCACACTCCATTTCATCTGTAGGCTTCCGAGAGAGTTCTGTGCCCCACTCTCTTTCTTAAAGCTACACTTTTTGATACTCTTGCCGGTTTTGCAGTATGCGTCTGTTGTTTGGGATTACACCTGCAAATCGAACTGCGACAAAGTCGATATAGTACAGCAAATGTTTTTATGTATATTTCAATACCGTTCTTCTCGCACAACTGCCTGCTCTCGCTCCACACAGAGCAGTCCACTGCCTCTTCCTCCTCTTAACTTCCGTCCTCTCAAGGCAGGTTAATTTTCTTGTACAAAATTCTTCATGTCCACAGTATGTGCCCTCAGCTGCTATATAGTTCATTCTGCGGCGAGTTCCGTGAAGGAGAATGATGAAATTCAGAGCTTTTCAGTTTTCTCCGTTTTTGTATTTCGACGCCCTTCTGGACAGAGTCGAACGGTTGTTGAACTTTTTTTGTCATCAAATTATTCTCCTGCACTTGCTCTATTCGTTTATATTGGATGTTCGTAGCGTTGTATTCAGAACACTTCTTTTTATCACATACAAATTTCACTTTGAAACCTAATGTATTAACTTCACTAGTGCTTTTTCTCTTGCTTAAGTTTGGCTGTCTCATTTATTGATTCTAAATGTTTTTATTAATATCCAACCTTTGCAACTGTGTCTTTGTATCGGGTATTACCGCGTTCAATGATTATAATTATTTGTTGTAATATTTATTGCATTGTACTTGGAGTGGTTGGTTACTGTCAGTATATATCTGCATTATTGTAGACAAGGACGTTTACTTGTTAGTTTTCTTTTGATTATTGTTTGTGACGTGTTCTGAAAGACATATTCCTCATCGAATTCGTTGTATACGAGAATCGTTTCAATATAAATTTCGTTTTTTTTTGTTATTTCTTTTTTGTGTTATTTCTTTTTTGTGTTTTCTTTTACCCTCGTGTGAAGTTTGTATGTGCATATTTTATTCTTATTTGTTCTGCAGTGCCATGACCCCATGGTTGTTCCTGCGCACGTTCCATCAGTCCTTTTCCCACTATGGCTGCACTTCGGTCGATAGGCGATGGAAACGTTCGTCGCGCCCATCAGGTAAGATACGCCTGTGAGACGGATAAGCAATATAAATGTCTATTTTAAAAAGTGTTGTGACATACTACAAGTCTTTTGGCGTCCATGTTTGTGCTTTATAATATAAGTCCTTTAAGAAATTTTTCGCCATAGCGATTTATCAAACTAGCATCAAACCTGTGGTATGATGGTCAAGTGCACTTTTATACGTAAAGTAATCATGCAAGAAACTAAAAAGAAGAGTTTTATACCTTTGTTGCTGTTCATCGCCCAGCAAAAGATATGACCAACGGAATCTATTGCGGCTGCAGTGATATAGCCCTGTTCACCAAGAGAATTGTTTGGCATGAAAGAACCGAAGATGCGTTCACATCCTGGTCACACATTGTGAGCGCGAACATACCGAATGATTTGGTAGTTCCTTTGCGAATAAGAGGAGCAAGAAAACACTAGATCACCAGGCCCAGCATCACGGTCAGACTTCCGCACCGTACATCGAGGCAATACTTAAACTCTGCAAAATAACCTTATCTCGTACTCCCGACGAGGAAAAAGTGCGCCCCTTCTTCAAATAGTTTACTGAGTGCACTTGTACTTTTCAGATAGCAATGACAGCCTGAACTCGGTCGCCGATGCCGTACGGCACCGTCGAAAATATGATAACTTGAAGATGCCACGAAATACACCAAAGTTCAGTTTCTTCTTATTCTCGCCTCAGTGCATAAGGCACATACCAGATGTGGGGGATTGGCCAGAGTTCAGAGCATGTGTAAGAATTGAATACATGGTGCCGACTTTAACTGTTCCATATATTACTTATTAATTACAAATTAGTATTGCCAAAATAATTAAGAAAATGAAATGATAGGAATAGTAACCAATAAAAGAAGAACATCAAAAAGTGAAAAAAAAAAAATTGTATCACCGAGACAGATAAGCGCTAACAAATCTCAGTTTCTTCTTCTTCTTCTTCTACCTTGATAGTTGGCACATACCCAGGAAGGGGGATTGGCCAGAGTTCAGTGTGGACTGCCAAATGTCCTACAGATACTGAATGAATATATTAAACTAATTATGAACTAGACAAAAACCTAAGGTTTAAGATCCTAGAATGTAATGCAAGGAAAAAATACGGAGCGAAAATTTGAAATTGTAAATTTGGAATACAATTAGCAAGGGAATCTGTACGTACCTGTGATGTAGTTATGTAAACACTGACAAATTTGAGGCAACGCAAATCCATTTGCACTCGCACCGAAGGAGAGTAGAAATGGGATCGACAACGTGCAACGGGTAAATTTAGAAATTCCAATAGCACAATTGAGATTTATAAATCCCAATTGTGCTATTGGAATTTCTAAATGTACCTTTCGCTTATGTGAAATTCTTCGGCAAGCGAGAAGCAAAGGTTCAATATTTTCAATCTCACCGCAAGCCTCACAAAGGTTTGTGGGACTGAACCCGCTTCTACATAAAAATAGATTTAGATTCTTCTTCACACCTCTGTACATGTGTCAGCAGTGACAACAGTCGTTGTCTTTGACACTGCGTCGTTGTCTTCGCGGTTCCGGGGTTGTTACAGTATAACAGTACCCTTATCCTGAAAACACACATTAATCTGGCGGTTGAATGGACTACTTCTTCTCAGCGGCCATTCGCCATTCATTCCACAAAGAAGACAAAGACAACGTAGTATCGCCGCGCTTTTGCTGGGGGCGCCGCACCACCGTCAGCGCGTGGCGGCAGCGCAGCGTCGATTAAGAACGTCGGGACCCGAGCCCGCGCCGCTGACGCCATCGGTACACGGCGAAGACACCGCGTCCACGCCACTAGACCCCAAAATTGGGCACGGGATCGTCGACGAGCGCGCTTTAAAGCAGCAAGTGGCACCGGTGCTGTGAGCGGCAAGCACTGCAGCCTTACAGGTATGTACGTGTGCTTGGCTACATCATGTAGACGCAGTTATTTGCCATGTTTCCACGAAAAGCAGGTTCATAACGACCGCACGAGCGCTGGAGACGAAGAGGCTGAACCTTTTAGTCAGTGACCTCAGCGTAAGGTCCTCTAGGCACAATTATTCGCCTCATTGTCGAGCAGGCCAGCTTCACATCAATGGATTCTATATTCCCGGTAGCCACACATTTTAAGGTCCTCCAGGCGCCATGCTTTCTGTATTCATTCAGAAGACGTGTGCGTCGCTCAGACGAGGAGCGGCACTTACATTCACATTGCTGATCACGTGTTCAAGTTCGTCATCACGTGCTTGAGCTTGATAAGTGTCCTGTTAGTAAACCACGAGTATGTGTACATGTGCCACTCCCGCACCTAGTAGATGCACATGGATATCCAGAGGCTGCTGTGACTACAGCCATTGTACCTCGATTAAGCGCAAAGTGATCTCAGATACTATTTGCTCAGTACGAGTTTGATTAGTGATGAGTTGAACAAAAAATGTCCTTCCTCATCCTTGAATACGTTTTGATCTTCTGGGAACCATAACGGGCTTCATGATTGTAATGCGAAACAAAACATGATGCTTGGTTAATTCTCGAAAAATTCCTATATGTCGAATCCCACCGTTCCCTAGACGGACTAAATTTTAATTTCTTTAACAAGATTAACCTGCCCCCTTTTGCATTTTCAACTCTAAGTATTCCTTTTGGCACTTCTTGGAAGTCCAATTCTTCTAAATTGAACAGTGTCTGAGAAGCCGAGCGGAACTCAGACGACGTCTTGAAGTCCACGGAGCCGCCCTTGAGGCGGACATTAGAGTCAACTTCTGGTAAATGTCAACAGCAGAATTTAGAGGATTATTTCGGCTCGCGGAAGCAATGGCTAGTGCGCCGACAACTTTGTTGATTTGATTTCTGGTATCCCTTTCAGAATTAACAGCCTCGACCCCTTTGAATCCATTACTCTTTAAAGCTGAAATCGCCCACTACGTTACTCTAGGCTGCATGGAAGATTGCTGCTGCTTAATCACAGAAACTTGCCCTGGACATTTGGTAGCTAGCTGAATACTCGTAGCTTTTGTGTGCATTTAGTCCATGCATTTATAAATGCGCGTGCGCTTAGTAATTTCCATTTTCTGTATGAACACATGCAACAATACATAGCTACGCAATACTTCACTAGAAAAGGAGAGGAAGCCGATATTTATTCAAGAAATACTAAACATTCCCTGAATGCGAAGGTGCTTTAGAGCACGACATGGAAAAATTGCTAAAAACGACGGTTACGTCTCCAAAACGTTCAGGTTTAGGTTTCTCAGGTTTAACGTTCTAAAGCAACGTCGGCTATCAGGGAAGTCATAGTGCAGGGCGCGGTAAATTCTAACCACGCTGGTTTCTTTCACGTGCATTGATATCGCAAACTACACGAGCAGCTTTCGTTCCGCCACTATCGAAACCCGGCAACCACGGCCGTAATCGAATCAGCGTCCTCGGAATCAGCGATTGGTTTCTCGAACCGCTGAATTCCTGCGGCGAGCATGGATAGGTATACACGAGTTCGGCCACATCATATCGCCATATCACATCATATCCCACATCACATCGTGACATCACACATCATATCGCGACGTCATCAGCCTTCTGATTAATCATTAAATTTCTTGACGTGACCAGGTTTTGTGATCATGCTTAGTTTAATGCCATCGCGTTAAAACCCGATATGGAATACAGCACGCTAACGTTGGCGCTGACGCTTGTGTGACGCAGGAAAGGGTTTCTTCGCGTCGGCTCCAGTCCGATGCCAGGCGAGTGACCGGCAGCCGCAGGTTTAGCAGTGCGCGGGGCATGCAACTCTGGTGAGCGATCACGTCGACCGACCCGTGCAGCCGCCATGGTGACCTCTGGCCGAAGACACCCGGAGGGGGCCTCAGAGTCCTTCAGGCCGTCGCTCGAAAGTTCGGACCCCGAGAGGTCTGCTGCCACTGCATGCTGGGTTGAAGCCACCCATTTTCCTTGTACAGATGTCAACGCAATGGCACAAAGGCGGAAGCAGCGGGTGATACTTATTGCGGTTTTATTTCCATTATACATATGTTTTTATGGCAGAAGTGGAAGGGGGGGGGGGGGGCAGGAGGGAACGGTAAACTATCTACAATACCACAAAAACAAAAGGAAGCAAAAATAAAACGAGCGTGAACCGCGATAAAAACAAGTAATTCTGGCACACAATCAAAACTTGAACGCATCAGTGCCCTGAAAGGAACACATGCGGAGAAAGGCACCATGATTTTTTTACGGAAATGACGCCTGCCAGTCGTATACTCCGCTTGATTGCCCGCGACCCACACCCCAAGAAAAGAAAGAAAAGAAATCGCGAGTGACCTGTGCATGAAACAGGGTGTGCTTCACTTTCAAAAGTTATCACCCGCAAAAAATATTTGCTGCTTGGCATATGCGATGAGTTGACTGAGTGTAATTAAGCTTGTAAAAAGTCTTAGTTGTAGGAGTGAGAGCCAACTAACTGCTTGTTCGGTGTCTCTGAACCTTATGAGTAAAGCGTGTAGTTTAGAACTACAAATCTTACCCCCCCCCCCCCCCTTTCCCTTCAGTTTGTTTTGTAAACAATAATACCAGTTTCTCAAGCATGCTGGTATCTGTGGTGTGTGGATTCGAAATTAATGAGATATATTCTATATTCAATCGAACGGAAGCTGTATAGACAAAACGCTTACTAAATTGGAAAGCAGAACGTCAGTGGCGTCTCAAGAGATCATGCGCTTTATTATTCCTCTTTGCTAAAAGTGAGAGGGGGCCATCGTTTTGTCATTCCGTTGACTTCAGCTCAACGGATCACCTCTTGTCGTTGATTTCCAGGCAGGTGTTTACACGCAAGCGCGTCATTACGGCTAAGAAAATGAGAAAGGGAAGAGAGGGATAGATCTTTGATTGACGCGAAAGACCAAGACAACCTTCGCGTGGGTTTGTCACGTGTCAGTGGCGTTTACCCTTGTAATAAATACTCATTCATAGTTTTCTCTCGTTTACCAAGCTTATGTACCCTTATACTCTGATGCCGCTTCACCTTTCTCGCGCATGCGCGGGATGCTGGCGGCTCCTGCTATGTACAGCAGCATCGATTCCTCGGGCAGTGATGAGCGGAAGACCCCGTCAGCGTCGTTCATCGGGGGTCTCGTGGCCTGCGTGATTCTGGTCATCATACTGATCCTAGCCTACAGACACGTCAGCAAGAAGCGTACGTGCGCGCTGCGCTCGCGTCCGCCCCATGAAGCGAAAGCTTGCGGAAGCGTACCGACTGCGCGCGATGTAGGGCACGACGTTTTACTTCCGAAAATGACCTCTAGAATACTTCGACAGCTAGTGGTCAATAAAACACTAAAGCAGTCTTTACGTAATTTGACACAGGTTATACGGGAAAGGGGGTCATATCTAGAGGAACCGTGGTAGTGTTTAATTCTGTTGCCCACGTTATCCTTGGACACAATGAGCAACTGGGCCGATTACCAGTGGTTGATTACTATTGATGACTTCATCGGTTATTTCACATGATAATTACATCATTTCATGCGAACAACATGTGCTCTGTGTGTTGGAAAATCGTGTTATACTGACTGCCAAAAGACGAACGCAATTTCAAACAAACTGATAGACACAAGTCTCTCCAACAGTTTCGTTGAGCCTGCTTCCTTGTTTTCGTAACCAGCCGTGAGTGGTTTTCCTTCACAGTGAACAACAAAGTAGCCCCCCTCTTGAGTGCTAATGATATGATCTCCGTAAAACTAGTTTTTCCCAGTTGACTGAGTTCCAAAGAAACAGTTCCCCGCTTATTTGCTTTGTTATGCTGCTAGTTTAAACGCAATTAATTTATTCGACACATTTTTAACGCATTCAAGGTGAATACTTATGTGGCACGATCTGCTATAGCACATAAATAAAACTACCGCCCTACCGTCTGCTCTGCTGACCGTCGTGGTTAGCTCAGTCGGTAGAGCGACTGCCCCGGAAAGGCGCGGTGGTGCCGGGTTCGATTCCCGGATCAGGACGAATTTTTCTTTAACTACGAAGTTTCTGAGAAAGCTGTATAGCTTTCCTTTGTAGCCGTATGGCTACGCTTGGGTGGATGCAATGAGTAATTACTCAATTATTACAAATCTACTCCACCTTGGGGGATTCCCCTAAATATTTGACCAACACCATTCCCACTTCGAGTTATAGATCAATTCGCTCTCGCCCTACCGTCTGATCTGCTGACCGTCGTGGTTAGCTCAGTCGGTAGAGCGACTGCCCCGGAAAGGCGCGGTGGTGCCGGGTTCGATTCCCGAATCAGGACGAATTTTTCTTTAACTACGAAGTTTCTGAGAAAGCTGTATAGCTTTCCTTTGTAGCCGTATGGCTGCGCTTGGGTGGATGCAATGAGTAATTACTCCCTTATTATATTATTATAAATAAAACTAGTATGACAGGGCTGACTACCATGCTATATTTGAACCTTAATATACGTTGAACTCCAAGAGGATCGCCAATCGTTCATTACATTGATATACAAAAAAAAAAAAAAAATGCCGATAAGGTTATACATAACAGAGAAGCGAGAATAAATTACACCCACGCTACAGTGGTGCTCCGCCCACCGGTGCGCCCTACTGGCAATCTACCGGTCGGGTTTTGGCGCTATTGAACTGACCGGTTCGGTTTGGTTTATGGACTTTAATGTTCTAGAGCGACTCCGGCTACAGAGATGTCACAGTGGAAGGCTCCGGACGATTTTGACAGTCTAATACACGTGCGCCTTGCATTTTGCCCCCCATTGAACCGCGACCACTGATACCGGAATAGAACCCGTGTTTTCCGGCTGTACATTTTCGCCCTAACTACTCAGCCACGTTTCCCGATGCTTAACAAAGTTGTTTATCTAAAATTCACTCTGTGCTCACGAAAAAGAATACTCAGACTGTCATTTGAAGCCTATGGGACGCAATTTAGAAGACTGGTATCAAGAAATTTGAAGCATGCGGACGGAAAATGGTTATATTAAACAGGTGAAAAAAAAAACTGTGGTAATAATCTCTTTCTCAGAAAATACCTAAAAGTTCTAGGTATGGTCGTGTAAAATAGTTTACAAGCCATTCGCTAAGAACAATTCCTGATTCATCGTGTCGCGTTGCTTCACAACATGAATCCAAATATATATTCGTCGAGCTCATACGAACTCCTTGTCACGTGACATTCCGCCAATATTATGGGGGAAAGCGCGAGTGCTCCTCTACTCCTCTAGAACTGGAGGTAGCGATGGAGATTTATCTTGCTGCGCACAGATCGAACAGGGAGAGGAAGCTTCACATAGCTATATAACCATTGCCTAGCTAATTTAGACATTAGCGCCAATTCCTCCAATAAAGGCCGTTGTAAATCTACTGGAGCATCGTATCGTTGTCATGGCAACGCCTGTCTAGCAGAATAAAACATCTCAGAATGGAACTTGAACGCTTTTGGCGAGAACAGAACAGTTATTTTCCCTGCCTCAACCGAAACCTCTCACGCTGCCAAAATACGCAAATATTATTCACGTTGCAAGCATGTTCCCTTCAAGTTACTAGCTATGCTGAATGAAAGAGCACTGAACAAGGTTAGAAGGGGGAAGCCTGTGTTCGTAGGTTGAGCCAACGTTTCGACAAGTGGACTTTTCTTCGTAGACGAAGACAAGTCAACTTGTCGAAACCTTGGCTCAATCTGCGAACTGAGGCTTCCCCCTCTACCTTTGTTCAGTGCTCTTTCATACCGTGTAGCCATCCTCTTCCTCTCGTTCTACCTTGCTATGCTGAAGTAGGTGAAACCGACACTAACTGGAGTTTCCTACCGCGTACTCCGTTCCCCACCCCGTATTTTCCTACCCCAAAATTCCGTTCTCCCTTTCTCTTCTCATGCGTTTCTCACGCCAAGCGCGCTCCTGTCAAAGCTCTGCAGTTCTGTGGTTATCGTGTTGCGAATGGACAAGCTACGGCAGGGGACTCTCTGTGCCAAGGAGGGCAAAAAAGTGTCACTTGGGCGCTAACTGCTACCAGCTGCATAAAACTGCGCGTTTTAATTACACGCTTAACAGGGACTGCAAGCTGCGTCACGACCTCCGTGTGCGCGGGGAATGGCACACACAATTTAGGGCTGCCGACAGGGGCAGCCTTGCGCGCTTGCACAGCTGGCAGGCGAAAGTTAGGTACAAAGCCTGTCTCGTGCGGCAGAGCCGAGACACTCGGATTCGTCCCCTAACCCGCGTAGAAAAAAGGGTGCATGTTTGGGAACACTAGACTTAGCGGCAGATAACAGGTGAGCGAATTCCTAGCGTTTTTATTACATAAACCTTGAGCGCATGGTTCAGCCTTTATTTAGGAACCGTGGTCAATCATTCGATAGGTCTCAGCCAATCTCCCGCAATCCTTTTAAGGGAACTGATTTGGGTGATGGGGCGATGGTTGGACGATACCAACTGTAAAGATGGCACACCGGTGCGTGCTTAGAGATAGTGAACCAGTTGTGCAGCGTCAGTTTATCGGGGTTGATGATTGAAGAATTCGTGGAAGTGAATGGCTTCATACGATATCCTGCATTCTGGGGTCGTATACGTATCCCGCTATCTCGCGCTACAGCTCAGCGCCACCCTGACTCTCAATACAATTTTGCTCGTTTATCGGCAACGCATAGAAAATATAATAAAATCGATCAACTTAAATTTCAATGTCATGCGTGTCCTGTATCCTACCATATTTCTCGCACCGCCATCCTTGCTCTTGCCAGTGTAATATTGTGAGATTTGAAAAGACGCAGGTGGTCAGTCACCTTCCATATAGTGAGCGGTATACGTGCTGCTTCATGGCAGTTCGCGGCAGTCCCGCTCTGGGCTTTCCACGATTCGTTCATAGTCATCGTTGTCCAAATGTCGTGATCGATTACTATGCTGAGCACGGTCCTTGTTGCTTGAAATGTTGTCCAATATTGGGATGCCTTCAATTTCAGAGTGAAGCAGTGCTTGACGTTTTCTGTACGTATTATGTATCGCTGCTTATGTCTTCGTGTAAGAAAGGCCTCCGAATCAGAAAATAATTTCAGCTCCATCAAACTTCAACGCTGCTTAATGCGCGGGCATCTCGGAGTTTTCACCGTGCCTACCCGACCGAGCAGCTTCCAGCATTCGAATGCATCACCTTGGTTAGCTACGAGGCAAACCCGGCGGCAGCATGCATAAGCGACTGCTGATTTAAAATGCATACACGACGAGGGTATTTTTTTCCTGAACGAGCATATGCAAAATGCACATTTCCCTCCCTTCAGCAGCATCCAAAGCAGGGGCTCCTTCCGAGATTCTCACGAGGTGCGGTAACCGCTTTGACTACACCAGCCATAAATGGACAAAAAGGGCCATGCTCTTTGACTGAGACCGCTTCTTGGCAAAGGGCAATTAAACACCTACATTTCGCCCGGAACTTGTTACGACTTCTGGTAAGATCGCGGCGTGAGTGTGAGTCCCGAAACACCACTTTTCGTTCAAGGCAGCAAGAGAGGAGGAGAATGCGTAAGCGAAAACACGCTGTTCTACATTCAAAACACGAAAAAAAGAGTCCAAAGCGTAGAGCGGGCGTAAATCTCGCCTCGTGGCGGCATTTAGACGCCAAAGGCAACGCGTCTTGAAGCGTGCGCCGCCGCCACCAACAAAGCTGCTTCTAATTTACGATATTGCCCCTGTATACTTGGAAACGTTTTCGCGCGTCTGGCGTTACCGTTTGTACGTCTTCTATCGATTCACCGATGGCTGTGCCGAAGAAACTGAAGCCTCTCGTGACTTCCAGTATTCCTTCACGTAAAATAGCGGTCGTATTTCAAGTCAGATGATATTAAAACATCAATTTCGCTTGAAAACAGACGCTTCGAAACGATCTATCTACAACATGCCTGTAACCAGTCTGCCTGAATTGATGTCACCCCATTGAATGTATGCCAAATACAGAGGAGTGCCTGCATGCCTCCAAACGCTTTGCGTTATAATTTTGTCGCTAAACGTTCGTTATCTGACGACGAAATGCGTTTTGACAATTTAGATTTAGCAGTTTTCAAGGGGCTTTGCTTTGAAGGTCAAGTTAGAGATTCTGAAAACTCAGGCTAGCTTCATAGATTTTTAATGTCACCGACGATTAGCTATTTGTAAGTAGCAAGATCTGCCTTTATTGTAGGGGTTGTGAGACAGCAAAAACACTGGCAGGAAGTTCTACAACCAAGCACTGTAGGAAAAGTGCTTAACATTTCATAGCCGGCGTACTAGCAGATTTCAGCGATGTTGACACGAAGGTGGAAACCTGCAAATGTACTTGTACGAAGAATAGGCTACACAAATTTTCCGATATTTGGACACTAACAGCCCGGGTCTGGTAGAAGTAATTGACAACATTGGTGCTCAAAATCTTTTAATAAAGGTACTTGGTATTTTTTTTTTGTTCTTGAGCGAATGAGTCTGAGTATGACTGCGAAGAGGCGTCACGTATGAATTAGAAAATTTTTATGTTTCAGAACTAAAAGACTATAGGGACGACTTTCTTGAGAAATATCTAGGTAAGCAGGTATCGAATAAAACAACAAAAAAGAACCTGAGTGATTGAGCTAAGATGTATAGGAATAATAAGTGGAAGAGCTAGTAAGAATAGGAAGAAAAACTCAGAGTTTATTGACGCAATAAGATATATGTATTTTTTATAGTTATATGTTAAGATAAGTTAAGATATTTTTTTTTTCGTTTCTTCAAAAATTCCTTTATTACCATATATATCGGACAGGTTCGTAGAAGCTTGAGTGGCTGCTGCTGGCTTGTTCTCTCATATTTTCTGCCAACATATCCCAAGGCCATATAAATACTGAGTTCTTTCAGAAATGACAACTACTTTATTATGCTTCTCCTTGAATCAAAGATTAACTGTAGTAGCAATCCGACTACATCCCGCAACAATACAGCCAAGCGTACGAGAACCATACAGATGTTAAGTGGGTAGGCCTGTATAATATCAAATATACCATCGTAAGAAAAAAAAGGAAATAATCTTTTGAGCAGCGTTTGGCCCATCCAAGTAGTTTCATATTACACACATTTCTCCTTTGTTCCGGCTTATCGAGAGCGGCATCTAAAGTAACTTTGCATAAATCACCGAACATGCTTGATACGAATGGACTCTCTTGAGCAGTATGAATGAGATGCCATCTTTGACGAACCTAATG
This sequence comes from Amblyomma maculatum, assembly GCF_055883805.1. Lineage (NCBI taxonomy): Eukaryota > Metazoa > Arthropoda > Arachnida > Ixodida > Ixodidae > Amblyomma > Amblyomma maculatum. Next base: position 77,664,934 of record NC_139347.1, read on the forward strand.
CGCGTAGTTCAGTTAGGACACGGCCAATTACTAGCAGTTTTCGCTCACTACCGTAATCATAAGCGTGCCGTCCTTACTTATGCTAAGTATTTGGTTCCTTTTAAGGTACAATCTCTGACATCAACCTCCCGGACGCATGGACGGCAACCTAGGCTTTTTTTTATTAGACTATGATTGGAGGCTCCACCTATGATAAAGAAAGTTGGAGTCACGTGTTGAAATGTGTGATAACGATATTTATTTATCGTATGAAAATGTCACATTGTACCTAGATTTCTTCTTATTCATGTCAACCACGAAGCTTCGGATCTCTGGATCGCACCTTGAAAAAAAAAAAAAAAGAGAAAAAAACTTCTAATTGGCGGCTTATAAACTGTCTACAGATACATATAGCTTGACCTTCGGGAAGTTCTGCAGCCTCAAGGAAGGGCGCACTAAGCTTTCCACTACATGGCTGTACACAAAATTCTGCGCACTGGACCACTTTGGAAAGCACCGAATACGCCCGTGCGCATGATTCAAACGACGAACAAAAAGGCACAACCAGAAATTTCAGGTTTTCTGGAAAAAAGGTTTTTAACGTGGTTTCAGGAGCATATTTTAACATCACAATAACTACCAGTAAGCTTCCGAACTTCCCTCAGCGGGGTTCTAGTTCTATGATAATAATAATAAAAAAAAAAAGCTGCCTTGTTGTTTTTTATGACAGTCTGACTTAGATTCTTGAACGCAGGACAAACTTCGTGGGAAAAGTTTCGCTTATTTTCAATGAAGCAAGTACATTTTTGAATGGAATCTTGTTTTTCTCTCTCTTTCTCTCTCTCTGTAGCGAGCGAAGGTGCGGCCGTTCCAAGTGACCCTCTTCAAAAAAACCTCGAACAAAAGCCCCAGCCCGGTGAGTTCCACGTTGGGTTAAGGTCGCGCAGTTCAGCCGCCGCTGACAATCACGCGTATTAGAGACATTCATCTGGCGCGAGAGTCGCTAATTAATTGTCCTCATTCCTGGATCAGGCTGCATGTTGCATCCGATCGCCACTGAATGAAGGAGATTATAGTGAGCTGACGATGGGAGCAGCATAGAAATAATCTCTGCCCGCTTTGTTTCAGGTATGAAGGAATCCCCTGTAACAGAAGCGACGACGGCCACGAAAGAAGCCTTTGGCTTCATGAAAGGTAAGCAGGACTTTCGCTTACGCGATTGGGACGTTGCCTCTTTTGACGCATGAGAGGGATTAAAAGAATAAAAGCGCTCGTACTTGTCTTTTATGCATAATATCGCTTTTCATGTCCCCAGATAAAATGCACTTCACGAAGGAGTTGATGGACGCACTTACCGGTAAGGTGACGGCTATAGCGGCCGCTATTTCTCAATAATTGTTTTAATGAAATGACTTCGAGGGACTTCGCCATAACGTTATATGCTACACTTTCTGCGCAGCTTGGAAGTTTCATTTCCTCCTTCTGACGACACGTTTTTCTGGTCGGTCGTTGTGAAAAATGTTTCAGAAAGGTGACTAGCTCTTGTCAGCACAGGACTGTCGCGCATTGAAGCTCTCACAGGAATTGAAAAATGTTCCTTTTTTTTTAATTTGAAAAAGATTGTAATTGTTTTCAAAGGTGGTCAGTGACATCGAAATTAATAACATAGGTCTAACTCAGGTTCAATCTTTCATTACTTCTGTGAATGTGCGTAGAATAAAAGATTTCAACGCCTTGTCACGTATCACGCTCAAAAGTATTTGATAGAGCATCACTTGGGAAAATTCCGGTAGGTTTATGTTTCGAAATACGACGGGCTGACAGAGCGACAACTCAGAGGTTTTTGACTGTCGCGTTATCTGCATCTAGAAATCCTGATTGCGTAATGTTACAATCTCTGATATAGCTGAGGTGGCCCTATGGTCCGGCTATGCAGCCAGAGCAGTGATGTTACTGGCCTTTGAGGATATGCTTGAGTCGTTTATTGCGGAAGCCGAGCAAGTACTCAGCCATTTTAAAGCTGCTTGACCTGTTAATATCGAAGCCTCTAATCGTAGCCTCCGAGCCTCGAAGCAAGCAGCCCCCGTCAATCGAGCCTGAAGCGAGGAACATTGCCTCTGTGCACATGAATGCTTCAGGGGTAGTGCCCGCTAGATACAGTTATCTTTCAGTAGCTCCCACTTCGATCTGCTGATGAATTCGCCCTCACTTTGTCATCTGCTGGTTCTCGAGGTTATCTTCGCTAGCAGAGAGTATAGTTGGTAATACGGGGTTAGGTTTGCGGACTAGGACCAGTCTTTCATTAACTGACAAGTTTATTTAGATGCTATAGGTTGGCTTTTTACGCACCAACGGCTCACCTCTATAGATTGCCCTGAACATAGGGCTTCATCGAGTCAGCATTAATGAACCCGACTTTACAGCGAACCACTGAAGCGCAAGTACAAGGGGCCAACGCCACGCATTACGTCGGGTGCGTGTGAGGGACATCCTTCACCTATAGCTGAAATGAAACCATGCTTTGGGCTAAAGCTAATAACTAGGCGCCAACATGGGGCATGCCGCCTCATAACCAGTGACAGGGGGCGGAAAAAAATTAAAACTTGAACGGGAATAGGTTTTAATTCCTTATACCGCATATTTCGGCTAATTCCCCGAAACGCGAGGAAAAAAAGCAAGCAAGCACTTGGGGCTGGCATTTAATAATGGAGTATAATATATATCTTCGTTGCCCTATTCACGACCATACATTGCCTACAAAACTGCCCTAGTGTTTAGAACACACGAGCTCAATTTTAGCGAGTTGAAGCGACACAATAATCTTTGAGGCACGCCAGCTAGATAAAAGGGCTCAGGACTAAGGTCGATCACGTAAGGCGCTTTAAAATGCGCCTAAAGCTAGCCATGTGCATTTCACCGGTTGTCAAAATGCATCCTTTTTTTTTCGCCGTAAAGTGAAGTTTTCGCTGAAGGGATGCTGTGTCGGATAAGCTTGGGCTGTCGAGATTAAGGCGCTTCTCTGGCTTTGAAGGGCTGTGCGGAGTTTTAGTACTCCGCGATCAATTATCACGGAAAGATATCTGCGCATATCTGCGCATGCGCAGATAGTGTTGAGATGCGTAGGCCTACCTACTACTGAGCATACGCAGTCGGACACCGCTTCAGTGGACCACGGTACCTCGCGGACCACACTTATGCTTAATATCTCCAATATGAGAGTCGAAACTCCACGCACTCACGAGTAGGTGGAACTGTCAAAGAGCTCCGGCGATTACGGTTTATTACTCGCTAACGACAGCTGCTACTTTCCCGATGAAGCACGTTTCGATGAAATAGGCCCCGACTGACCCGACCCCTGCTCACGAACGTGAAGTTCCATGTTCCGATGGTATTCACATTACGCGTCTGCCTCGCTTGGGTAAAGTTATATTTATTTTATGTTGATTGGAAAATTATCGTCCATGTCAGTGTATACGGGCCATCATTAGAAAAAAAGAGGTGCACTTCGAACACCGATCACGAAAACGTCCGCCGTAAGGTTTAATTGCGAAGTCTGTGATTGGTCACATTCGTGCTCTGGATAACACACGTAGCTATATGCATTTAGCTTTCGAGACTAATGATGAGTGACGGTGCACGTAACTGTGTCGCTTCGGAGCTGCTTTCGCATCTAATAAATAACGGGCAGAAAAAAAAAAAAACACGCGCGAAGACCAGAGCGATAGATTTCCTTTTTTTGGCGGGAAGGAGGAGGTGCAGCATGACGAGAAGCTTGTCCGTGCGGAAACGCCAGAAGGGCAGTTGTACAAAGGTATATTCTCATTCTTTTTTTCTTTTATTAAAGTTTTCCAATTTCCTGGTTTCTGGCAGGATTTCGGCTTTGTATAGTGACTCCAGTTATTTCTCCATTGGTGGTGTAATGTTCTTTAGGATATGATGTTATTCATGTTTTTTTTTTTGGCAGCGTTACATTCGTTTAGAACAGATAAGTGCCGTAGTGCTGAGAAACATACTGAAAAACTAATTTTGGGTGGGGAACGATGAAAACAGCGCTTACAGACGGGGCAGGAAAGAATGGACGTACACATTAGCTGTGTTTGTGTCTTTTTTTCTAGTCCCGGCTGTACGCGCTATTTTTGTCGCTCGTGTCCAGCGCGAATCAACCAGCCCGACTCAGCCCTGTTTCTTGATTTCGGGTGGTCATTTTGACACAAATGTATCATTAGTGTTACTTGAGTGCAACTTTCGTGGGGAACGAGACATTGACAGTAAATGCAACAATTGCACTGAAAGCGTCTCCGTTTCTTCTTTCACCATGAACGATGTTATTACGAAGTTAAGTTTGTGAATGGCGCAGTTTCATATATGTGTGGTAAATTTGAACTAACTCGACATCCGTTTGAGCACAATTCTCGTTCCGAAAAAAGTCGGGTATATGTAACTATTTCTCAGTCATTTTTCTCGCCAGTACTGCATATATTTTTTTTTTCTATTCAAACGTAGACTAAAACGAATAGCTCTATACATACGTGTCTGAGTGAAAGCAACGAACGTCGAGTTTGTTCAACGTGTCAGGGAGTGAGTTGTTTGGGACTTTGGCAAGGGAGAGTGACATTTCGCTTTTCAGGACCACCGTCAACTGCGGCTTCAACCACAATCGATGAAAGGGCGCGCCTAACCAGCGAAGAAGCAAAACGTACGTGCTTTCTCTTGTTGCGTTTCTGAATTGCTAAGCTCACCCGACGTCGAGTGAGGCCGTACGTACTTAGCGCGAAATCGCCCACCACGCCTGCATGCGTTGTGGTGGTGTTAATTGTTCGATGCCCACGCAGTCCTTATTTGTGAGGCATTTTATTGCGTTTCTGTTCAAACGATTCGCAATTTAATGGCGTGAAAGACGGACTGCTTTTTAATCATTTCGCTATTCAAGATGCGTCTGTTTTCAAGCTACTCAGCATGTTTTTTTTTTATGTTACTTTAAAAAAGGCAATAATTCTTTCAATCAGCATACGGGTACGAGGCTCATCAGAGTTGCGTATACACAATATTCATCATATAAAACATTTTTACTTTGTGAGTGATAAAAACCTGCAACAATGATTGTGACGATCACAAAGGAAAAGCACACTGTCAAAAGTTAAAGCGTAGGTATGCACTTTTCATTAGACAGTGCACGCATTTAGGGTATTCGCAGATGGTGAAACGTAGTGTTAATGCCTGGTATTTTCAAGTAAATCGATGCTTTTTTTGCCTAGAAAACCACTTTGTGCGCTAGAAAAAAAGAGCGATGCATTGCAATGTACTTCGCTTCCTGGGATTGGTTTGTGTGGTTTAACGTCCCAAAGCAACTCAGGCTATGAGAGACGCCGTAGTGGAGGATTCCGGAAATTTCGACCACCTGGGGTTCTTTAACGTGCACTGACATCGCACAGCACACGGGCGCCTAGCTTTTCGCCTCCATCAAAATGCTTCCTGGTATTCGAAACTAAGTACAGTACTCGTTTTCCAGCGTTGACCCGTTGTTTGTCGCACGCCTGAGCTACTTTCGAGGGTTAAGTTGCGACATTACTGTGACGACTAATCCTCCACAGTGGGGTCTGAAGAGGGGCGAGAACTCTGTTGACAATTGCGAGGCCGGGATTTTTCAGTGCATAGACCAGAATCGCGCACAAACTTGGTTGTTTTGCATCATTATGTCGCCTATCAATGACGTATGTACGATCATGGGGTCGAAGCCGAGTTACTATAATCGGGAACGTGTATAGGAAAGAGGATACTGCCATACAACTGGAGTTTGTTGATTATACTTAAGTTCCTCGAGAAGTAGCGAAATCGTTATGTTAGGCATTTTATCCAGCTTCCGGAATGCATGTTTGGGGCCTGGTAGTCTAATTTGCATGGCACTGAGTTTCGGAAACAGCAAGTGTAAGGGTTCAAAATACACATGCCCTTTTTGCATCAGATAGGGTGGTGGCACATATTTTGCATCGTTCCTTTGTACTCCACGTTAGAGTCCACTCAAAAAGGAAACAGCTGACTTTGGTTTTTATGAATTCTTTTTTTTTTTTTGTCCACAGGAACCAAAACTTAAATAAACTGGTTTAAAATGACTGCCAGGGACGTTAGTTTCGAAGGCCACTTAGCTTCGAAACGAGGGGCAGGTGTACGCTGGCTGTTCGAAATGCAGACAGCGAGAACCCAACAAATTAAGTTCATTGGCTTATCGCAGACAAAGAAAGCGAAATGGAAGGACGTGGGGAACTAGAAATCATTAACAGTAGTCACACCCAAACGATTAGTCCCAAAGGAACCTCTCTGAGGTTTTTCACCTGACACGATCACGGCTGCAATAAGCCTCCCGTACGAAAGCACGAACAGGTCGTTAAGGCGAAACGGGAGATCAATCTGGCGGTAATGGAACATGGACTACTGCCAAGGCTACATCTGGGTGTGGGATGTTGGGCATAATGGCAGAATTACGACTCACGTTGTAGGCAGATCAGCATTAAGCGCTTACGGTAAAATCAAGAATGAGACAGTGTAGGGAATAATGTAGAGAGACATCACTGAAAGTGCAAGAAGCGCAGGGTAATATCTCACAACAACGGGTGAAGGTGCGCCAAAAAGACAAGAAGCGCAGGGTAATATGTCACAACAACGGGTGAAGGTGCGCGAAAAAAAACTGGCTAGTTTATGTGCCAAAAAAAAAAAAAAAAAGAGCGCTGGTGCGCTTGCCTTGAGCGAATGTGGAAACCAAAGAGGAGAGTAATATTTAAATGTTCCAGACTCCAGGACGGGTGCGAAACTGCGGTAAATATATTCTTGAAGGTACAGAGACTGTGCATTGGAAAGCTCACCTAGGCTATACAGAAATCTTATTATCGTTTTCAAAATTGTACATCATCATACGGGAGCAAGCAATGTTAGGATAATTTATGACGCGCAATAATGTATAAAAAATTAAATGCTTACACAGCTTACTAGTATGCATGTGGCGGGTTAAGCCCTAAGAGACAAACGTATGGTGTTTGCTGAATATATGCTTTACGAAGTTGCACTTACTTCCAAGTTATACTTCAGCAGTTTGCATTTAAACTTGCTTTTAATACTGTCCGATAGGTGGCTGGACACTACTTTCTCCAGTGGAAACGTCAACGGCAAATTCCACGAGCCTATCAGCTAACAGTCGTAAGTTTAGCCCCCTCCTGATTAGAGGAGGCTGAATGCAATTAGCCAGGCGTAAGCGATGACGTCGGCGATACTGAGATACTGAAAAGCCTGAAATATCTGTCACGCCTATGAGTAATCGGTATCTGTGGAAAGCGTGATGCTCGCAGATAACGGTATCCATGCATTAGATATCAATTGCTGTACCTCATGACCAAGTTAAAAGTGGAGTCGCAATCGTCTTTTAACGTCGGTCGAAAACTTTGGCGGTTCTCTTACCCTCGTACTATTGCTTTGTTTTTTGCTCGCTTACTTGTATCGCGATTTGTGACTAGTACTTTGCCGTTCATTTTGAACTAAGGTATATGTTTCGTCCGATAATTTGCCATGGTAGACTGTAGTACTAGTTAGAAATATTACTCTTTTGGGCCAACTAACACTTCATTTCATTATTGCTCAGGCGACATATTTAGGAATCATAATTGTGATCTGAATTTTCCCCCAGAACATTACTAGGTGAAGGCAGGGGCGTACACTGACTGCACAACGAGGACAAGTCAATATTTTACGTGCTTACATTAGAAACTTTTAGCCTGTACTTTAAGCTGTTGACCATGAGAGACACTCCGGGAATGAGCGACGGCACTGCACTATGTAGTTTTAGCAATGTCATAAAAGGTGGCAGTGTTGCGAGACATAACAGCTATATGCACTGCATAGCGGTAGCACAGCGACCGCAGGAGTGGATCACTATTTCTATTGAATGTGTCTGCAAATTCTGGGCGTCCTGTTTCAAGCTTTCATTTTTTTTATTCACGTACCCTGAATGCACTTTACGGACATTACATAAGGGTGTAAAAAAAAAAATAAATTTGTTGTAGTACATAACAGTGTAATATAAAAAACTGAAACTTATAATCAAGCATGCGCTGCGAGAAACAAAACATAGGACTGAATAAAGAAGTGCTTGAAACATGTACAGACGTTGGCCACAATGCTGGATACAAATTATAAAGGAATACAATTTTGACAACAGTCTATTACAAACCAGCATGTAGTAGTCACTTCTGTACGGTAACAAAGGCGTCGTAATTTTTTTTTTTCGGAAACGATTTTTGCTGGTAGTTTATTTTAACAGTAAATGGCCAAGACTACAGGTTAATGACACATAAATTTGGTGTAAACAATCTCTGGGTGCACTTTAAAGCATTTTTCTCAACGGGAAAAATGAGATTGGAAAAATGCGATGCTGTGGTTTGATATGAGATTCTGTGAACGGCGATAGATTGTGGTAGAGCCTGTGAAAGTAACTTAGCAGGTTGACAAATCTTGGCTTTTCAAGTGAGCTTAAATTTAGGGATGTTTTACTATCTGTGACGCTTGAGTGGAGCGTATTTCTTTGTGATAAACCTAGCTGCCTTTTTTTTTTTTTTTTTAAGCGATTGCAGTTTCTCTGCAAGATATGCTTGACATGGGTTCCATATGAAATCAGCATATTCTAGTGGTGATCTTACAAAATTTGTGTATGCTAACATTTTGGTCGCCAGATTTGCAAAGTACAAGTGACGCCTAATTAAACCAATGGTTTTGGATGATTTATTGTTTATGTAATTAATATGTTTGTGTCATCACAAATGTGAAGAAATGTGAACATCTAGGTATTTGACTGTAGGAACTTGTTCACTGGCCACGTTACCCATAGAATAAGAGATGAGCTCTGTGGGTCTAGTCATATGAAATCGAATCAAATCAAACTATTTCCATTTACCATTGTTTGCACCACTTAGCAATTTCATCAAGATCCGATTGCAAAGCATTAGTATCATCAAGGTCAGTAAGAGTTTTGTAAATAACGCAGTCATCGCCAAAAGCCTAATTTGAGAAGTGTGGTGGCTGCTTAAGTCATTAATACAAATAAGAAACAGGATGGGTCCCAGCACCGAACCACGATGCACAGCAGACTTTGCATGGATTAGTGCGGAGCAAAATCCATTGGTAAAAACAAACTGCTGTCGGCTTGTTAAAAAGTTATTAATCCTATTCAAGACCTTGCTGTTTATATAACGACTTACAAGTTTAAATATAAGGTGAGTGTCTGTTAGTCAAAAAGTTAACAATCCATGAAATTCAAGACTTTGCTGTTTTTAAAGATTTACAAGTTTAAATATAAGGTGAGTGTGAGCGACTTTGTCGAACGCTTTTGCAAAGTCGATGAATAAGGCATAAATTCTCATTAATTGGTGTACCGAATTATGCAGATTGGCTATCAGTTCGAATAACTGTAACTCACAGGGACGGCCGCGCAAGAATTCGCGTTGCATGGTTTTGAAAAAAAGAAAAAAGTGGTGGTGATTGAGGTACTTCATTATCGCTAATGGTATGATGTGTTCCAACTTTTTGCACAGTACACTCGTTAATGAGATGGGCCTGCAATTTGAGAGGGCAGAATGATCTCCAGATTTAAATATAGGTATAATTCACGCAATTTTCCAAGCGTCAGGCACAATTTCTGTATCAATAGATTGCTGAAAGAGTGAAGTAAACAAGCGAGCTATCACTGGTTTAGTTAACTTAGGTCATCGGGTCTGGGCCTGAATTACTAGGCAAACGATCAATAACTTACTCAATTCCTTATTGTGAAAATTAAGATGTCATTAAGATTAATATCAAGGCCCGAGGCGAAGCCTTATGACACTTATTCAGGCTGCATAATTTTTGGGATGCCGTGCCATGCCATGTACGCGGCTGTAAAAGCAGGTACGTGTAGAGTGGCGGCGATAAGCCTTTTGAAAAGTGACGTCACTAACTGCGGCTGCAAAGCATGCAGCGCCGATACAACGCAACTGTTTACGCTTGTGAATTTCTTGGCTGATAAAGTTCACGCTTTTGTGCAAGCACTGCGGCCTCCCATAAAAGGAAAAAATAAAGCACGATGAATAAGCTCATATAACAATCATTAAATGACGCTCGTACCTAACCGGGCAGCCCACCTTACAGGTACGCTATGACAGTATATTAAGTGAGAACGTTCTGCGTAGAAGAGTGGCGAGAGAGTTGGTGAATTGCTTCGCAAATTGTTTGTGTATTATACGTAAAGAAACATACCGAAACTAGTAAACTCAGAGAGCACCAGTGCCTCGAGTTTTACCTGTACGTCTTATTTGCCTGATACGATGTCAACCTCGCTGGTTACTCTGATTGCCCACTGGAATTTGTTTTTGCTGCAAACAGTCGGCTATCCTAATTACAACAAAACTAATACAAAATTCTCTACCATAGCATATGTAGTCAAACGGAATGTCGAGTCCTCTTTACCTTACCGGGAGGCAAATACAATTGGTTTCATGGTTTTGCCCATTAATCGCCAGTTACTTATTACTGACCATCCTCGCGGCATATTTTTTTACTATAAGAGTCCGAAAAAAATTACTTCTATAGAATGAATCCTTATCTTGTTCTCATAGGGAACGCCATTATCAGGCTATCGCGTCTTCGCTTGATCCACATTACACAAAAACGAGTCCCAGGGTTTATTTCAGAGGCTTGCTTAATTGTTGCCGTTTCCTGGGTCCGTATTCTGAGTTTGCGTCGCTTTCAGAAGTGCCGTTAGCACCATGACTTCACGTCAAGATCGGAGGAAACATCGAAACCGGAAGTGGAACTAATATCCGGTACCGGTGTTTTCATCAGTCAGATGACTCGAGGTCAGGGAGTTGAGGACACTTCTGAAAACAACGTGAACTCGGAATACGGGCCCAGTACTGAAGCAACACCTAGATAACAAAATTATTTACTGTGCACTCTGTGTCTCTCGACTCCCGATGCGATCGAAGGCTGCGTTGGGAACTGGCTGCCGTGCGCTGACGGCATGACGTGCGTGTCGCGGGAGAATTTGTGTGACGGCGAGCCGCAGTGCCCCGACGCCTCGGACGAGCGCGACTGCATCCGGCTAGGCTGCCAGGCTCACTTGTACGCCTGCCTCGTGGACGGCGTCACACGATGCATCAAGAAGTCACTCGTGTGCGACGGGGTGGCCGACTGCGACGACCACCAGGACGAGAGTAACTGCAGTGAGTGCACACTAGCGTTCCCAAGCCACTACAATGAAATCGATTGTTTTTTCAAGCTTTACTAGAAAAAGTACGTAAAACTTGCCACTTTTCATATTTTGATGGTAAGTAGCAACTTTACGGAGACACCTGGTTCAGTTGGTGATGACAGAAAATTATGAAGCAGCAATGTGTTGGTCAATTGAGGAGCGTGCAAATTTTCTTGCGGACGACATATGATTAAAGGCGATTTAAACCTTGAAACTATAGTCAGGCCGATATAAATAGGAAGGGAGCCAACGACCACGGAGAGGAAAGCACAGATGATATTTTGTTGTTTTTAATGTTAATTAATAATTTGACGTGGATATAACTGACTAGAATGTAGAAGTAAAAAATCCGAGAGCGCTGCAGAGTCTGCAGTGGAGAAATGTGAAAGCATGAGCGTTGCTCCTGTCGCTGCACATGGTACATAGCGCGCGCGCCCTTTGTCGAACACAACCAGCGTTCCGTTGAACGCATTAAAGTTTCTTGGCGCTCTATAATTGGTTTACAGGGAAGGACAGATGCAGTATCTGTCACTCGCAGAAACTCGCTGACACATCTCGCTGACAAATTTCGCCGACGCGAGATTTTCATCACGAGCCTAGAAAGAATTTCGCCTTAAAACAACATGCCACCGGTTAGATCATTACCCACGACCTGAGAATTTCGCATCCGATACTCTACAGATCTATGGCAGCGGCTGTTTAATATTCCACTTCCTTATTTATTTATGTTGCGTGAAAACAAACCTCAGAAGTCTTCGCTAGCGCCACCCTCCTCTACAGTGGCGGACGTGTAACGTTACCGCGACTATCACGTAGAACCGCATTCCACCCACTGGTGGCAGGTGGTCGGTTTTCTGCTTTCCAGTCAACTATCTGCACGCTTAATTCTTCGCACTGAAGGAACAAAGCATCCCGGATTCTTTCTTTTGTTTCAGTAGCTGTTGGCTGATTTTTCTTGTGTATATGTCATAACGAAGTCCCTCATTTTCACTTTATTTGTTTTCCTTTTAGCTTAACGAGGGCTTCGAATCTCCAGCCTTCCCGTCGTAGGTAGTGTAAGATGGTTATCCCAAAGTCCCAACTCTTTCTGCTAGTTCACGTTCTGCGTGACGCTCGCGGTAACACAGGATGTTCCACGTCGGCTGCTTGGAGGAGCACTCTCAAGGTTAGGTTGCAACATAAATACCCAAGAACATGGAAGAATAAACAGCCACCAGCGTAGTTCAGTTTTGGAGCACCATCTGCGAAATTCGGAGGTCGTGGGCTCGGACCCAACCGGGAGTATGCGGTTGTTTTTGTTCTACTTTCCAGTAACTTATCTTCATGTTTGATTATTACACCACACTGATTAAAAAAATATCCGCCATGGTTTCCTTTGAGTTCGGACGAAATGAGTGCTAACCCGTTTATGACATACCTTCTTGCTTTGCTACGAGATATTATGTTGCAATCGATTTATGAATGTGTGCCGTTTTTGCCAGAAATAATCAGGTAACGTGGTTTGATTTTTAATTAAGTCTTTATCCCACTCCCTAAGCTCTAAGTCGGTTCTCACCCTTGTTTTCACCTTTTGAGACATTTCCGTCTCTATGTGGTGATGCAATTAAGAAGACCTCCATTGCGCATACGTCTATAACAAACCCTGTTGCGAGGTAACCTCTGGAAAAGACACTAGTATCCTACCTAGACGCATGAGTCAGAATAATTGTATGTTGCGTTGGAAGTATGCAGGTAAAATATTTTCTTTTGATTAAAGGCCCTGTTTGCTTTTTATTCAGGTCTGACTACGTTGCAGAGTAATCAGGCCTTGATTCAGACATTTGCTGATCACCATGACATATATCGCTTGTAACTGTTTCGAAAACTGTTGTTTTCAGATCACACAGTCCTCAACTCAAGGCCCGGCTTCTTTGATGATAGCCCTTTGGACTTGGGTAAGTATAACATCTCATTTCGTTCTAGAAGCTGGACCGACGCTGTGCAGTTCTTGTGCTCCGATATTTCTCTTTCTTTTTTAGGTTTATACTTTTAAAAGAAGCTGCTATAGGTACAGGGCGAATGAGAAAAATTTCTACACCCTGCCAATTGTTTAACATTACCGTGCGACCGTAGATTGCCAGGCGCTTCTCCGCTGGAAGACGCAGTAGATAACAAAGTAATTGGGGGAAAGCGCATGCTCACAATTCCTGCTGCTGAAATGAGCCTCATCTGCTAGGCTGTTCTCATTATTGCGAAGCAGGCCCTCCAACAATTGGCTGGTATGCATCAGTGCCCCAATAAGCTGCCGCTACTTTTATGCCATGTATATAGCGCAAATAATATCTCCAAGGAACCATTCCGCAATAAACAGCATAACATGCCCAATAACTGTTTGCATTTGTTATTTAGGAACAAATTACGGTCGAGAACATTTAAATACCGGCACTTTGATTACTTCCAACAGAAACCTCCTCGAGACAGTGCCCGCAAATGAATCACGGTACAAGTGTAGAAATTGGAACTTTAAAAATTTTACACCAATCAAAGTCACAAGCGCACAGCAGATAGGACGAGCGCTCTCAGAACACGGACATTAAACTTCATTCGAGGGGTAGCTTTCGATCGAAACAGAACAGCCAAGCAGATGACCGCCCAAGCAGCATGATTACGCCTCCTCCTAGATCCCTCTCCCGATCTTCTCTTTGTTTTCGCTCGGCGCGGTTGCACCGGGCAATCGACGATCACGTGGTGCTGTTAATGTATTGACAGGGCGTACATGAAGGAACACGTACGACGTATATAGAGGGCACCTTACGACTGTTTTATTCCTTAGAACGTAGCTACATTTATACCAGCAAGTGCGCCACAAAAAGAGCAGGACAAATCTGCATGTTTCAATTAGGCAACCTCCGGTCAAGTGTGAAAATCCAGGGTTCAACATCCCCACCGTGGTGGCTCAGTGGTTACGGCGCTCGACTACTCTTTCCAAGGATGCGGGATCGAATCCCGGTATCGACGGCCGCTTTTCGAGGCAGGCGAAAAGCAAGGTACCCGTGTTGCGTGCGACGTCAGTGCACGTTAAAGAACTCCAGGTGCTCGAAATTTTTGGTGCCCTCCACTAAGGCGTCTCTCATAACCTGAGTCGCTTTGGGACGTTAAACCTCACAACCCAACCCAAACCAAACAAGGGTTCGACATACCGAATTCAGAGACCCTAATACAAAGAGCAGCAATATTGTTTGAAAACTTGTAGATTTGCAAAGGATGTAGGCGATAATGAAACGCAAAAACCCATCGCAGCGAAAGCTGTGTCAAGAAATAAAAAAAAATTCAAGAATAATAAAATAAGCATAGTCCACGAATTTTCAAACAATTTTGTTGATCTTCGCCTCGGGGTATTTGAGTTTGCTATGTTAAATCCTGGCTTTCCAATCTTGGTGGCTGTTTACCTATTTGAATCACACATGTTAGCATTTCGCTACTTTTGTGATGCACATGAAATCACAAAAAAATGCAGCTGCTTTCTGAAAAATGAAAAGAGTTGAAAGTTGCGCTTTGTATATGTCGAATGTGTTGCTTCATTTGGCATCGTCTTCTTTGCGCAAGTATATAGGGTTGTCCGATCTCAGTGCGAACATGGTCGGTGTCTGTTTCGTCTGACGCAGCTGCATATCAAAGCAAAGGATTACCAGCATTCAAGACAGACAATACTCAAGTCAACCTGCAATTATGTACCAATGTAGCTACTATTCTGTACTCTGGATCATAACAATTTTATCTATTGTTCTCATTTACCAATGCTATTTTGCCTTACGATGACAAGTGTATGCTTGGTACTTTAGCTAGAAATGTATGACCAGGAACATGACTCTTATAGTTTTCATTTTAGTTTGTAACCTCTGAAATGACGTGTAAACCACTGCCCTCTCAAATGGATCTGTCCTTGAGTGTATCAATAAATGAAAAAAAAAAACTTATGGGTGACACATAAGCTCCACCTTTAAGGATATGATGCAATAGCGTAGGGTACCACTCCACACATAAAGACCCACTTGAACCAAGTCGTATGAACGGGACTGCGTGGCCTAGGGATATATCCGTGAATGCAAAGGGCCCTGACAGGCTTATTCAGATATCGCCTTCTCATATGAAAGATGACCGAGTTGGTAGCCTCTGCCAAACGTAATACCAGGCAACCAAACGTACAGTTAGTGTGCGGTCATGTCATATGTCAGCTACCGCCTACGAGCTCCATGCTCGTGAATATTCGAACGTCAATTCCAGCGCTGACGCCGGCCTCTGATACATGACACCGGATTTTCGGTGAACGGTGCGTTTTACGCTATCGCGTTGAAATAGCAAGAACAAATACGGTAGAATCTGGATGTTGTACTTCGCATAGCTTGCCACTACATTGCGAGACTGGGTCAGTCGCAGTGAAACTTTGAAGACAGCAACTGTGTTCAAACATAGCATAGATGACCCTGTAGATACATTTCAAAGGAAATCAACCGACTGGCTTGAACGAAAGTGAAGATTTATGATACTTATCTTGAAGATCCAAACGAGAATTTAGTCCGTTCCTGAAACGTGAGTTCGGTGGTGCTTTTGATCGTCATTTCACAGAACGCGTAACAAGAAGAAAAAAAAAAGCCAATTTAGCAGACCTGACCATCGATAAACGTTCGATAAACGCTGATGTGCAACAGGTGTTCTGCGCTTTTGCTGCGGTGGTTTTTATTCTATTTTTGTGCTTTATCGCGCAGCTTTTTCCTAATTTATTAAAAGTGTAAGCCCACAGAGCTCCTGTACTAGTGTCTGAAGACAGTTTTATAACTGGTTTCCTTTCCATTCCTTCTGGCAGAGGACAAGAATGACATGCCGCATATCAGAGACATGGCCGAGCGGGCTAACGTGACTCACCAAGCCATGAGAAACGGGACAACGCCGCCGCCAGTGGTGGGAAATGCCAACCAGACAGCAAACTCAACAGACTCTCCGGGTAGGATGAAGGAAAACATTGCCGAATGGTAGCCACAGTGGTATGTGTAGCGTATTAGCGAGGAAAGAGAAAAACAACTCCGTCCGTGGTTACAGTTATTCACCCCATGAAGTTTTTGTATCTTAAACACATCATGCAGCCATTCTCAGAAGGCCTACAGCAGTTGAGATTGAAGGCGTGTGCACGTATGCGTGCATATGGGTGTGCGTGCGTGCGCGTGCGTATGTGTTTGTGTGTTGCTTTTATCCAGACAAGCCTATTGGGCCTCTATGCATAGTAATAGGAATGGAGCGTTTACAACGCTGCTATCAAACTGATAAAACTGGAAAAGAAAATGCCGTTTGGAAAAGTAGCAAAAGCTAAAACGTAACTCATTTACAGCCGTCGTCTAAAAAGTGGCCCTTCCTTGCAGTACCACTAATCGGGCCTTGGTTGAAATCTGTCAACAAAATCTCCTACTAGCAAATATAGTGATGTGGCAGAATCTACTGATAGAAAATCAGCGTAATGATTGTTCGAAATGGGAGAGCCGGCTCACCAGCTGCGAGCTAGAGGCCCAGAGGGCACTCATAGCACACGCAAGCGAGGTGGCCCGACTCAGTGGAGCCCTGGACTAGGGGCCCAACCACGGCCAGGGAGGTGACGGACTTCCAGAAGAAGCCTCGACCTCCACCGCTAACAAACTTCCAAAAGACAAATAAAGTTTTCAATCAATCAATCAATCAATCAATCAATCAATCAATCAATCAATCAATCAATCAATCAATCAATCAATCAATCAATCAATCAATCAATCAATCAATCTATCTATTTCGTCGAAACGTAATAAGAACATGTGTGCGTAAAGAAGCGACAGTGTCGAATAAATTCGTAAGCCATGATGAGGGTACACAAGCACCTGGGCAGCATGCCGTGGACGCGAGAAACGACGTGCGTTGGACGTTGGATCGTTGGCTTTCTTTTGGTGGTCGTTTGGGCCATTCACCTGTGTATACTGACGCATGCTTGTTTTGTTTGGTGGTATTAAATACAGTTAGCAATGTTTTATGCACAAGGAGGCTCTGAAACGAGAGGTCACATATCTGAGGCGTCGAAGGTAGGCATCTCGACAATGTTGCATATACACCTTTCCATCGGGCAATGGACACGTCAACATGGCTTCTCTCTGAACTGCGGCAAAAACCGGTTCCGCTGCGGTTTTTGTAATGCAATCGCCAAGTTTACAAAGTAATCCGACGAGCAATATGGCGACGCCCAGTGACCACTCATTAGAAAAGTGTACATGTATTACCTTAGAACAGCAGCAAAGAGAGTAGCATTTACAATAGTAAGCAGATTTCGATTGTCGATCGATCTTCCGAAATGCTATTACGGGTGTCACCGCTGCCTGATTGAAGCCGTATCACTGGAAGCAAATAGTGCCTCTTGGATGTCTCAATCAATCAATCAATCAATCAATCAATCAATCAATCAATCAATCAATCAATCAATCAATCAATCAATCAATCAATCAATCAATCAATCAATCAATCAATCAATCAATCAATCAATCAATCAATCGACCAATCAATCAATCAATCAATCAATCAATCCAAAATTTCTTTGTTGCTTCTAATGTTTTAGCTGGCTATATTGATTGTCCGGCCGGCATATGTTATTTCCCGCTTCGCTTACTGCTCAAAGTATGAAGCGAAATTTCAAGTGCATCGCAATATTAATGACTGCTGATAGCTGGACGAACGTTGAGCGGCATCAGAAAACTCAACTTTGGAACCTTCTGCCCTGTTATGAAAATGAGGAAGATTTTTCTATTTTCTTCCACGTTACCAGGTGGCTCCCTTTAATGCGCTCCCGTGATCGTCTGATCCTTCATGTTATGTTACCTTGCCGTGTGTGCACGATAGACGAGGAAGAGTATCTCCTTTTGTGTGATTTAGTGTACGCGTACTTAGAGGAAGCCTATAGGAGCAAAAGCTACTGACACGGGATCGCCTTACACGTTTTCGTCGGCAGGGACGCGGCCACCACCTCCGGTGCCCGTGGATGGCAAGTGTCGCCCCACCGAGTTCCCGTGCCTTGCGACGAAGACCTGCGTGCCGGTACAGTGGCGTTGTGACGGTACCTCGGACTGCGAGGACGGCTCGGATGAGGTCAACTGCAGTGAGTTCCGCTGCTTCTCCGCTGCAAAGCGGTCAGCGTAACTTTGTCTCGACTGGCAGTAGGTTCCTTTTGAATCTAAATTCCTCAAGAAAACTACACGCACGTGGCGTTACGCCGTCTGAGTTATGCTCTGGACTTATTAATGTAATGAACTGCCGTCAGACATCGGTCTCGCGAGGCGCACTATGTAACAATCAGTCTTGCGCCAATCATATTATTGTTTTTCGAGCTTCTATAATGCCCCGGATGACCGATTCGTAGCAGCTGTAATGGTGCTTGAACCAGTCTGTACGGGTAAAGCTGGCATCTAAGAAAATGGACTGCAGGTAGAGTGCACAGGTTTATTTTGTGCCATTTAAAAACAATGGTTAAACGAATATTATATTTCTCAAAACATACATAGGTGCTTTCTTGAACGACGGATCAGAATACCGAAAAAGAAATTTATACGTGGACCTACTGCGATCATCAATAATTTTGATTAGAGTGCACGAGCGGCCTATGAATCATGCAGTCCTTCAATTCGAATTAGCTTTCGTTATAACAGGGCTTAGCCAATGCAATTGAAGGGCTCCTGTTTGACTTTGTTACCTAAGCCTGGTTGCCTGACTACATTGGTTTCAAATTACTTTATAAAATCTAAAAGTAGGCTCGCTTTTTCGATTCAAATTATTTTGATGTTTTAATAATGTTTCAGTGCAAATATGGGGGTCTTAATTGTACTCTTAAATTTATTTATTTATTTAAACATACTGCTAGCCACGTATTTGAGGCCGTTGCAGGAAAGGGGCACAATATACACTGAAACAAACAAAACGCACAAAGCGAATATATTGACATTGAAATAATAAGCAATGTCGTGATTCGACGAACTGTGGACAAGTGTAAACTATATTACTAAAGTTGCTGCTTGTTTGGACTAAAGGAATGGCTCTTAGTTATGCTGGGACTCATATGGTCGATGCGATAATTGGGTGCTTTTATTAGCAATATGAAATGAACTTCTCATTCACTGCAACTTTAGTGATGGTCATATTCTATCCTCAAAACGCCATATTTTATTGGTTACATTGAGGGAATTCCGCTCTGTCCAGCGCGGCTGATAGTGGTGGACAAATGAAAGCATTGCTTGAACAGGCTTCAATAGGCACCGTACGGGTATTTTTACGATATAAGTCGGGTATTTGTTGTGATTGTAAACATCATCCCCGACGGGCGGATTTGTTTCCAGCGGTGAAATCGATGCAGGTTATGACATCCTTGGGGATGGCAGGGCCGCTGTGCACGTGACAAAAATTTGATTGCCCTGAGAAACGTAGAACAGAAAAACAGAAGTTTGATCATTTGTTTCATCCGAGTAAAACGAAAATTCAACACCGATTGCACCGGTAAGTTCGTTGCACGGCTTGGTTCTTGAAGAGTGGCTTGCATGGTGTGAAGCAGTTGTGAATTTCTTTATTATACGGCTAACTAATAATGGTGTACTAAACAGTCTAATAGCATCAAGAAATTCAGTGCAAAGGGGTTTATGGTACGGAAGGCTAAGGAAGGCCGTACGAAGTGTCGCATATGCCACTCCCTCCTTACGAGTGCTGCTTGTAAGGAATTTGATATTTCTCCAGGGAGTCGCCAGATGACGCCAGATGTCCGCAGACTAAGATGCCGGCCTACTGACCGGATGACCGACTCACGAGTTTTGCTTGTCTCCAGCTCATGCTCGCAAGGGTTGCTTGGCGTGATATTTTTCACGACTTGAAGGGGACCTCGGCTGTAACATAATGCTATGAGTTTAAAGTGCTAAGAAGCGCAAGAGTGATCTGAAACTTATAACCTGTGCTCTCGTGGACAATAAGTTGAGTGGTTGTGAAGAAAACGCACAGTAACAGACCTACTCGTAGTGAACGCCTGAACCGCGGCATCACGAAGGCGATTTGGAAAAAAGGGAGATGAAGAAAGGAACGGTAGAGAGAGTTTTCTTAGTAGAAGGTTTCTAATTAGCAGCAGAAATCAATAACCGTGTTGAGCCAGCACCTTGGATTCCGTACGTTCAATCACAGGGTACATCAACAAAAAATAGATGCCTCAACAAAGCCTTCCCTGCCTCTCAATAATAATAAAAAAGGAATAAGAAACAGAGCCCTTGTGATCATATATGTGTAGTTAGGATGCTGTATGTTTATACTGCCACACGAATTTTTAATTATTTTTGGCACGTATAGATATTAGCTGGGAGAGTGCTAGTACATGAGGACGTGGCAGTTACTATAGCCAAGCTCGTCCTTATTATGGTTTTGTATCATTACCAGTCACCATCTCTTCTGCTTCAGAAAGATCCGGAGAGCCTATAATGAACAGAAAGAAAGCTTGCACAGCGATGTTCTCCCCAGCCGACATGGCAGTTTTTATTTTTTACAAAATTTGTTTTGGCAGAATGTAAGCGTGCAAAAATGAGTGATGGACATTGTGGTTTTGCTTCAGCTATTTTGGAGAATAACACTTCACTTGTTGTTTTCCATGCTACGTCCGACATCAGTAATTGTTCATGTTTCATGATTTTTACGCCAATTTAGTTATGCAACAAGCTTTCCAAGAAAAACAAAGCAACCGTCCGGGAGTGTCTATGCAAAACCATGAATCATTTCTGAAGTTGTATCTGTAATGACATGTTAACCAGGAGGAAAGTCACAACACCCTTCTACGGATTGCTCTATTATTGAAGTGTCATATAGACTACCGTGATGGAACAACGACCGGGCAGTTCATTCGCTCGCGAGGAACATTTTTAGTTCAGGTCCATAATTAACGGCTGGACAAATATATAGCCAGCCACGCTAACTGATACACAGTTTTTAGCGACAAGCTGCTTGAGACAATATCATTTGCTCTAACTGGCGTCAGAGAGAAACTTACAGTCCGCAAGTCATTAAGGATTTGTGACTTCGAACGTCTCAGAGGGTTCGTGGACAATTAGGGATCCAGTAAGCGCCTAGACTGCGGTAGCTTGAATGTATGACGAGCCCCACGTCGCATGTGGGGTGAAAAGCAACGAAGAGAGGGGAGAATGAAAGATGGATTAAGAGTAGCACTACTAGGCCGCGAGCTTTGCCACCTTTGCTGCTTCAGCAGCGGCTCGTACTGAATACATGTTAGCCTCTTTGAAATGACTACAAAAAGAAAGGAAGCAAAGGCAGGAAGAACACGTTGCGTGTGGCGCTCGTCGCAGCGCGCCGTGTGTGCCTGGAGCCGTTCGTGAGCTGTTCCGACCAGAGCAGCTGTGTGTTGAAGAAAAAGTTCTGCGACGGCAAGTTCGACTGCGCCGACCACTCGGACGAGGTTGGCTGCTCCCGCTGCGCGCCGCCACTCATCAAGTGCGCCTCGGTGAATCGCTGCATCGACAAGGCGGTCGTGTGTAACGGCGTCAATGATTGCGAGGACCGCTCAGACGAGCAGAACTGCGGTGAGTGTTAGCGGTCGCGGAAAGAAAAAGGAGGGGAGAGGAGGAGGGGAGTGAGGTCATAGTTTTTCACCTTTGCGGATCCGTATTGACTGACCACAAGTGAACGTAGCCCCATGAGCGCCGAAAGAGTGCAGACCGAACCATGCGCTGCTCCGTTTTGTCAAAGTTACATAACCGAAAGTTATGTCACCGAATATGTCACCGAAAATTTGCTTATGTAGATTCGGCAGAATTCAAAGACACATAACCGAAACTTCGGATTCAGAACATGAAGTTCGGGCAGCCAGCTCGTCTCGTCGCTGTTTGAAAGGATATACAGACGCACCGCATGATGCGACCCTAAACACAACCAGGGAAGAAGCATGCTGCTAATTTAGAGAGCAAAAAGTGGGAATAGTTGAGTGGAATCGAACGCGATGCTAATCCGCCGCACAGTGGGAACTGATGCGCAAGAGCGCCGCTAATAATGTTCTTATACTCGGTTATCGTGAGGTGCATTCCCCGAGCGCTTAGCCAGGATGTTTAATAATTTCTCATTCTGCAAGTTAGACAGAATGGAGTCCACCCAGAATCACACTTAAATGTGCGCGTCAGCGGCGACGAGTTGCTGATTTGCAATGTGGCGCTATATTTAAATTTTGTGCGGTTTCGTATGCGTAAGCTTTGGCATTGGCACACATGTTAGCTTCCATGATGATTTAGCATAATGGCTTACGAGGCACTGTTCCACGAAACGATATTTTGTGCGGTTGCTCATGCAATATGGTGAGTGTTGTAAATCTGGCACTGTGTGTCGAATTAATTATTATGTAAAAATATTACAACATACAGAATAATTTAAGGCCTGTAAAACCTTAGGACTTTTGTCCGTATACAGCATTTATTTTGTGCAACAGGAGCTGAAGAACGAGTAAATGATTGCGTCTAATGGCGGTGAGTAGTGTTCGTAAAAATATAAACAATACTATTTTCTGAGGAAAACAGGGGCCGTTTGTGCTTAGAAGCTTTTTGCATCGTAGCTCAATTTCTTCTGCCTCGTCAATATAAGCACCCCCCCCCTCCCCCCCCCCCCCGCCTTTATATGCTTATTATACCGCACAGTGTTTGCAAATCTTGAGCTCGGCCGTTGTCCAACCCCGGCTTTGATATCAAAGACTAATATGTGCATTGCTAGCTAGCTAATAATACTGACAACATGTTAAGATGTGAGTTAACGTATGGTGCGCTGCTTTGCTTACTCTCTTGTGTATGCTTCGGCGCTCCTTCAAAGTTTCCGGCGGTGCCTGCCAATAGAAGAGCGGCATGGAATTATCTTTGAAATATAAGGCGCATAAAAGCAGCGCCCTGAGTCAAAAACTGTGGCAAGGCATGGCCCCTGATATGTAATGGGGACGCTCTTTCAGAGGGGAGTTTGCTCAAAAGATGACTTACTGTAGCGCCTCGGCTGTGATGTTGCTTGCAATCAGTAATTAACCGGGAGTAGACCAATTTTTCTTGCTAGGCCATGAGTTCATACGGCTCTGCCACGTAGTTGAACCTAACGCAGCATATCGTGTACAAGAGACCAGCGGAAACGACTCTGTCCTGTTTGTAATGGTTATTGTTCCCTACAAAGTATGTCGCTAACTGAGAGGAGCGATCGCACGACTAATGGGAAGACATAACCCAGACTTGCAAAACATAATCAAAACATGTTCGCACAGATTTCGATCATAATGAGAGAGGAATCCACATGTTTACGCTGTTAAGGATAGAAGAAAAGTTTACTCGTTTTAAAAGCATTGGAAGCAAACTACGTTCGATAAAAATGCGAAATATCCGCAGCGTGAGTATTGACGCTACCACCACAGTTTTATTTTGCAGCTCATGCAGGTAAATCTGTTAAATGTTATTACTTTGTCGAAATTTTCTATTTCAGTGATACCTAATGCAGTAATGTTTTATTGCCTTGGCGGTAATTTAATGCGCTCAAAAGTGGGATAAATCAACGAGGCGTAATTATGCTAGAAACTGGTTCTGCTATTTACCTCTCGCGTTTACATAAATCCGTTATGTTTCGTTACCATAATTGTTTCAAAACATATGTTCGATGGCTCACGTATATGAAGGCGGAGAGAGTAGGAAATGCAGTCAGAGAGAGAGTGTTTATATGAAAAGATTACAATGACACTGATACAAGTAATACCTGGAGCATATATACATTATAATTTTACAACTTTATAACGTGATTTATTAGTGTCTTTGTTGTGTCCTTTTATGCGATGATGGGGGTGCGGCCAGAGGGAGCAGCCCATTATCAAGATAAGAAACGTAAAGCAGACCTAGAATGTCAGATGAAAGATAACATGACGGGCGCTAAAGGTAAATTGGGCAAGAGATATGAGTTTGTCTGCAGGATCTTCGCTGTGTAGGTTCGCCATTCTTTAGGTAAACACAGCACAGTCAAAGCACAAGCAGTGCCGGGCAAGTACAGAGATGATATTTGTCAACGTTTATTCGATAGAGTGACTCTGTTTACATTGGCCATCAAATGGGCATTCACCGAAAGAAAACAACAAAATTTAAGCTCGCACAAGCTTTTGACGGTAGCTAGCTGTTTAAGGTGATGGAGACAATTTGGTTTAGTTTATATGGCTTTAACCTCCCAAAGCATCTACGGCTACGAGAGACGCCTCCAGTAGTTTTAACCACCTGGAGTTCTTAAACGTGCACTAACATTGCGTAGTACATGGTCGTCGTGCTTTTTGCTTTCATCGAAAAGCGGTCACTGCAGCCATAATTTGATTCCGCGTTCTTGGGTTCTCCAGTCAACCCAACCACCGAGCAACTGTGACAGGACGCAAAGGAGATGCGTCGATTCATGGTCTTTCGCTGCAGTCTTCTCGGGTTCTGTCAATTCCCGTGTCAGTCGACCTTACGTTACATATTTTTAATGAAAGTTTTCAAATCAACATGTTCACCGACACGGTTCTCAAATATGAGTATTCCGTACTGCCCATTTTTCTATTGTTCACGTGTTCACTGAGTTTTTCGTCAAACCGGTGAATGCTCTGCCTGCACAGTATATTGGTTTCTGCATAACCAAGAAATATGTTGGAGGACGTGGTGCACGCACTGAATAATGTTATTGTGTGTTTATTTTATAATCACTCACTCATTATAATAATTACCACAGTGCTCTTGCACAGATTACCGAGTCTTTCAGAAATATTAAAATCGAACTTTGCACTGGAGTGTTGGACGCTCATAGAGTGAAGGAGAGAGTGTGGAGATAAGGGATGATAGCAGTTCTCTTTGTGATCGCGCCATGTGGGGAAGCTGCTGACACCGAGCGGAATCCTTTGTCCTTATTTTTTACAATAGAGACCTCAGTGTATCGTGCGTAAGCGGACACCGACATTCGCGTGGTGTGCTTTTAAAGCTTTCGTTCGTTTTGTGAAGGCAATTATTTAGATATATGTGCATTGTGTGCTCTAAAAAAAAAATGGATGCTCTGCATAACGTTCGGAAGCTTCCAGCAGCAATGTACCCTACTTCCGCGTGCTTGTTACGCAATAAATTTACATTTTTTCCGTTACGCGAAGTATGTTAGGAAAATGATGTTATCGTCAGAAATAGTTTACCGACTCAGAGGCTGGGAACTCAGAAGGTTCCCTCTACGTACCACCACATCTCCCCGCTGTCCCTCACAACCCTAAGAGGTTCGGCCAACGTGTGGTTTTCAGAATAACCTTTTCGGAGCTTGCACCGATCTGTAGCCCGCTTAAACATTTCTGGGACACTTAAGCTCGTACTTTAAGAGTATGACTCGACAGTGTTAATTGCTTGCGTCAGCCTCGTTAGCGCGCGTGCACTTTTCTACTCGCTTAATCATTACCACTTTAATACCTGGCTCTGTTGTTTCACTGACACTCACTGACATCCAGTGACAAGTTACCATGTTACCTGAACGATGTAAAGCCCACTTTAACTACGACGTACTAACGTGCCTACGTGGGCTAGATCTAGCGTGTCCGGCTCTGAATTCAAGGGTCACCGAGAGTTGATTCTCATCTCACGCTCCTATCTCAAGGGAGGAACCCAATTTGGCAGTGCTTGTCCGCTTGGCCGTGCCATGCGGTGTCGTAATCTTACACTAACTAGCGACCAGCCAGTGCTCAGCCGTAGTTCGCTCAAAAAGCTGGCGCTGAAACGCGGGCGCCGAGGCCGGTGCTGGATATTCTGGAGAACGAGACCTTTAACGCTCTCTTGTTTAAGCGTAACGTTGGTGTAGGCCGCATTTCAATGAGGTTAACGAAAGAACAGTGCAAATTTGTCCAAAGTATAGGAAGTGCGTCTTTCGATAGTGGGATGTCATACAAGGAGCAGTACACTAATCAAAGTAGTCACCGCCTTTATTAAAGGTCTTACATGATATAATAATAATAATAATAATAATAATAATAATAATAATAATAATAATAATAATAATAATAATAATAATAATAATAATAATAATAATAATAATAATAATAATAATAATAATAATAATAATAATAATAATAATAATAAATATTATTATTATAATTATTATTATTTGAAGAGCCTAAACATTAAAAAACAAAAACAGCATGAAGGCCTCCATCTACAGCCAGGTTACCTTCAGCACTCTCCGCTTTTACATATTAACTAAGAAGATAGCAACCGGAAGCGATAACTGTATGAGTACGTATGCTATCGGTATGCTCTTAAAGCGTGGCTGCACGAACCACGTGTGCGGGTAACATTTTTGGGCGAATGACTGTTTGATATCTCGTTTTGAATGTATATGGAGTTTCTGGCCGGAAAAATATCATAGGGAGGAAAATACGTTAGTGAGTGACTTCTAGTTTGTGAGAGGATTAACCTATGGTCCCTTTTTATACGCAGTCAGGGTGACTACCACTTTCCCCAGAAATTTGAGGCGGCGTCTGTGCGCAGCTAGGCTCTCATATTCGATGAAATTGTTCAAGATATTGTGTACTTTGTTGAAATGGGATGCCAAGTTGGATGAAGTATCTGGTCAAGTGCATTCAAGCATAGGCTTGGCGGCGCGCGTACAAGCTAGGGCTGCCATTTGCAAGTGGTTGAGTGCTTTTACATTTTTACTGCATCGGGCCTGGATAAAATTTGAGGAAGACACCGGTTTCCAAAGCATAGCGCAGGTAGGCAGGCTGCGGCGACGACGTAGTTTTCTGGAGCAGCGGCAAACGAACTTGATCTGTTCGAGTCGCCGCTGGTTCTAGTACTTTTCAAGATCATAAGCATGCGCCTTTTTTTTTGCTTTTACGCGTTCTTTTGGATATGGAACAAACGCCGTATTTTCGTTCTCTTTACGTTTTTAATGTTGACGCATAACTAAACATTTTTGGAAGCTAGCGTTTAGCTAATCTGTTCTTGTCCTTTTCTTCTTGTGCGTTGTTCGTGTAAACGTACAGGAGCCCTGCTCAAGCGCAGTCTACGTGCACATGAGAGCTTTTAACGCGCAGTTTCCAGTTTATTTTAATTTCATTTTAAACCAATGCTTATTACCCTACTTCTCCCAAACCTCCGTTCTACTCCCCTTGCTGTCTCTCAATGTGAACAATAAATTCTTCCCTGACTTCATGCCCTTTTTGTTGCAGGACCACGGAAGTCACTGCTGAGTGGGAAAGGCGGCAAAGCAGGTACAATATTAGAGAGATTTAGCTTACCGCGATCCGCTACCGTGATCCGCCACCGCGCGTTCCACTGCGCATGCCCAGATCTTCTTGACGCCGATAGATGGCGCCACGTACTTGATGTCGGCACATAGACCTGCCGCGTCGGGACCAATCAGCTAGTGCGCCCCGTCCACGCGCGGTAAATGGTCACGGTGGCGGATCGCGGATCACGGTAAGCTAAATCGCTCTATTATCGCTTTTATGCGACGTGCGAAATAGCAGTAGCTAAAGTGGACTTATTTTCAAAAACACTATATTTCATATTTAAACATGAACGCCAGTGGCGGGCGCACAAGACCAGTGCGCTATCCTGGTACTGTGCTCTGATGGTTTCGCATTTGAACTCATTGTCGAGCCGTTCGACAGTGTTCTGTATCAGGCTCTAAGGACTACACGATGCAGACAAACGCACGAAGTGCACGAAACATTTCTTGCTTAGGCCAAGGTTGTCACATCAGCCTTTGTCGGTCACTCGCAATATGGCTTGGAGACTTTTAAAGAGCACTGTACTTGGTGATCTGGAAGCTTGCACCATCTGTAGGATGCGTACATACCAGATGCGTTTTTGCATTTTTTGACAAAAATACTCGCTATGATCAAACATGTAGTGCGTAAATTTCATCTTCCTCTCATTACTAGGCGATGTTTTTTGCAGTCAACACTATTTCATACGTTGCGACCCGCGGAAGTATCAGCTCAATGCGTGCCAAAGTGAAATCATTGTAACGTACAAAACCGCTAGCCGGACATTGCAAACCATTCTAACTGCAAATTGTCACGACGCAAAACACTATATTTGGCTTGGTCGTCAGGCGTTAGGTCAGAGCTCGCTCTATTATTTCAAGCCAGTTTGACTTCAGCATTTAATGGCGAGCCAAAGTTTAGGAATGGAAAATTGCCAGTTTTTCAGCGTCGTCACGCTGACTACGAAACGGTGTGGAAGTTAACGCCTGTTAAAAACTTAGCAAAACTGTTATGCCTTTACAGCAGAGTCGGAGGACTGCCGTAGTCGTGAGTTCACGTGCAAGACAACGCGCGAATGTATTCCCATGCGTTGGCTATGCGACGGCAGCGAGGACTGTGAAGACGGATCTGACGAGGAGATGTGCCGTGAGTGAAAGTGTCTCCTTACCACGATTGCTCTCGATGAGATGAGATGCGGCCGATCAGAAGTGCTTGTTTGCAGTTGTACACGGTGAGAGCCGCAACATGTAAAGCACCGTTGCTGTACATCAGTCTTCTGAGCTCATTGGCGTTTATGCGTTTAGTTTTCACTCGATCGCAGTTTTTGTTTTTCGAGAATTTATCGCCTATGACGCTGCGCCCAAGTCGGTGGTAGCTTTTTATATGTAGAAACTGAAAGCACGACTCTATGATAAGTGTCCGAAAGCACGGGCGTGGTATTTCTACAAGATTCTTTCAAGTTATAAAAGGCAGTGTTCTGTTCCCTTCCACCAGTGACGAAAACATGCGCTGCTCCTTAGCTCAATACAGTGTTCTTGCATCTCCGGGTTGGACGAAAAGCTGCTATGCATACTTTAAAACCATGTTTACAGTTTTTATCTTTTTACCCCCTAGCTGTACATGAACACTATTGATAAACGTGTTTCAATGAAGCTCTGTGTGCACCCGAGAGACGTCTAGGGTTCGAATGAGAGCAATTCGTGCTTAGTAACTGCGGCTACTTATCTCATAGCGTTAGTTCTAGAAGCCCTGCTGTATTGCGGTTTCGACATTTCTTTTCTGGTTGCTAACGATCACCCCTTCATTTTTATTTTTTTACCGCAGCCAGTGCGCGCACCAACCAACTGGTGGGTCTTCGCCGTCGGAGTAAGTCCGCTTTCCGTTTATTGACTCAGGGATGTTGCCAACGGAGACCCTTATCGCTGGCTGCCAACGACAGGCAGCTCGGGGTAGCGTCGGTATTTGCTCGGCTAAGCATCGCAAGCCACGTAAACAGAACGAGATGAAAATCGTAAATTGAGTCTGTCTCTGTGTAAACACAGAGTCGAAACAAATTGAGACAGAGAAAATTGGAATGCACCTTTCACGTCTTTACTTCATGACACCTCCGCGCGCTTCCTCAGCTGAAGTTTCGTGTTGTTTGTGTTCATTCAAAAGGAAATAGATACATAAGTAATTATTAGCGAAAAAAAAAAGAGAGAGATCGAGGTTTAATTTCAGTGCCTTTGTATCCTCTTTTTGAGCGTTGTCACGGGGTTTATGCAGATATTCAGCATCTTTATGTTGTGAGGATGTCGCACGGTTCCTAAATTTGCGCACAATCGACGTTTTGCTTGCCTAGTGTATAGGAAGAGCTGTTGTCAGGCTTATTGGCTTGTTTCTTGTAAAGCTGTTATAATGATTGCACCTAACGATGAGCTAACGTGATAATTACAGGCGGGCAGCCCCCTCGAAGACGGTATTTCATCATCGGTAAGATCGTGCTTTAACGACTGCTGATCCATTGATTTTTCTTTTTACGTTTAAAAGGCTTTAAAGAAGGCTTTAAAAAAGGGTTTAAATGCAAAATACTTTGAAAGTAATTAGAAAAGAGCCTTCACTGCTCGGAGTATTTACCTTAAGAGTGCTAATTACTAGGTAGTCATCTATTGTGCTGTGTAGGTTAACTTTGCTTTTTACTTTGCTGCAGTATTACGCAATCACTTTCCACTGCTTTGTGCAATACCTTCGCATTTCGAAATCACTTTTAACAAGCTAGGAAATGCTGAAGCAAAAATAAATCCTATAATAAATATACGACCTGTGAAGCAGAAAATGGGCACTGGTGGCAGGTGCAACACCAGCCAACCCAGTGCGCCCAAAGACGCCAGGAGACGTCATCCCTGAGCACCAATTTAATCTATAAAAAAAATAAATAAATTATTGAATTATATTAATTGCTTCTGCAGTTTTTAGATATTGCAGCCATAACGCTGTAAAATGTAGATGTGTCTTGTTTACTGTACTTTTAACTCCTTCTTTTTTGCAGACGATAAAGGAAACAACCTGCCTCTTCGCGATGGCGATAACATATTATTGGGTCACTCCAACCGTGATCATTCCGTCTCCGGTAAGCCAGTTAAAGTTTCTTTGTGCAGTACAGACAAATTCGATTATCCCTCTTCACTCTAGGGCTTCGGCCAATCGTACAAAGAAGATGGCCCCACGTTTTGTGTCGTATAAGTGCGCTGAATTCCTGTGTTAATTTTGCCGTATTTAAGAAACGCATGTTCGCGCTGTTGGTCTGGAGAAAAAAATGAACTAATTGAATTTACCAGTATCAGCTGTGGCGTTTCATTCGTGAAATTAAAAAAAAAAGAAAATTGAGGAGAGAAATATGGCGAGAAGTTAATTGCTACGAAGTTTCGTGGAATTAAATAACCGAAATTGATGTTAATTTTACAGACTGACGGTGTTTTTAAGCTTCCGGTGAGAAAAATAACCTGGAATATAGAAGTTTTGTTCAGATTGAGGGGTTTGTTTTTTTACAAAACGGAACTTATCAGTGGATAACAAAATTACGCGATCTGAATGGGTCTTCTCCTAACCATCAATATTAGGCTCGCTTTCTTATACTGAGCGGCGGCTTTCGAAGAAGAGGTGTTTTAGTAACGACGTTTGTAAACATGACCATTCTCCGTTGCAGTGCAAGACTCGCCTGTATTTATTCCGGTAGACAAAGGGCCAAGCTCAGGTGCGTACATTTGTGACATGCTGCGAAAGCAGTATGATTTACCTTCAATGATTACTTTGGTTCTTTATTCTGCTGAATAGGTTTACTTAAAACTGAGGCTTTACACAAGCGCCGAAATATTACTGAAAAGACAGAGAAGCTACCTCCTGATGTTGGAGCTTCAGGAGGTAGCTGGCGTCTTTGAATTCAGTTTCGCCGTCGGTTGTGCAGCGGACGATAATATGCGAAGCCCACTTTGGACCTCCTCCTAGCCACGTGTCGAATTTGGCAGGTGCTCGGAAGTGCCCCAACAGAAGCGTTCCGGAGTCCTCATAGCCCGGATGTTCCCTTCGCCGGAACACGTTGTAGTGGGTACACATCCGTTGTTGTTGTTGTGGCTGTAGGAAGAAAGAAAAGAAAATGCATGGGCCTGCTACTGGCTCTGTAGCTGAGCCACCTCCGCTGCCTCGTGCGGACAGAAGAGAGAAAGTAAAGGAGAAAGAAAAAGAAGAGGGAGAGAAAGACGCGCGCCGCAACAACAGCCGTCGTCCACCACCACCAAAGCGGTAGCGGGTGCAATGACGGCCTACAACAGATAAAAATTCAGTGGCAGGCTAGCCCCCGCTGGAGTTGCCTTGATCCGCTGCAGTCCCCAGGGGCGCTGGATACGCTATTCACTCACCCACTGTAATTTTCCAAAAACGCCTTCACCCGCGAAACTATCGCCTTCTGGCTATTATGTTTAGCTTATGGCGCTTCTGTTGGGTACAAGTAGGGGGTGCTAGTGTGCAATGAGGAGGCGGCTGGTGCGGTGGGGCTTCGTGTCCGTGGTGATGGAGGCTCTTTGCTGGGGCTGCTGACTTCATTTAAACTAACGCCAGATTTACCGGGCAGGTAGAGTACCGGAGCTTTTGGTATAAAATAAGAGACTTCGCTGAGTACGCGCGTGCCTACGACAGCTAGCGATTTTGCTGAACGTATCCCAAACGGTTGGTTTTTCAGCCACCAGCAGCTTTCAGCTTGCTACTTCCTCTGTGCCACTCAATACATCTCAATACTTCTCAATACATTTACTGTGCAAGCATGCTTCGGACAGGTGACTTTCGATTACCGTGTATTCCGATATTTTTATTTGCATTTATCAACAACAATAGTAATCACAAGCTCGGCGTTAACGCAATTTCTTTACGCAGGCAAAACCGGAGAGCCACTGGAACCAGCGGAATACGAAGACGGTGAGTGGTGTTTTTTTTGCATATTTTTTTTTGTTCTGATTCCTTGCAAGTTTGGGATAACCAATAACCTTCCACGACGGACAGATTGCTTCTCTGCCCATACTTCATTCTACCGTACTGCATGCAGCGGTGAAAGCAATTGAAATGATATATGTTGTAATCACGTTCGGAATGAAGTGCACAATAATTGCACGCATATTTCCTGGATGAAGTTTCCCTCGTAATGTCCTCAGATTGGCTTTCTGGCCGCTCCAACAAGCACTGAATTTTGGGGCTGTACCGGATTTCCGCGGAAAGTTTATGAAATCGCTTGCATTCTTCCATTTCAGTCTCAGCACTTTAAACCAAAGATGTGCTGACTGGTGCATTTTCGGGCTAGCTATCACGAGAGGCACGACGACAGGCATACCTCGTCTTTAGGAGGACTGCCCTCATTTAAGTTCACTGATTTCGCTATCTCAATTGAAAAACATCGGGTAGTCCTATGCTCGGAAGAGGATCGACCACCATAGAATGCAAGGACACATTGTGTCCTGGATACAAAGAAAAACTGAAGTGATTGAAGGAAATTACTATAGTGACTATCACACACAACCACAGTCATACTAAAAAAAAAAAAGGCACACTACACAAGCATTCACAACTCTTGATCGGGCTTCTGTTTTCTATGTATGTAATAATACTGATCATCTGCCAAATTGTGCGCGTAGTTTGTATGGGCATTAAATGCTGGACAAAAATAAAAGTACATTGTCGCATCCACTGCTGTTGTCCGGGTGCCTGCGAAGGTAATCACTGTGCTTAACGTGACTTCACTCGGCTTCCTCGCTGTGGAAAGAAAGTGCATCACTCCTGGTTTTGAAGAATAACGCACGACCGCTGGTATTATAAGAAAACACTGCGAGGGAAAGGGTATGCCCGCATTCCTGCTACTAAACGCAATGGATTCTAGTTATCTGTTCTGATTAATTCGAAGCAACTTCTCTCTATGATCAGCATAGAGTTTCTTACACTAACTAGAGGGAAAGCTGAGGGCGCTGCTCTTCAGCCACCATGGGCGCGTTAAGAATCATGGGCCGGTGTGCTACTTGATGCGGGACAGTCGTTTTTTCTCGGGTACGTGGAGTGGCGTTACTGCGACGTTTCTTTTTAGTCATCATCATCATCACAAGGTGCGTACATAGACCGCGAAAGCCATAGTAACGAAGGCGCAAAAGCAGACGTCGCCAATTAAAGTTTTCTGTTTCCCGAAATGCTACTAAAAACTTCCTTAAGTAATTGCACAACCATAAATATTTTCATAACGTTTTTTTTCTTTCAAAGTTTGCCTATTAAGTGCGAAATATTGGTATTTGTGCTGCTCAAAACTAAGCCAATAGGAGAAAGAGCCATCGCTTATATTGGATAAATCTCACACTGACATGCTGTTTCTCTCTCTTTTTGCAATTTATAGTCACAATATTCAATGTTGGGACATTATTTACTGTAGAACAACGCAACGTTTATCTTTGCACTAGTTTTGGCCAAAAGTTGTAGTTCTGCACTCGGTAGCTCGCCGGCCCATGATGCTTTGAGCGCCCATGGTGGCTGAACTGGTCGTCAGGAAACTCCATGAATCTCCCATAGACGGCATCACAGCTTTCCCTCTAGGTAAGAGTAAGAAACTCTATTATCATCGGCTGTTATACATCGCAGCCCTACGAAGTTGCGACTAATTGATTTACGTGCTCTATGTGGTGCGAGTAATAGCCAAAAGAGCCCACACTTGCAGTGAACAGTCTAACATTCTCAATAATTAACTTGCAGTCGTTACGTAAAACTAATTATGGGATGCCTTCCACACCAGCGCTATAATTTAGTTGTGAGAAAGGGATTATTCATTAGCGTCTAGCCAAGTCGAACCGTACAGCCGCAAAACAGAGATATGCGGCTCTCACTGAAACTTCATTGTTGGAAGAAAATTTCATCGTGACGCTTCGTTCAAATGTGGGACCGCTGCTAACCCTGGGCAGCTACTCTGCGAACTGAGCTAGCCTGGAAGGCTATCAGATCCAAACGGTATTGCTAGATCAAACGTTAGGGGAATCCAGTGAGGTGGAGTAGATTTTTATCAAAGGAGTAAGTAGCAATAATTAAACCTAACTCTCTGGATGCACTACTTGCAAACGCGATCGAAGCCCGCTGACGCGCATGGAAAGTTACGCGTTTACACCAATCTAGAACTATAAACACGATACCTACGGTACACAAAGCAAATATTATCAGAAATCGACGCTAACACTCGAAGAACATAAGAGCACACTTTGCTGTCTCCATCAGCATGGCTGATGCACATGCGCTTTCTCTCTCCCTTTCCCGCTTCCTTCCGCTTCAGCGCCGCTGCACCCACAAATCGACGCTTGCGCGATATTATAAAAAAGGTTGCAGAAGGCTGTACACCATCTGCATTAATAACCACGTTCTCGCTATATAAGTGCTCTTATTCAGGCGGAACACAAATTTTCGTTGCCTGCCCGTGCATTTTGCAAGAACGTAATGAAGAAAGCGCCAGGAAACGCAGTTATTCACTCGTTTGCTTTGCTCTTGTGTAGTAATATTTTGAAGTCTTAAACTGCCTCGAAGCTGAAAGGAACAGAGCTAGCAAAAATAAAATAACGTGGCTTTTACACAGTAAAAAATTTTACACCCTTATGGGTGCTAAAAGGGTGCTCTTGCAAAATACACCCACTGGAGCACCCTTCTAGCACCCTAATTCTCATATATCCACCCTTCATTTCGGCTCAAAAGGGTGCTTTTGCCACTAAGCACCCATGATTTTATGTAGGGTGTAGCAAAGGTGCTGAAAGGGTGCTAAAAGCCTGCTCAGAAATGAGTGAAGATTGCATTTCAGCACTTACAGATGCCTTATACAAAAATAAACAAGCCCGGAACCGCGGTTAAAGAACCATCAGTGAAGTGCAGTTTTCCAAAAGCGCAGCTCTAAAGGGTAATTTGTCTAAATTACATGCTGGAATACTATCTTCGAAACATAAGCTTTCCAAGATCGCTCACCATAATGAGCATTCCGAACGCGCCATCTTACCGCATTATTGACATGGAACAAGCTATGCCAATAATCATCCACTTTATTAACTCTCTTCTTTCTAGCGCGATATTCGTCATGTATATATTCTTGTAAGTTGCAGTTATTCTTCCATCAATATAAGAATGGATATAATCTTTTTGACGGTGACCTTTGCATTTAGAGAGGTTCTAGTATTTGATGATTAAATTTACATTTTATTTCAATACAGCTAAACAATCAGGCGCATAGGAATGTCTTTCAACAATCACTATTTTATTCATATGTAGTAAACCAATGCATAAAACATGGAAATAAGAGAGAAGATGCCTGAGGAGACACCCCGGCTAAAATATCTGACCGCCACACCTACGGTCACGAAGAAAAAGTGAAAACCTGGTATGTGCAAGGAAAAAGGGCCATATTTAATTAGTACTGCTTTTATACCGCTCTTCATGGAATCGCGCTGTAGGATGAACAAACTATTTCAAAAAATAGTTTATCTGCGAGAAAAAAAAACATACGCCGTCAAAGTTATTATCCAGCCTCATCTCCACCATTTGCGCAAATTGAAGCCGGAGAAACTGTTCGTCCACTGCAATTAATTTCTCTAAATCAAAACAATGAGCTGGGATACAACATTTTTGGTGCAGGGCTAGCGCTTAGTACTAGGCCAACGCTGATCTCGTGCTCAGTGTACAAGAACCGACCTGAATCCACAGTGAAAACATGGTCTGATTAGCTGCAGCATCTTTGGTTGGTTGGTTGGTTTGTGGGGTTTAACGTACCAAAGCGACTCAGGCTATGAGAGATGCCGTAGTGGAGGACTCCGGAAATTTCGACCACCTGGGGTTCTTTAACGTGCACTGACATCGCACAGCATCTTTCAGTCGAGCATTAAATAGATTACTTGCAGCCTTAACAGCATATCGTATCGA
The DNA here is from genome assembly GCF_055883805.1 of Amblyomma maculatum. Classification (NCBI taxonomy): domain Eukaryota; kingdom Metazoa; phylum Arthropoda; class Arachnida; order Ixodida; family Ixodidae; genus Amblyomma; species Amblyomma maculatum. Next base: position 77,701,407 of record NC_139347.1, read on the forward strand.
AGTCTGGAATGCATCTGCTAAAGATAAGGAGAGAGCCGAGTCAGTCTAGTAGGTGCGTAATAACAGAAACGACAGAACAGCGCTGTATAAGGGTTTTTGAAAATACGAACTAAACTTATTAACAGAGTAAAACCTGAATTCGCACAACATAAGAAAGCTCGAAAGAGACAAGCTGGGGCGTCAGAAGTTCAAGGCGATTGAACAGCCGATCATCGAGGGATAAAAAAAAAAAGCGGCCACCTGCAACGCTTTCTACAATGATTCATATATCCAACAGCTAGCTGCAACATGATAGAACAGGGGCGGAACAGCTTTGCTAAAGCCGACAACGTGCGCTCGCTGATAGCCGATACGGTCCGAGCTGCCAAAGCGCATACGTGCGCCAGCAAAACACGCGTGGCGCTCGTGTTTCTGCGTTTCTCTACTGCCTTTTACTTTTGTATATTTCGCGGTTTCTGCAAGGCTTCAGGTGTACAGCAGAGAACGGTGATGTGAAACCGAAGCGGTGCGGTAGTCCAAGAGACGACGGCCGCCGTGCACAAAGGCCCCAAGTTATTCTATCCGAGTGATACGCGTTGAAAGCGCCACGAAATGCACTGTGCGCTCTCAGACGCTGACCATTTATTATTATTTTTTTTTTTTGTCGCTCCTTTCCTCACACTCATGTTGGCTAGCTCTGCCTCCTCTGCTTGGGTGGAGAGGAGGGCGCTGCACGACGCCGACACCTTTCCCACTTTCCCTTACACATGTCCACAGCGCTGCGGGCGCTGCGGTGTTTATCTGAAGCGCTGATCACGCGATGCGATCCTTCCCGTCATCCCTCCGTTTTTCAAACTGATGCGCCGTTGCTGACGCTTGGGCTAACGAGTTTCTTTGTCTGTCGCCGGCCGTTCGCAGCTGGAAATGTTGCTTGTGCGTTGCTTTGCTTGGTTTCTGCGTTCTATGTCAATGCGAAGAGGATGTTTATCTCTCAAGGCTGCTAGCATACTTGACACAAGAGCAGCATCATGCACTGTGGAGGTCTCGTCAACCCGTCGTCACCGTCGTCGGTGAAATTTCAGGTAAGCATACCTATATTACGTCCTCTTTTTGTCAAATACCAATCTTGAAATCAGGTAGGCTTATGTTTGTGGAACTTTTATTTGTGCTTTGTGGATGTTTCATTCAGTTAGGCACTAACACTCGCAAGTGAGATAGTTGGTCATGGCGCTTGCATTGTTGGCCGGTAGTGCTGTGGGTACGAACGACACTTGAGCGCTGTCAAAGTATCTTCTAGACCTGCCGAAAAATTTCTTTATTCGACATGGCTTTCAAGAACGCATTACGTGACAGTAAAAGCTTATAAAGGTAACACGTAGCACAACTGCGGATAGCAATTGAGCTCTTTTTTTTTTTTTTTTCTAGAGCACTGCTCGCCCTCACAGAAAGGAAATTAGAAGGGAATCCATAGCGTGAGTGTTTTAAGTGGAGAGTTATGCGTGGGAAACGGGTGGCATTATAGTTACTTCGGGGCTTCGAATAGCCGACCGTTCTCATAAATGGAGGCGCACGGGCAGCGTGCCGCGCAGCAGACACGTTGATCTCTACGGCGAGTGCGCCGTGTCGTTTTGTGATTGCTTTTCTCTGGTCACTACATGCAGAAAGAACACAATTGCCGCTTGTGTTTCTAGTTTAGGTTCCGACTAGCAATAGGCGGCCACGGACTAATTCTATGGTTCTAGACCTCTTTGCCTTGAATTCCTAATAGCTCACAGAGGTTAATGCTGTAAGCCGCTTTGCTCACCTCTGCAAGTTTGTCTTAAACATTCGGCACTACCGCAGTAACATGTTCCCCCGCTGAGTTCCCTCCTTGACGACAAAGCGCTAGCGAACATGACACAGGCTTTTCCAGTCGCTATCCCAAAGTCGCATCATATGTCCGCGAATCATTCCCGGAGATTGGACCTTTTTTTTGGGGTCTCTCTGCTGGCTGAACATCATTGTGACTTTTGCACAACTTTACGCTGCAGCAGTTTCACGTGATTCATCTCAAGAAACTTTGTGCGTGCCGAATATGCAAATATTTTTTCATTATGCATTTTTTCTTTAAGGGTGTGTTCAGATAAGAACAGTAATAGAAGTTCTATGACCCTTTCTTTTTTTTTTCAAATTTTTGTATATGGTGGGCAATTGTCTCTGCACAAAGAAATTTGCTTTAGTTTTGCAAGATGCGGTGCAGTTTTCTCGAAAAAAGAAATCCTATATCACTGTTCACTACAGTGGAAAAACGCAATTTTTGCCGTTTCAAAACGTTGCAAGTTTGGAGACCTGCGGTTAGCGTACTAAAATTTTGTAATCTATTGTTTTTTGCCCACTAAATCTATGTAACTTTTACTTGTATTGTAATTATTAAAAACAGGTTTTGTTGTTGCAGTTGGTTTAGTAAAAAATCGCTAACATTGCTGCAGAAGCAACGTGCGGCAAAGAAGTCCATTTTCAACCTTAAATACAGGCATGATGCATTATGTTTTTAGCATTGTCTTTTTTCCGTTCTTTATTCAGATAATTGCCTAAATTTCACGTAAAATTTGGAACTCTAAACTGCTACGTGTGTTCTCCACAACGCATAAAATTCGCCCAAGATTCGAAAACAGCAAAAAAGACTCAACTTTAAAGAAAACCGTCATCAATATTTAAGAACATCCCTCACAATAATCCTCACTACCTCATAAATATTACAGCCTGAAAAAGTGTTGCATTATGTTGTTTAAAATTATAAAAGGTATAAAAAATGCTCGTTTTGAAAATTGCCAGCATCATAGCACTACATTCTGGCCCGACTTAATAAAGAGTTGCACCTGAAACTTTTTCGCTACATTATGCAGGACTAGTTCTTTTTTTCTGCAAAAATTGAAGCCGTAGATTTCTTTTTTCTTTCTCCATATTATTTTGAAATAGGCCGAAATTCAAAATTATAAAAAAAAACGAACAACTTTGACTCGAATTTGAAAAACTTCCACATTTTCAATTTGTATCGAAGTCCATGAAAACAATCTTAAGTACTTTATAAACATCATGTACTAATCTGTACCGCAATATGTAAATTAAAATGTAAAAATAAATATAAAACTAAATGCATGCTGTCATTCTATAGAAGTGCTTATGGCCTGCCCTTATGGTGTTGGCGTCGAAAGTTCGATTTATTATTTGCTGAATTTAGTTACATTTTACTCTTATGCAATATCCAAAGCCTTCTCAATGCCTCTAAAGTCGTTTTCTGCTTGTTGGCAGTGCTGATGATTGCTTAAAGTGGAATGAATTCGCTATTTCTAGCAATTTCATGGGACATCGTCAGTGACGAACTTTTTCAGTATCCTATTTTTTTTTTTTTCGAAGAGCTGAGCTAATCCATCCAGTTCCTAATTATATTATTTCATTTCTCCTTTATGAGAAAAATTGAAAATACTCTGTTCTTGAAGACAATCTTTCTAATGTGCACATAATTAGAATCATAAGCAACACTCTTTGCAGTATGATAGTTTAGTTGTAATTTTATATTTATTTATAGCAGCAACACGAATGAGCCGAGATGATGAGCATTCTTGACGACTGAGCCATCTAGCCCAGAAAAAAGACGAGCCAACACGCGGTGAACCCCTTGTCCACCTAACCTGCAAAGTGTATGTAACCTGCAGTTGAGGTGAACGGCGGTTTTGCTCTGTGTTAGCTCGCCTTTTTCTGGGCTATATACCTCTGTCGACTAGAACGCTCGCCAACGCTCGTCATCTCGGTTCATTTGTGCTACTGCTATAATGAAATATAAAATTCTACCTAAACTGTCATGCCGCAAAGTGTTTTGATTATGATTCAAATTATGTGCAGATTAGAAAAATGGTCTGTAAAAATAGGGTATTGTCAATGTTTGTCGTTATGGAGAACTGAAATAGCATAATTATAAACTAGAGGGGGGGGGGGGGGGGAGAAGCACATCACCTAGCTATACCTGTGTGTGTGTGTGTGTGTGTGTGTGTGTGTGTGTGTGTGTGTGTGTGTGTGTGTGTGTGTGTGTGTGTGTGTGTGTGTGTGTGTGTGTGTGTGTGTGTGTGTGTGTGTGTGTGTGTGTGTGTGTGTGTGTGTGTGTGTGTGTGTGTGTGTGTGTGTGTGTGTGTGTGTGTGTGTGTGTGTGTGTGTGTGTGTGTGTGTGTGTGTGTGTGTGTGTGTGTGTGTGTGTGTGTGTGTGTGTGTGTGTGTGTGTGTGTGTGTGTGTGTGTGTGTGTGTGTGTGTGTGTGTGTGTGTGTGTGTGTGTGTGTGTGTGTGTGTGTGTGTGTACAGGATGGAGAAAACTTCTGCCGTCACTTACACTCCACAAAGGCATGCGGCTACTTGCAGTCAGTTGCGCATCACAGGCAGAGGCTCAGATTAATAATTCGGGATTTGGTGTAGGCAGGCTGTAATGCATTGTTAGCCATGCTTTGTACCATGAAATAGCGAATTTATTCCACATTAAGCAATCATCAACACTACCAACAATCAGAAAATGACATTACAAGCATTGAGAAGGCTCTGGATATTGCATAAGTTAAAGTATAGCTAAATTCAGCAAATAAATCGAACTTTTGACGCCAACACCATAAGGGCAAGCCATAAGCACTTTTATAGAATGACAACATGCGCCCAGTTTTATATTTATTTTTAATTTTAATTTAAATATTGCAGTACATTTTAGTACATGATGTTTATAAAGTACTTACGATTCTTTCATGAGCCTTCGATAAAAATCGAAGATATAGCAGTTTTTAATTCGAGGCAATGTTCGTTTTTTTTATAAGTTTGAATTTCTACCGATTTCAAAATAATATGGAGAAAGAACAAACACGTCTAGACTTTTCAGTGTTTCTAGAAATAGACAACCAGGCCGGGATACTATAGAGGAAATGTTTCAGTCGCAGCACTTTGTTAAGTCGTGCCAGAATGTAGGGCTGAAAATTAACAATTTTCAAAATCAGCCCTCAGTGTTATACTTGTTGTTACAATTTTAAACAATATAATGCAACTTTTTTTCAGGCTGTAATATTTCTGAGGTATTGAGGAACCTTGAGATGATTTTTTATAAATATCGATGATTTGTTTTAAATTGGCATCAAATTTACTCCTTTTAATAATATTACTGTTTACGAAACTTGGTCGAATTTTATGCATTGTGGACAACCACCTAGCAGTTTAGAGCTCCCAATTTGGCCTTAAATTTCGAAAGTTATCTGAATAATAAAGAGAAAAAGACTCAATGCTGAAAAATCACGCATCATACCCGTATTTAAAGTTGAAAATGGACTTTTGTGTAGCGATTTGCTTCTGGAGCAATGTTTGCGATTTTTTGCTCAATCGACTGCAATAACAAAACATGTTTTTAATAACTACAAAGTAAAAGTTACACAGATTCAATGGGTAAAAAAAATAAATGATAAAATTTTTGTACGCTTGCAGTAGGTCTTCAAACCTGCAACTTCTTGAAATGGCAAAAACGGCGTTTTCCACCTGTAGTGACATACGATTTTCTTTCCGAGAAAACTACGCCGTATCTTGCAAAACTAAAGCCCATTTCTTTATGTTGAGACCTTTGTCCACCACACATAAATAATTCATTGCAAACAAAAAATGGTCATTGGACCTCGATTGCAGTTCTCATCTGAACTCACCCTTGAATATCTTTTGGCCATTTGTAGTGTTTTTATAATCTTATAGGAAAATTGTATGCAGATGCTGATGCCCATTTTCAAGATTGTGTTGACCTGCCAGAAGATGAAATTCCAGACATGGCGAATAATGCATTACAGCCTGCTGACACCCAAGTCCCGAATTATTAATCTGAGCCTCTGCCTCTGGTGCGTAACTGACAGCAAGTACCCGCATGCCTTTGTAGAGTGTGTAACACCACATAATGCGCACTTTTTTAAACAATTCTTTGCTCACAGAATGACATTTCATCAAGTCTGTTGTGTTGTTGTCTTCAGAGTAACTTTTAAACAGATGTCGATTTCATTACTTTTATAATCACACAATATGAAGGCCAAAATATCTGAAAAAACTAGGTTAATATGTAAATACTACATGGAAATGGACTCTATATCCATCCTACTAATGAAAAAAATGATTGCATAACTGATCACCGAGGACACAGAAAAAGGTTTGTAGGTTAAAAATTGCGGCCATTTCATAATAGCGCTATTGGTTAACGCACTTGCAAAGACCAATAGGCTTGAATTTTTTCTTTGATTAGTTTAGAAAAGACTTCACAAAGGTCGCAATGTCAAAATTAATGTGCCTGATTGCATTTGTCATGACGTGACAGTACAGTTAGTCTTGAAAGGAAAGAGAGAAAACTGCATATACTGAACCAATTCCGCAATTGTTAGAAAAGGCCCCGCGGATGGAGCACGCAAAGCAGGACACATGTACAGAACAGAATATTATAAAAATATTTAAAGCCACCTGAACATAATTTTTTATTCCTTGCTTCTTTCACTTTCAACATATTGGCTTAAGTGCTTTTAATTTTGCTATTATATTTATTCCACTAAACAATGCCTCAAATATTTTTATATGTTAATTGGGCTTTTGAAATGTATAGAAAAACTATTGGTTTGATTATTGTGAGAGAGAAATTTTCTATATAATCTAATCTCTATGAATTTTCCTGCGAATTTTATGCAGTAAAATTGTGAACTTGCTTAAAAATGTGAACTTTTGTGCAGAATTTACTTTAATTATCTGAACATTTCTTTGAAAAGCATAAAAATTATTTCCTACATTTCTTACACGATATGCTGGCATCAACTGCAAGTCCTAGTTTCAATCAAGACCCAAAATGTCCTTTTCGCCAAAAAGAGAGAGGTAATTTATCAGCGTACCACATTAAGCAGTAGTTTCCAAAAATAAACTGGGATTGTCGGTCTCTTATGATAATTAACTTGGTGTGGTGTGAGTACAGTCTTACTCACTGGACTTGATTGCCTTTCCTTGAAAGACAAATTTTGCTCTCACTCAGAAAGTGGCATATTTGCATCTTTTTTCAGACTGGATGTCGCAGTCATGAGGATGACCGCGCTGAGCGTCGGAAAATCCACAGCTTTCCAAGCCATTTTCATACAAGAGTTCGTAAGTGCTACCAACTAGACTCGCATGATATATGTGCTGTACAACTTGGAAAGTTAAATAATGTATTTGTAGCCGAGGAATTTACCTTTAACTTTACAAGGTTGAGAGAAAATGGCACCATTTACGTTTTTATATACTTCGTATCTCACAGCAGGCAGTTATTCACGCATAAAAAGCTGATTACTGTACTTTAGTCTGTAAGACCTTTCCTGGAGACTAGAAATGTATTACCATGTCATTCTGCATTCAGTTTGCATGCATAGTATCAGGTAAGTCTTTTTACTAGCTGGTTTTGATATTTTTGTTATCAGACTAGACCTAAATATTGACGAGGGATATTTTCAGTTTAACGAAGTAAAAACAGCTTAATACTGATTCAATTAACACCTATACATTACAAATTTACCTTTTTTTACTGCAGGATCAAGACTTTCTAGCTCTCGCCACGCTTTATTTTAAGGAGCTAGTGATGTTCAGCGTCGTGCTGGGTGCGCTAACTGACGCACTTGGAAATCTAGAGTCTCCTGCATTACGGCCACCTTTGGCCTCTCGCTTCGGCCGAGCGTCTCCCTCAGCCAAGCCACCTGCTGACCTGAACCAAGCGTTTATGGACACTGGGCGCTCCGCACACTCCGAGCCCACGCAACCGAGAACGTCCACATGGACTTCCTTCTTCCAGCGTTCGGTGACTGTTATCAGTTCATATTCATATTTGTTTTGCCTGTTAAGGTTGTTATTTGTTATGTTGCTTTTTAGTCTAGTCTAATGTGTTTGTATAAAAAGATGTTCCTAGTTTTACCGGTCTGATCGTGCGTCTGTTTAATCCCACAAAATTAACCCTTTAATTTCTGGTTATTAAAGACCCTCCACACATTTATGTAGTCTACTGTAGCGAGCGCATTGAAGAAACACTTTTTCTACCTCTTCGTTGAGCACCAGTGCCTATTGTCTACAGGCAATGCAGAAGGAGGTTGTTTCCTAGGAGAAAATTGGCTCTTCAAAATGCGTTTTAAACCTTAAGCATTCAATGAGCTAGTTGTCCAAGTGCAGCTCTTCTTGAAGATGAATTTTATACACCAGGAACAGTTGTGATGAAATTTATGAACAAGATTGTGAAAAAAATTCATGATTTGGTTGCGATTTCAATGTTCATAAGTGCAAATTTTTGTGGCATTTTTACACATTCTTCTTTAAATTAAAGTACTGGGCACTACTTAGTTCTGAGGATTCTAATATGAGTAAATGCAAGCCAAGTATACTAGTTTTCTTGATGGCGTATGGGCAAGAAAAGGCGAGATACATTTGTTAAGTGTCAATAAATAAAATTTTTGACTGTTCTACAAATGCCTTCTTGTTACTGTGTTTTACAAATGGACTCTGGCTTAGGAAGTTGCCACAGTCTTGTTGTTTCCTAAGCTTTCTTTTAGATTGAAAGTGTGAAAGTACATTGTTTCTGGCTGATTATTCAAAGAATTTTTTTTTCTATGGGCACATTCTTCAGGTTCAGCCAGCTAAGGCATACCGAGTAAGCACATTGGTGCTAGAAGCTGGTCAGGTGCTTGGATGCAGATGATGTCTGACCAATGCTCTAGCTTGTAGAATGTAAACAGGTTTGCATTTTACATGCGTATGGGTCAAGTTACCCATACACCATTTATACTTTTATTTACTTCATTTCTTCGCAACACTGCACATAAGCACGCATACTGTGCTCAAGCCTACGTTTTGCTTTATGAGGGACAAACAAGGTCATTTGGAATGCTCAGGCTGGGATTGCTGCACGAGCACGTATACCGCGTGCAGCACCCTTCCTTGGGGAAGGGTGTAGCACACGGTGCTGCAACACCCTTCTGCTGCAGCACCCTTCATTCGGAGAAGGGTGCTGCAGCAGAAGGGTGTTAAAATATTTATAATTAGGGTGCTCCCCATGCGACAAGCCAATTACACCCTTAAGGGTGTAAAATGTTTTACTGTGTACGTGGATGCTAAAACTGTTCAAAAGTTAACTTACCCCTGAACTTTTCTTTTGACTGGATAAACTGCTAACGACTTACAGAACAATCAACCTGTTTAGTTACTGCGCCCTGCTTCGAAGACGGAGTGTGGGCCGACGTTCAGGGGCTTGGAGCATATTAATTACAGCCTTGTGCTATTCAAGTCCTTAAAGCGTGCCACGCTCGAAAGCGAAACGACTTTGCAATGACCTTGGTTGAACAGTTACAAAGTGATGGTGTTTTAGATGTTACTTAAGCGGCAATTGTCCGCATGCGCGCACCCATCAGTGGATATAGTCGGTCGTTGCAGTAGATTAATTAGGAGCAGATCGGTATTGCTTATTCAGCGGTCCTTTTTTGGGGTTTCCTACTTTTCCCTTTCTTCTATCACATAACGGAATCCTCAAAAGTTGGCAGACATCACGCGTTGCTTCTATGTGGAGACTAAATAAAACTTTCTTTATCCTTTCTTTCTCTCGCATTGCCCCTTTTCATTTCCCCCTTTCGTTTTCTTCTTTGCAACGAATCCTCTGACCTAAGAAGTTTTGATGAAAAGTGGCGCATGCTTTAGCTGTTTGCGTATGTACATTCAAGAGTACAAGGTAGCAGCTGCACTTGACACTGCACGAACCCCACTCTTTTAACGTTGATTGGCGTGAAATATTGGCCCGCGAGCGAAAAGCAAACGAAAACCTTTTAACGGCATTGTCGTGAAGTTTATACATATTTTGAAATTTTTGCTAAAGGGGTAGGGTAGTGATTTTAAAATGTTATGCAATGCTACGCTGCTATAACAGCTCATTTCTCTCGCTTTTGACTATCGGTTTCTTTTTCTCGAGAACGACCGAACCTGGCCCAAAAAAGATCTCGGTCGCGATGTCGAACCTATGCAAGGAAGCTAGCGATTCAAATTTTTAGTGACATTTTATGCTAGCAATACCGTAGTTTGGACGCAAACATATTTCGATGAACATTTAAATAACGAATGTTTACGATGTTGTCCCTACGTCCAAGGTGTCAATGCGCCAGGTGTCAGTGGGACTAGTTTCAGGTGACGATCTGCTAAGTGGGATTGCGTGTAAGGTGAGGTACTATAGTGGTCAGATATGAGGTGTTTATGGGATGGTATAATATAGGGTTTAGCATTCCGAACGTTTAACGTCGGCTGTGAAGGGCGTCACAGCGAACCGTTCAGGATCAATTTTCAAAACCTGGACTTCTGTAAAGTGCACGTATTTGTGCTGTATGTTGTACAGTCGTGTATAGTGGTAGTGTATTGTACTGTGCATTATATACTGTGCTTATTGTATAGTAAAACTGTTGCATCTTACCTGCACTCACCTATGGGGCTGAAACATGGAGGCTAACGAAAAGGGTTCTGTTTATGTTAATGACAATGCAGAGAAATATGGAGGAAAGAAGTGTAGGTGTGACGTTAAGAAAAAGGAAGCGTGCAGGGTGTTCAGAAATATAACTCGAGTTAATGACATATACGCGGACATAGCATGTATAGAGCGAAGAGAGGGTAACCGATGTGGTCACTAAGGGCAACGAACTGGATTCCAAGGGTTGAAAGCGTAGCAGGGGGTGGCAGAAAGTTATGTGCGTGAATGAATTTGACAAGTTCGCAGCCCAGGTCAAGTGGATGCAGGTAGCACAGGACCGGATTAATTGGAGTCATATGGGAGAAGAATTTTTGTTGTAGTAGATATAGCCCGGCGGATGATGATGATAATGATATTTTACAGTACACAATAGTACTGCGTTTTGTCTAAACCTAATCTAACCGCCGCGTCTGGGGTACAACTAGAGTCTTGGGCTCATAACTCGAGCGCTGAAATCAGTGAGGTACTGCGGTGAGGTGGTTTTAGTGTGAACATTATTAGGTTTATGGGTGGATGATTCAGTAGTTCGAGAAAATCTTGACACCATAACATGGAACACAACCACGTCTCGCCTACGAGTAATGGAAAGGCGAAGGTATCACTAGACCAAAGAAAATGGCGAATCAGGCTGACCATGATTGCGCGCTGAATTCCGGAATGTTTTTTTTTTCTTTCTTATATCGAGCGTCTTACTTCTTGCATTCACATTCCAACAGTGGACGACGACAAGTTCCACGAAGAAGAAGCTGGTGAGTGATCCACTTTGCTCACCTTGTTCATACCTAGTGGTGACCAGCATTCAACTGTTTTGTCTCCCGACAGATAGCGCGGAACACGGTGACGGCAAGAAAGGTAAGCAACAGCTATGGTGATGGATGAGCAGAGACCGAGAACTTTCAATAGATTCATAATCGGAATCTTAATAGAATGAAGACAATGAGAGCACACCGTAACCACCCTGTCCGCCAAAGCAAGTTCGATTGACCGCATCTCCTTTGCTTCTTTCCAGCTCACCACGTTGTAGATGGCAACGCCGAGGAAGAAGACATATCGGGTAATCCGTCGCATTTGTTATTGAAGCTAGCGTTTTGAGTGTTTATCGCGGAGCACAGAACACTGTTGTTTTGGTTTCAGATTATCACGTTGGCGAAAAAGGAAAGACACCAGGTAGGTTGGTGTTGTTCGCCATGTAACATTATTTCGTAACACGTTCAAAGTCCCCCCCCCCCCCCCCCCCACCCCTTCGGCCACGTCTACAGTTACAATAAAACGGCAAATACATATTATACAGCGTTGTTGCCGACAAGTGAGTTTTATTGCGAAAATCAAACCGGCGTCATTATCAGGTTTCTTAGTAAATTTTAGAATAGTCTGCGTTAACCGTAATTCTTAGTAGATCGCAGGGGAGACTGATGTGGCAGCAACGTTAGTGTATGTAGCACCATGAGGTGGAGACGTTGAGTGGAACACTTCTATTTAGGAACAAATTACAATCAATGCACTCTTAGAGTTTAGTTTCACTTATATAGATGAGTTTAATGAAGTCGAATGCACAAGAATACTACATTTTAATTGCTACCATAATATTCCGAGTAATTGCCTATCCCGCCGAAAAAGTAGGTTGGGCTATATTAGGGCACCACCACCACCACCAGCAAAAAAAAAAAAAAAATGGGAAAGATTGGAAATAACCATTTTTTATGTAAGCAAATTTATGAATGGTTTTCTTGGAAAAACTGGAAGGAAAACTTACTGCTCTGGCGTCCGAGGAAAACTTTTTAATTGTTAGCATTCACTTGTCGTCCTTCCCGTCCCTTCCCGAACCAAAATAAAGGCTGAGGGTTTTGTCCTTCACAATTTATCGGCTCTTCTTCTCCAGCAGAGGAGGAACGCCAGTAGCTCGTTCAACTCACTATGTTCCGAGCCGTAGATAACAGTTCACGTACTATGGGAGGATGCGTGAACAAAAGTTTCTTTCTGCGTGCTTTTTCAGTTTGTTTTAGTGCTTAGCACTACTAGCTGCCATCACAGATTTCCGCGATGTCTGTCCGAAGCCGCTTTCTCTCTCTCTCTCCCTCTACGTGAAGTGGAGAAATACTAGGAGGCAACTCGCATCGCGCGGCTTAGCGAACCCGACCGCCAGCGGCTGCGCTTCGATGGAGGTGAAACGGAGATGATGGTGGTGGTGACAAACGTTTAATGATTTAAAGTGGTGCCGGTATGCATGAGCTGGATCTTTGAAGATCCAGCCCTTACAGATACTAGGTGGGGTCCCTAGTACGGAACCCCAGTGGCATCGACCGCTGCCCGGGCACGCTCGACCAAGACCTTTTGGGCCTGCAGGTCATAGCAGCCGAGCAGGGTCGCCTCCCAGTCCTCCCGATTAGGGCTGGGGTAAGGAGTAATAGCTGGGTTGGATGGGCAAGCCCACACCATGTGGTAGATGTCCGAAGACTTCTCCGCACAGTGCGGACAACTGCCCGTGAAGAAGGGATTAAAATTTTTTTGCTGCCGGGCACAGCAGAGTGTTGGTATAAAGACGGACTAGAAGCCGCTCCTCCGTCTTTGATAGACCTTTACTCGGTCGAGGGTAAAGGCTATGGCAAGATTGATAATAAAGAACAATGTCTTCAAAAGAATACGCGGGTTCGAATTCGAGATCCTGATCTAGGGGGTCGAGATGGGAAGCCCGGAAAGAAAGCGCGCGGCCGACGGCGTCGGCTGCCTCATTCCCCTCGAGACCCATATGAGCAGGAGCCCGTACTATTTTCCGGTAAGCGGGGTCCCGGGTATAGGTGCAATTTTGAAGTAGACGCTAGGCTAGTATGGCGCCCAGCCTTGCTCGACGTTCCGACAGGCCCCTCGCGAGTTGAAGATAATTGTTTTGGAATCAGTGTGGGTAGCTGCCAGCGCAATGGCGACCTCCTTCGCGTGAGTTATGTCACGAGCGCGAAATGTAAGCCCGTTAACAGTTTTGGACTGGTGGACCACTGCGGCCGTGTACCATCCCCCAAGGTGGGGGCCGGAGGCGTCCACGTAATAAATGCAGAGGCTCACCTAACCAATACACACCTCTTTCTATGACACTGTCGGGTCACCGACTCTTTGTCCGGCTGTACAGCTAACATACCACCCTTATGGAATATCGTGTACATCTCCCTTTCGAGTGGAGATGCGCCCTCCACGTACGTCCTCTTCCTAAAAACATGACACGTGAAGACCACAATGGCCGGCGCCTGGCGCGGGCGGAAGCCCTAGGCCGCCATTATGGGTGAAACGGAGAGGCGTCCGTGTGCTGTGCAATGTCAGCACACGTCAAAGATCGCCAGGTGGTCGAAATTACTTGGAAGCCCTCCACCTCTGCTCCTCTTTGTCTCTTTCGGATTTCACTCCCACCTTCATTCTTTCCCTTACGTCGTTGTTCATGCGTCCACGGAAAATATTTGGCAGATACTGCGCCTTTCGTTTCCTGTAAAGCAATTTAATATAATTTAAATAAACAATGCACAATGCTGAATCAAATGCATGAGAAAATTTCTCATCAAAGCAAAACGAAAGCAGTAAAATGCATAGAAATGTATAAAAGGGGTAAGAAGTGCAGCGCACATACTTCGCATTTGATTACGTATGCCAATCGGCTGTAATTTTTTTACGTTATGAAGGTCAGGAGTGTTACTCCAAATGACTAGGACCGTCACTAAACGTGCTTTAGACGGGGACAATGACTCGGTTGTTTTTGAAAAGGTCAATATTTTGCCTACATTTCGGAGGGGAGGGGGCGATGACTAGTTAATAGGCGATGGCTCGGAAGATTGTTGTAGTAACCGGAATGCAGGCAGCATTCTCTTACCCCCAAATGTACTAAAATCGGCTGTATATGTGGAGCTCAACTCTAGAATTGCATGTTTGGAATTGTTCATATTCTTAATAGCTTTATTAAGCATTGAACTATTTCAAGTGCCGACAAGGCATTCTTTTTGCTTCTATTGGTCGTTTGGTGCAGCAGATGAAAAATGTTGTTTAGAATGTAATTAATTCAGCAAATTAATGAATCTTTTTTCTCTGATTATCGGCCGAGAACCTAGCGAGAAAATTATAATGGATATGAATTAAAACTACAGGAATTACATTTAAATTGCGCGATAACAGTGCAGGAGACTCTGGCCCATTTTTTGTAATATATATATTATTCATTCTCACTGAAGACTGTTCTCTGTTTGACCTTGCAGAACCCCCAAAATTTAAGCCTGCCACATGTAAGTACACAAAAACATTGTGCCGTAACGTCGCTCACATTGTTTTATTAATTATTTAATCGTTTTTATTTTTGGCTTAGGCCACCAAGCAGAAAACGTCTAGTCATAAGCTTCTGGTCCTGATAAAAGAACCGCATTCCTTCCAGCTATATCTTTTCGCTTCATAAAATTAGCGCAGAGCAATATGACGCTAAATATATCAGTTATACTCTCTTACTATATCATACCATAAACCATACACTCAAAGGGATTCCGCAAGTGCACTTAATTTCAGCGCAATTTTTAGCAGTATCAGGCGGAGAACGCGAAAGTCATGTTTCAGGGGACACTGAAATTACATACTGAAAATGGCCTGTATGCGTAGCTTACAGCATTTCAATAACAGAGAGAGACCACTCTTTGCGAAAACGCAGCTTTTATATTCGAAATAAAAGGCCAAGAAACTAATTAGCTCAGTTGTTTCCATAACTATGGCTGATTTCGAGAGTAAATTGCTTGCGTTGACAGCCTGTTTTAGCGCGTATTCCTGCGATGCTACATTTCAAATTTCTTCAAAGCGACGAATTTCATCATTCGCAGTACCTATGTACTTGTTGACAAGCTCAGAATTGGCATACAGCTTTTGGGCTAAATACACCTGATTAGGGTCAGTGTTTCTTCTTTCGGCAGCAATAGCTGCAATTAGTTATTGTGCCTTACCGCTGCGGTGGTGGTAACGATTGGTTTCCTCGCACAAACGCGATAGTAGGGAACAATCTTAAACGTTCTTAATTCATTTTTTTCTAATAGCGTTCGTATTAAATTGCATTTTATTCGGTCTGACTACATTATTCGCATTTTAGTCGTCAGCTAAACTACTCATTTGTATCTGATTAGGTTCTGGGGAAAAAAAAATTATAATTCACACGCCGCCACTTGTGACCCAAGGAACATTTTCGAGTTAGGCCAATGATTTTCATGCGCTTCCTTTTATTTCAGTGTCTCTTAGTTGGTACTCTTCGTTAAGCAGAGCGTGCTCTTGTTTCCTTTGTTCGTGCTGGTACAACGCTACAGCGCAATGGTTAGACACACAACACTCAAGGGGATCCTCGCTGTAGAGTTAGGCACGTACGCCCGAGCAGCGTACCACTCGACCTGATAATACAAAAGTTGCTGAGCACTCTCGCAACTTCGAAAAGATTGCGCTATGTTACGAGGTCTGCATGCCGCCCAGGAGAGGCCGGCGTGCGAACCAGCAGCTCAGGGGTGGTGAAAGTTTCCATTGTGGGCAAAAGCAGAGATACTCGCGCTCACCGGCTTGCTTGTTTCTGCCCTTGTATCTACACTTCACCTCGGTAATAGCGTGCAGCATACTGCAAGCTGTGCGCGGCTCCACAGTATAGGGGTCTCACTCACAGTAACTGCGCGTACGCGAGAGCATTTCCTAATTAGCGACCACTTTTGATATCTCATGTTTTTGACTATCATGACTGGTGCGTAGGCGCGCAGACGCAGTCAGCCGTGATCCCTTTCTACGTCTAGAGTGTTTTCTCATATCTACATCTGCTTCTCACTGTGCAGTCTAGAAGACTGCTTCAGGTACTTCAGAATGGACGTCCGCTTGTAACGATTCCAGTGCACTCTCTGCAGAACTATCTCCTCTGATTAGCTGGCCGCGATACATTGACATTTAACAATAGACGACACGCTGTAGTCAAAGATTTCAGCCAATCAGCAAAGTCACTCCACGTGGACGGAGCTTTATGCAATTTTGCTTCCTCTTTGGTTCCAGCTCGCTAGCCTACTTCACTCAGACTAAGCGTAGCTCCTAGCATAACGTAGCAGTGCTGCATGGATGTGCTCGGACAAAATAGAAAAGCTGTCCGCGTGCCGGTACCACGCGTGCAAGCAAACGGCTCCCGATGTAAGGGCGTACGAGTAACGGCCGTGTATGTTTTGTTGCTCGCACCGGTTGCGACGGGTGACGCAGACCGGCCCGAGCCCTGCAAGGCGGATCAATTTCGGTGCGTGGACAACGGCGAGTGCATCCCCCTCAAGTGGAAGTGCGACGGCAACGACGACTGCACCGACGGCTCGGACGAGAAGAAGTGCAGTGAGCATTATCGTGCCCGCGGGTCGCGCGGCTTCGACCGGGGCCTCCGCCCCTTGAGCCCAACGAGTGGCTCTCTTTTCTCGATCGCACGTAGCGTCGCCGCGTCCGAACTCGCGAGTTCACGCTGGTTTCGCTTTTGCGTTATGGCGACGAGTCCTCTTCTGAGAACGCTAAAAATAACATCGAAGCGAATATAGAGGAAGAAAACAAAATATCCGGTGAGAGCATAGCGATAAAAAAAGACAAAGTGAAGCAGCGTGTAGTGAAGTGAGGTGGCATCGTGAGAGGGGCCAGATTCCGAGGAAATGGCAGACCTGGAGAAGGACGCCTGGGTCCTCAGCCTGGATGGGCACCTGGACTGAGGTCGCAGCCAAGGTCCAGCCTGGTTTCATTTTGCAATTCCAGTTCTGTTATGATGCCTCGCGAAAGCCTGCACTTAGAATCGGAGTTTGAAATAGGAAGTGACCGGACCTTTAAGGAGCCTTCGGAAACGTGTGGAAAGAGAAGTTCTCCGGAGATATTTTTGTAACAAGTGATAGCAATCACGCTCAAGTGTCGGGCGGAAAAACAAACAAACAAACAAACAAAGCAAAACAATGACATGGCCCTTATTTGGCAAAAACGTTTTTTTTTTTTTTTTCATTGAGATAGAAACTGTGGTGAAGTGCAGGACGCAAAAAAAAAAAAAAAATCTGAAATGGCTCTTTAAACTGCAACTGCGAGGATATTCTGTCTTCCGCCGGTTCGTCATCGAAAAGCGGAACCGCACAAGAAACGGAGACGGAAGTGAAAAAAAACATGAGATGACCGGACAAGCGCTTGTCCTGTCGTCAATGTCATAGAAGGATGGCAGGTACTAGGTTGCCTCTTAATGCATTTGGTCTCCGGCTGTCCCCACGTGTTTCAATGTGGCAACATAGCGCTGAGTCTCTCCCGGTCTCCCAATTTCCAAAACCCCGTCTTCCTCCTCACCGTTCTTCTTGCGGATTCGTGCACGAATCTGCAACAAATGTTTCTATTTGCTCCTTCCCCCGTTTTTTTTTTGTTCCGCCACTTTGCATGACGAATCACGCCTAGCCTGCACCAAGCTATTAATCGATCCCAGCGCTTCCTTAATTTATGCCGCTGAATCATTGATGCACCGAATCAGCGTTCTAAATCAGTGAAACACCACAAAATTAAAAAAAAAAGTAGGGAAAAGAAAAAATAGTACCTATGCACGCTACCGGAACTGTGAAAGAGAAAATAGAGGGCAGTATGATATAGTATGCAGAATAATAGAGAGCTCTTTGCAAATTCGTAATTCTAAATCGAGAGCATATTCTGCACTACAAGAGGTCTACTTAAACGATCTATGCATTTGTCTGTGCGGAAAACAGTGAATTAGATGCTACGATGTACCCCTAAGATGGTAAGGAAAGGAACAGCCGAAATTTGAGAGCAGAAAAGGGGCTGTATCATCTAAATATGTAGGAAACACGCTCGCCTCAGGAAAAGTTTGAAATAGCCAAAAGTAGTCATTGAGCCAATCCGTAGGTTTTAATGTCAGGTGCTTTACATTATATAAACCAGTTCGTCACAAATAACCTGCCAATGACAAGCCCAGTGAGGACTACAAGGATATTTATTAGTTATCATAATTAAATTAACCGTTTTTCCATAAAAGCCCAGACAAAAAAAAAATAGCATTATTATTTTTTTAATTTTAGCCAGCTTTTTCGGCCTATAAAATATGTACAGCAAGCGTTGAGCACACTAAATTCCTATTTTTCTTTTCTGAAGTTACTCCAGTGTAATAAGTCAAAACCGAGAGGCATCGCGCTCGTTGCTTCAAGGGGCGTCTTCTCACAGCTCCAGAGCATTGTTCGAAAATTGTAGAGCCACAATCATCATAGGCAAAAAAAAAAAAAAAAGAAAAAAAAAAACAAGAAAAGGAAGAACAAGAAGCCTCAGAAAACAAGGCGCCTAAACTTCGTGTTTCAGCGCTGCGCAGCGGTTTCAGGAAACACGGTTTCCAAGTGTCGTATACGGCGACCGCCGATAAGGCTGACACGGCAAGGCGGTTGCGCGGAGCCTGAATGAAACGCTGTCAACTGCGTGAACAGAACTCGCGAGCCGATGACTCGGAGGCGCTGTCCGTCCACTGCGTGCCCCTTTCAATTTTCTCCTTCTCCTTCGCACTTTCTTTTCTTTTTTTTTTCTTTTTTGCTGGACCAACTTATACGTCGATCTGGGGATCGCTAAATTTTCGCAACTTTCGCAATAGGCTGGAGAGAATCGCAACCAAAGGAGAATCTTTTGTCTGTCCGCCGGAGATGAGCGTCAAAATTGATAGATTTCCGGTTCATGCAACCAATTCTATGGTCGCCGCCAGGAGGCGGGAAAGAATGTCGGACACGGTGGAAAGATCGAAGGGGGAGAAAAAGCGACCGACTCCCCAACGATTGGAATTACATTTCCTGGTAACAGATCGAAACCAAGTGGTAGTGGTCGGCCTATGTTTCTACCCAGGTAGGAGTTTTTCCTACTTTCTTTCTTATTCTCGAACATTTTATTTCGATTGCTTCCAGTGACAAAAGAGGCACCGCACCTTCGGCGAGCCGCACTGGAGGGGTAAATTCTCCGACTACGATTGGGTTCGATATAAATTTCAACAGCCAGGCCATGTCGGTTTTTCGTTTTGTTGTCCTGTCGCCTCTTTGTCCGTGCTTTATATTTATTTTGTAGTTTTTGGGAAAAAGCGATGAGCTTTCGAAGGTTGCAGTTCCATAGCTTTCAACACATTCCATATGGAAGCGCGCGCGACCCGTGTTCTGCACCGTGCTAGAATCTAGGGTCGTGCCCTTACCTTTCGGTTGGCATGCTTTTCTTTTCTGTTGCCGCAGTAACACTTAGCGTGTAGATGTTGAAACGTTTATTTCCCAAAAAGAAGGAAATTGAGGAGGAGATTTTCCGAAGCAGGTCACGGTATCATCCCTAGTCCTGGATGCAACTGGCTCGTGTTAGCCGGACTGCGTTGTTAATGTGGTTCCACATACGCGTCAAAGAAGTTTCAGTTGTAAGTGGAACTTCCGTTTATACAGCTGGAAGCTCCACTTAAACTGGAGCTCGCTTGTTCCTTCTAATTATCTGGCTGCGACAGGCAGTGCATCCACAATACAATACGCACATTTTAAAATTGACTTGTTCATAGGCAGTGTTATACGACGTTGTGGCCTGTGACGTTTTTAATGCGGTGGAACATTCAGCTTTTAGAGAAAGCTTAAAGAGCCTGATACAATGAACACTTCACTTTTGATGTGGTCCCAATTACGGTTAATGAGCTTCTGCCACACAACAGTCCAACGAGAAATTGGTACCTATCTGTATATATCTTTCTGGGCGACCCTTCAAAGTGTCGTAGCACCTATACTTTTTTTGGAAGCTTTAAGAATAAATTGGGGGCCAACAAGTTATGTATCGCTTTAAAGCGATGTTCTGGACCGGACCGGACCGGACCCAGTCGCGAACTGTCGTTTTAGGATGACACTCTTTATGCCATTTGCCAGAAGTTCACCCTGTGAATCTATCTTCATAACATTAAATTTATGCTAAAAATCTGCAATTATCGGCAACAAGTTCAGTGAAGGTAAATATTCAAAAAAAAAAAAAAACTAATGTCGCAAGTTCTATGTAGTGGAAGTAAGAGGTAGAGTACAGTAGCTTAACTTTTTTTTTTTTTTTGCTGGTCGAATACAATGTCAGGTTGTGTTAAAGGGGGAAGTGCAGGGCAAGCTATTTGCAAAAGATTCGACCACTCAGCATAAGTTCTGATATAACAGATTTAACTAGCTAAAGCTTAGGATGTTATTGTTCGGATTGTAGGTAATGGTGGTTAAGTACTAAAGTAACACAACAATAAAGTCGCACTGAAAAATGGAAGCATGTATAAGACAAGAAGAGGAGGCAGGAGAAGAAGCATAAGAAGCACATTAGAATTAATTTGTTACATAACACGAGATATTTCCGCCTGGCCCCTTTTGTCGCGAAAAAACTTGTAATTCCAAGGAGGTGTAAGCAGCTAGTCAATACTTCAATACTTAGCTGTTTGGCGATCTTGAAAATTGGCACGTTACGCTTTGTATTTAGCTCACTCCCACGACTTTTGCGGCCAATATGCGATGTGAGCAAAAGTTCGTGCTTTGTACCATACTGCCTGTTAGAGATGACAGCTTGAACACTTCGTAATCAAGAAATAGCAAGTTTCTTCTCAATAAAGGTTCTAAAAAACAAACAAAACGAGTACGTCCTCTTTCCTCCTCCCTCCTTCCCCTTCCCAACGAAGTTTTCTGTCGCCATTACCAAAAACAAAAGCAGTATAATATGCTTGTGGGTTGCGACAATGGGTGAGGCAAACTGTAATAAATGCTACTTAATTCCCTAGTCACCAGAGTGCTTCCTAAATACGTTTGCGGACTGCCGATATAGATGCCGTTGGGAAGTTCAGGACAGAACGAAATTAATAATGCCGTGTTTAGAATACTGCGCCACCGATCGCAAAGAAGGGACTTAATGGAGCATTCGCTTGAAAAAATTATGCGCAAGCTAGCCTGCTGAACTGTTTCCCCTTGGAAGTTTAACGCAATCCACGAAATGCCGAAAACACTAATCATTTATCGGTACTCTGCCGACAGCTCTCACCCGAGTAGACAGATGGAATTAACGTCTTTGGCCCGCAAGCGAGTTAACGAGCACACTGATGCACCTTTCCTGCTCTCCCCCTCCTGATTTCCCCACTTCACCTCGTTTCCTGCGCAGAGAAAGCCTGCGAACCGGCCGAGTTCTACGCTACCTGCGGAGACGGCGTGACTTGCATACCGAAGACTTCGGTCTGCGACGGAGTGCTCGATTGTCCCGACAGGTTTGATGAGGCGAACTGCAGTAAGTGCGCAAGGAAGAGCCTGCTGCGGCTGCTTGCTCGACTGGGTATTGCGGTTTGCGAAATGGCCCGTCTGCGATTCACTCGAAACCTTCCGCACACGCTGCAAGACGTAAATGAATTATAGAAAATGACTAATTTGAACCCGCCTTCAATATAGTCTGGTAAGCCGGGTCTGTGGAGAATTTCTGGGCTAATATATATGCTTGCTTGAAGCTGCAAATCGCAATTATTTTTCAAACTGAAAATGAAGAGAGAATTACAGGACGTTAACTCTAGGCAAAAAACAAACAAACATGGGGCTCAGAAATGACATATATCAGTGCCGAATTTTCAGTACGAATACACGGACAGAGCCAAAAGAACAAGGATGAGAGCAAGCTTCAGCATTTTATATAAGCATTATTTTTGTTTACTAAGTACACTAAACACTATACTAAACACTAAATATAAATACAACTAAATACAAAATACAACTAAATACAACTAAATACACAAAAAACACAGCAAGTAAAGAAGCGGCACTGGGCGCTTTTGTATCACCCCTTGGGGAATTCACCTTGGAGAATTGCTCCCCCATAAATGAAACTGAGACAAAAGGAATGCAGTTTAAAGAACAGTGCACAGCGCCGAAACGCAGCGCATCTCTGGCCATTTTATGTCGTCTAAAACCTCCGTCGGTGTTCCTCGATGGGCCCTGCGACATTCGGAAATGCTGCATAAAGATAACGAAGAAATGAGCGTACGGCTTCGATTTTTCTAAAGGCGCTCAGCGAAGAACCCATATAGGTGTGACGGAGAGATGCCATGACATTGCAATTTTATGGGCTTCACTTTCTATTAAAATGATTACATCCCGTAACTTTCGTTTTCTTAAAGTTTGACGTTCTACGTAATGAATGGGATTTTCAAGATGCAGACATCTACAGCACTAATAAATGTTGATGAACAGGTTATGGTAGCCATATGGATGAGAAAGCCGTTCTAATCTGCTGCTGCTCGAGAAAAAAGGGGCTGGCAAAGGCAGTGGTAGAGGTACGTGGACTCAGAATTCGAAGAGTGCAACCGATATAATAGTACCTGCGTGGTGGGAGTACGCAGACTAATGCGTATCGCTGTAGTGATAAATGAGAGAAATTTGGAAGCGAGACAATCCTGGCAGTGCGAAGGCGAGTAAGAAGGTGAGATAAACCTCAAATAAATTTCAGTGATGGTACAGTCACGTCCCATGAATATGAGGAGTGAATGAATCTGGTGGCTGTTTGTACAGCTTGTATGGCATTTGTCAAATATGCTATATAAGGGCTCCAAATGAGCGATGCGTTTTCCAGCTTAGATGTGATGAGTGAAATTTATGCTGCAGTCCAGCGATGTGTGGGGATTACCGCAGGTGACGTCCCTCCTCGCGCCCGTTGCGCCCGTCTCCTCTAAGTCGCGGCAGCTACGAGCAGATGCCCGACGGCAGCAACGCGTGCCGATTATATTGAGGCGAAAGCATTTAATGGCTCATCGTTTTTCGTCCGTCAGCAAAACCTGTCACTCACCCAGTAGCCACGCCGGGCTCTTTTATTATTATTTATAGGAAGGGAAAGGCGCGGTAACTGTCTCACTTGTTTTCTGTGGACACCGCAACCGCGCCGTAAGAGAAGGTAGGAAGGTGGGAGTGAAAGTGGAAAGAGAGAAAGAGGAGCCGTAGTGGAGGGCAACGGAGTAATTTCGACCACCTGGGGATCTCTAACGTGCGCTGACATCGCACAGCACACGGACGCCTCTTCGTTTCGCCTCCATCGAAACACAGCCGCCGATGTCGGGTTCGAACCCGGGTACTCCGGCACAGTAGTCGGGCGTCTTACCACTGCACCACCACCAATTGCTTACAAAGCGGTGCAGGTGTCCGCAGAAGTTGTGACAGATACTGCGCCTTTCATTCCCTGTGAACCAATCAGTTCTTGTCTAGCGTCATATCAACGCGGTTGCCGTGGAGGCCACTGCCGCTGATGTCATGGCGCATCCTAGCAATAACGTGACGTCATGGGAGAAGGCGGCGGTGAGATGACTCGTGGGGAGAAAGCGGTGGCTCGATGGGAAAAAAAAATGCCCACGATTATGTTACTTCCTAATGCGAAATTTGAGCGCAGCTCATCAGCTGTTTCATCTTTTCGATAAATTGAGGCAAAACGAAGAGGCGTCCGTGTGCTGTAGATCCCCAGGGGGTCGAAATTACCGCCGCTGTACGGTTGCTTTCTGCGGATGAAGGATGCGAGCGCTATTGTATCCCCCTCTGGACCGGTCGTCTGGGTGAGCCCGCATACTTGCGGAGCGGGTCGGCGTTTCCGCAACCGGAGAGCACCCTCGCCTCCACTCAGGAAGAGGGGGGGGGGGGTCTCCTCCTTCTGCATGGCGGCGACGGTGTTCTACGCAGCACGTTGTGTTGACTAGCTAGCGACGTCAGTCAGTCGCTGCTAGCGCTGCCTCCGGCGACCCCCCTTTTTTTTCCTCGTGTGCTCCGGTAGCTGCGCGCGCTCCTGCCCCCATCATTCGCCGCTGAGTGTACCCCCCCCCCCTCCTCCTGCGAGGCTCCGGTGGCCAAAGCGCCGGCTCGAACGGGGGGGCTGAAAGGGGGGCGGAACTGGTTACGAGGCCGACGCCGACGCCGCCGCGAAACACAGGAACGGCCGCCAAAGAGCTGCGCTCTAAAAGACCTAGAAAGGTCGTGCGCTTCGAATCCACTTCAGGCGCTTGCACCACACTATAAGGCTTTCGCCTCGCCACACTTTAGTGGTCCAAAGTCCCCCCTCCAATATGATTATCGATGGGTAGATTTAGCGATATCTAAAGCGGCATTGCTTCTATCTAAAGGCGCGGAAGTATCTTGCTTTGGTTATGGGCTTCCCTCTGATGACTTATTCGTCTATTAGCTAGTGTGTAATCAAGCTTCACGCAGGTAGCAAAAATTGTATAGTGCAGGTGGAACATGAGTGCGGTGAAGCGGGGCACTACAGCAATGATTACAAAAGTTGATGCCGATTGCCATGCTCGGTAATAGGAAATTGAGCTTAGCTCTTTACATCGCTGAAAACCTTGCCTCGTCGTGGTCAGAGGTGTGAGCGAAAAGCGGACATCCGTACTGTCAATGGCAGAGTCCGATAGTCTGCGTTATTGATGATGGTGAGTTGAGGCTATTCTTTTTGTAGCGGGCGGATATAGCATACATATACTAGCCGGTTAGATTTAAACAAAAAGAAAAAGAAACCACGACAACAAAGGAGAAAAAGAGAAAAAGGACAGTCACAAAGAAAGGAATATAAAATAGACACTGTCTAGAGTTGCGCGACAATATCATCAGCCCATCACTGCTGACACCATCCCCGTCAACGCTTTGTCAGTCGGCACCACTGAAGCCGGCTTTCTTTGGTTGTCCGCAGCCTTGCTCTTCCGGTTGGGCAGCATCACCTAGTGACTAATCAGAGAAATTCTATGAAACCAGATGAAATCGCAATTAAACGCTCTACTTCTCGATAGTATTGTGGTGCAGTGTGTCAGAGCTGCGTTTCTGAACGAGAAAAGCGGTGATTCGAATTCGATGTTGCTTTTTGTCCTTTTTTTTTTCCTTTTCTTTTTGTGTAGTCTAGCGTAATTTTTTGTGAACGTCTAACAAAATTCGTGCGACAGGCCTTGCTTCTACAACTTGACATATAAAGCCTCTCTTTAACCAAGTTATATGAACGTGCCTACGTAGGCTAGGTGTTGCGTGCATGGCGCAGTATCTAGGAGCACTGCAATGTTGTTGAATCTTATTTCACCTTCTCACCTCAAATGAGCAACCGGAGTTGGTAGCTTTTCCCAACTTTCTGATATCATGTGGTCTCGGTACGTGGCACAAACCACCAAAGAATCGGTGCCCGGCCATTCCAGCTGCTATAGCTACCACCTGCCAGTGCCAAGCACGTTATTGTTTGCTCATAACGTGAACGCGTGATATTTTAGTACCACACCTGCAATACTCTAGAGTTAGAACGATAGGAATGACACATCACCTGCGGCAACAAGGGAGAGCACGCCGGCGGGTCTTTTATATACGTGAGTTACCGGCCCCGTTGTCACCGGTTAATAATTAGGGGGATTATTAACGATGCGCCCTTAACGGTGCGCACACTCCTAGACACCCTTAGAGTGAGTGGGGGTAGCTGTTCCGGTCGCAAAGGAGATGCCCTCGACCTGCGTGGCAATCTCAGCTGGAATTCAACTACCTTGTAGTGACAGAAGGGGGTGGCCGTTTGGTGCCCAGCGGTCGCCGGTTCAAGCCAGAGTAAGGTTCGGAGTCAGAAGTAATAAACAAAACACAGTTTATGCACAGAAAGAGACGATACAAAGGAATACACAAGAACACTTGAAATGCACTGACGAGAGGTTCACAGAATACAAACGCTAAGCATGCAACTACAGAGGTATTCAATATAACACAGAGAATTTACAACAGAGATGAAACACGAGAGAGTCACATAAACAAACACCAAATTGTTCACCGGGCACTGTTGTAGTCCGACGCCTCGAGAGTCACGATGTGGCCGCCATGCAAGACGAGCGCCGCTCCCTCGCAGGTCCGTGGGCTTGCCAGCAGCGGGTGATCCCCGGGAGTCCAGCCGAAGCACTGGCGAACACGTCGCAATCACTGGCTGACTGACCGACTACACAAGCGGCGCGGTCTCTTTAAATAGGGCGCGCCGCGTCTGTCTGTTAACGCGCGCCAAAGCTAGCGCGCACACACACTTAGCTTCGCTGGTTAGAGCGCTCTCTCTTCTTCCCGTCGAGCCGCGCGTCGTCATTGGCCACGACCTGTACAAAATTCTGGAGATCTCTGGCATATTCCTGTCTGATGAGTCACCGTCATCCCCGGGCAATGGGAAAGAGGGTGACGGCGACGCGTACAAAGCTACGCACTCTCTCGCGCGGGGAAGGAGGCTTTTTCTCGAACTTTGTGGAACAAAATGTGCGCCGATTTCATGACACTGCCCCTCCCTAAAGAATATTGTAGGACAATATTCACAACAACCACGAACATCGCGCGCACATGCATGCGCTCACAAACTACATTGGGCAAATGTCCACGTCACGCACATACATTGCACAAATTTCACAAATTACAACTACAAATTACAATGCGCACATCAGAAGTCTCAGTTTCTCAGGCTCTGATGACAATTTTTTTCACACATCACTACATGATGTTCACAAACATGGCAACACACTGTTGTCGGATACACATAGGAATCAACAACACACAGGTTTTGAAATGCGAAGCGCACAAACCTAAATTACCGAGCGTAATTCCAACCTGCGATCAGTGCGTGACAGGCTTCTGTCTGACAGGCATTCTGCCTTATTTATTATTTATTTATTTATCACATACTGCGGACCAAACATGGTCCAAGCAGTATGTGATAAATGGTTCGCTCTAGGCTCTCGCATTTGGGGTGTTTCCATGTTCCCAGGTTGGGCTACTGCAAATTCCTTAAGGCATGACGGATAGTCACCTTGTAAATCACACAACCAATGTGTGCCAATAAATGCCCCTACAACCAGTAGCGCCGATGGATACACGGGAACCTGTGCCAACGCGCGCAGACAGACAAAAAGAATCACTGTAATAGTGTTCTTTCCTAGGCACCGGTATTCCTTCCACTGAAGGTGAAATATTCCATGTAATGCCCCCATAAGCAGGAAAAACACTTGGGCTACCTGCATCAACGAAGGCCTAGGCATTCCTGACTTAATTTCCTGAGTCGTCTCTTTTCGGTTTCCTCCTGAGGTGCTTCCGTTTGTTTATTCTTTTCTCGGGGCTTTTCCTCCGGCTTCTCATGGCCTTGCTTGCCTCGCCTTGCCTTTTTCTTTTTAGATTCACTGCAGCGTACAAGCGCGGAACTTTGACCAGGATCCTCGGGAAATGTTGCGCCCTTGATATTGCCCAACACCAAATCATAGATAGGGCGTTTGCACTTCAAATTTTGCCTCAGGTAGCAACTGAATTGAGCCGTCAATCAGCCTCACAGGGCATTTCTCACCAGTCAGATCATTCTCATGAATCAAACTTCGTTTAACGATTACGGCACTGCTACCTGTATCTGGTAGCACAGAAACTAATTTTCCTCCTATCTTTCCCCTCGAAACCGGCATCCGATTCATCGCAGCTCCAGGTTGCGCATATATTACGGCGTTCACCACCCGGAGTTTCTTGTCCTTCTTCCGATTAACAACTCTCTCTGCTTCCTCCACCTCTAGGCCGTGCACCACGCGGACTTTCTTGCCGTTCTTCAGCTCAACAAAGCCATCGGCATCTTCTTCCTCCAGGCGACATTCCGACTCTGTCAGAGCCCTCGCGCAGGCCGCCTGCGGAGCTGCCTTGTCAGCGTCGGGACACGACATTGCTTTGTGGCCCTTCTGTCCGCATTTCCAACACGCGGGTGGATTGTTGGTTGCGAGTTCGCGGCAGATAGGTGCATAATGGCCTAGTTGTCCGCAGAGATAGCACCTCGGGGGTGACTTTACGCTAGGTTGTGTCTGCCGGAATTCGGGCTTTCGAGGTGTTTCAGAATTTACAATCTTGCTCAAATTTTCGCCTCCCTGGGCTTCCAAATATTGGTCTGCGAGATCCATCATTTCGTCTAATGTATGAGCTTTTCTTTCTTTTAAATAAAGTGACAGACCAGGGTGACACTGCCCGGGAATTGTTCCTTAATTAGGAGCTCGCGAAGTGCGCCATACTCTGTTAATTTTTGA
This sequence comes from Amblyomma maculatum, assembly GCF_055883805.1. Classification (NCBI taxonomy): domain Eukaryota; kingdom Metazoa; phylum Arthropoda; class Arachnida; order Ixodida; family Ixodidae; genus Amblyomma; species Amblyomma maculatum. Next base: position 77,729,964 of record NC_139347.1, read on the forward strand.
GAGTTAGTCCAGCGGTCAAAATAATGACTTAATCGCGCAATATACTGTGTTGCCGTTTCACCGTCCATAGGTTTTCCAGTCCTGAACTTCTCACGAAACCCATCCGTCGTAAATCTAAACCTTTTAGGTTGGTTGGTTTGGTTTGTGGGGTTGACTTAATCGCGCAATATACTGTGTTGCCGTTTCACCGTCCATAGGTTTTCCAGTCCTGAACTTCTCACGAAACCCATCCGTCGTAAATCTAAACCTTTTAAGTTGGTTGGTTTGGTTTGTGGGGTTTAACGCCCCAAAGCAACTCAGGCTATGAGAGACGCCGTAGTGGAGGACTCCGGAAATTACGACCACCTGGGGTTCTTTAACGTGCACTGACATCGCACAGCACACGGGCGCCTTGCCTTTCGCCTCCATCGAAAAGCGGCCGCCGAGGCCGGGATTCGATCCCGCATCCTTGGGAACAGTAGTCGAGCGCCGTAACCACTGCGCCACCCCGGCGGGGCTAAACCTTTTAAGTAATGCAGCCTTCACTTTGTTATAGCTGCCTGCATCCTCAGGAGGAAGTCTTCCAAATACACTTATTGCTTCGCCGCTAAGGCAAGTGCTCAATATTGTAGCACATTCACTGTCTGTCCAATTTGCATTTATGGTGATCCTTTCGAAGCGCAAGAGGAACGCGTCGAGATCGTCTCTTCTCTCGTCGTACTTCGGGATCAATTTACTTGCGTCTATCCGCAAGCTGCTATGTCCTTTACTGGGGCTATGCACTTAAGCAAAACCGTTGTTACCTGAGTTTTGGAGCTGGAGTTTCATAGTAAGTAATTCCATTTTCCGCTGAAATTACTCTTCTCGCTCCTTTCGAGTCCTCTCTCTTTCTTCTTTTTCCCTCTCTCTTTCCTCTTTTTCTCTCAGGCTAACCCATTTGCGCAGTTCGGCACCGGACAACCCCAGCTGGGTGCCAGCCTCAATCAACTCTTTCAGATTCATATCTGAAGCGCGAACCGTCTGGGTGTAACCTAAAGACTGCTTAGCGAACCTCGCCTAAACGCTTCCGCGCGGCACAACCTCTCGCTATCGCTCTGCTGCTACACAGTTTACGACCTCTTCGTAAACTCTTCCAACTCGTTCACCGTCCTCTGGACTTGAGTGCACCAAACGTCCTGTCGCGGACGCCCTTAGAGTGAGGGGGGGGGGGGTAGCTGTTCCGGTCGAAAGGAGATGTCCTCGACCTGCGTGGCAATCTCAGCCGGAATTCAACTACCTTGTAGTGACAGAAGGGGGGTGGCCGTTTGGTGCCCAGCGGTCGCCGGTTCAAGCCAGAGTAAGGTTCGGAGTCAGAAGTAATAAACAAAACACAGTTTATGCACAGCAAAAGACGATACAAAGGAATACACAAGAACACTTGAAATACACAGACGAGAGGTTCACAGAATACAAACGCTAAGCATGCAACTACAGAGGTATTCAATATAACACAGAGGATTTACAACAGAGATGAAACACGAGAGAGTCACATAAACAAACACCAAATTGTTCACCGGACACTGTTGTAGTCCGACGCCTCGAGAGTCACGATGTGGCCGCCATGCAAGACGAGCGCCGCTCCTTCGTAGGTCCGTGGCCTTGCCAGCAGCGGGTGATCCCCCGGGAGTCCAGCCGAAGCACTGGCGAACACGTCGCAATCACTGGCTGACTGACTGACTACACAAGCGGCGCAGTCTCTTTAAATAGGGCGCGCCGCGTCTGTCTGTTAACGCGCGCCAAAGCTAGTGCGGACACACACTTAGGTTCGCTGGCTAGAGCGCTCTCTCTTCTTCCCGTCGAGCCGCGCGTCGTCATTGGCCACGACCTGTACAAAATTCTGGAGATCTCTGGCATATTCCTGTCTGATGAGTCACCGTCATCCCCGGGCAATGGGAAAGAGGGTGACGGCGACGCGTACAAAGCTACGCGCTCTCTCGCGTGGGGAAGGAGGCTTTTTCTCGAACTTTGTGGAACCGTCCATGCGGCGCCGCGGGGGCCTCGCGCTGCGCCGGCTTGAGAAAAATGTGCGCCGATTTCGTGACACCCGTGTATACCTGCAGCGCATGCAAGTGTGAAGGTGAACGTAACAGACGCCGTCCCACATAGCAAAGTATCCTGTCGCGGTATCAGTGCGGCTCTGTAAACTGAAGTCCTGGCACTGTGTGACCTCGCACGATCACAGAAAAGCTGTGGCCTACTGAAGAGTATCAAAACTGTAGGATGGTAGCAGTTTGTGAGGTTAACACCCCAAGTCAGCTGGTAGAATGCGGACGGAACCGTATTGGAGGGCAGTGGATTAACAGACATTTGTTAGAGCACTCGTTTTGCTTAGTAGGTTAACTACGGCCGTAAATGAAGACAGCGACGGCTAGTAAAGCACAGAAAAAGTGGGAATGACAACTGGTTATGATATTACTTTATTATTGCGTGAGCCAAGGGTGACGAAGGAACGATTAAGATAGGGCGGAGGTGGTGAAGGGAGGCTGTTCCTGGCCCTACGGGGCTGGACGTAGATCAATGCCGCTTGCGGTGGGGGCTAGCCAGCCACAAAATTTTTATCTGTTGTAGGCCGTCATTGCACCCCCCACAGCTTCGGTGGTGGACAACGGCTGTTGCGGCGCGCGTCTTTCTCTCCCTCTTCTTTTTCGTTCCTTCTCTACTTTCTCTCTTCTGTCCGCACGAGGCAGTGAAGGTGGCTCAGCTACAGAACAAGTAGCAGGCCCGTGCACTTTGTTTCGTTCTTCCTACAGCCATAACAAGAACAACGATTAAGATGTGGAGCTTTAGGCGCTCGGACATCGAGTAGTGGTCGTGGGACTAAGATTAAGGCTGTACAGGAATTTATATCCTACCCGCCCTTCATATAAAGAGACTTCATGTCCCCGCATCCTCCAAATTTAGAATAAAGGGGTCATTGGGCATCACCAAGTTGTTAGCTGGACACCTTTGGGCTCTTGGCTCCAGCATGGGGAAAGCAGCAGCGGAACTGTTTTGGAACTAGCAGCGGAACTAGCACCAAAGTGAGTGAAACAGTGTGGAAACGAAAAAGCAAAAAAAAAAAAAAGAAAGCAAAAAAGCAAAAATGCGCGAGCAGCAAACGTACACTGCGGAAGCAAGCCTAGCGATCCGAGCAAGTGCAGTATGAAGACGCGAAAAAGCGAAGCGCATACATGTTGCAGATTCTTTCGAAGGTAGCCTCTATATTGTTCAATTCGTACACCAGGCTCTTGTTGATTCAGGCAAAAAAAACAAAAATGGATTGATCGGAACAGCGCGAAATAACCCTTCTATTAAGCATGAGCGCGTGCACTGAACACGTTTATTTTATAATGGCGTTACAGCGCGAGCGGAAAGCAGCACGCGCGCGCGCGAAACAAGTTTTAGGTTCAGACAGAACAGACCCACACATGTCAGCAGGAGAGCTAGTCGGCCTGCATGGTCAGTTAGGTGCAGCCGCTAGGAGAGAATGCTGTTCACTGGCGTCCGCAGCGCCAAGCAGCGGTGCCATTTCTGACTAGCATAAATAATTTCAGTACATGTCGAAAACCCCACTTTAAAAGAGTTCACTCCTGGGACTGCAATCAATGATTCCGCATTCAAACACGTAAAAAGTGTTAAGTGTCTCTGATATTTCCTTCTCGCCTCCATAAAGACGCAGTTTCGGGCTTTTTTAATGCATAAAATATCGATTTCCGTTGTCACAAATATTTACAAAGTAAAATAAACCCGGTGTTAACATTCTTTATCACTAATTTTACTTGCGTGATTTGCTTGTACTGCACTTATTCTTGTGCACTCATCAAGCACTCGGCATGCAATTCCCATTGGGCAGTCAAGCCCCGAATATTGTCAAGTTTTATCTTTCTGCGGGATTTTTTCTGCTCTAATAAGTGAATTACGTTTGTACCATAACATAACTAACGTACAATTAATTTGGTCTTCATTTTTCAGCAAATGGCAGCACACCCAAAATGAATGCTTTGAGTGAGTACATCTAAGTCAACTTTTTATTTCTTAGGTTACATAAAGCTTGAGGTGGAGCGTAAGCTGAGGAAGAGGAGGGCAGATGCACTACATATATAAAGGCAAAAAAAAAATGCAGTAACCAAGAGGTTCTGACCACTTGAATAGCAAGTAGACTCTCTTTTTCCAGACAGTGAGCTGCCTTCTCCCAGCAACGTGCATTGCTTTCACTCGCCTGTCCTGCAGCCCATTCTTCTTTTCCGCTGAATATCCAACGAATTCACAATTTCCATTCGTATTCATTCAAGAAATGTTGCCATCTTCTTCTATGCCTGTTTTTTTTTTCCTATGGACACAATGCTATTCTAGTGGGAAATATTTATCATCTATTATTTCTTCCAGCCGTTCAGACCAGCTGACGCCTCGAGCTCCGTTGCCGATATCCTTACGTTCGAGTGGCCTATTGTGACATATATAGTTGCTTATATAGGTTAAGTTGTCATATAATAGAACTGTCGCGTATCCATGAATGCATTTCAGAGCCAGCCATGAGAACATTCGAGGGCAAGAAAAAAAATGAACAAGAGGGAGTTTCGACATAAAGAAATAGGAGACAGAATCTGCAGCGAGACGTAAAGAGCCTTTTAGTTCTCGGAACAGGAAGACTGGTAATGCAAGCGAAACAATGCATGCTCAAAACGCCGGCTTTGCGCTTTTCTACGGTCGTCGCTGAAAGCTTTCTGCGCGTCACTGCTGCAATGCTCCATTGCGACTGTTGCTTTCCGTGTGATAAAAGCATGCGGAAGCGCGTCTTTTCAGCGACGCAACACAAAGAGCATTGCGGGAATTATGAGGGAAACTTCAAACGCACCGTTCCTAGTGGAACCGAATTACGATGTCCTCCTTTCAACGCTAATGCTCGCGTATGCGCGTCATAATATCGAGGCTTATGAAAGGAACAGTTTTTCTTGTCTCTGGTGCCCCATTTGTTTATGACGATGCATTACGCTCCTTACAATTCGGTCAAAGATTGAGCACCTACACTGCTAATGACGGTGGAAATGTGTTGAGGAAGTTATGCTCAGCTACTGTTGTTGAGGAGATCTGAGGCAACCTTTCGTCCAAGCTGCTACTTGTTTGTTGCTAGAGTTCTCAGTTTTGTTTCAGTACTGCTTGCTTTTGGTAGCCAAAGAGATGAATCTGTTGTGCCAATTTTGACGCAGCTTGGTGCGTGCTGTTTGTGTAGTAGGCAATATTTAGTGTCACCTTTATTTTTAAACTTCTCTCTTTTTTTAAATTCATTCCTGTCGACAGGCTGGCGATCACCATTTTTCACCATTACTAGCACAGAGGCCTGTCATTGGGGTCATTTTTTTTATTTTTGCTGCTACTGAAAACGGCGAGGCCTGAGATATAGTGTTAACGGATCACAGCAGCTTTCAATGGCCCGTTAAAGCGAGACGCATTTTTCAACATGGCAGGATAATATGTGCACTCAAGGCGGCATAGAACTTTGGCCGTATTTGTTTGAATGCCGTCTTCTTTCTTCAGTAAAATTTCTAATTAAACTGCATTACGGCGTTGCTCACTACTGCGAAGTTTTCACTTGTAGTGAATTCTTGGCAAATGGGCAGGCAAGGGCGCAGAGAAGACACAGAGATGAACGAGCTTCCTTTGGAGTTAAGCAGCTTTTTTTTTATCTAGTATCATCGTATGAACTCTGTAATGGCTTCGCAAACCATAGAGCGCATACGTTCTTAAATATGCATTTCATCAATAACTGGTGCTCACATATTATTACATATTGGCCTGTTGTTTTGACATGATGTAACTTGTCTTACTTTAACCGGAACCAAGCTGGTTGCTGATAATAATGTGTTCAGGGCGCAAAATCGTGCGCGAAGTACAAGCAATAAAACACTGCATATCGTCTTCAGACAGTGGCTTGATCGCTGTGGGTACGCGATCGTTAGCTCTCATCTGGAGGATGAAAAGAGACCAGATACATAAAAAAGCACTAGCAGATACGCCATAAGACACAACTGATGTACCATGCATATCTGGATCATAAAGAAAGATATCAGAGTAGGGGGTTGTGCAGGGAAGAAGATTCATTGCTCTATCGAACGCATTGAAATGAAATTCGAACGATTCAATTCAGATCGAAACAAATGAACGCAGAAATCTGAATAAAGGAGAGAGGAAGTGCAAGCGACGTTTGTTATCGATCCCAAATAGCTGTCATCGCATTTTTGACGCAGTAATTACCCGCGCAAACGTTTATTCTCTCTGAGTGAAAATCCGATTCTTCTCCCGTTTGAACCGCATCGTTCGCGTTTCATTAGTCCCGTGTCATTCTTGTGCTGAATGTATCTGACAGAATTTACGTTCGTTTATTCCGTAAAACATTTTCCTAGAACAGGAAATTGAAAGCCAAATGAGTAACGCGCTGTAAGAAAAAAAAAATATTCTTTGCCGCATAAAAACAAAATGTTCTTTTTTCTTTTTCAGAGGACCTTTCCGTTCCTGAAGAAGATCGACTTAGTAAGATGCCTGTCGCGGTCCGCAGTCACTAAATATGATTGCTGTAATGCTACCAATGTTTCAGTAAGTTATTTTTCTTTTTCACCATTTCTCAACCAATGCAGAATTTCCCGACTGCCCCGTTGACTACTTCAAGTGCAAGACCGGTGGCAATTGCATCATGAACATCCTGGTATGTGACGATGAAGATGACTGCAAGGACGCCTCAGACGAGCAAAATTGCGGTGAGCACTCCTCTACGCGACTGCTTTCTAGAGGCGGTAGTTGTGGCTGTAGGAAGAAAGAAAAGAAAATGCACGGGCCTGCTACTGGCTCTGTAGCTGAGCCACCTCCGCTGCGTCGTGCAGATAGAAGAGAATAGAAATAAAAAAGAAAAGGAAGAGGGAGAGAAAGACGCGCGCCGCAACAACAGCCGTCGTCCACCACCAGCGGTGGCGTGTGCAATGACTGCCTAGAACATTTAAAAATTCGGTGCCAGGCTAGCCCCCGCCGCAAGTGGCGGTGACCCACCTGTACCAGCCCCATCAGGGGAGACCCTTCTTGCTACGGTCTGCAAGAAGAAGGGCGCGCATCTCCTGCGATGAACGCTGCCATATTACCATTCATTACAATTGTTTCCTGTTCTTTTTTCATTTATTAATCCCATACCTGAGATGGGGCCACTAGGAACTGCAGTACATCTAAATAAGTAATTGCGTTAAGAGTTGAGAGCCCATTTCTACAAAAAAAAGCATTATTGGTAGCTTTTTTGTCAAGGTGCCTTCTTAATGTCCTCGAGACACTCCTGGGATTCAAGAGGGGGCACAAGAAAGAGATGTCTGCTGATGCTTTATATTGGTCCTCTTCATCTTGATTTCATGCTGAAAGATGGTGGGTAGCCTTGGAATAGCATAAACAATCCGTGAAATGACAATCGATCACTCATTCATCCCCTTACTGTGTGTTTTATTACATGCGAAAGGGTTGACACGACGAGACACTTTTCTGGAGATCAGTGCAGACTCGACTCGACATAGTTCAATGCAATCGTGTTAAGTATGAAGACAAAAACGGAAGACGACGTCGCAAATTACGGCAACCGGTTAAGCGTCTCAGGGAGGGGTAGCGAATAGTTCATATTGCACGATGTCTTTTTTTTTTGTCGGTAGCACAGGCGACATTGATGGCAACATATACATTCAGCAGAACCAAAGTGAAGAAAACTGAAATTTGTGTAATTGCGCACGGCCGTTGTATTCGTATATGAGCTGGACCATGCAGGCGAGAAAGATAACTGTTTGCTTGCAAATGAGGTGTGCGACAGAAGCGCCCGTACAAAATGTTTAGACATTAAGCTAGCAAAAAATGTTAATGAGAAAAAGAAAAGCTCGCCTAAAAAGAAATTAGATGAAGAATGGATGTGAACAGGGATACCAGACTCAGTCCTTCCTGGATTCTGCTGTGATTTATTGGCTCCACGGGCTGCATTCATTATGTACGGGAATGAAAAGTCACACGCCGTATGGAAGGGACGTACTTAGGAGCGCCTTGCAAAAGAACGAACAATGGGCCATTGGAGCTCTGGGAGCCGAGTATGTATACAGACTGCGCAAACTGCTGGAGCTTTAACACGGAAGATTTCTCGCCAGAATTTTAAGATCTTGCATTCTAATAGGGTGCACTATTAACTCATGCGCGCTGTCTCCTAAATGTTGTGAAAAACCTGCCTTTTTGTTAAGAAACAGTTGAGTTCAATAGTAACGTATATCAAAGGTGAGCGCAACAGTTCTTACTCAGTTTAGAAAAACGGGTGGGGGGGGGGGGGGGGGGGGGGGGGGGGGGGTCGCTTTTGCAGAGCACGCCTTGGGACCAAAATCAGCACACGTCGTGCAGGCTGTGGAGTGTTGGCATGACTACAGCTGGCTTCGAATCATTGCGTGATTGATGGCACGTTTAGAGCCGTTAGGATGCGAGGACAATTCCTAACATGGCGGCAGCTCGGTTAGTCATTGCGCGACTGGTGAACACGTATGAGCAAGCTTGTGAAGTTCCTCGTAACTGCTCTGTGGCATCCTAATGGCTACGAATAAGGTCTGCACGGTAATATTTGGACAAAATGCCATGCCGTAATTTGTTTCCGTCGCTGCGCCTCTAGTGGGTGTAGGTGTTTGGATTCCGCATGCAATATGGTGTCTCTTGTGCGAAATTAAGTTGTTGTGGGCACTGGTATTTACTCCTTGCAAGAAGATTGCAGGAGGGATGTAACTCGGCACTTCCCTGCTACCCCGCTACCCGCTATCCCGCTGTTCTCCTGTGGCAGTTACCATCGTCTGGATTACTCGTGTACTCGCCACACATTGATTTAATTGACGTAATATTGTGGTCAAGATACTCTCGTCCATTTGTAAATCATTTTTATTTCTAGCGCGTTTGTGCGTGATCACCATGCATGCATATCATCATCCACACTCGCTCTCGGAACATACCTTGCTAGCATTATCCACACAATGCAGCGAATAGACGCATAGTAACAGGTCGAGTCAGCAAGCGTGTTTTTGTAGCTTATTTACGTTTCACTTGAAATACACGGAGAGGGATTAGAGCCGCATACTGAAAATGAGGGAAAGGAGCTTTAGCACGTGCCATGCGCTCTCTGCTACTCTTGAGCTGTTGTCCCTGCGTGACAACATGGGTCGAGTAGGACAGCAATACATACATTATTTGCATTGCGCTTGTTCGAGAAAGCTACAGCCAGCAGCTTGACGAACTACTCCAAGAAGCGGAAACAGAGGTGGAGGTGATACATTTTCGAGTACATTTGCATCCCCTCGAAACGCGAGTATTTGTGTAAACCCTCGTTGTGCGCGCATTCAGAGAATCAAATCAGCTTAGACACAGCGTCTCGTATGTGGCCAATCCGTCACAATTTGCCCGTGTTTTAATACACTGTACTGCAAGCATGCAGTTGAGTTTGGAAAGAGTGCCTGAGAGAAAATGACCCTAATGCACAGTAGACAGCGGGGCCAAAAGCAGACACAAAAAGTGATGGCGTTAAAGGCGCATTTCACCGCGGACGACTGCAGGGCTTGTTTACTGGAACGGTTCGTTATGCAGGCCTGTTGATGGGAACATGAAAGATTGCGAAGCAACCATTATCGATGTCACAGAACTGAGGAAACCTTTTTTATGCGCTCTGAAAGCCACAAGTGCCGGGAATGGCTATAAGCTAAACAAACAGGCCGTAACCATTATTCAAAAAGAAAGAACGATTATTTACTCATGGCTCACTGCAATATAAATACCTCAAACAGGATGTCACACAACTTTCCCGATTATCTATTTTATTCTAACAAAAGTTTCGGAATGTGGACCGTCCTTCTTCAGGGTAGAATTCTATCCTGAAAAAGGACGGTCCACCGTCCGAAATGGTTGTTAGAATAAAATAGATAATCGGGAAAGTTGTGTGACATCCTGTTTGAATTTATATTGCTCCTTATTGTCAAACGAGGGGCTAGTTTGTTAAGCCAATATAGTAAGCACCATCACATTAAGCCGTAGGGCAAGATTGATACTTTAATCGCCACTACGCTCTTTTTTTGTTTGAAACGTCTGGAATACAAAAATCACTGCTTGACAATGCGGTCGCGCTCAGAAGAGCAAGGTCAGTAGCACTTGTCATTGTATTCAAGTTTGTTACCTGGGGTATTAGTCACGTATTCTATGTGCACGTAGCGTTTACTACCTAAAGAAAGGAAAGCTAAATTCTTTAAGCATTGCGCCAGTTTTGACTGTTTTTCTCCTGACGTGCCCTGATGTTTCTGTATACCACTCTCCATGTCTGGTTATTAGCAAAGCCACGATCAGAAGCTAGCCCTTCAGAGTCATCTAGTTGGAATCAGGACCAAATCTTAGCGCACTTTCGTAGGCTTTAACTGTCTGACTGTTGGTACCACTGGGAGAAAGCTGAGTATCAAAACCTTCCATAGCTCGCGATTTCTCGTCTAACTAAGGCTTACGCCATGAACTAAAATTAAATGGCCGTACCCGTGCGTACTGAGAAACAACCTCTGCGTTCATAAAGGAGAGTACAAATCATGGGTCATGATATGCAACAACTTATTTTCTAATTTATTCAGTGCAGACTTTATTATTGGAAGCTTTCTGCCGTGGTGTCACGGTTGATGGCCCGCATTGTCATTAGCCGGCTCTGGTGTCAAAGACTGAACTTATCAACCGTATATGAACTGAAAGAAAAAAAAAACACTGTGCAAAATGTGGCCGTACAAAGCGCTATACACATCAGAACTTCATCAAATCTGTATATCCCGAGGAAGAACTTGATTATCTGGGCCACACGTCCTTGGATATAAGAAATGTAGAATACTACGGTCGTGATCATCGGATGGGAACCGTGATATTCTGCCCTAGACCTCAGTTAGCTGGAGCCGCGGTGGGGTCTTCACCGTCCCACGCATCATTTTCTTTATCTCGCTTGTCTCGTCCTGTCGCAGCGAAGCAGTGCCCGCCGACTCACTTCCAGTGTGAGTCAGACAAGAGCTGCATCAAGCGACTGTTCCGCTGCGACGGTGACGTCGACTGCGAGGATGCATCGGACGAAAAGAACTGCACTGGAAGCAGCACCGGGGGTGGAGTTGGCGGAGGCGGGGCAGGCGTGACAGTCGCAGGAGGCCCGTAGAGATGGCGCCGCACCCCTCTGGCCCTGCCACTCCCGAGCTGAACACGGCGCGCCGTAAGTGGCCGAGTCGGACGCGTCAGATTTAGAAATATCCGTTTTCCCGATCTGTGCTTCAATTTTGCGCCTGCACGGTGGTTAGCTACAGATGTGCTGGTCACTAATGAAAAAAGAAAAAGAGAAGAATAAGTCCTCAACTTGTGTACTGTCACCGAATTTAGACTGCTACTAACGCTAGTCACATGCGAAGTAGGGTCGTCACAAAAATTCCGATTTTCCATCCACTAAATGAATGCTGGATGACGCCTGGCATACAAGCTGACCGAGAATACGAAACTGTTGAATAGCCACTGGAAAGTGCGGTTGCAAGACACGGGAGTTGGGCTTGAAGCAGTTTTCTATATGGGATTCGGAACAGGATGACCGTAAGAAGCGAGTATTATGGTATTATGTGGGAGCAAGAAAATTCTTCAATTAATTTTGTAATGATACCAGCCGTGTGTTACCCTCTGTAGATTTTGCTAATTAAAGTCAAACTCCGCACTATGTTTGTAAAAGACTCATGTGGCTTCTAATAAGGGTTCTGTACACACACGCGGGTGTATACGCGCACACAAACTGCCACAAAGGCCACTTTGTTTTCATGCCTGTTTTTTATCCAGTATCAATGAACATGTGTGTTGCTCTTCATATGCCTCAGATCAACGACGCCGTGCCGTGTCATGCTCTGTTCGCGTTTATGATAAGGAATTCTCTTCTTTCTCTGAGGATATAAATGTCACGGCTGAAAACAGCCACAGTGATTTTGTATCACTCATTCCATAAACGTTTTTTCTCGCTAGTCATCAGGAAAATGCATTGTGCTCGCGCTGCACCACTTTAGCTCCACATTTGTACAGGAGAAAGGAAGTTCGAGCCTACACTACTTTTTTAGGTTAAGACGTATAGGTAAATAAAGGCGCCCTAAACGTAAAACTTAGCGCGAATCTACAGCAAAATTAGCCTGCTTCGCCCGTGCCGCTGATAGCGGTTATCAGAGGTGGCCACCCTGAAATGCTATATGCAACCTTGTTATGCGCACTCGCAACCGCTGTTAGGTTCGTCACGATTGAAAATGTTGTCTACTCTCGTTCACCGTTTTATTTTTGGTGTACTTTTAGCGCAGTCAGCTTTTTAATTACGAATGCTCGAGCGCGTGACCTCGATAAAATTAGCTTATTTCAGCGATGTCCGATAATTATTTCATCATGCTAAGCTTGTTACGGACACCCGCTATTATCACCCGCTCCAAGCACATCGTGCAGCATGGTCTCGGACCCAGCGGCTAGCTGTGAACGGCGCTGATGTCTGTCCAGACCACGCGTTCCAACGTTCTTCTTAAACACGCTGGTGGTGGTACACTTTTAGGTGGGCTTTCAACTGTACCCGCAAGAGCCGAAAGCGGCAGAATAATATAAATTTTATTATTGTTTATTTCTACTTTCGCTTTTTATGAATGTTTACATAACAATTGTTTATGGTTTATATAAAATGGTGGTGGTATAAGACTAGTTTCGCCCAAGGCTTCATTTTTACGTACGTTGTGTGTGCTGTGAACGAGGGTAATGGAGGTCTGTTCCTTATTCTCTTAATGATTTCAGATGTCTGGAACGTGACTACCACCACAGAATAATGTTGTGTCCATCAAGAGCCCTCTGGTCTCCGGTCATCCCAGCGGCCGCTACTATAATGGACTGGAAGATGCGGTGCACGGGGTTCGTCATCCGAGTTGTTATGCATTCTCTCTAATAAAATGTTCTGTTAAATTGCAAGTGCGGCGAAGTCATTTACGAGATATTTATTTTACAGTAGTCATTGCGGATAAAGGTGCATATTGTCATATTAGAAAATTTATACTTACCTTGCAAAGTCAGAAAGTGTTAACCTTTAACGTTATATTGTATGGTAACGTATTTCTTCTTGTACATCTGTGCGCTTTGTGCTCTCATGCACGGCACTTTGAGCCGTGCTTGCTCTTCACGAACATAGTTTTCTTGCTTGTATTGCAAAGTGCGAACTGTTTTTCACTGTGGTAAAGATTGAATGTCAGATAAGTACCTGGTGCTTTGTATACGTGGTAATCAGTCACAGTCGGCCATGTTGTCATTTTTAAGCCTAATGCCTTATTTGTCCCATTCGCGACGGAGTCCGGCGGCGGCGGCATAGGGTCCAGAAAGAGTGGCTCCGAAAATTCAGCATGACGTCTTCGCTTGAGTCACGTGGTCGTATTGGTTGGATGTGTTGCCAGTGAAGTATACTCACGCTATTATTAATATCACTGGAAAACATTGCGTGCCTGGCAACACTGTGCAACCCCACAAAGATCATCACCCATTTTAGGGTCATAGTGCAGCACATTGTGAATGCAGTACTCATATTTCTTGTTCCCGATGCCGAATACCGGTTTTTGCGTTGAACTCGAGTATTTTATAGCGACTAAGAACCCAACTTGATCGGACTAAAGAACAGTAAAAATCACCGCTCTTTAACGTCAAACGTGCGTCTTCCAGCGTGAGCCGATCGAGATGTCATTGCACATGGAATGGTTCACTAATGAGCCCGACGTTGTGGAATGGAACAACTTTGGGTGGAATGCAGTTGCACGCACGCTTCCGGTATTTTTTAAAGGTGCCGAGACTTCTGACGCACGTGAAAGAAAAGAGTGAGAAGTTTGGGCTTTAACTGAACATTAAAAATGGCGTCTTGCCCTATGAAGTCCTGGAACAGACAAGAAGTGGAAGCCGTGACAGATTTTCTCTTCTTGGCCTCCAAGATTACCAAGAACGACTGAACTGAACTGATACCTGCGTACAGCGCTTATTCATTACTACAGTCTTGTTACTTTGCGGTTCGTTTAAAGTGAATCAGCTGCGTATGATGTAGATGAATGCTATGCATCTACAAATTTTTGCCTTATGGCTCGAAGAAAAACATGATTCAGTAGAAACACTGCCGGGGATAATATCGCAACCTCGCAGGTAAGTTCAGCTGTCAAAGAAAGTAATTATAGCTATGATCGCGTCACGACGATGCGAGGTTAATTTAGTGTTAACAAAGAAACTATAAACTCATGGAAAGGAGTCGTCCCGAGTGAAAGCCATCGAGAGAAGGAGGAATAGATACAAAGAGAAAGAGAAAACATGACTTATTATCACAACTAGAGTTCTTGCTCGAGAGCAGCGGGCGTGCCCTCAGTCCAGGGCACCGCTTGCTTCTGGTGCCCGCTTGGCACGTTGACCAAGCGTAGTTGAGCCTTTTCGTCGTTGCTAATCAGCACCTGCTCCGGCTGCGCTCAACTCTGGTTTTTTGTAATTGGGTGACTGTTTGGTGACATTCCCATGCGAAGCAGTACGTGGGGTTACGCACCAGGAGCAGACAATTGTCATGCGTTAAGTACATTTTTCTTTTGGAGGTTATTGCATACGTATCTGCAGTTGCCACCATATGAGAGACACTTTTTTGTTTAGTTTTTTTTTTGTCTGGAACAGAATGTCTTCCCCTGGTACCTTTGTAAAAACCTAGTGTATATAGGTACCTCGCTTATGAGACTAGATTTGATGCCTCGAACAAGCTTGCATAGCTACGGTTACATTTTTTTTTTATTTTGAAGTTTCCGTTTTATAACATTTTCGGGCTGCGTCGTCTGCTTCTTTCGGGTAATGATGTGACATGACATCATGCAGCATTTCCTGTGTGGCGAGACAGAAAACGAAACGCAGCAGAGTTCTTTGGACTTCCCCTTTCTTGTTTTCTCACATTCATTTAGAGGGCTTTTCTTCAATCAAAATAGGAGACGGTCTTTCACAAAGAACGAATAACAGATACTTATCGCGCATTACAGCACACAGGCCTTGGTTCGGAGGTTGCTCGCACCAGTAGCAAAGTGAGCATTATTGCTTGGGCATTTCGAACACTAGTCAACCTTATTCCACATCTTAATGCACTTTGATCTGTCTCGTAATTCACCGCAACACACTTTTTTTACCCATCTCATGTTTTGCTTTTCACAGCACGTCAGTAGCCTCAAGTGCCCTCCGTAATGCTTCTTACGTTTAGAACAACGAACAATTCAAACCTAACAGCAAGACTATGAAACTCATTGCGCTCTATCTTCTTTGTCTCGCAAGAGAAAAGAAAAAAAGAAAAGTTTAGTGCTTCAATATCCTTACAAATTATGTGGTGGAGAACAACTTCTATATACCTGACGCACAAACTTATGAGGGTAAAAAAAAATGCCGATCTTGAAAAGAATGTCTTATGAGGTAATATTTTCAAAGATAAATCTAATAATAGGATTTATTTTGAGTGTCCTGTGTTTTTATGCTATGAGTTAATCACATGCATTGGTCGTTTTTTAACACAAAATCCACATCGTTACCTGTTGCGGCGTTGGTGGCGCTTTTTAATTTTTAACCATTTTCTATATAGTTTTTAACGATACTGTAAGGCTGAGTGACAACGCATATTCCGTATTAATCTTTTTTTTTGAAGTTTGGTTTGGCAGGCACAAGTTTTTAGTTGTATATTCAATTCTATATCGAAGGCACTTCATGTGCATTGTCGGCCAGAATTGTTATTTATGATGGCTGTCTCTTGGGATAAATAAGGGCTGCGAGCGTAGTTAATTAATCTTTATTAAAGTGACTTTATGTATTAGAATTATTTCCTCCGTGAGATAAATATTCGTACCTGTAATGAGCTGCATTAATAGAGAATGTTTAGTTGGTGGTTTCAGTTTAGTGCGAGACATTTAAATCTGTTGGTATGTCAGAATGATATGTTATTGGCAGGAGCAGCTTGGCTTGTATTATGCGCCGGGCTTTAAAAATTGGAGAAGTGACAGTCACCGCTCAGACATTGTGGTTATATGCATGGAATATGGCTTGCGAGTACTGTAGCTCATAGGAAAGAGCGAAACAATATTGGGAGTTAATATAAATGAGAAAAGTGGTTGCAGATGCATATTTAGAATGAAAAAAGTAAAAAAGGTACAGGAGGAGCGGGAACCTTGCGCGATTTTGTATGCGTATGTGCCAACCCAAGCCACCTTTCTACAACGAGCTCTGGCTTTTCTCAATTCTGCCAGCGCTAAGTAAAAAATAGCGAACGGAACTTGACGCAGTTATTACACCACAACGCTGTCAAGCTAAAAGAAGTGCACTTTGAAAAAATGCAGTAAAAGAAACTCAGGAATTGATTACCGCTACATATGGTGGCTGGAACTGATATTTGCCAGGGCGACCAAAATATGAGGAAATAAAATAGCTGAAACGGCGATCCTTGAGCACACATTGGTCACATGGACGATGTCCGGTCGCAGGCAATCGCCATCATAGTCGCCGCCTAGAAAGAGCAGTGAGACCCCCAGTATGTAGCCTAGGGGAAGCTCTTTGCACTACATCATCTTGCACCAGCCAGGACTTCAACGAACGCATTGTTAAACCCCATGCGAGCGATCTGGGCTCTTTCTGCTAGTTTTTCCGCGGGTCATAGAGCTTTAGAAGCCTGGCAAACAGCGGACGTCTTCATGAGTTCGCCGAAGCACTTCCCATGGATGGTAAGCGCAAACAGTGAAAGAAAGCTATGTGAAACTGGAGCTGGAAGGTCACTGCGCTGCGCTCTTGCCGGCTTTAGGTTCCAAGGAACGACTTAGACGTACATTCGGAAACATTTAATTTTCCGACGTCTTTGGAGCTGCTATATGCATATATGCCCATCCACATAATAGTAAGATATGTGCATGGTCATATATGTGTTCGATTCTGTATGCCTGTTCGGATGATTAGGAGCTCAGGGGCTGGTCAACTATTTTCTGACGTACTGTGACGAGTAACCCATATTTATAGCTAGAGTCTAGTAACCTCAAAATGCGCATGTTTTTTTCACACGCTTCCAATAGTTGTAGGCGAGAAGAAAGTGCCAATTAGGAGCGTAACCACGCTCAAGGATTGCCTCTTTGATTAGTCTGTCGCACTTCTGCTCGATCGGCTTACATGGTTGAAAAAAAGAAGCAAAGATATTATGTACAGAAATAACAAATGGGTCGTAGCGCTCCGGTATACTTTTCTATTCTGCTCATGGCGAACTGGGAGAGGTCATAAAGACATGAATGTAGAAGTGTAATGCAAATGACGGCTGGAAGCTAACGAGCCATAACCCTGTTGGGGTGGCGCAGTGGTTACGGCGTTGAACTACTGTTCCCAAGGGCGCGAGATCGAATCCCGGCCTCGGCGGCCGCTTTTCGATGGAGGCGAAAAGCTAGGCGCCCGTGTACTGTGCGATGTCAGTGCACGTTAAAGAACCCCAGGTGGTCGAAATTTCCGGAGTCCTCCACTACGGCTTTTCTCATAGCCTGAGTTGCTTTGGGACGTTAAACACCAGAAACCAAGCCAAACCTAACCAGCCATAATGCGCCATAATAAGCGAGAGGAAAATTTGTTTTCATTGTAACAATGGGAAGCTGCCTTCAAGAACACATTGACTAGGGTGAAAGCGAGCACAGTGGCAAACTGAGAGGCGTCCAATTGTTCAGTCGCACCTGGGAAGATCACACGCTGGATAGGCTGTCATCTAGCTTAAACGAGAATCATAGCTTCGTGAAGAGAGCTGTCAGTCACAAGTGACGAAGAAACTATGTTTAACAGTGTGAGAGGCCAGGAAATACTGAGGAAGAGGTAATAAATAAGATAGAAAGTGTGACATGTCAGGCAATAAATCGACCAAGGAAAAGCTTAGGAATGAGCAGTAGCGCATTGACTTGCTTGAGGACTGTATTGACGTGGTTTGGGCAATGCGGGCGGAGCTGCACTGCCCGGATTATAGCCAACAACCCAGAGTAAATTAAATGTTTGCTTACAGCCATTCCTAATGACTTTTTGCTTACGCAACACGATGTTTTCTATGCGCATGCGCAATGCCGTCGATGCACTACAGATATCAAGGAGGTTGTCAGCCGGAAGCACAAGGAAGTTTTATGCAAGCGAAACATGAAACAGCTGCCTGGTCATTTTTCTTGTGCGAAATCTCCGGTCCACATGCTGCTTTTGCGAAACAGCAACGTTACGCAGTAATGCATTTTTTTTTTATTCCGCTGCCATTTGTTAGCGACGCTTTGGTTTGCAAAGAGGCCGCCTGGCGTGCTTCCTGTTCTGTATCCCGCGGTTTTGTTGAAGCGCGCGCTAAAACCAGATTTTGCATTCGGTGAACGGTTAGGATTGCGAAGTATTTCCATAACAAGAAGCTTTTCGCGACAGGTTAAAAGAAAAACAAGAACAAAAACGGGGAAACCTGTTCACGAGGTGTTGCAAATCGAGTTTGGAGGCTCGCAGGTCCCGTTAAATTGCGCGGCTGTCCGCCCACGGCGTCTTTTATCGACCCGCGCAGTTTAGAAGTTTTCAGTTTCCTTTTATTGGCTGAAAAGAAGTCACCCGCATGCCTGCAAGAAAAGCGTAGTTTTGAACACGAGAACGGCCAAAAGAATCGCGATTTCTTTTTGACGGGGCACAAGCAATATTCTGTCCTTTCAGCGACAGACGCCTGAAGCTCCCAGGCAGCCCGATGGATGGTGGGTGCAAAGTAAATGCGGGTCTGTCCAGTCTGTCCTGAACATTGACGCAATCTTGGCGCGTTGTGAGCAAGTCGTGCTCGTATACAGCGGTTCCATCCGAACATAGGTGCGTCTTGTTCGACCGGTAGGTGTTTCAATCGGCTGCCTTTACTTTTTATAAAATGAAAATTGTCGGGTCTAGTGTCGCAGAAAGCGGTCAAGCGGTTCGTCTCTCCACGATAATTTTGTAGCACAAAGCGTATGTGGGTTTTCAAAACGAGGAGGGAGGGGGGATGTTGTGTTTGGAGTGTGAAGGGACACTTAAGCTTTACTTTTACGGGTGCGAAACGACAGTGTTAACTAGTCCCGTTTTCATGTTCTGTAAGGATCTTCTTTCGCGTACATAGACGTAATATCGCTAATATTTCGTTATGTGTCCCTAATATCCTGGACATACTAATTCGCATACACTTGTAAGGTAACAGAATATAAGAAAGGCCGCTTAGCGTAGATGTAAAGCCCCGCTCTAACCACGTCGTACAAGCATATGTGCGCAGCGCGTCCAACCAGGTATCCAAGATTCCTGAAAGGCGACATTCCAATCTATCTCATATATTCCCTCCTATCTCATAGGCGATGTTTGAGTTGACAGCGCCTGCCAAATGGGACATCTCATGCCGTCTCGTAAAGCCGCCAACCTGACGACTAGCTGGGGTGCACGGCCATGTCCACTACCACCTACCATAGCCATGACCGTGATTGCTCACAACGCCGGAACCCTGACGCCGACAATTCCGACAATGCAGACTTCCCCGACGCCGGTTGGTTGAACGCTATCCATTAAAAACTACGTGTATTCCTCCATATGTGTTTCAAGTGCGTTTATAAAGATATTATTGGCAGTACTTCCCTAAACCATAATTGAATGCTAGCCGACGTGATTATTAAATTGGTCTAAAGGAAGCAGCACTTGGGACGATGCTTTGCTCCCTTTCTTAAAGAATATGGGATGCGAAAGCTGCTCATTGTTTTTAAATGCCAAATATCTTTCTTGTATCTTTTTCTAAGAGATCATTCTCTAATGAAGCGTTGTGCGAGGCTTTCCAAAATAATTTTGGCTGTGTAATGACTAGGTCCTGCGACCGGAGAAACCCGGCATTAGGATGTAATACGACCGCGGCGATTAGACGTCTCCGACTTGCTCCGCTTAGTTAAATTCTTAGTTATAAATGCTTCAACAAAGATCGATTCGTTGCAAATCGTTTTAATAAAGCAATTATATATAAAAAGTAGGCTCATGAGGGTTAGACCTGCATAGTTATCTGAGTGTAACTCTATTAAACGTGGCTGAACAGTCATACTGGCGTTGCTTCTCTGTGCGAGATTCTCGCTCTTCGTCGGTCTCTGCCTCGAGCTGGTCTGGTCACGCATTCTATTCGCTGCTGCTTTTCGGTCATGTATATCGGCAAGGTGATCAGGCGGAGCTTGACGCCTGAAGCCTGCGGTGAAGCAGTTACGCACTCGGACCGGCACGCCCTTCAGCCATGGCGAAACTGAGCAGTCAAGCGTCGGTGAGACAGCAGAGAGCAATGATCGGGTTGATCGCTAGACTAGGGGCAGCGACCATATAGTTCCTGCTAGCTATTATCTTTAATTAAGGTTTTCTCTCTCTATCTCTATCCCTCGCTCGATGGCCTGGGAGTGCTACCAACGAGGAAGACAAAGAAGAGGCGCTCGCGTTATAAGCCCACTTTGGCAGCTCAGAATCAAACGCTCAACTGAACAACCTTGGGAGCGGCAGTGCGAGGAGTAGGGCTACACTTTAAAAAGTTGGAAACACTTAAGCTCCGTTTTTATAACGCGACAGCTTTTATGGCTTCATGGTTCACTCTTCAACGCAGCAGTGTTAAAGGCCTGTTCTGGAAGGTAGGAACTGGCTACATGTCACTGCTGAGCGCCGGTCGGTCGGTGGGTTGTATGACCGAGAGGGCCGAGAGGACAAAAGTTGTCAAAGCAGGCATCTCTTTTCGATCCCACTTTAGACACACTACAACTAGGTCAAGCAGGCGGGCTCATTAGGCTGGGTTAAAGCGGGGATTTACACCTATTCTTTCATATAATTCTTTCATATAATAGACATTCTTTCATATAATGTGGTAAATCGCCACTATTTCGCTTGTGAGTAAATGTGAGATAATTCTGGCACAAGTTAAAAGATGAATAATTAATGATGTATAATAAGATTAATGTAGGAGAATGGAGAATGAAAAGAGCAACATAGTTAATGTTCGCACAAATAAATGTAACCGGGAAGCATTAATATTTTTATAACTGCACCATTAAAGGGATTTACAACGTGTTGGCTTTGTTGAAGCACTGATAATCATGAATGATAACAACGATAACCATGAATGAGCATTCAGAGGGACGCCAGTAGGCAGGTGCAGTTTAAAGCAGTTGCGTTTCACCCCAAAAATGGCAGGTTAAGTGTCCCCTAATTTTTATTTTGCCAGTCATTTTCGCATAACTAAAGGAAAACATGTAATTAAGCCCATTCAGATTATATTGTTATCTTAATAAGATTTAGTGCAAATCGACAATGAAGTCTTGCAAAAGAAGGCTCTCAATTTATCTGGAAAATCTGAATGCGGCTTATGTTCTGACGCACGTATGTCGCATTCAGCCTTTCCAGGTTCAGATTTTCCGGTTTAGGTTCAGCTTTGCCAGGTAATGTTCAGATGAGTTTTGCTTAATCTAGCTTTGTTTTTTTTTTTTTTTAACTTGGTTTGGCTTTTTGAGTTAATTATTTGAAGTTTTGTAGCCCATAAGCAACTGGGGCTATCAGACTCTAAACAAGATGATTTGGTTTGATTTGTGAGGTTTAACGTCCCAAAGCGACTCATGCTATGAGAGGCGCTCTAAACAAGATGGTCTGTTATGATAAGTACCTAAGTACTATGACACTGCCACATGTACTCAGGAACTGGTGTGGCCCCTCGTGGGAAGACGAAGAGAGCGAAATGCGCTGGTGATCGCAGGCTGCCTAACGGGTTGTTTCTGCTCCTGTAATTTTACCCGTGACAGTTGGTGGAGGTGCTGGGTTGGTTTAGGCCCTTTGCCCCTGACGGAAGCGACCAGCGTAGAAAGACATCACCGCGTCTGCCGGCCTTGGGACAAGCCGCCGCCTGCAAGGCCTTCCATCCATCCGAATCGGCAGCGTACCCCCCGACAACAATGTATGAATTTGTCTACGAAGCTACCTCCATGGGAGAGAGAGAGAGAGAGAGAGAGAGAGAGAGAGAGAGAGAGAGAGAGAGAGAGAGAGAGAGAGAGAGAGAGTAAACTTTAATTGTTTAACGGAATACCGTGGGTGGTTTCCTCAGTCCAGGATACCATTGGCCTGGGCTGTCTCCCGGGCCTGGTGAGCAGGCTGCGATGCTCAGAGATATCCGTGTGGGCCAGCTCTCCCTCCCACTCCGCTTGGCTGAGCGCTCGAGCTTTCTATTTGTGTAATTGCTCTTTGCAGTTCCATATCATGTGAAGGATGTCCGAGACTTCACCGCATGCAGTGCATGTGTTATTTTTGAATTTTTCGGGCCAGATTTTGTGGTACTTTGCTAGGTTTGGGAATGTCTTAGCCTGTATGTTCCTCCAGGTTACTGCCTCCTGTCTGCTGAGGTCTTTGTGCGGTTCTGCGTATCGTTTTCTTTCTAATTCGAAGTATTGCATTAGTTCCCCGTATGTGAGAGGGGTTGAAGGCTGTGAGGCAGCTGGCGTAGGTGCCCAGAAAGTATGCCCTCGGGCTATCCTCTCGGCCGCCTCGTTGCCGTCGATTCCCTCGTGTGCCGGTATCCACATGTTTGTGTGCTTCATGTTGCCCGTCTTTTTTTCCGGCTCCATTATTCGGTGTGCCTGTTTGCATACGCGCCCCAGGAGGAAGGCACGACAGGCCTTTTGGAAATCGCTCAGTATTATGTGTTTTCTACTTTGGCTGCTGGCGTGTTGAACTGCAAGGGCGATTGCAACTTCCTCTGCATCTTATATGTAGTTATTGGTCTTGATCGATGAGCTGGTCACCTCTCTTCCGGTGTGGTCAACTGTGGTGGCTACCGCAGCGTTTCTCCCCAGATATGGACTGGCGTCTACATAGAGTATGTCGCTATTGCTTCTGACGACGTTGTTTTGTATGTGGCGACATCTCGCTTTTCGTCTTTCGCTGTTGTGTAGAGGGTCCATGCTTTTGGGAATTGGAAGGACCTGGTATTCAGCTCTGCTTTCGGAACTGAGTGTTTCTCTTAGGGGGCTAGTTTCCTCGTCGATGGGCCGTCCTATGATGTTCAGTAGGTGTCTACCAGTCCGACTTTGTTCTAGTCTGCGCTCTTGGCAGGCAATTGCTTCTTTGTGTTCTTCGTAGGTGGCCGAGATGCCCATTGCCATAACAACCTCATTGGATGCATGGCTTGGTAATCCGAGTGCTAGTTTATAAGCTTTCCAAAACTGCGCGTCAATTTTCTGTGATTCCGGTCTGGTGACGTTGTGGTACGGGAGGGAGGCGGGGGCTATATCGCCGTTACTATTCTGATCGCGTCCTTCTCCTTTAACCGTCCGTTCCTGTTTGCTATTCTTCGAATCATGCCGCAGACCTGACTGGTTGCCCGAGTTAGTAGCTTGATTGTGTGAGTTCTTTCCCCGTGGCTCTGTAGCCACATACCTAGTATCCTCAAGGTTTTAACTTCTCTGATTTCTTGGTTTTGAAGTAGGATTTGAATCGGCTCTGCCTTGAAGTTTTTCTTGTGGATTCTAATGAACTCGGTTTTTTTCAGGGGCACATTGCATGCCGTTTCGTCTTGCAATTTCTTCAATGCCATCCAGGGCACTGCAGCAACGCGCCGTCCTGTATGCACACACGCTGCAACTCTCAGCAGTGAGTTATCATATAGCTTGCCACGCGATACCAACGATCATGCATTCCGGGTGCTTGAGCAGACTGCCTAACGGGTTGTTGCTGCTCCTCTATTTTCCCCGGTCACAATATTTATATTTCAATTAAAACATTGGCTTACTTCCAAAACGAGAAAAAAAAGAGAAAAATTGACGAGTTCTTGTTCAGCTAAAAGCAATGGTGGTTGAAATAGAAAGTGTTAATTGTAAAATACAGTAAAACATTTTTTCTTATGTTTTTCCAGTTGCGATCATTGCAATCAAATGTGATATTGTTGTGTGCTCATCCCTACACACTTCACACAGAGGTTTGTCTTTCTTTGTTAGCAATAAACAGTGGGTGGTGTGTGTGTGAGTGTGTGTGTTGTTTGGTTTGTGGGGTTTAACGTCCCAAAGCGACTTTGGCTATGAGACACGCCGTGGTGGAGGACTTCGGAAATTTTGACCTCCTGGGGTTCGTTAACGTGCACTGACATCGCACAGTACACGGGCACCTTGCTTTTCGCCTCCATCGAAAAGCGGCCGCCGAGGCCGGGATTCGATCCCGCGACTTTGGGAAGGGTAGTCGAGCGCCGTAACCACTGCGCTACCCCGGCGGGGCGTGTGTGTGTGTGTGTGTGTGTGTGTGTGTGTGTGTGTGTGTGTGTGTGTGTGTGTGTGTGTGTGTGTGTGTGTGTGTGTGTGTGTGTGTGTGTGCATGTGTGTCCTATGAGTAAACGACATAAAAGGTTAGGATTCTTTAAATGTTTGACTCTTAAGCGACTCTGTCTCCTCCCATTGACTGCAGCTGGCACGAAACCGTTGTCCCCGTCCGTCTCACTCATTCAATGTGCAGTGAGTGCTGCTCCGAGGTTTCAGTTGTACGTAACGGTTTTCTTGTAAGCTACACTTTTGTACCTTTTAAAACAATAGCGTTAAAGGCCCCTTCTCCAGAAAATCCGGCGTTGGCATCGGTCTTGGTGATGGCGTCGGCTTTATGAGCAAGAAATAATGACCATATCTCTGCCAGCTGATATTTGAGATGTGATCAAAATGCGGGGCACTGATTGGGCCGCAGTTTGCGTGACGTCACAAGACCAAGCAACTCGAACGAGTTCACACAAGCTGCCAACTCAGGCTCCTCCTTTGAAATGGGGTAGCAAAACGTCAATGGAACCCTCCGAACAATCATAAATCTATTGTCTTATTGTGCTTTAAGCGCAAGGTATGTACTAAGATAATCACTAAGAGGATTTGGGCAACATTAGACTTTAATCTACGGAAAATTGGGCAGGCTTTCTTAGAGGTTACTGTACAACAGACCATGTCTGTATTATTAATCAGGCGATATAAAATTACTCGAAATATAACCAACCACTATACATAGTATTCATTGATTGCAAGATAGCATTTGACTCAGTTGAAAAATCAACAGTCGCGCAGGCATTGAAATCAGGGTGTAGACGAGCCATATGTTAAATTACAGCAAGATATTATTTGTGGCTGCACTACACCCCTTCATAAAGACTGTAACAAAATTTCAATGAGGAAGAGTGTGAGACAAGGTGGCAGGATGTATCAGGTTATACTAAACGCTTGCTGAGGTGAACCATTTGGAACAGTTAAAGGTTAGAGGTAAGAATTAATGGAGATTACATCAGTAATGGAGATTCGCTAGTGACATTGCCTTGCTATAGCTCTGGTCAAGAATTTTGAAGTATTATTAATGACATAGACAGGGAAAGCAGAACACTAGGCCTAAAATTAGTATGCAGGAGGCTGGTGAAAGGAACAACAGCTTACGATGAGTGGCTAGGGGTTGGAAGTAGGAAGGAATTACGTCTAATTAGGACAAGTAGCGACGGCAGATGCGGATAACTAAAGGGAAATATTTTGGAAATCTTATTGGGAGGAAGATCTTTAAGCAAATATTATCAGGTTATGAGTGGCAGACCAGCAGTACCCTTCAAGAGGAAAATATATAACAGGTGTACTTTACCGGTACTCCCCTATGGACAGTTCAAGAGGAATGTATATAGCAGCTGTACGTTGCCGGTACTCACCTACGGATACAAATATGGAGGGTAACGAAAATAGCTTTAAATAAATTGAGGACTACGCAGAGAGAGGAAACAATAAAATGGCGATGTAACGTTAAGAAACAGGAAGCATAAGGAGTGGGTCAAACGGGGAATAACGAAATTCTAGTAGAATTAAAGAAGTGGCATGGACAGGTTATGTAATGCGAAGGCAAGGTAATCGTTGGTTCCTAAGAGTGACAGACCGACTTCAAAGGCAAGGAAAGCGAAGCAGGAGCAACAACTTTGGTGCTCGGATGAAATTAAAAACTTTCAGTGGTCATATTGAAGCAGGCGGTAAAGGACCGGGTAAATCTAACCAATATAGGAGAGAGAGAGAAAGAGAGGAAGGAAGGGAGGGAAAGACTTGATTTAGTCAAATTCTAGGATGTTTTAACCTCCAAGGCTAGCAGTCGACCAGTACCTTTTGGGACCTAGTTACAAATCAGTCCTTGGCCTGACTTATACCTTTTTCGTTTGTGAATCCGAATTCAGCATCGGAGCCTCCTGTGTGTATTCATTCCTTATGCTCCCTGAATTGTTTTCCGAGTGTGGACATGTCCATATTATGTGGATCATGTGTGCACGTTCCTTGTGATATTTGAAATTTCCACTCAGATAATATTTGCTTAATATATTCAGATTCGGATATGTTCGTGTCTGTAACCGCTTCCTTTTCTTCACTGAGCTTGCGACCAGTTTCCTAATATACTTCCGGCTTAGTCTATAGCATTGAACTATTTCCTTCTATCTTATCAACCTACCTTTGTCTCAGCTGTGGTGTTGTGAGGAAGGATGGGAACTAGCTCGGGAAAGTGATACCTGGTCACCCTTCCATTCCTCCGTATATACACGTGGAGAACATTAAAATTTATCCAGTCATTATTTTGGAGTCTCTTGCCAAACACGTCAAACGCACAGAATGTTTCTTTCGATTGTTGACTACACAGGCCCATTCCATAACTCTGCCCTTAATGAGGTCCTGCTCTCCGTCAGTCGTTTTACCATGATAACAAGTGATGCCACAGCGACGCACTGTGCTGATGACCAGTACCAGTACAGGCATCGGACACACTGTACTTGCGGCGTTTCTTGCACTTGTGATTAAAAAACAACAACGAAGTAACAATGACAATGAAGAAGAGAGTGCTCAAAGTTTGAACATGCGTTTAACTTATTGTGCAGGTGAATTTAAGGGGCTATGTACTCTTGACGCGAGATCTTCTTAGCACATGTTCCTGTCATGAAACGCGTGCATATTTCGCCTCCATGGAAACACATGCGTTTAACCTATTGTGCAGGTGAATCAAAGAGGCTATGCACTCTTGACAAGGATCTTCTTGGCACATGTTCCCGTCATGAAACGCGTGCACATTTCGCCTCCATGGAAACACATGCGTTTAACCTATTGTGCAGGTGAATCAAAGAGGCTATACACTCTTGACAAGGATCTTCTTGGCACATGTTCCCGTCATGAAACGCGTGCACATTTCGCCTCCATGGAAACACATGCGTTTAACCTATTGTGCAGGTGAATCAAAGAGGCTATGCACTCTTGACAAGGATCTTCTTGGCACATGTTCCCGTCATGAAACGCGTGCACATTTCGCCTCCATGGAAACACATGCGTTTAACCTATTGTGCAGGTGAATCAAAGAGGCTATACACTCTTGACAAGGATCTTCTTGGCACATGTTCCCGTCATGAAACGCGTGCACATTTCGCCTCCATGGAAACACATGCGTTTAACCTATTGTGCAGGTGAATCAAAGAGGCTATGCACTCTTGACAAGGATCTTCTTGGCACATGTTCCCGTCATGAAACGCGTGCATATTTCGCCTCCATGGAAACACATGCGTTTAACCTATTGTGCAGGTGAATCAAAGAGGCTATGCACTCTTGACAAGGATCTTCTTGGCACATGTTCCCGTCATGAAACGCGTGCATATTTCGCCTCCATGGAAACACATGCGTTTAACCTATTGTGCAGGTGAATCAAAGAGGCTATGCACTCTTGACAAGGATCTTCTTGGCACATGTTCCCGTCATGAAACGCGTGCACATTTCGCCTCTGTAGAAACACATGCGTTTAACCTATTGTGCAGGTGAATCAAAGAGGCTATGCACTCTTGACAAGGATCTTCTTGGCACATGTTCCCGTCATGAAACGCGTGCATATTTCGCCTCCATGGAAACACATGCGTTTAACCTATTGTGCAGGTGAATCAAAGAGGCTATGCACTCTTGACAAGGATCTTCTTGGCACATGTTCCCGTCATGAAACGCGTGCACATTTCGCCTCTGTAGAAACACATGCGTTTAACCTATTGTGCAGGTGAATATAAGAGGCTATGTACTCTTGACGCGAGATCTTCTTAGCACATGTTCCCGTCATGAAACGCGTGCACATTTCGCCTCCATGGAAACACATGCGTTTAACCTATTGTGCAGGTGAATCAAAGAGGCTATGCACTCTTGACAAGGATCTTCTTGGCACATGTTCCCGTCATGAAACGCGTGCACATTTCGCCTCCATGGAAACACATGCGTTTAACCTATTGTGCAGGTGAATCAAAGAGGCTATGCACTCTTGACAAGGATCTTCTTGGCACATGTTCCCGTCATGAAACGCGTGCATATTTCGCCTCCATGGAAACACATGCGTTTAACCTATTGTGCAGGTGAATCAAAGAGGCTATGCACTCTTGACAAGGATCTTCTTGGCACATGTTCCCGTCATGAAACGCGTGCACATTTCGCCTCCATGGAAACACATGCGTTTAACCTATTGTGCAGGTGAATCAAAGAGGCTATGCACTCTTGACAAGGATCTTCTTGGCACATGTTCCCGTCATGAAACGCGTGCATATTTCGCCTCCATGGAAACACATGCGTTTAACCTATTGTGCAGGTGAATCAAAGAGGCTATGCACTCTTGACAAGGATCTTCTTGGCACATGTTCCCGTCATGAAACGCGTGCACATTTCGCCTCTGTAGAAACACATGCGTTTAACCTATTGTGCAGGTGAATATAAGAGGCTATGTACTCTTGACGCGAGATCTTCTTAGCACATGTTCCCGTCATGAAACGCGTGCACATTTCGCCTCCATGGAAACACATGCGTTTAACCTATTGTGCAGGTGAATCAAAGAGGCTATGCACTCTTGACAAGGATCTTCTTGGCACATGTTCCCGTCATGAAACGCGTGCATATTTCGCCTCCATGGAAACACATGCGTTTAACCTATTGTGCAGGTGAATCAAAGAGGCTATGCACTCTTGACAAGGATCTTCTTGGCACATGTTCCCGTCATGAAACGCGTGCACATTTCGCCTCTGTAGAAACACATGCGTTTAACCTATTGTGCAGGTGAATATAAGAGGCTATGTACTCTTGACGCGAGATCTTCTTAGCACATGTTCCCGTTATGAAACGAGTGCATATTTCGACTCCGTGGAAATACGGTCGTCACGGCAGGATTTGATTTGGCGTTATCAGACAAACAGGTATCAAGGTACAGCTGCAGGATGGAAGCCACTGTAGTGTGTCTGCATACTGGAAATTGCATTGGGAATTTGGGAATAGGAGTGGCTTTAAGAGGTAAGAAAAAAATTGGCCAAAGAGCAAGGGGAGTTACGGCTCGTAACTGGCTCACTTTCAATAGACCCACCAACTACGCTGTGAATGAAAGAAGTTCAGTGATGGCTAGATGCAGTAGGTCTATCCGCTTTGAATTTAACAGCGTGTTTTCCAAACATATCTGACACCCTATATAAAACACCGCTGCTCTTTTACTCCATCGAAAAGCGGCTGCCGTGCGATGGTTTTCATTCGGTGTCCTCGAACGCAGTAGAAGGCCCTGCGTCGTTTGTAGCGAGCTATGACGTTTAAAGGTGGTAAATATGGAACCAGGAAAAACTATATAGAGTGCCTCACATTTTTCTTTTGTAATCCGGCGCTTTATATTAGTTACGTGCAGTGAAGGCAAAAGCAATAACTGCAGAATTAACCCACTAATTTAGTCTAGGCCTCGCTTAATTTGCCTAAAAGTTTCTTTAATATGCTGTAATCCAGCTTAGCTTATTATGGTTCACTCATAATACGCCGCAGTCTTACTTATTTCAGTTTAATCAAATTCGCCATAATTCACACATAATTCATCTTAATTTATTACGCCACAGTTCCCAGGAATTCACTATAATCCAACGCAATCCACCAAGATCCGACTTACTGCAACTTATTCAAATGAAATGCACTCATTACCAAGCGCAATACACAAGAATACACCCTTGATTCACAGCAATTCAACGTAGTCTAACCTAATCATCATTGCACTTTGCCTACATCGAAATACGTCTGCCGTGCGATGGGTTTCATTCGGTGTCCTCGAACGCAGTAGAATGCCCTACGTTGTTTGTACCGAGTTATGACGTCATGTCATCTCCTCCTAATTGAACGAAGAGCAACAGCGCAACCCATGAGGCCGTTATTCAGCGATGTACACTCTGAATCCAACGTTATACACCATTAATCTAACGTTATACACTCGCAATCTTCAGAACTTTCTTTTCCGTGTGACTTTGCCGCCGGTTGCTGTTAGTCTCTGGTGCGATGACGTCACAGTCCTGATTGACCAGGTTTTGACACCACACTTTGCCTCAACAACGCTACCGGGAACCGATACTAAAGGGAGAAGTAAGTATTTCGCACTTAATAACACGCTCGTAGTGTCGACTGTCTAAATTTATTGAAACATGTATGTTATCCGAAGCGTTGCATGTTTATTTGGTGGCAGTACGTTTTAAATAGTGCTGAATGATGATTTGTTGCATCTTGACTGCCATTATAGTGTAGCAGACCGTTTAGCGCCTTATCTGCAGCCGCTGCTTTTTGTGCGAAAACAATACAGCGTGGGGTATGAAGACAGGATTTGAACCCAAGAAGTTTCCGCGGGAAAAGAGAACGAAACCTCATTGTAGTGTCCGCTTTTTGTTGTTGTAATATACAACACCGCACAAATAAATATCAATATATGCAATGTACCGGCGCCACAAAAGAATACATGGTTGTGCTGAAAATTTCTCAGGCGATCCAGGAAGATTGATCACTCATTTAGGGGCTCATTCTTCTAATAAATGAAACACTTTCATTGAAGTTATCTCGTGCTGACCAAACATTGACATCTGCATGACGAACAGCCATTCTCGCCTTCCACAAAATGTGAAGGCTGAGGACCATATACAAATCAAGCGATATACCCTCATCACTTTCAACCGGGAAGTATCGAATTCCATACGGGGTTACGGGAAGATCTCTTTTTAGAGTACGCTGTAGAATGTTCTAATGAGAGACGGCCTCTCAACAATCAAGAAAGACGTGTTCAACTGTTCGATTTTTTTTAGACAACGAGCAGTTAGTCCTCCCCGGTACGAAAATTTCATTATCCTCAAGCCATGTCCTAATAGCAAGGGTGTTAGAATGCAGCTGAAAGAAAAATGCTTCAAGAGTACATTTTACAGCCATATCCGAGCATCCACAGTGCACCACCCTAAAAAGAGGTATAGGCATGTTGTCAGCGAAGTGCGCGTACAATATGTTCTGAAGGACACAACTTCTCGCCAGCCATTTTGAGGCTGATAACACTGGATGTAGATATGACGAAATTCGGGCAATGCTCCGGCCATTCTTGTCTAAATGACAGTAGGTATAAATTCATTACTATTATAAAGGAGTATTAAAAAGCGCGATATAACTTGCCATATGAGCAAGTGATAGAGCCAAAGCCCTCAGAAACTCGGCAAAACAAATTTTTGTAACTTGTTAGCTTCCACATGGAATTTCAGATAGAGACAACAGACACACGACGCATATTTGAACGTATTGTAGTCACCACAATGTTTCATCTGCGTGTTTGAATGTCATTGTCTCACGCTGTGCACTGCGTGTCGTCGTCTTTGTCGACTTCCATTTCCGCGCAGTAGGTGCAGACACACCCCTATCGCACTTCCCTCGCAAGGGGCGTTAGGCGATCCCAAAATTTTATATTGCGCTACTCATAAAGTCCTCAGTTATCCATATGATTCATATTTGCCTGAAGTCTGACTTTGAAACTTTAAACTCTAACCGAATGCGAAATGAAACGAAAGGTTACGCTTCATTGCGCAGAATTACGTGGAGAAGCATCGTAGTCTTATCGGGCACCGCGTCGACGTAACAAAGGCATTCTATGCATAGTTTCGACTATCTGCTTTTGACTGAGCATTTGCCAAAACATAAGCTCAACAGGACTCTTTCCCACTCTCACGTGAGAGAAACATACGTCACTTGTCCGAAAGTTAGAACTTCTGAGCGTGCTATATATAGTCATTCGACAAAACCCCTTTTCTGCGTGAAAGCGCGTAGTTTCAACGAATCTAGCACTGGACACAGTAGCGTTGCACAGTGGAAACTGCAGTTTAATAAAGGAGTTAATGCGACAGGGCGACGATATTCTTTTTTCCACAATTTGCATGTAATTGCGCTAAGACACAACACTTTGACACTGGCTAACCACTGTGCAGCGTATTCACATTGTGGGCCGTCACCGAAGAAAAGCGGTGATGTTTTGTGCCACTTGGCCGTGCAAGAAATTCATGAAGAGCGCTGGTGCGATGTATTGGTCAGGATTCTCGCTGTAACCGGACTGTTCTCCCGGCTGATCTTCACCTGAGAGAAAAAAAAAGTAAAACTTAATTCGTGCAAATTTATGGACTGTAGATTGCCTGCAGAGCAACGAAGTCAGACTGTGTTACGCGCGGAAAGAGTTTAGACAGATAGTCATCGTCTTGAATGCGTGATTATGCTTGTTAAGTTGGAGCACGGACAAACATTCCAGGAAAATCGTACTGAGTGGTCTGTGTATAATAAAGCATGAACGTTTTCAATATATACAAACGTTCACTCTAAGTAGAGTGGCAAGATGTTTTCCAGCGTTCGTGCATGGCTCAGTGCCTGTTTAAAAGTCGGAGCAGTTTTGAAACACCGTCTATATAAACTAATCACTCCAAGAAATCGCAGAAAGGGACCTCTTTAACATACCACAAAGCTACTTTTAAATTTCTCCTCAGGCCACTACTAAAAGGGCGCAAGTTTACAAGCTCAATGAACGAAATGCATTTTCTGTTCAGCGGCAGCGCGCTTCACCTCTTATGCCTATATCTGAAAACCTCTATACGGACCCGTACAACACAGCACATTCATTCCGCACGAGTCTTCAGCTGCAGTGAGGTACACTAGAGCAGATTCATTTTGACACAAACGTAGCTGTCATTTGTCGCCATTGAAGTCGTCAGTTCGCTAATTTGTTAGGAAGCTATTCTTCCCAAACACGGTATGAAAGAGCACTGAACAAGGGTAGAGGGGAAAAGGGGGAAGCATCAATTCGCAGGTCGAGCCAACGTTTCGACAAGTGGACTTGTCTTCGTCCCGGAAAAGCGATCATCACTGGTAGGGGCTTAAATACGCTTTTGCTCCCGAAGAAGAAAAGCTGGGAGAGGGGGAGAGTGAGGGAGGAGAAAGTAGGTCAAGGGGCGCGGAGGGGGATGGTGGGTGAAAAGAAAGTAGGTCACTGAGTGAAAAAATTATAAAAAATTGTTTCTTCAGTATGTATTCCTCATTCTGGAACCAGGGATATACCAGGTAGAGTAAGTTCCAGTTATATGAGACAGCGAGATACGCATGTCGAAAACGACCATGCAAATTGTGCAGTCCGGTTACTGTTATGCCTAGAATCTAGAAACCAGTGATAGTTATGTAAAATTGCCTCTATGCAGTTATAAGCTGCCCATAGGCTGGTAGGAGGACAGGGTAGCAAAATGAAATGTTTTGCGCTTGAGATATTTTTGACGCCCGTTGCCGAGCAAGCTCCAGATGTTTTTCTGCCATCTGGGGCTCTTTGACGTCCCTCATTATCAGTGCGCGAGAGTTTCAGCATCTGGACTCAAATTGAATGCGGTCTCAGTAGATGATAACTAAACCTAGGACGTCGTGTTAAGTGGTATGAAGAAAGAAACATTGACTCACCGGTACTCGGCCACAGCCAGTAGATGACCGCGCCTAAGATGAGGAAGGTGAACAAAATATCAGCAAATAGGCAGCAGGCGCCAGCGTATTGAGTTGCGTGCCACATTCTGAAAAAAAAAAAAAAAAGGGAGATTGTTGATCACAATTAGAAACCTTTAACAAAAAAAGAATCGTCAAAAAGATACTGTTGTGTAAAGGCTATGAACTGTTCAATAAGATCTCGCGTTTAAAGCTTGAAGAAAATTAGTCACTCTGAATACTTTATTTTCTTCAGATGAAACCGCTATATTTAATCGTGGTTGATTGCAAAAAGTTCAAGCGTGCTACTTCACGCACAATCGAAAAGATCAGTGCATCAATTTTAGGCAACTCTCGTTATGATCTGGGCTACTTAAAACTGCTCGAGATTAAATTCGTCTTTTCCTTTACAAGCACCTAAGTTCATAGAAGCATCAATTTGAGGCAACTATCGTTATGATCTGGGTAACCTACAACTGCTCGAGATTAAATTCGGCTTTTCCTTTACGAGCACCAAAGAGCACAGAAGCAATGGGCAGTTGAGTCTCCCCGAATGGCCATTGAACAGCTACTCACTCCCGGGCTTTCTTCAAAGCCTTTCGAGACTTGAGAACATGTCGAGTTCCGGGCGAGAAAGGGCCGCTTGGCGTGGAGACTATAATCACGCTTTCACTACTTCGACGTTTCTTTTTCCTCTTCTTATGATGTTTCGTTTTTGCCTTCTTGGGAGGCAAAACATTGGACAGAGTCGACTCCGAGCCCAACATTCCGACCAGAGCTGCGTCCGAGCGAGCTCCGGCTGTTGTCTTTAGCATCGGTGGCCCCAGCTGCAATTTGGCGCGTCCGTCGCCGATGACACCGCGCGTAGACGAGGCCGAAGCGCTCGGCCGGGCCGCAGTCGCTGGCACGACATGGACCTTGGAGTCGCCTTGACGCGCCGAAGGTGTCGGCCTGGGTTCCTGCCGTCCCTTATGCTTTGTCCTGGAAACCGAAGGACCAGCGGCTATCGGGCGCGGATGCGAAGGCACCAGTTGTCGCGACGTCGGTGGTGGAAGGCTACGCGCCGGAGGAGCGGCGGTCGACACGCGTGCTGACGGTGATGGGGCTGCAGCGACCGGCTGCACCAAACGTGCTGTAGGTGGTGGCTTCGGGAGAAGCAACGGGTGGCCTCGGGGTACTTCGTAAAGCTTCGGTGCGCCATCGCGGTCGTCGGCACCCTGGTGAGCGTGCGAATCATACTGCTTTTGGAGTTCTCTCTTTTTGACGAGGGCCCGCTCATCGTGTTTTCTCGGTTGGGGCCTTCGGCGAGGGTCGAAGTATAGCGGGTCGTGGTCGTGGTCGTCGTCTTCGCTGGTGGTGAATTCGTGGACGGGG
Source organism: Amblyomma maculatum (assembly GCF_055883805.1). Lineage (NCBI taxonomy): Eukaryota > Metazoa > Arthropoda > Arachnida > Ixodida > Ixodidae > Amblyomma > Amblyomma maculatum. The sequence continues at coordinate 77,765,201 of NC_139347.1, forward strand.
TAAGGGGCTTTCGCGTGTCTATTAGGCACTGCTGGGCTGGAGAGATGAAGAGGACTGCAGGCGTGAACGGCGCAGGGGATCCGATTGTGAGCGGCTGGCGGCGCTGCGCGATGAAGGAACATTCGCTAAAATTTGCTCTTACTATAAACGCGGTATATATATCGACTGGAATAAAGGTTTTTGCCGACTGGAGTGCATAGCGGCGGCCAAAAGCGCTTTCGGCAATTTTTCTCAACCGCCTTTTTCATGCAGCTCGCAAAACAAATTTTACTACACTGGGTTAAATTTTGGCCTTAATCTCGTCTCCATAAGACTTTTGACCTGCTTCGAGTGGAGAAAGTATTCTCCTTCACCACAGATTGAGCGCCTATCCTTCGTCCTGCTTGGTCTCCGCACCGCGCTTTGCTCTGACTATTCTACCTGTGCAGAATAGTTAACGTTTGCACCACTCTCCGTGTCCCTGCCGAGTTCTTGGAGCCCTCGCCACCCACGCCTGCTGACGTCACAAATTACGTCTGCCAACTACGTAGCGCTACGAGCAATGTAATTCCACCATGTCAGCGCCAGTAGTCCCGTCGTTTAATAAGACGACAGCCTCAGCACACCTGCCAAGCACGCGCCGTTCGTTCTTCGTGGCAGCAGGACTGTGTGCTGCGGTTGGCTGTCCCGTTCCCGCCTTGCTCAGCGGGTCCTGCCAAATATATTTGTGGAGACCCGACAACGAGTGTCTGCGGTTCATCTCCACAACCTTGTCAGAGGAAACGCCCAGCGGCGTTCAAGAATATGAAACTGCACCAGAGCAGAGGAGCGGCTGTTTCCACTCCATGGAGTGGAGGTGGAGCATCGACTCGGGGAGCGTTTTTAAATACGTGCGTTAATCTTACCTCTCATCCCTGCGGTCGACCGTTGACCTGGCAGCGCAGCACGCTTCGTCTCCGTCCGCCTCGTGACGCTGACTGGCACGTGCACAGTGGCTGTCCCCCTTATCCTCTTTGGCTATGGCAGGGGCTCCCAGCACTGAACACAACGCCGTTGTTGCTGCTGCAGCTATGGAAAGAAAAGAATCCTTTTAGATACTGGTTTTCGCTTTAGTTTAGAGAAATTGATTCCTTGCGGCGTCCTTAAATCCTTAAATTTATGTTCAGTCATACTTTAAGCGGCCATTACTAGCTTGATAGGTATTCGCGTCTTTTTCTTCTGATTGAATGTGACGAGAAAAGGTGAAAGAAGAAACAGGAATACGGAGGAGGAAACGGTGGTTACAATATCGTGCCTATAGAATATAGAATACAATAAAATAGAATATATAATATATAGAATAGAATATAGTTACAACAGGCGAACAGACCAGTCATTTGACGGCATGCATGCAAGATATAAAAATATGAGAATGAGAATATTTGGCTTGAATTGGTTTGGTTTACGGGGTTTAGCGTCCCGAGGCGGCTCAGACTATGAGAGAGGCCATTGTGGAGGGCTCCGGAAATGTCGACCTCATGGAGTTCTTCAACGTGCAAGCTGACATCGCAAAGTACACGGGCGCCTTGCTTTTCGCCTCCAGCGAAAAGCGTTCGCCGTAGCATGGATTCGATCCCGCATATTTGGGCACAGCAGTCGACAAGGCAATAGCAGGGGCTAGTTGGCGTTTCAATCGGAAATAAGTGGTACAAAAGGAATAAACAGCTCTAAAGAGGACGACGAACAAAGAAGCAAGCAGTTATCTGAATACTCCAGTCCTTGAACATAAAAATTTACAATCTACAATGCACCCTGGCCAATCCCCCGCCGTGGGTACGTGTCATTTTCTCTCAGGTCATCATCATCATCATCATCAACTAAAGTAGATTGATTTAGCTGTTTATTAATTATGTCACAGTAACAACTAGCCCAGATGTCACTCCTATTATGATACAAAAAGACGTGAACATAGAGAGATGAAGCGTTTGGTTTATCTGTGTTCACGTCTTCTTGTACCACTTAGTGCGATCCCTTCAGTAGGACTGCAGTCGAGTGCCTTAACCAATGCACCGGCGCGGCGGTGCCCGATAATATTTGTGAGAAGAGGTAAGACCACAGTAAGAAGCAGCCATTCGCATTGATCTTGTGGTGCAATGAATCAGCTCTTTGCTTTTGAAGGCCTCAGGTAGTACTTGAAGCCCGCTTTTTACTAACGCTATTTAAAGATATTTAAAAAGCGTTAGTAGAAAGTTAACACCCCGCATATTATTAATCATTGACTATCAGATGTGTCTGTTTTGTTGTCACATTTTAACAATTTTGAGCCCAAATCACCGTCTAAACCACTCACGCGAAATTCACTTTGACCACTTTCTTATTCTTAAATAAGAAACTAACAAACAAAAACTGACCGACGATTGCGTTACTCGATAATACGAAGCTTGAGCGCAGCTATTTGCGTCGATATCTCGAGGCGAACAATTTTAGAGGGCACAGTTTAATTTTCCCACATACCCATTCTTCTGTTCTCCAAGCTGCTCTCTTTTCCCAGTCACTGTGATTTCCTTGTGGCAGAGGAAATGGAGAGCGGTATGCTCTGCTTGCTTCAGTAACGTCTAGTTCTTATACGGAAGAGGTCGATACAAGTGTTTCTCAATGCCGTCACAGCAATGGGAGGAGTTATGAGAGAGAAGAATGGAATTTTCCGCGTGTTGTCTTTTTATCTAGATTGAAGTCTCCCATTAATAACATTAGTGTGGATCTATGTGCGGTTTATGCGTGGCGCCGGAAGTATATGACGTCCTTGTTGAGCTCGGTATGCGAGAAGTAGGGTTCCACGACCAGCAAGTCGATGTCAGTCTTTGCAACACATAACTGACCAACTTCATCGCAAGCACCAAGCAATTCGATGAACCCTGCACACAGAACCTGGTAGACCTAATCGCCCGCCGTTCTATTGTCTTTGTAAACGCCAGAGCATTGCTGGTAGCCTGCAATTTTTGGGGGCCATTTTTCAATGGTTCTGCGGTGTAATGTTCTGTGCTTTTGAAAACGAAAGTCAGTAATTCGAATTCACATTTCTAGTTTTTTCTTCAGTCTCTTTTTTTTTTTTTACTCGCTCTACCAGATACCTTTCTGAACGTTCAAAATTCAAGATAATTCACATAAGCTTCCCTTTATAGGAACAGGACGCGATTGCTAAGTAGTCCTTCAGCAATCTACACTGCTATTCACCAAACTGTCCGAGACGTCAATGCTCCGATGATCATGAAAGGCTACCTGAGGCCGAGAAAAATGTTGTGCCCCAGTTAGTCCTTTGCCACTTGAATAGGGTGACCACTAGGGATGTCCTATCGCGGGTACTGTTGAGCTTCGCCTTTATGTGTAGGGCGCTGTATATTTAAGGAATTCATTAGGATTAAGTGCTGCCATTCACCAGACTATCCGAGATGTCTGTGTTCCAGATTACTATAGCAGGTTGCTGGAGGCCGAGCACTCCAGATTGGCCAGTACCAACTGTAATAGGATGGCTCCGCGGGCGACTCTATAGCTGCCTACTAGTCACGCCGACGGCAATTTTGCTCAATCCCGGAGCGGGCGCCTAAAAGCTGCGCTCTAAAAATATAAGCGCAAAATTTATTTCCTATTCCTGTAGGAAATTGCGCCCCCTGGAGTTTCGCATTGTGAAGTCTGCGAGCGAAGGAAGTCATTTAAAATGCTTTCAAAACAACTGGGAGGAGAAACCGGAAGTTGGTGCACTGCACCATTAGCGTGCGCAGAGCAGAATATTGCGATTCGGTGATTGTCAAGGGCGGATTGTCCCTATATACGGACGCGAGCGTGCTGCGCGTTGCTCGCTCATAGGTCATGCGATTAACCGATGCGCTAAACTGGTCGAACGAGTTGCGCTGAAGCTGGTCACATCGAATAAACGAGATGACTTAAAGCTGAGAATCAGTGACAAAAACTTCCTGCGCGGATGAAACACATTAAAAGCACGAAAGTAGAAATATATTATATGAGCTATTATGGCCAGAGGTGTTCGAATTGTTTTTATTTTGAATGGCTTAACTTTATTTATTAAATTAGGTATTTATTGCGAATACTTGCTAGGCTTAAATTCATTGTGTACAAAAGTGCTGAAATGTAAACAATTTAGGCGAAAAACAAAACACGTGAGCAAAATGCAGAGAATTTCGTTGTTTCGGAGTTACTTAAGTCCCTGTGATCAAGGCGATGGAGGCATGATGGTAGATTTAATGAAGCCTACTTCCAAAAAAAAAAAAAAGTGCGCTCCGCTATGCAATTTCGGTGTAGATAAGGTAGAGAATAGAAAGCCGACGAGATATAATGAAAGAAGGCTGGGTGAAGAGCCTATTTTGCGTGGAAGGGTTATTGCGGTAGATTGTGGGGGAAATGGATAGTTGGGCTCATTATCGACGCAGCGGGAGGTCGATTAGGTTAAGCGCTCTTTTAATGTAGGCGACATGGGGCGGTGAGAGGAGTTGACTAGGAAGACTGCATAATTCTGGATGGTTTCAGTGGCAGTGAAATATTACCTGAAGCTTGCTGTTTGTATATTTAATAGGGGAGGAAAAAGTACTCTGTAGAAAGTATGTGCATCTGTTGGTCCGACGATACATTTGGGTCATTTTACATTTTTCTCAAAAACAGTTTATTGCGCCTGTCGGTTACACTATTAATGCTCTTATGAAGCTCGCGATGATTGGAAATTTAAGAGCCGAATTATAGAATATATAGTTTTTAAACACAATTTAAAAAAGTTCGTTACGATTTAAAAAAGTTCGTTAATTTAAAACAGGACGAGTTCTTACCGCCCACATCCTTAGTACACTAGAATGAAAGCCTTCAGAGGACTAGACGCAGATGGGTAGTCAGCTATTAACGTAGACACTCAGGAGCAGCTATTAAGGAAGCTTTTCATCCATTAAAATACATTCGTGTTGGAATGAAGCCTACAAAATTTAATGATTGGTAGATGGCATGAAATAGACTGAAAGGACTCACGAAAATATTAAAATGAGTGATCGACATGAAATTTAAGATCAACATCAGAGATGAAGTACGTAGTTCCAGCGTTAGAGAATATTTCTCCCTGAAGCCACACTGACAAGGGGGACAATTAAATTCCCAAGCAATAGAATAGATATATCGCATGTTTGCGCCGAAGTCGTCCTAGAAGCTTAGTCTACATCATAGATCCTGATCTAGCTTGTGCCCCATCGGTGGGGAAAGTTCCTCTCGGATCAAACCTAGAAGAAAGCTCATCTGCACCATACTGTGGCTAGCCAGCAGATGTGTCTTGGTAAGATGGTGGCCCACCACTATGCTCTGCATTTTTCAAGAACGACAGAGATCAGGATACGGGCATAATAATATAGAACGGACCAGGCGTTTACGACTGTGGTGTGGTGAATGTCGATAGCAGCAAGAGTAGTGTGGGAAAATATTGATGATAATCGGAGGATTTGCAGCCTCCGAATACTGGTGTCTCTTGATTGATGCCGCTGCGCTCTCAATAACGTCAGAGCTAAGTTGTAACAAATGCTTCATGATTTCGTGAATCACGTCACTCTGTCCTTACCAATTAGCGGCGAACATTCTGGAAAACCATAGATGTGGGCTTTTATGGTGTCATGAGTGAATCCACTTCGTTCTGAAAATTTCGCGCTACGGGTTTTACCCAGTTTCTTACGACGGCCGGCTAAAGAGTTTAGCCCGTCAGTGTCCAATATTGCAACATTGCCCAGATCAATATCCCGAGCATTGGTGAACAATAAACTAGTTTAATTAGCATGCCGTAAGGAAAAATATAATTGAAATGAGAGGTAGGAAATAAAGAGCGCATACGCACATGGCTTGGAAAGAGCCATGAAATAATGCCGCAAGCGGCAAGGAATGGACATGGACTGTACGCGGTCTCTTCCTTGTGCACATTTTTATTAGCAATCGACGCCACATAATTCTTTTTTTCAGTCTTTGTCAATGTCTGTACCATAGTATATTCACTGTGTGTGTAAACATTTTGATTAAGTTTGTAACTTTTCATTATATATGAATTTTTCTTAACCCTGCTCCTGCCATTGCCTCAGCCGGGGCTGCACTGTGTATGTATGTATGTATGTATGTATGTATGTATGTATGTATGTATGTATGTATGTATGTATGTATGTATGTATGTATGTATGTATGTATGTATGTATGTATGTATGTATGTATGTATGTATGTATGTATGTATGTATGTATGTATGTATGTATGTATGTATGTATGTATGCATGCATGCATGCATGTATGTATGTATGTATGTATGCATGCATGCATGCATGCATGTATGTATGTATGTATGTATGTATGTATGTATGTATGTATGTATGTATGTATGTATGTATGTATGTATGTATGTATGTATGTATGTATGTATGTATGTATGTATGTATGTATGTATGTATGTATGTATGTATGTATGTATGTATGTATGTATGTATGTATGTATGTATGTGTATAAATAAGTAAGTAAGTAAATAAATAAATAAATTCTTAGACAGGGCTTCCGCGCTAGGTGGCCAGGAGTCCTTGTGCTCTGACGGCCTGGGTTGCGCGCTGGATGGCCCACAGATGGATTAGTGGGTCCGAACTGAGCAATGCGGCCTCCCACTGCTCGCAAGTGGACAGCTGCAGATCCCGCGGGGGGGTCTCTTGGGACGTGCCCACAATATGTGGTGAAAGTTCACCCTCTGGTGGCATAAGTTACAGTAAGGGGTGTATAATGCAGGATATGCATGGGCGTTGGTAACTGGAATTGGAAAGGAATTCGTCTGTAATCTTCGCCAGATGACCTCCAGTGCCTTTGTGAGATATTTGTCTCCCGGGGGTATAGGGTACTTGTTTGACGGAAGTGTAGTGTGGTTTCTTGATAGGAAACCATACGGTCCCTCGCCGACTTCATGAGGGGTAGTCCCGTCACCCGGCTGGCGAGTCCTCGGGCGAAATTGTGTTCTATACAAGTATTAGCAGAAGAAAAGATGGCAATTAAGGCGATTGGCGTCTGTTCTTAAAGCGAAGCTCGAGCGTTCATCTCTTTTTTAGTATACTTACTTTGCGCTGGTACGGGGGTTAGAGCGTTCGACGGCTGTGCCCAAGGATGCAGGATCAAATCATGGCCGCGGCGGCCGCTTTTCGACGAAGGCGAAAAGCAAGGCGCCGTGCGCAGTGCGGTGTCGGCGCACTTTAAAGAACCCCGGCTGGTCGAATTTTCCGGAGCCCTCCACAATGGTCTTTCTCATAGCCTGAGTCGCTTTGTGGTCTTAAACCTGATAGACGAAACCAAATCAAACCTACCTTTTTTTTGTGCGTAGTCTTCCACCATGAAATGTGTTCACTTTTAGCGCAGTTGAAACTTACGGGAAGCAGTTTACTATTTAAATTCTACGGCTGTGTAGAGCAGCCCGTTGAATCGCATTATGCAGATTGAAGTGTAATTGTTTATCCCAAGGAGATTACTCCCATTTTAGTTTAGTTTTTTATTTCGAGCCTTTTTGGCTTAGAACATTTTTCTTACTACTGAAGCCTGAAGCAGATAAAGGAACCACGGCAATTCTCCTTGCTATGCCTTTCAGAGAAATTGATGGCATACAAATATTGGCCTTTTATCAATAGGACATAGATTTCTAGTGATAGACTATTGACTAGGGCGAAACTAGAACAATAACAATAACAACAACAACAACAAAACTATACATGCGTGTCACCACCATCGGTCGGTTTCGCCAAGTAAAATGCAAGCATCGACAGGAGTTTTTGGGATTCCATCCCTCAGCTCTTGGAAGTGGTACCAGCAACTTGACATAGTTGGAATGACGTCCCGTGAATGACGTCACGTGACTTTTAAATTCGATTTTCTCGGGGATTAATTACTGTTATTTTGTTGCCGTATAGAACTTCACCATAGCCACAAAAATCCAGAGAACCAATTTTTGCTGAGCACCACAACCGAAATAGTTATCCTCGGTATCCCCCTCACATCTCGATTTTGGAAGCACCGGAAGTAGAACCTCGATGAGTTTTGTTTCCAACAGGATCACCAAAAAAATCTGCGGACCTGCAGACACTCGTAGTGACCGAACGCAGGCCGTGGCAAAATTGTCCACCATCGTCTCCCGCCTTTTTTTTTTTTAAATTAGTTTCTTTAGTATCTAGGATTTAACGTCTCGAAGCGACACAGAGTATGGGCTTCTTAGGTGAGGGCGCAGAATTAATTTACTCCTTCTGGGGCCTTTTAACAAGCAGTGGCATCACTTAGCCTCGTCTCCATTGAAACGAGGCCGCCATGGCTTGGTTCGAACCAAGTTACCCGGGCTCAGTAGCTCCGCTCCCTGTATAACTACTGAGCCCCAAACCAGATTTCTTTTTCTCTGAGCGCAACATTCTTCTCTAGAATTTGTAAGTCTATGATTTCGCTATTGGTTTGCTTGCGTGGGTTGCATAAACACTTTACGATGGTTTTTTCATATCCTGCCTGGGAAGCTATTAGTAGAAGGAAAGCAGCAGCGCGGTGAGCGCGCATGAAGCGGTCCAAGTGCGAGATTACTTTTGTGCTGTCTTCCCGACGCTGACCTTAATCTTACACAATCGAAGTATGCTAGTGTATTGGAATTGCGTCTCTTCAGTTGCAGGTGAGGATAAAAATGAGGGCTGTCGCAAACAAAAGTGGCGTATTCAAGTGGCGTAAACTGCATTTCCTGCACTGCTCCTCGCGCGGCGTTTGTCGCTGCCTTGTTTCGGTTTTGGCCATCGGTTGAACACACCACAACGCCAATAGAGCTTAAGTGACAGCTGTAAAGACATTTACGTCGTTAGTACGACTGTGTGGTGTCATCGCGGGCACAGTGTACCGGAAGCCGCCGAAAACGGTGGCGGCGTTCAAGCGCAGATGCTGACGTCGTGCGCTAAACGCAGGCTGTCAAAATGTCAGCGCAATAAATGGACGGTTGTCATTCGCGACACGACTCGCTGTAACGCTGCCGCGATTGCGACGTAGCAGTCTGGGTTTCATAGCGCGGGTTTTTATGGGAGCTACAGCAGGGCTGGCTCAAGATAACGCATAGCCGTAGGGAAAACGCAGATGGCAGGAACGTAGCAAAGGGATTGCACGATACTCAGATTTTGTAAACACTATTGCCTGCTCTCTAAATACGTCTGCTATGAAAGCTGCTGTTTACGTGAACATCTACCTACCATTGACTTACATCTCACGCTTCTCTTTTTTCACATGACTACATCACTTGCCCGATGAAGATGAATTGCCAACAAATAAATAATCAAATAAGAAATGTAATTGTAAATTGAAATCAATAACTGCATGGCATTTATTAGCGCTGCATAATACTACAGTGCATATAAACGGCAACAGATGCAATGGGTGCAGCCGTGTGAATGCAGAGCTATCGTTTACAGGTTGATGAATCAGAAGTTTTTAATTTTCTTGATCGGGACAAGGTGGATCGATAAGTTTTGTGAAAGCTCTGTGGCTTTTTTTTGCTTTTGCCTTCATGAGCTTTATGTACAATATTTTAGTCTAGTTGGCCAGCGAAAGTATTTTAGCCCTTCGCAAGGCTCAGATACAAGGAACGTGCCGAAGGAAAACGTATAACAAACTGTGATAGTTCGGATATAGCGCTCTTGCACCAATGCTCCATCAATGTCAGCTTGGCCCGTTTTTCAAAACCTGCCTGCAATCTATCACTGTTCGCACCGATTAAATATTGGTTCGCCAGAAAGCTTCCCTCCATTGTAGGCGAGACTTACCCAGTCTGCCTCGCACTTAGAGAAAATCTGGGAGCGCATGACCACCGCGCTTTGCGAAGCACTGCCGCCGAAACTCGACGAGAATGGGCTGCACCAGAGCCGCGGGTGGAAAAAGCAGCCGGCCGTTCTCATTGTATACATGTGGCTTCGCAAAGTGCGGCTGCCATGAGTTTCCAGTTGCCTTCTCTGTGTGAGACCGCAGTCATGATGATTCGTAGGTGGAGCTGAGTGCGTTTCAAATAAGGGTTGGGAGACGTTGCCTTGTAATGCCAAATAAACACAACTTGACAGAAATGATAAATATTTGCCCTGGTGAGGAAGCAGATGCTAGGAAACTGCGCTGAAAAAGCAAATAAAAAAGCACTAACGACAACGTCAGGACTAAGGACAATTGACTGATGTTTTGTGAGCAACCTATATCAGAGACGGCAAGCCAGATGTCATTATCGGGTGTACGATAAAATGGACACACATGCATCAAAGTAAGGAAACAAAAGAGGTACCTATAGAGACAAAGACGCCGAGTGTGCACTGAGTGTGTCCGCGAATACGTGATGTGAAGGTAACAAGAAGGTAAATGTAGCTCTCTATGAAACTCATTTCTTCATAACACGGTAGAATAGACGACACACTAGCACGAACGTCCCTTTTGTTTTTTGTTTTTATGAATGACGCCCCTATTTCTCGTTTCATTAATGCGAAAGGATTACTAGGCTACATTATGTTCGGAAAATCGGTCATCCAAATGTGTAGCTGAATGGGACATCATCAACTGGTGACGTCATTCTTCATGATCGGAAGTCGATTGAGTCCGGATATAAAGAAGTCGGAATGAATATCAAGTCATTAGTCACTACTTATTATTGATAATAATGAGTTATAGTGGGAAATAAAGATAATGATATAAAAAGAAAATGCGATAAAAATAAAGAATAAATATAATAGAAAATAATATTGAACAGACAAATATATCAAGAGTAAAAAATTAAAAATTACACAAACGTCCGGCGGCGCAAATTTTAAGCATTCTCTCAATGCAATTTCTGCAGTCACCGCTAAGTTTTTTGTTTTCCTAGTCCATTGCTAACCCTAATGCCGTTATATTCTAGGAAACAGCAGGAGTCCGCCTGCAGTATTCAGCAAAGATATCGGTGGAAATATTCGCGCACAGACGATCTTTGTTTCAAACAACGACCACTGAAGTAAAGCACATGTGTGTTCAATGATGCATCTTGTTTAAATGACAGCACATTTCTTCTCTTTCATCTTATACAGATGGAATAACGAGGCTTGGTGAAAAATAACATTTTTTAATAATACTGCCGGCGTGCGGGTTTTGGTAGTTCTCATGTGTTGCTTGACTGCACAATTTCTTTTCTTTATTAAACATGTCATTCGACGTTCTTTCAACGTAGTTGTGAAGCAAGAGGCGAAAGAGCAAGATGCACCAAGAAAGGCGCAAACCGCAACTGCGGACGCCTAGCAAGCAGTTGTAGCTGCTAATACGTTCATAGTTCACAGGCGTGGGAAATGAATATGGTAATAACAGTACAAGAAAGAACGCGTCATGAGACGCTTAGCGCTTACAAAGCTCCTTCAGGTAGGCCTAATTCTCTATACGACAAAAGTGCACACAGAACAGCAGTTGGAAAGATTCAGCTCACGAGACAGTGCGTGCAGGCGCAGCAGTTCAATTACAATACCAATCAATTTGCTTCGTTCTACAAGTCTCAGAGTAACTAACACTGCATCGCTTGAGTTGTATATATAATATGTTATAGAGCTTACAGCCTGAAATTTCACCTAGTCTGTGAGCATGTTTTTTTTTTTTGCGAGAACAGAAAGAATTGAGAAAGAATTGAAATAAAAGGGAGGGGAGGGGGGGGGGGGAGGGGACACTTAAGCTCCACCTTCAAGGATATAACGCGGCAGTATTAATCACGCTGGTTGGCCGAACCTCCTTGCAGATCATCGTTAGTGTAGATTGACTCAGCTAGTAATTTAATGACAAATCCCTTAATTTTAAGACAGAAGCTTTTAATGGCTCATCGTTGTCAGCAGGAATTTCTCAACAAAAATGTCCCGTTTTTCCCGCTTTAAAGCTGGTCGATCAAGGTTGAGGTCACAGGCCGCAAATTTCAAACGAGAACAATAGTACTTAGGCGAGTACTAGCAATTAGAGGGTTGGTGTGGAAGTACTCGTAGTGAGTCTGGGTTGACATAGTTAATTAGTTATTTACCCAACCAGGCTAATTAACTAAGAGTACTAATGGCTAACTAGTACCTAACCAGTACTAAATAATGATTAACTAGTCATTACCTACTTTTAATTAGTAATTAGTCAGTACTAAAGTGATAATGACGTCACATCCGGTCATGACGTCACCAGAAGATTCACGCATATACGAAGTTGACCCTGCCGGGCTTTAGATCCAGGCGTCTGTGCGGCGCCTTTCATTTGGAGCTTCATCGAACACTGCACCACATCGCACACGGTCTCGCAGCCAATGATTAAGAAGCGCGGCGGGGAAGGCTTCCACCTTGAAGCAATTTCGTGAGCCAAAGTGCCCCCCGAATGTTTGCTTTTATTATTTCGAAAATAACTAATTAGCATAGCGTCGTACCTGTCACGTTATGTGCAAGAACGCTAGTAATAAAAAAGTTCCGATTCAACCAAACAGTACGAACGTTCCTACGTGGCCTGGGAGTAGCTCATCTAGCTCAGGAATCATACTTAACCAGCCAAAGGACGAGACACAGGAAAGAAGAGGACAGGATAAGGCTGGACTAGCAACTGAATGTTTATTGATCAGAAGAAAACAACGAATACTCCTTCCGAAAAGCACGCGCACAACCCAACCGGTGGAATGGCAGGAAATTGGGAAGAAGACGAAGAAGAAAATTGAAAGCCAATTCAAAGTGAAGGCCTAACTAACGACTTTTCTAATAGATCAAATTCCTTACAATGAAGGCTAACCGACGCCTTGGCCAGACACTTGTCCTCGGCTTTAGCAATGAAAAATGCTTCAACCAACTCTCTGCACAGTTGATTACCATTGCTGTAAACTTCACCCGTATTATTGAAATCAGGCGCACAAAGGGACGGGTCATGCTCCGACTTACGCTGATCAATAAACATTCAGTTGCTAGTCCAGCCTTGTCCTGTCCTCTTCTTTCCTCTGTCTCGTCCTTTGGCTGGGTAAGTATGAACCCTTACCAACGTGCCCAGTCGTCAACCTTGTAGCTCAGGAATCTAGGGTCCCGGCGGTTTCGACTCCTGTCTAACCTTTCCATCTCAAACGAAAAGCCGGAGTAAGCAGCACCTATCAACTCGGCCACGTCATCTGGTCTCGTGGCGTCACTCTACCCACCGGCCAATTACTGCCCGGCCATAACACCTGCCTACTTCCACCTGCCAATGAGGGGTTTTCTTGGGAACATGTCCTTTGGCGAGTAGCTGCTTGAAGAAGTCACGTCTCGCAATTTTCATTAATTTCACTGTTTTTATTGGATACCGCAACTCGTATAAAGACTATTCAAAGTTAGCAGCTGGCTGTAAAGGATTGCGCAAGAGGAAATGCTAAAATTATCACCCCTGTCCGGTGGATTGGGTAAGAAAGAAGAGAAAATGCCGGTGTCTGGCGTTCCTGCTAGCATGGTGGCCGCACAATTGTCCGCATGAAGGATCAAGGGTATTGATTTTTCTTTTCAGTTCCATCAAGTATGACCCTCTTCTACTGAAATGCATGTGGCAATAAGTGATGACAGAGTCGATACAATATTCTGGTGCTATGACGTAACTGAAGAGATGAACAAATAGACAGTGCAATTTATCCTTGCCAGTGCGGTACGCAATATGCTTTGTGCGTTGAGGACAGATGATATTTTTTTCACCAGTAAAGGCCCAGGAGGCTAATGTTGAAAAGGCTGAAATCATCGCTTGAAAGCTCCGCTTGAGCGGCAATTTTCTTTGCGTCATAGGTGCAGCGATTACGCATGGAGCTGAAAGATTCCTTCGGGTTGTGTAATCGCCCAAAATGGACGCTCTAACTGGATCAAGAAATTTGATATGAAATATTTAGTTTTATTACTGGAGTTTGCCGAGAGAGAATGCGGACTGTCGGAGTATATACCAGCTCACAACCCTCTTTTTGTCGAGACTGAGGCGTATTCATCGTTGTGTGCCAACCAAGCGGAAGCGGACATCACCAAGATGCTTCCACGCCGAAATAAACGAATTCGTTAACTGGGCGCCCACGAGTATTGCAAGGGCGCTAAGATTTAGGAGGCGTTTAAATAGACTTGCCGGTTGAATGCTACAGCATTGCGATGAGGGCATTACATGCTGCTGTTAACTAGTGGTATTAAGTGATTGTTGAATATTATTTGTCATTAGTATTGCTAATTATGGCGTAAATTTGAACTGAATAGTACTGCGAATGTAACGCTCGGCTGCTGTGCGTAGTGTAGGGTATGATACAGCCGCATAAGGTCTGCTAATGAACGCTCCTCAGTAATGTGAAAGTAGCGCGCCCGTCTTGCGAGTCAAAGGGCAGTGGTTGTATTCCGCTGAACCACATTCTCCCTTTTAAGGAAAATTGCCTGTCTTTCTTCGGGGGAATTTATAACTCTGGTTACTAGAGGTGCGATCCTATGGATGACAACACAAACGTGTATAACCTGCTGTTAGAGCAGCTGTCATCTCGGACATGTCACTTGGTTGTGGGAGGTTACACAGCCGGCCGATCAATTAGAGCTCGACCAGATAAACTGACAGAGGCCCTGCCTCATCAAAATCCTGACTTGTCCAGACAATGACGTTGTCGCAAGGTCAAGCTGAAGGTCAAGACTCCGTGACCTCCTTTTGCCAACCAGACTTTTGAGACAGACGCTGAATGTTCTCTTGAAAAATGAGGGTTTTTCGTCAAAGTAGAAAGCCACTTTGTTTTTTCACGAGCGTGGACTGTAACACCACCACATAAAAAAAAAAAAAGAGTATTGCAAATATGTTTTTAGAAAAAACGATGGCATATTTGTACGGAAAATATAGAAATTTAGAAAGCTAAGCATGAAACTTGGGTATCCAATGCAGAAAACAACAGAATGTATAATTTTTGATGCTGGGATGTTCCAACGGCAACTGGAAACAGACCGATGGTTCATTCCTCGATAATTATGCAGAACGAAAAAAAAAACAATGCAGAGGTGCCGGTCATTTTATTGTTGAGTGCTATGCATGAGTATTTGTGTTGCCTATTATTTCTAAGCGGTTGTCCTTTCGGATAATTGGTATAATTGCTGTTGCTGAAAAAAAAATAGAGACAGCATGGAGGCATAAAAAATACTTGTGCAGTTTCCTTGTCTTGCTGTTGTCGCCCTTTACAGTCATATAGGAAACCAATCCGACCTTCACAAGGAAACGGGCTGTGAAGAATATTTTGCAAGATATGCCCTCGTTTTCTTTTCCCTCAAAAAGAGGCAGAACAACCTGTGTGTAATTCCTTCATAGTTTTGGGAGTACATTTAACGCGAGAGTTTCAAGCGGCGAATCGAGAAAATGTCGATTGATCGAAAAGCGCGACGTTTACAACTACGTCATTTTCCCTTTCACTTGATGTGGTAGTTTAGGGCTGTACGTTAAAGAGTATGTTAGAGAGTGCAGACGCACCAATTGATGGATTATCTCGCGATCATGTACCAGATCACTAAACTGCGAAAATATTTAACCAACAGTTTAAACCTTTGGGGTCTGGTGGTGTCAATTCACATCGCTACACAAAGGTTCCACTAGCGCATCAGGCACAGTCGAAAATCTGCGGATAATTGCTGTGACATTTCCTTCCGGGTCCCCGTTACTATCGGTATTACTACTGTCGCATAAATGCGAACCTGTCTGGTGTCAACAGGAAGAAGCGACAGGGTGACTCATTGCTAAGGAAGCAACAGTATATCAAACTGGTAAATTTATATCTTCTCAGCAATTATTTATTTTACACTGATATAATTAAATATTTTGCTAAATACCTTTCTAAGCTTTTATTCAGATTTTAACTGTTCTTGAATATGTATAGGCCTCGCTAGACCATGTTTTGGACATGTAAGATTTTGACACCATCAGGGCTCAACAGTTGTCAGTGGAGGCCTTTGAGTGAAGCTAGGGATTATTTCTAGAGGCACTTCTTTCGGTTTTTCTGTAGTTATACCGATATTAATGAGGCTAATTGAGTGCTGACATCTGCTATACGTTTCGGGAATCCGACAAGATTGTAAAGTTGTTTAAAAAAAAAATGAAATTTTTGCTATCACACAGCACGAATTTTGGAATCGAGCCATATACAGATAATGGTGATATTGGTGAACAGCAACAGGGATTCACAATAGTGAGAAGAAAATCACCCTTTAACTTAAACTTTTACTGAACCTTTTTCTCTCTTCTTCCTGTGGACACTACTATAGGGAGCATAGGGAAGCTGGTGTGGCACGTGGACAAGAGCTAGCGCATCACTGCTCACGACACGTGCAAAACATATGCGTGCCCTCTGCGCTAGGAATTGTTTTCTTTATTGCAGACTCAATTCCACAGCCGAAAAGAAAAGCATAGAGATTCTAAAAACAACAACCACACTTTGGTTGTTGTTACATTACTAAAAGCGCTTGAGAGTAGCCAACTCGTCTCACATAGAACCCAGTGATGGTGGCTCTTATTGAGTCTTGAAAATTTCACGAACGTACATGATACTCTCAGCAAAGTTATCTGTTACAGATCGAATGTCAACATCAGCGTGGTGCACAGCCATTCGTTATTTCCACATGGCACGAAACCTCAAGGCCATAAACATGTCGTAGGGCAGGCGTCATCCACGGGCAGGAAACGGATACCATATGGCGTTATGGGAAGCTAGAAACAATACAACCTGTTTACCATTTTTCTTAACACGAATATAATGTGATCGAAAATGCGTTGTTTCTGCTTTCTGGCCAAAAGATAGCGGTGGCTATGGATGAAACGGATTTGTTTGCATCATGTGTAAAACTGCGAATTTGTTCAATATAGCAAACTATAGAATACAACAGTAGGTAAATTGATTTATGATTGCTTCAAACTTCAATGTTGAACATAATTAACATAATTTAATTCTTTTCGAAGTTTACACCCATGGAGTCCTGATGTCCTATTTTGACACCATGTCTCCAAATTGATGAATACTTGCACTGCGAGCAATAAATTTTTACTGCGTGGTTATTGGAACATACAGATAAAAATAACACCCACGAAAAAAAGCCTGACGTCCAAATAAAAAATCAAGAGTCGAAAAGGGATACTATTACTGGTGTGCTAGTGAGCGCTATTCAGTACACATGCAGCTAAATACGAAACGGCGGGAGATTTGAACCAACAGCCTGAATAGCGACTGTTATGCTTGAAAGGGCCGTGCAAATGCATGACAGTAAGAGGTAAGTGTACGCAAGCTAAAGTTTGTATCTGGAAACGGAACCCTTGACGGGAGTCATTAACGTGTCTTATCTACTTACAAAGCGGAGCTTAAATGTTCCTAAAGCTTTTTTTTTTTTTTTTTTTTTTTTTTTTTTTTTTTCAGGCTGGTAATAGGGCTGTCACAGTCTCAGGGTACATTAAAGAATGATAGGCTTTGTATAGTGTCATGCTAACTTAAAGCCATTTAAATCCAATCTCTCACCGCGTTACTGCGGCAGACAACGCAAATGTTAACTTAAACGGCATATAACTTTTCATATCAGAAGAGCGTGTTGTCGGGCTAGTTGGTTCTGCATAGTATATAAGAGAAATGCGCAACAACTTCAACAGGACACAGGAAGAAACACACAAAACAGTTCACGAGCGCAACTACCAACTGTTTATTGGGTGAATCAACAGCAGCATATATACAGACAGGCGGAGCATGCGTAAAGGTAGAGCAGGCACAAACATCACAAACACCGCAAATTTTACAAAAACGAATCAAGATACGAAACTTCAGCATCATAGATCTGCAACGAAGCATCACTTACACAGCGATCTGAAAGTTACTTGACGTGGAAGGCCTCTAAGACAAGCCGGGCTTTCACATTGGTACTCCTGCCTAGAATCTTTGTCATCTCAAATCTTGCCCTACACGTGCTAATGCAGGAAGAAATGTGCCTTACAAGGTTGGAATTTTTATCATTATTGTCGGCATTTTTTGCATGCTCCCGTAGCCGGTCATTAACTTTTCATATCAACATTTATTCTATAAAAAGGTGTTTTTTTGTTATCTTCTGAGATGAAAGCATCAGTGAGCATCGTCTTCGTTTCGTTGATGTCCTGGTGCACGGTGCAGGCATGAAGGTGAATGGAAAAGGTGGTTAGCGCTTTTTCCAGATTGGCACTGGTGTCGCGGTGTTACGCGCTAGCGTTAAGTAAGACAAGGCACTTACAATACATGCGTTGCAAATTATTTTTATAAAATTATGATACACATTTTTTGATATTGCTCAGCCTGAAGTTTTATCGCTACGAGACGAAAAATACTAAAAATTTCTGTCATGTCCACTACTTCGCTAAGTTATGATGGCTTTCTTTTATTGCATAGTATGATGCAATGTAACATAATGCATAATAAGCCCAACGCATTTGTTACTATTTTCGCAATCTAAGGCGAATTTATCTGGTTAACATTTGCAGTCGTTGGAAGGTGGTTGCAGTACTGAGAAGGGTAGCACCCTTATCAGGAATATCCATATCGGTACTTTTATTAATAACTTATATTCCGTCTTTAGGAGTTTGCCTTTGGCTTTTCTTTTCAGTTCAGTTTAAGAGTAAAGCGGATCTACGCGCTACCATGTTTATGGACCCAGCTAACGCGACGAGAATCACTGCGGAGAAGAAACTCACCTAAGCTAATCGTCGGTGTTAGAGGCAAAAGGAGTGACTTGAACCTTTTGTGGAGGGTCTTCTCCAGCTGTAAAGCGCGTGCAGACAAATTGGTTAAAACTAAGGGAGAAAAAAACCAACGGAGAAAAAAAGTTTCTGTAAAACTGCCCAAAACACCAGAAGTCTCGAAAGTGCTACACC
Source organism: Amblyomma maculatum (assembly GCF_055883805.1). Taxonomy (NCBI): domain Eukaryota; kingdom Metazoa; phylum Arthropoda; class Arachnida; order Ixodida; family Ixodidae; genus Amblyomma; species Amblyomma maculatum. The sequence goes on from NC_139347.1 coordinate 77,784,056, forward strand.
AAGCATTAAACGGATTAATCTCTCAAGTACTGGAGTTTCCATGAAAGTATAAGGAAAGGTTTGAATCCATTTCTTCTTCCCAGAACTGAGTCTACATTCTGTGCAACCCAGTAACAACATCTTCTGACTCACATTTCTTTCAATACATAAGTGAAACAGTCTGTAATTAAATAAAAATTATAAGTGATTTCTCGAGCAGATTGGGCTATAGAGGAGAGAGAGAGGGGGGGGGGGAGCGGGGGGCGTAGATGCAAAGGAAGGTGAAGTTTTTGGCGGATGGAAGCACTAACCTGATTTAGACAAAGAAAACCAATTCAGAAGCTTCCCTAAAAACGCTTGCTGTTGCCCACATCTTAAGGTCAATACGTGAGAACACAGAAAGTACACCTGATTGACAACAGCACTAATAGGCTGCAGAATTGACGCTTTCCTAAAAATCGCCCTGAAAGGGATGTGCATTATTTTGTTTTATTAGATGCGCTGATAGATGTGTGCTACTTACGCCTGCCAAATATATTGTAGATGAAAGCTGTAATGAAAAAGCAGAGAGTTAAAAGTTCATCGTACAAAAAGAGCGAAATAGTAACATGACGGCGATGCTCGTTGTCTTTTCTCGTCACATTCTTTTGTCATTGACACGCAAACTTACACGCAAATTCATGCTCAAGAACAAAAGCCTGTCACTGCGCTGTTGCAAATTGAGTGGTGTTGTAATAGGAACCGTGACAATTCAAACCGGGAAATGGCGGCTGCATTTAAACGCAGGCAAAACTAAAAAGCGGTCACGTACTGGGATATTGGTGAACGTCAAGGTAAGAAACAATCCGTCCAAAATGATCAGGAGCGAGCCGTTACGACGTGCCTCATAGGCGTTAGCGTAGCTTTAGCTAAGCTTACTGAATTAAATGAAGTAGAAAACAAAACTTCTCTTCCTAGTGTTTCTTTCACAAAACACCACCGGGAATAAAACTATCACGGAATGAGATTAACAAAGATAGTACACAAGCATAATCTTGAGGAATTGACGAACTCTTTATTTCCAAGCGTGTGGGCGAAAACACCGCTAGTACTTACAATTAGCGGATTGAAACTGGAAGATTAAAGCACTAAAATGCCACAGTTCAAAACACTTTCTAAGATCATAATTGACAAGTGCGCCATGAGAATGGGTCAATAAAGCTGCCAAAAAACATGCAATACACAGAACTTTAACAATATACAGCCACCTGTATATTGTTAACCATTATTTACAAGCGGCTGTAAAGTTAAAGTTTAAATTTGCATCCTTGTATACGTAAGAACCCTAAATGCGATGTATGCTACGTTCGGTATTGCGCATATTCAGTATAAACGTGAGGGCGTCGATTGTACTACTCAATTGTGAACCTCTTCGGGCTACTATAAATAGGTCAGAGCGATAGCCTTTCTTCATCTCCTGTTTTGTAGGCATTTGTGTGTAATCTAAAGGTCACCTTAACTGTAATGCCTACCTTTCCGCTCGCTCTGCCTGCGATTACGCTGATTGGGCTGTCTCCGTCGCACAGCTTTGCTGCTTCCGGCCGTGTGCAAGGTCGAACTGACGCAAGGGTAACACGGCATCGACGACAGCCGCAGAGCGATTACGTAGAGAAAGCGGCCTGTCAGCTGGCCGCCTTAGCGGCAGACCTTACCTGCCACTCTCGCTCCTCAATGCATCTGACAATGTAGTGATGCGCGGCAACTAATATACTGTGGCTGCCGACAAAATTAAAAAAAAAAAAAAAACTGTTGTCACATAAGTACGATTCGCAATTGAGCGACGTCGTTCATGCCTTATAAGCGACTGTCGCGCTTGGTCTACAGAAATGAGTCGTTTAGTAACAGCATATTTTGACTAGACATCGTAGCGGTAATCAAATTATAAAGAGAACTTAGTGAGGACATTTCACAAAGAGAAGAGACAACAGATTGTCTCTGAGAGATGGATTTCAAGAGGGAGGAAATGTAGCCGAAGCATCATAGTGTCAGTTGGGGAAAGCTACTGAGACCGAGCCGGCAGTGTCATTTATTTATTTATTTATTTACGGTAGCCTCATGACCCACAGGGCATTACTGAGAGGAGTGGTGCATAAATATAAAATGAAACTGGTTAAAAGGAGCTACCGCATGCATACACATGCCTAAAAAAAATTGGTAAGCGAATTGTAAAAAAGAAAAAAATCCAGCTGCAAAAAAATATTTTTCTAAAAAGCGAAACAATACAGTAATTAAGAAGAAGAATACTAACGTCAAATGAAAAAAGAATTGAGCAATATAGTTAAAAAAGCGGCAAGTAAACACAGACGTATTGAACTATTGTAGAAACATTCAAGAAGCGACTCAGTACGACGGCGGAAGGCTATAAAGGAAACAAATGTATAAACGAAAAAAGAAACAGAGCTATGCACAATATTCAAATTATAGTGTCAATTGAGACTATGGTAAAAAGTAATATAATGATAACTTTGCCTTGGGCTCATGAGCATCATTTGAAGCTACAATATTCGGCGGTAAATGGTTTCACTCTGACTTTGTTTTTGGAACGAAAATTGAAAGGGGCTGACGGGGTGCGCAATGAAGATGACGACGACGACTATGGAAGGGGCGTCGGTGCGCCTTTTGGTGACACTTCGCTTCTACAATGGTGTTGCGTTATGCTGAATAACGTTATAAATAGGAAAAGGGGCATGTGATGTTTTACTGCTGCAGTTTTGTTCAGCCTGTGACATCTCAAGGAGCGCAGGCTGTCTATAGTGTCACGAAGACGCAACCAAACAGAAGCACTATCGACGCGCGAATATTTTGAGAGGGTGTTAGGGTCGAGTTTTTCTGGATCGTGCAGTGAAGAAAAAGACATGCAGCTTTGGTAAAGAGCGTCAAGATTCTGAGAATAGCAAACGCGTATTGACGACGCTTTCACGTCGGCGTTTGCGTTTTGTTGTTACGGGCTGCAGTTCTTATCAAGTTATGGCGGCACAGCAGGCTATCACTTTTTCACCACATGACTTCCTTTTTCGTCTTTTCTTTTTTTTTTTTTTTGAGATTCACTGTTCTCTCCGTTACTCGTAAATAGATCTGAATGAATGAAGACGCGCACAAGAAACGCGTCAGCAGCTGTCGATTGCTGCACGCAAGATTAGAAACTCAAACAAGAACGCATGATGTGAGGTCGCTTGTCACTTAACTTTGAATGATGTGACGCTATACTCGAATTTTATTGATGTAATAGCGAAAAAATCCGGTGGCATTTATCGGCATTTTCTTAAGGTCTCGTTAATCAATATATTAGTTTGCTCGGAAGCATCGTTTTGTTTTGCTATTTTATAAATAACGCAAAAACACACACTGTTTTTTGTGGTTGAAATCAAGATGGCCGTATGGTATGCAAAACGAGACGCGTATTTTATTGCAGCGCTGAGCTTATCGTCCAACAGGAGTATGCGAGTCTGTTTGAATATAACCCCTTTCATGCCACATACCAATTTTGTATTTGATAACTTGACTGCGTCGAGTGACAAGGAAGAAGATAGAACCATGCATTGCCCATTCTCATAAATCTTAGCTTTTATAGCCAGGATCTACTCTTAGCACCTCATCGCTGGTTTTGGGGATGGTGCAGATGAGCCTTCTCATAAGCGCCATGACCACAAATGCATTTATTAGCGGTGAAAATACGTCGGCCTTATACCATATCTTTTCTCACCGGACTACTGAACTCAACCAAGTCACCGAATGCTTTAGTCTAAAAATTGACGAAAAAAGACCAGCTAAAATAGAAAAAAAAAAAGCCGTAGCACCAGAAAACACGCTCATTCACAGTTTTGTCACAATATCTACTTTTAGCACCCCGCTTGCGTGTCGCCGAAACACCTGTCGGAAACCAGGAGCCATTCATAGTGGAGCTGCAGGCCACGCGTGCGCGGCCAGTGATATACCAATCTCCGCGCTCGGCGAGCAGAGGAAGGAGCGGCAACCATGAGATACGCGTGCCCCACGCCACGTGCGCGTCCATGACCATTTCCTTCTCACTGCTTGCACTTTGGGGAAAGCTTCCTCCCGGGATGAGCGCGATAGGCTCGAGCGAAAGCTCCGGAGCCGTCGCCAAACAAGAATCAATGAGGACACGTCTCACGAGCCTTGCTACATGGTTGGACAATAAATAGTTGCGGTGAACGGCGTAGGAGGGTGGATAGCTTTTTTTCCGCTATGTATCTGTTTCGTCCGTCAAAGAAGGATTGCTAGTTTGGTGGCGGCGGAGTACGTCGCTACGCGCTTAAAGAAAAAAGTACCTAGCACGCGTTGCACGCAGATCCATCTTACTACGACCATGCACTGCTGTAAGAGCAAGATGTAGAGTCATCAGCGCGGGACAGAGCCAGAAATACAAATCTAACATTAAAAACCGTTCAATACGTGAGTGGCCTGACCATCAGGACCGCACATTGTGCGAGCCGAAGCAGAAACTATTTTGATGCGTGAAAAACTCCAAGAATCCATCCCATTTTATGCCTAGATGGTCGTGAAAGTAGTACCGCTTCTTCCAAAGAGCATACGCACGCAGCGAATAGCTTTCCCTCCAGGCCCACCCACGTTCGGCGTAGGATGCATGGTAGGCGGAGTAAGCTCACTATGGATGCACTGGAATTGCGCGACATGTTAAGTAAAGGGGCCATTTTGAGGCTGACTGAGTGCACGAAGATACGTTATAGATTTTGTTTTCCCTTTTTGAGTGAGAACCGTCACTAGCAGTCGACATGAATTTTTACTAATCAGTAAGTATTCCCGAACGTGACGTAGTAGGCAATGTTGGATATCCCGACTATAGCTCGTCATTCTGTCAAACACGAGAGCTCCTCTTTCATTGAAGGTTACTTCGAAAACAGGTAAAAAAAAAAAACACTTGTGTAAATATATTGTTATACTCAATCACACATACCGTAGAAGCGTTGAATTGTATTTCACACGAATGAAGCAATTAGAGTCAAAAGGAAATATTGTTGGGCTAGTTGGTTTATGACTTAGAACAAAACAGCGCGAAACCACGGAATGGCAGGAAAGAAGTACAGACGCGAGCGAAGCACAGACACGAGACAAATAGCCTCATTTTGTCACTTCCTAACATGGAAAAAAAAAATAGAAGTTACATTTATGAACTGTTACTTGCGATATGTGACGTGTATTGTTTTTTTCTGATAGCAGAGCCTGAAATTTTGCCGCAGGTGAGGGAGACAAAAGATGGTAGCTCATTTTGGATGGGAAAACAGCGCCAAAGGACGAAGGACAAAGTAACAAGAGCACACAGACGAGCGCTGTGTGTATGTGTGTCTGTGTGCTCTTGTTACTTTGTCCTTCGTCCTTTGGCGCTGTTTTCCCTTACAAAATGAACTTCGACCAACTTGTCTAACTCAGCATCCTACTGCAGAAGGTAGCAACGGGATTAAAAATGTGAAAGGCTGATACTATGCTTTCATAAAATATTCCCTGGCTGCTGCCAAGTAGCTTGCCTCACTTTACCAAACAAAAGGACTAATAACTTGATAACGTAACACCGGATGTTCCGAGAAAATCCCGATGTACTGTAACGAAAATCCGGATGGATCACTAGGCCCATGGCGTCACAACCACAAGATATCTAACGGATAACTGATAACACCTTACTGCAATAATAGAGCACAACAGTGACGGCGTCACTACAATTCGTTATTGGTCTAAAAGCTCGTCAATCGTCATTGTGACATGTAAGAAAGCAAAATAGGTAAACTGCCCTGAAAAAAGAAGCTGAAGTGAGTGGCTGTTTTTTCATCCTCATGTGACCTCTGATTCCATCATTGTCTCGACCAATCAAGAAATTGGAACAAAATCTTTAACTGCCCTCCTTATGGGTGAAGCTCTGTGATTGGTCATCATTGAGACTTGCGTTTATGACGTCATTACTCTCTCCGCCAATCGGAAAATTTCGTCTCATACGGCGGTGGGGTTTTACTTTGAAAAAAACCCTGATGACATCGCAATAATATTTCAGGCAATACACGATACGAAAAAATGAGAAAAAGAACCAAGAAAATTAGGATAAACAGAAGCTAAATACGGGAGGATGCGTCGGTTCACTGCATTTTTTTTGATAATTTAGTACTTCCTAATTTCTTTGGGAGTTCTGTTGATGCCTACTCATGGCGGGTGGCAACCTCGCAATAAAAGTTAGTGCTACGCGCGGATAGGCTTCGTGTCGTGCCCCTGCCATTTTCTCTGCTGTGAGTCTTCGCTGCAGCGGTACCGGCACACTTTCAAGAGAGGGCTGTAGAGCGCACCCTGGTGATAGGCGTAGACGTAGAGCATGAGCAGCAGTAATACCGTCGCCGCCCCAAGCATGTAGTAAGGCCTCCGGTCGCATTTGAGCCGCTTCTCCTTCCACTCCCTGCATTACGGAAGGGGACGGACGTCGCAATGACATTTTTTTTGTGCGAAAAAACAAAAACAAAATCAAGGAGCGGCTAACGCGCACTTTTATGATCGAGAGAATTAGACAAGCGGGGAATTCTGACAATCTGGCTGCTGGATATATGCCATATGAATCAATTTGTTGAATGCGCGGGAACTAGATCTGCTGATATGTTGACAGCAGCATTTCAAAATTCTGTGCTAGGCCCTTTATCATCCTTCATATATATCATAGCATTGACGAAAACTTCGATGAAAGTGTGAGAATGACACCGTTTACTGACGACTGTGTTAAGCAGTGTTATGGAAAATGCTTAGCAACAAACTGATTTCAGTGAAAACATTTGCGAACTTATGCGAGGAGGGCGATATGAACATTCAGTTTGTAAAAACCGTTTCTATGTCAATTACAAGGAAGAAAAAACGCTTCCTTTGCAATTATTACATACAGCACCAGTTGACTCATTTTGTCTGGGACGTTAAATATCTAAACATAACTATTGCAGATAACCGCAAGTGGGACAACTCAAGTTGGTAGAATTAGCACGAAGTCATTTAGTTACCTTTGATTTTCTGGCCGAAAAATAACGGTGAAAGTCCTGGAATCAAGCTTGAAGGATATTGATTTCTAGTCAGACGAAAGCTTGAGTATGCCTCAGTAGTACGACATTTGTACTAAGGGGATTGTTAGTATAGAACGAATGCAGCGACATTTTGTCAAATTTGTTCTTTCTGAAATGTCATTGGTCACCAATTGCTGAGTCAGCTCTTGGAACCCCTCAAGCACGTCGTCATGTATCCAGGCTGGAATTCTTTCATATACTGCATAGCAACAAATCTGGTCTGTCACGTGATGCATAAATTACCTTCCCCGGAGATCCAGTTGAATAAATCCCTCTAAGGTACGTAATACTCCCATATTTTTTAGGAACAAACTTTACCAGAACTTTTACTTTACCCTTATAACACACCAGTGCAGCATTTTGCCACCATTTATTGTACAATCTTGCCATGAGAAAACCCTTATTGGATTGTTACTACAATACTGAAGACTGTTTTTTGACGCGCTGAACACTTGACGAAATAGAGCAAACTGAACATGGAGAAGATGAAGCGTGAACTGGCAACGGCGACACATTTATACAAAGAATGACACGTGCCACGGGGCTACAAGCATGTGCATAAAACCAATAGAAGCGAAGGATGATAACCATAGATGAAAATTTAAATATAAAAAACTATAAAACCAAAAACAGCTGCTGATAAAGCAATCCAATGTCCCTAGAAATTAAATCACCAGCAAATCATGGAAACAGATCCTGCGACGATTTGATACCCCTATTCATCGGATACCCTCCGACTGTTGAATAAGTGAAAGCGCCAAAAAGTAGCAATTACAACCAACAGGGTCCAGTTCCCACTCTCTTAACACTGCAGAGTTTAAAAGCACCAGTTTACGCATTCATCACCTTAGTACGGTTCCAACTGTTCCAAACTGCATTATTGTTCCAAATGTTTCAATTGTTCCTAATGTTGGTTTCTGCTGTACGACTTTTTCAATTGCTCTTGGTTAGCTGTTTCTTGCGTATTGGCGCTTCGCTCTTTGTTGGTATTTTCTATTGTTATCTTGCGTTTTATTATTTTCCTGTTTTGAAACAATGTTGTGTTGCTTCTTGCGCTTGCTTCGCACCACGCCTTTTTTACCTTTGTAGTGTTGGTTTATTATTTCTTTACTCCATACTGCGGGCCGGAGCCGAAGCAGGAGGGGCATACAAAAACAAATTAGTTTACAGCGATCATTTACAAACGCGCAAGAAACCGTAGCTCTCGAATGAAATGAAGGGGCCCCCGTGGGCTGGACAAAAAATAGCGGATTTAAAGGTTTTGTAATGGGGCGTTTATTGACGCTCAGATGGAGAGCTGTGAGGAGAGGACCTTGCAACGGCGAGCCCAGCGTACTTCTTCTTTGTCTTCGTCGCACAACGCACTGGTGCATGTCGATGGCTGAAGTGCTGACTATCACAGTACATTTTCCCTCCGGGTAAAAAAAAGAGCCATCCTGGCGACTTATGGCGCGGAAAGCACAGCGGGGTCATAGAACGGCTTCAATCGGTTCACGTGAACTGTTTCACGACCACGGCGACGCAAGTCCGCAGAGGGCGTGACGGGCTCAACTACGTAGTTGACTGCAGATGTTTGCTGGAGGACCCTATATGGCCCGTGGTAGCGAGCAAGAAATTTCTTTGAAAGGCCAGGGGTTGTGGAGGGCACCCAGAGCTACACCAGAGAGTTCGGGAGATATGACGAAGCTTCGCCGGTATCACGGAGGTATTTTTGTTGCCACTGATTTTCTGTTGTGAGAGAGCGGGCGAGCTGACGGCATTCTTCTGCGTACGTGACGGCATCGGATAGCGGGGAAGATTCGGAAACGTCAGGGCGGTAGGGAAAAAGTGTGTCCATAGTACAGGGTGGCTCGCACCCGTAAAGGAGAAAGAATGGAGAGAATCCAGTAGTGGGCTGTGCAGCGGTGTTATATGCGTAAGTAACAAACGGTAGAACTTGTCCCAATTGGAATGGTCGGTGTTCACGTACATAGCCAGCATGTCACCGAGAGTGCGGTTGAAACGTTCTGTCAGTCCATTCGTCTGAGGGTGGTACGAGGTAGCGGTGCGGTGTATGGTGCGGCATTCTTTCAGGAGAGCCTCAAGAGCGTCTGATAAGAAAACGCGTCCGCGGTCACTGAGCAGTTCGCGAGGGGCACCATGGCGAAGAACCAGGTTTTTCAAAATAAAGGCAGCCACTTCGCGTGCGGAAGCAGAGGGCAATGATGATGTCTCAGTGTAGCGGGTCAGATGATCCACTGCCACGATAATCCAGCGGTTGCCAGCTGAAGTTGTAGGAAGGGGACCGTATAGATCTATGCCGACACGATCAAACGGACGGGCAGGACAGGGCAACGGCTGCAGCGAAGCAGGAGACTTGAGAGGAGTTTTTCGGCGTTGGCAAGACTGGCAAGAACAGACAAAATGGCGGACAAAGCGGTACACTCCACGCCAGAAGAAGCGTAGACGCAAGCGCGTGTAGGTTTTCAACACTCCGCCGTGGGCGCACTGGGGATCAGTATGGAAAGCAGCACAAATTTCGGCGCGGAGATGACGGGGGATGACTAAAAGCCACTTCCTTCCGTCGTGAAGATAATTGAGGCGATAGAGCAGCCCGTCACGAATTGAAAAATGGTGAGCTTGGCGGGCAAGCGCCCTAGACAAACGACCTGGAGAGTGACTTGAAAGAAAGTCCAGAAGTGTAGATATCCACGGGTCGCGCCGCTGTTCCGTGGCCATGTCGATAGTGGCAAGCGAAGACAAATCGTAGGCGCAGATCTCATCAGACAACGAAGAGGGAGGCAGCGGTGAGCGCGAAAGAGCGTCCGCGTCAGTATGCTTGAGGCCTGAGCGATATATGACACGAATGTCATACTCTTGGAGGCGAAGAGCCCAGCGAGCAAGGCGGCCGGACGGGTCCTTCAGGGACGCCAGCCAGCACAGAGCGTGATGATCAGTGACCACATAAAATGGTCGGCCATAGACATACCGACGGAATTTGCCGATGGCCCAAATAATGGCCAAGCATTCTCTTTCCGTAACAGAATAATTGGACTCTGCCTTGGTCAAGGTGCGGCTTGCGTACGCCACCACATAGTCTCGGATACCAGGTTTGCGTTGGGTGAGAACGGCGCCTATCCCAATACCGCTGGAGTCAGTGTGAATCTCAGTTGGCGCATTCGGGTAGAAGTGGCGGAGGATGGGAGGCGAAACCAAGAGACGGCGTAAAGTGTTCTTCTTTGTCTTCGTCGCACAACGCACTGGTGCATGTCGATGGCTGAAGTGCTGACTATCACAGTACAGTTTGGTCAGAAAAGAGTCAAATCATCCTCTTCGTAATTTTCCGTGAATTAAATTAGAGTTTATGTATTGCAATGTCGAATATTTCAAAAGCTGTTCGTCGCATCGTACGCTTAATAACAAAGCCAACCGAAATAGATAAAAAAAATTATAAATAGTTCTGGCCGATTCTAACTGGTTTCAGCTGGCTTCAGCCGGTCCTCAGCTGTACCAGCTGGATGTCAAATGCGTTCTAGCTGGCTGGCTTTCAGGTTCGGCGTCAGCTCATACCAGCTGGTAAATCAACAAACCTGTATCATTACTATTGTTGATGTCTGTTTTGTTTTTTATTAAACTGAGCGCAAGCAGTAGATCAGTAATTTGCGACTGCTGTTAGTGAAGATGCGAGATTCTCGGGTTGGCCAGCATTGGAGATCTCGTCAAGAAACTCCCCCAGAAAACGCTCGAAAACTCCTAAAGAAATGTAAATAACCTTACTGATTTACTTGAAAGTGGAATGAAAAAAGTTTATATGCTATACGAAGTAGACGTTTGGATATGTTGGTTAGACATTATGTGGGCCTGTGTCTCCTGTCGTCCTCGTTGTACGCGCTGGACCGATATTTCACTATACGCCAATTTAAAAGTTTACTTCCTGTGACATATTGAAACTTACATTTTCTCAGTTATGTAAACATGTAATGTTTTTGTAAAAAATTAAAAGGAAGCATAAACTTAACCTTGCAGGCGCGATAGCATGACTTAAGTGTTCACCCTATTTTAAAGGAAAGTGCATGTGGGCGAAAAAGAATCCGCATTAGGAAAAGGCAAAAAGGTACCATTAACACTGTGCTACACTCTTAATCTGGTTTCACATATGTCCCGCTTATAGTGGAACTTTGAAAAATGCTCCACTTAAAAGTGGAACTTTTTTAAAAGTTCCACTTATAACCTGAACCGCCCCGCCGGGGTGGTGCAGTGGTAAGACGCCCGACTACTGTGCCGGAGTTCCCGGGATCGAATCCCGGCCTCGGCGGCTGCGTTTCGATGGAGGCGAAACGAAGTGGCGTCCGTGTGCTGTGCGATGTCAGCGCACGTTAAAGATCCCCAGGTGGTCGAAATTACTCCGTAGCCCTCCACTACGGCCCCCCTTTCTCTCTATCCACTTTCACTCCCACCTTCATCCCTTCCCTTAAGGCGCGGTTCAGGTGTCCACAGAGCAAGTGTGACAGATACTGCGCCTTTCCCTTCCTATGAACCAACCAACCAACTATAACCTGAACCTATGTGGAACCAGATTAAGAGTGCACGATACACTCAAAGGCGAAGCTTAAGAGTCAGTCGTATTTTAAGTGCCCAACCTATTTTTTCGACCGCCGTCTACGGCGGAGACGACTTCTCAGTTCAACTAGCTGCATACTCTACCTCGTAAAATGCAAATATATTGTGTAAAATGAAGATAGATAGATATATTTATTGAAAGGAAAATGCAGAGAGGTTGGCCGGAATGATTAAAATCTTGCCTGCTACTCTACACTGGGGAAGGGGTAGGAGAGAAGAAAGAAGATCATGATTGGTGACCATGTGAGAGAAGGCATATGAAGTACATATACAGGCACAGTAGCTTGCTTTACAAGCGCGAATCAAGTCCGCTTGCGCACATAAAACGGCAAAGAGCACGCACTGCTTGGGCACCCTTGAAAAACCGAAAAACTGAAAAGGTGTGTGATACATTTAAAAGTATTTCCTTCTGTTTTAAAAGGGAAAATATCGTGCGAAATATAAATATATGGTCCTTTATCTTTATAATATGTAAACTTCAAACACTGATTATTTCAACGCGTTAAAACTTTGTTTCTCAGTTCAGTAAGGATGTCACTTTCTATAGGCAGCACCTTTTTGCAAAGCTTCAGCCCGCATTATGACCGAGTTTGGAGTAATAAACCTTATTTGTTTTGCTTATGAAACATAACTCAGCGTATGAAATATAATAGCTCAGTTTCTATAGAAACACTACCTTATACGCGCTTTAATTCGTCTTGCGGGATGAATTCACAAAACTATTAGGTAATTGGTCATTGGTAATTGGTAACTAGTACAGCAAGTATTTACGAACAGACACTAAGCAAAACCCACTTCTATTCTGTCTGTGCGCACACGTAGCCGATCATCCTGCGTTATCGAATTACCTAGCAAAAAAGAGTTTTAGAATAGGGGGATCCTATCTGTTAAGGAAATCTAGTAATATCGGAGCCCGAGTGCGCATGCTCAGAGTGATTTCTGCAACCCTTGACTATTCTTTACAGAGTTCCTCGCATGCGTATTGTCACCCCTGATTATCCTATCCTCCTGACCGAACAGTCCCTCTTATTATAAAGCTGCCTAATAACTCGAGAAATGTATTTTTCATGAGTGCGCATTCTGAGTTTTGTGGAAGAACGTCGGATGTCCTGCTATTTTTTAGCATTGCTCAGTCTGTCTGTCCGTGCATTATGCGGGTAAAAAGATGCTCTAGCGATGTTCATACAGTCCGCAGATTCTTCGAGTAAATATCGTGTGCGTTTTAGTAGGAAATTTTAAAACGGATTCAGTATCAAAATTGACTACAAAGGGCGTGGTAAGGGGGAGGGGGGAGGGGAAGGGATTATAAGGGCCCTCTTATTGTTTTTTTTTTATCTTAGCCCTCAAAACTGTTAACCCAGCCCTGGGTATTGTACATCCTTCTAAAGTTCCCAGGTCGCAGGTTTTGCTTCTGGTCAGCATATTCTGACACGTGAGATCCCATTAAAGCTATAAATGATCCCAGAGGTTAGAATAATGCCTCTTCTACCATCCACATGTATTTTGAGATTTGGGGCCGTCGTAGCTGCTGGACTATACTGCTTAGAAGCGGACCCTTTGGCCTGGGAACTTTTGACCCCCCCCCTGTACATTTTCATCACACGTTTTACCATAACGCAGTAGCAATGCATACCGTTTCTCAGGCTGGCAGAAATTAACTCGTCACTGGTAGAAAACTCCTTGCGTAGAAACCCGGTCTTACTAAATCTCTATATTCTTGGCAAAGAGATATCGACATAAACCTCGATTCCAGCTCCGAGAAAAAGAGTGTTTCTAACTTCATCCTGCGAAGTATACGCTCATCGATTGTTCTACATGTCAACGCTGCTGTCACCGCAGCCGCAGCTGCCTCCCATGGCGTGGGCTGCTGCGGTGGATGAAGGCGCATACGTTCTGCCTCGGGCGAAGACGCGGAAGCACATCTCTCAGACGATATTGACGACACGTGGCTGGTACATTATAGAAGCAAGATCCAAAAGGCGACACAAGTTGATGGCCTCCTACCCGGCGTCATAAAAGTTCGACAACCGGTCCCGCTGTTGTAACACGCGCTGTTTGTTCGATGAACCCGCTTTTCCCAGGCTTATGGATCGCTTTCTCTGGGTTAACACGAGAGGTCTTCTTTTTTCTGGGAGCTCTATGCTCGATCTTGGTATTGCGCTAACCGTATAAGCTGGCCTTCTGTGGGCCATGTCTTGAAGGAAGAAGACGATCATGATTGTTTGGATGGTTTATGTGGCTTAACGTTCAAAACACTTTATACAGTGAGGGTCGTCGTAGTGAAGAGCTCCCGATAATTTTGACCGTCAGGAGTTCATTAATGTCCACTGACATCGCACAGTAGGCGGGCGCCTTGAGCTTCACCTCCATGGAAACGAGGTTGCAGTGGTCGGGATCGAACTGGGGTCACCCGGTATAGTAGTATGGTATAATTAGACATGACATAAACTATAAACGATCGTTTCTAGCGTAAATATTGTCATGTGGTGGTCAGGTAATGTAAATGACAACGTTAAGAATAGCTCTGCAATATAAGTTGTCATTGAATAATTAAACCCTATTTGTGCCTAATGATGCTTTGCTTGTTTCGAAGGTAACAAATTCTATAGAGTGTCTACCCACATAATAAAGAGAAAGTTGATGCAATTTTATTATTTTATTTATGCCCCGCCAGGGTGGTGCAGTGGTACGCCATACTACTATGCCGGTGTACTCGGGTTCGATCCCAACCTCAGCGGCTGCATTTTGATGGAGGCGAAACGAAGAGGCGTCCTTGTGCTGTGCGATGTCAGCGCACGTTAAAGATCCCCAGTTGGTCGAAATTACTTCGTAGCCCTCCAGTACGGCTTCTCTTTCTCTCTATCCCCTTTCTCTCCCACCGTCCTCCCTTCCCTTACGGCGCGGTTTTGGTATTCACATCAACAAGTGGGAGAGATACTGCGCCTTTCCGTTCCTGTGAACCAATTATTATCATAGCTTTTATTTTAAATCACGTTGATGAAAAGAATGCTTTTTGACAAATAATGCACATCGATAATAGCGCTAGAAAATCTAACAAAAATTATGCAAGATAAACGTCCCCTTAAGTGATGAGTGTCACGACCAGCGCACGTGGGTAACATACATTAACAGTGTGTGTAGCAAAAGCCGCACCACCGTGGCAGGACTGGAAGTTGCTGAAACACGAAAGTGAATTGGAAAGTTTGTCCACAGCTGTGGAAACATAAGAACAGGAATATTTGAATGTGGCAGATTTAGAAGCAATGTTCCTGCTACGTGTTTCTGTGGCCTTGACAGTTCTTTCACCACACCCATAACGCTAGAACTGCTAACGAATGGTCCATTTCACCCTCATGCATCTCTTTCTTCGTCTTGCTGCTGCTTAGGTGAATCCACCGCTACTGTAAGGCACTTGAAAAGAAAGTCTGTATTCTCCAATGGTGAAGATACACATTTGGTGGGTTACGTGTCTATGCTAATAAGAGGTGCTTGATGCATGTTCAAACTCAATGACGGATAGCTGCACACTAATCCGGCGGCGATCGCGGCTTCCGAAAACGTGTTCGAGCCTTCTTACCTTTCCCTTTCACGATTGCGCGCCTCCTCTTATCTAATAATTGGTTCACAATAACGGAAAGGCACAGTATCTGTCACACTTGTTGATGTGGGCACCTGAACCGCGCCTTAAGGGAAGGGAGGAAGGTGGCAGTGAAAGTAGTAAGATTGAGAAAAGGGAGCCGCAGTGGAGTTCTCCGGAGTTTTTTCGACCATCTGGTAATCTTTACCTTGCACTGACATCGCACAGCACACGGAGGCCACTTCGTTTCGCCTTCATCGAAACGCAGCCGCCGGCGGTCGGGATCGAACCCGGGTGCTCTAGCACAGGAGGCGAGCGTCTTACCACTACGCCACCACGGCGGGGCTCCCTTGTTTTCCAATTTTTATTTTTCTCAACTATGTCTGCGACTGCTACTGTGATCTTGTGACATAATCGCCCTCGGAACCAATCAGCTACTTCTGTGACTGACGCAAAACGCGAAATAGCTCGGCAAGTCTTATGCTGTCAATAAAAGTAACAGTTTTGTTAGATAACAAATATGACCCAAATCATTAGTTTGGTTCGGTTTGTAGGGTTTACGTCCCAAAGCGACTCGGGCTATGAGAGACGCCGTAGTGGAGGACTGCGGCAATTTCGAACACCTGCGGTTCTTTAACGTGCGTTGACATCGCACAGCACACCAGCGCCTCGCTTTTCGCCTCCATCGAAAAGCGGCCGTGTCTTAGGGCACAGTGCGCCAAGCACTGCGCCACCCCGGCGGGGCTCATATAATTAGTCTGTATCATGATCATTAAGAAAATAACAATATTTAACAAAATGCCTTGAGAGATGCGGGCCATGCCCACATTATATCTAAAAATGGCCTTTTGGTGGAGTTGGAGATCAGCGCATGTTTACGCCTATTAACGTATTTTTTTTTTTCGTTCCTTTCTGCTTAGTGCTGAACCTGAGGTGAAAAATGGTAGAAATTCGTAGCACATACGCGCAGTTTAGTAGAAGATGAGCCTATAACTGATTTACTAATTAGAAAGCAGTTTATAGGGTGGCGTGGCTGGAATGAAAGCAATAAAATTTTCAGCTCACGTGCTGTTTTGATACTCGCCAATTAATTGGCACAGGTTTCGATACAGGTTCCGCCATATTTCACCATACTGAGCCGTGTAACTTTTCCCAATCTATAAACCCTATACTCTATCCTTTACTATGTTTCCCAATTTCTATTACAGTACACAGCTGAAAGAAAGAAGCGCACCTGAAAAGAAATTTTTTCGGAGTACATAATCAATTCTGGTCGCGTTTGCAGGCTGTAGTCGCAGCACGTAATGCATGTAGCGGAAGCTTTCGGAGAACCCTTCGGAACGACGCAGAACAACCAGTCAGGAATAACAGCAAGGCAATGAAGTTAAAACAAAAATCCTTCAATACCCGGGCAGCATAGCAAACAGGAAAAAAGAGAACATAAGTGCGTTTTCAATTTAGGCCTACACCTATTTATGTAATTGATGCGGTTTTGTCTAGTAATCACGAAAAGTCGCGAAGGGGGATCAAAGAAAGTAAAAGAAAAGAGCTACCTATAATGTGGCAAAAAGGTATAGAGAGGCGCGCAGTTGATGATGATGATGATGATGGATTTTAATGGCGCAAGTGCGACTCAGGCCAAAGACCGCCAAACTCAAGGTTAACGGTTTACTCAAGTTTATGTAATGGGATAGTTGTGATGTTTCACGAAGGGATAAAAAACAGTGGTGTATATAGGGCCTAAAACTGAATTCGCTCTGTAATATCGCTAAAACCAATGGTGTATATGACCTAAAATTCATTTTCGATGTATTTGCGAGTTCTCTTACAGAAATGGAGGGTTCTGTTTCCTCATAAGTGTTCTGGCACTTTGCACGGTCGTTTTGTCTTAATGACAACTCGCATGTCATCTACAAGCAGCAGTGCCATAACATTGATGCAAGCTTAGCTAGGTTACGGTATTCTATCAGGTTCTTCAGATATTTGGTGAAATTAGGTCATGCATGCATTTCTAGTCTTCAGAAGCCTATGTGTGTTTGTCAGCGTCGGAGTGCATGGAGTGACGTAGTATGAGAATTTCTGTGCAGAAAATTCGACAATGCCGGATTTTCAGCAATGGGGCCTTTAACGCCAAAAGGGTAAATAAAAAATAGATCAACTTGAATTCATTTGAATATAGGGTTGACGTGGGAAAAGTGACTAATAAGTCCAACTTTGTGCGTGAATATTAAAACAAAATAAAAAGAAGGCTTATGATGGTAGATCTACTTATATGAAAACATGATTTTTAATGAGAACGTTAAGTCTTTGTTTCTTTGTCCAAGTCGAGATGAGTCAAGAGATAGGAAAGTCACAGAAGACTGGTGCAAAATGAATTTCGCAATTAAAAATTCCAGCTGCAGCCTCCTCAGCGAAGTGAAGCGGCGACAGAAGACAAGAAAGTGTTCCCTTGTTTCAAGTTAAG
Organism: Amblyomma maculatum; assembly: GCF_055883805.1. Classification (NCBI taxonomy): domain Eukaryota; kingdom Metazoa; phylum Arthropoda; class Arachnida; order Ixodida; family Ixodidae; genus Amblyomma; species Amblyomma maculatum. The sequence goes on from NC_139347.1 coordinate 77,801,775, forward strand.
CATAATATGGGTACAATTCGGAGATCCCAATACCAGTCTTGTAGATGTAAACATTTAGTTGCGGCACGCGAAAATGCGGTAATGTAGGGAAAATATAGGGTAACTTCAAGCTTGTGTGATCGCAAAATATTACTGCTTCACAGGAAGGAATGATGCTGAAAATCACTCGACGTAGCAATTGAGCGCTGGCGGTGAAAAGTCTCATATTATCGTATGCATACTAACCCTAACCTCGGTAGTGTATGCAAGCGTCAGAAGGAGGTCAACGGCTAGACAAGATGAAAATGTACAAGTTAAAACACGACATATTTAGCTGAAATGTCGACCAAAGTTTAAAGGAACCCAAACAAAAGACACTTGTTCAATGATAAGACGAATGATACTTTAGCGTGCTAATTTCCACAACATGACAGATTCACACAGATAAAAGCATAAGAATAATAAATATATAATTACTAAATAAAAAGACCCATCTAGTTTACGCAAGGCAAGGAGCACTGTTAGAAACGTATCCAAATAAACAGGAGTGAAATCTGGAAGACGAAGAGGAAAAGACCTATCAAGAGACTGGGGTAAAAGGTTCACACCTCCTTTTTTTTAAATAGCGAGGCATTGTGTCCCTAGAAGATGTGAGCGAGAGATGAACAAGGTCTTCAGAACATGACAAAAAAAAAAAAAAGAGACTAAAAACGTGGGAATATCAGGAAAGGTAATTTGGAGAAACAAGCTCTAGCTCTGCTTGAGGACGATTTCAGACACGAAAGTTCAATGTAGGATTGGGCAAAGAGGCCAACACAATAAAATTCCTTAGGCTTACGAAAGAAAAGCCATTAGGACATACGTTGCTTCGAATCGCATAACATTAAAAAAATTGTACTACAAGGAGGCGAAATCTTGTAGTACGAGACGGTACTCCTTTCGCAGCAACCTGATCTATATGTACCCGCCGAGAGAGAGAGAGAGGGAGGGAGGGAGGGGGGGAGGAAAAAATATAGGTAACCTCGAGGCACTTATTAGAGCATGATTGCGGTATCACGCGGTTCTGATGAGAAAGAAACATATTTACCTGATTTGATTTGGGAAATTAACATTGTACACGTATATACACTAAACAAAAGTTAATGCCGGATAACTGCTGTTCAAATGCATTTGAATATGCCCGTAAAGGCTTGCGATAAAAATTTATTTCATTCTAGAAAGCTAAGCACATCATATCATCAGTACACACGCATTTTGTCTTCTCTAGATTGTTCGGAATAGAACCGATTAAAACGTTTAGGAGTACGAGAGAGAAAACTGATCCTAGGAGAATACCTCTAGATTGACAAAATTCGGAAGGTATGCCGATTTGACAGTGTAAGCCAGGAAAGTGGATACCCTTGACACAAAATGACTTGGGAAGAACATACACCGTAACTGTGCAAAGAGAAGCTTAGGTTCTACACTGTCATAAGATTGGCTCTATCAAGAGTAACAATTATCAATAGCAAGAGTATCAAGAGTTATAAGCCGGATGTGGACGCCTGGATACTAGGTCCACATTACTGGCTATTACTAAATTTTATTAAAAAAAGCAGGCCTGTACCTATATTTGTAAACAAACATTATGCTGAAAGGTACACCTTTGCAATAAAAGAAAAAAGTAACAGGTTTCGCTTATTCATTTATGTGGCGAGCTAAGGGAACTCTGCTCGCTAGGTCTGTGTGAGTCCACCATATAGAATACATTCGATGGCCTAAAACCAAATTGCCATGATTCGAGCAACCCCATTTCGGAAATGAAAGCCTACAGTAGGCCATACCATACCCTTCCAAGAAATTATGCCGCACTCAGTGCTTAAGAAATGGTCATACGTTGTCTAAAACAGTGCCATCCCTTTACTTTTTGTGCCCAATAAAACTTTATAAAACTGAAAAGATTTGGAGTCCTTGGAGTTTCAATAAACTTTATATTCTTGGGAGATCCCCGAAAAAAAGTGCAATCATCGCAGAGGTTACAAAGTTAGGACCACGAGCAGCAGGAGGTAACCGGTGTAGAATTTTGGAGATCTCAGAAAGGGAGACGTTATCGAAAGGGAGGGAGAAGGGGGGGGGGGGGAGAGTGAGACAGTACAGCTGTAAAGCGATGCTTCAGGCCTCTCCCACTTTTCTTTAATAGCAAGGCAATTTCTCCTGGAGTCATTGCAGTTTAAGGTAAGCTCATAGCTGGCAGAAACCTTTTCTTGGATCTCTAGAAACGAAACAAGGCCGGTCCGTTTCCTGAAGCGAACAGCCAGAGACCCAAAGGAAAGAAGAGGTGATTTTTTGTAGAGTTCTAAAGTTATAAGAACATCAATGAGACAAAAAAAGGAAGAAAATGAAATCTCCTATGCTTTCTTTGGTGTGTCTGACTGTTGGCTTTCTTGAGTATGTCATAACCAGTTCTGTCCTTCATTTCCGTACACTTAGATGATCGAAAAAAGTATTTATAATTTGTTTCATCATACTCAATAATATGATAAACTGCCAACATAATTAATGACAGCTGCAATGAATTTTTGATCGACCCAGTTTCTAGGACATCGGGTATTTATCAGTTTTTTTTTCCGGGTTACGTTCCGGCCCCTATCATCCCATGTAGATACATTCCGTATTCCACCAAAGACGCAGAGAAGTATAATTACCAGCCGCCCAAAACAAGTTCTAACATCTTTCACACTAGCTCTAAAGCAGAGCATTGTTTAATGCTCTTTGATCCCCAGATTTTTAGTGAGCTTTTGGAATTAATAATTAATGAAGGAGAAACTGAAACCACTGACGAAGTTCACCGGGCACAAAAGTTCAAACTTATTGAAAACGAATCACTCTTTGCAGCCAAGTCGAGTGGAGACCATGAAACAGCTGTTGCCCCAGAAGGAAAAAAAAAAAAAATCTAACACCATGCCTTGCTAAATAAAAAAATAAGTTAAATTGGTTCACAGGAAGGGAAAGGCGCAGTAACTGTCACACTTGCTCTGTGGACACCCGAACCGCGCCGTAAGGGAAGGGAGGAAGGTGGGAATGAAAGTGGAAAGAGGAAAAGTAGGAAAATTATACTTACCCATAGTAAATCATTTACAAAACCCAAGTCGCATAAGCGTGTACTGCAGGTGCAGTCTGAACGCTGTGACGAAAATTGATATTTATAACGAGTAGAGTGCCCCGTCAGGGGAGACAGAACAGGACTCCCCTGATGGGGCTGGGACAGGTGGGTCACCGCCGCTGGTGGCGGGGGCTAGCCTGCCACCGAATATTTATCTGTTGTAGGCCGTCATTGCACCCGCCACCGCTTCGGTGGTGGACGACGGCTGTTGCGGCGCGCGTCCTTCTCTTCCTCTTCCTTTTCTTTCTTCTCTATTTTCTCTTCTGTCGACTGTGCCTACTGTGCCGGAGTACCCGGGTTCGAACCCGACCTCGGCGGCTGCGTTTCGATGGAGGCGAAACGAAGAGGCGTCGTGTGCTGTGCGATGTCAGCGCACGTTAAAGATCCCCAGGTGGTCGAAATTATTCCGTAGCCCTCCACCATGGCTCCTCTTTCTTTCTTTCTTTCTTTCCACTTTCACTCCCCCCTTCCTCCCTGCCCTTACGGCGTTGTTGATGTGTCCACAGAAAACAAGCGAGACAGTTACCGCGCCTTTCCCTTCCTATAAATTGATTGATTGAATCTCCTTTATTGAATGGGAAGGCTCATGGCCATGGATGGGGATAAAGGGGAGTAGACAGAATCTTCATTATTTAGGTCGTCACTCGAATCACATTCAATCAGTTTTTTCTCTTCTGTCTGCACGAGGCAGCGGAGGTGGCTCAGCTACAGAGCCAGTAGCAGGCCCGTGCATTTTCTTTTCCTTCTTCCTACAGCCACAACAACAACAACAGCCCCGTCGGGGTGGCGCAGTGGTAAGACGCCCGACTACTGTGCCGGAGTTCCCGGGCTCGTACCCGACCACGGCGGCTGTGTTTCGATGGAGGCTAAACGAAATGGCGTCCGTGTGCTGTGCGATGTCAGCGCACGTTAAAGATCCCCAGGTGGTCGAAATTACTCCGTAGCCCTCCACTACGGCTCCCCTTTCTCTCTTTCCACTTTCACTCTCACCTTCCTCCCTACCCTTACGGCGCGGTTCAGGTGTCCACAGAGCAAATGTGACAGATACTGCGTCTTTCCCTTCCTGTGAACCAACCAATCAACCAACCAACCATAACAAGTAGCGTACGTATTTTACAGTTTGTGAATGATCTCGAGGACCTGCGTTAGGACTTTCAAAGAGCAAATTCACATTACGAATCGTTATTAGATCGAATGCAGGCTTGGAGACCTACAATCTGAATTTCACAATCAACATCCGTGTATTCAAACACCGTACTTAATAAATAAAAAAAATTGTATCTAACTAACCTTGCCTGTATGGATGGTCAGTTCGGTAAATTTTAGATAGTTCCGTAATATTTCGAATGCAAATTATTTACGTAGCAACTTTTTCAGAGTTCAATAGTGTCTGATAAACTCTTATAAGGATGGCTGCTGAAATCACAAAGAACACTGAATTATACGGCATATTGCTAGGGAAAGTCTTATATACATTTCAGTTCTAGAGAGCGGCAGTCGCAACTGCCTTTTCTACATGTGCTCTATTCTTTTTTTTTTTTTTTGTATCTGGGCTAGACTATCCAGCAATGCTTAAAGAAGACAGTGCACGTTTTTGGGCTCGCTCACCAACTGACATGATGAAGCTTTTGAAGCACCAGATAATGACGATCCCTCTTTAAGCTTTGAAGCTGCAGAAGTATCGGATCTGTCCACACTGATCGGGAATTTGAACAGAACAGATGCTAAAAAAGGCACATTGCAGGCAATAATGGTCTGCAAGAAATTAGAACATCTGTGACACCATCGCTGTGGGACGCAAGCCGTAAAAGGTTCCACCACACGTTCCAAGCAATTTGCTGTAGACTTCTTAGACATTCCTGCTCTTGCTCAAGACAAATTCAAATCCAGCAAAATAGCCTGACACGCAAATAGTCCTTTTTGATCCAGTGACCCAAACACGCTGCCTCTCCGCGTGAACTGCCAGACATGAGAAATTTTCATGAAGCGAGGATATATTGTCTGCAGCGCAGTATGCACTGAATCCTGGTTGCTTAGCCTGACGAAGCCGTCATTGTTATGGACGGTATAGAAACGGGAAGGCTGCGGACGCCACCAAGCAAGAAAGCGTGCTGTTTAGCTGATCTGCTACTAAACTGGCCGACCAAGGCAACATGCGCCTAGAGTACCACCTAAGAACATCCTCTAAAAGAAATCAACAAACTGACTGAAGGTTATAGAAAGCGATCCGCTACCAGGAAAGCTTCACAGAGAGGAAAATGTTGATGCACTGTGCTTGTTGAAAAAGAAATTCGTTGTGTGTCTTTGCGAGCCACTCTGCTTATAATGAAAGAAGAGCGAGGGACAAATGCCAGCCTCCGTACCGAATGAACTGGTTTCTCTTGGTGATGTCGACCACCTCCCCGCTAGGCAGCATCAGCTTCCGATAGTAGGACACGCGCGGCCGTTGCTCCGGCACATCTTCTTCATCCTCGCTCTCAGACTTCGATGCAGAGCGCGTTACCCTCGGCCGTGGTTCGTTGGAAGGTGCGTTCGGGGTCTTGGGTGCGGTCCCTTGCTCCGTCCCCCCTGTCTCGGTAAGAGTCTTCATTGACGGGGTCTGGGGGCGCAGAGACGATCATGAGGTTCGGTTCAGATGTAGTCGTTTTTTTCTAATTTTCACGCATGCTAGCATCTTTACTCTGTCGCCACAAAGGGTTGGTTTGCTTCCATCTTTGACCCTTATTTTTTTAACTTTGTATATCGATGCCGCTGAAAGATCTTTTCCTGACAAAGGAACAGCCCTTGCATCCTGCTTACCCAAGCAATTGTGCACGGGTACCTACGATTCACCGACAAACGACCGCATATCACCCGCAGGCCAATGCCCTAAAGAACGCCTAAGACACTTCCGCCTTCCTTGCCGTGTATGATGTCACCGAGTACAAGCCCTGGGGCGTCATTTACCTGTACGAGTTGTTCGCTTGTAGCACTGCTGGGCTGGAAACAACACAAGTGACTCCGTTTAGCCTTACGAGGGAAGCCCCGAACACTGAAGCAAGGCTACCAAACGCCACCGAGGAAGTTAACGCCGTCGTCTACTTACAGCTTGAGTAAGAGTCACCGAACCAGCAAGGTAAATAGGTCTAACGATACAATTCAAATTAGGTAATGCGAATATAAGGCAGGGGACGGCTGGCGGGCATGAACGACAGTTCATCAGTGGGGACCCGGTTAAAGGATAGAGAGGAAAGTTAAGGTTCCTCTTCAAGAACGTGACGTGACATTAATGACTCCCGTTTGCCTGCTTCAGAAAGGCTGGATTCCGGTTCCGTATTCCAAGTTAGCGCCGTTTTAAAGGGCCACTGTCCATGGAAGGACCTTTTAAGCGAAGGAGCCCAGTGTTTCGATCAGGTACCGGAGATAGTCTGTGCAAAATGCTACAATGACACGCTCGCCGCAAAGCAATGAAAATACAAATCAAAGCTCTCTCATGCTCTCCTTCGGGAAGCCAGCTTTCCCGTTTCCTGCGCTGGTCCGTCGATGATGACGATGATAACAACTTTATTTTCCACCAGATTAGGAGGCCCCCAATTCCTGCCCCCGGTACGCAGGCCTAAGGGACGGGAGCAGAGACCTCCGCGATCAGAAGCAGGCAAAGAGGTCTTGGCTCTTCGCGGCTTCTTCCGCCAGGCGGATGGCTTGTAGCTGTGGAGCAGGGACCTCGCTCCGCAGCAGGGCTTCCCAGGCTTCTCTACAATTTATATTTGTTTTAGCCCCTGGGGAGCTAGTACATTCCCAGATTATATGGTCGAGGGTCCCTCTCTCCCCACAGTGCTTGCATTTATCGTTTCTGCTATCTTCCATTTGGATATAATATGCCCAGACCGGGTTTACAAAGTTCCCAGCTTGCAGGCGCCGCCATGCGACTGCCTCCCTATTGTTTAGACTTATATCCGGTGGTGGCACCAGTCTCCTGCTTAACCTGTAATTTTGAAGAATCTCCGTATAATTTTGTAGACGCTCGTCCATGTTCCGGCAATCGGGCGGCTCCACAGTTATTCGGAAGTAGAGAGCTCAGACTAACTCGTGGGCCGCTTCGTTGCCAGGAACGGACGTGTGTGCAGGGGCCCAAATTAGGCGAATTTTCCTGTTTAGTCGTCTACTGGCCAGAATCCTTGCCGCTTCCGGCGAGGCCCAACCCTTTCCAAAATTCCAAATAGCCGTTTTGCTATCTGATTATGAAATTGGCTTGTGTTTCGACGCAAGCGAGCGCTATTGCAACTTCTTCAGTCGTTTCAGCGTTGCGGCTTCTAATGGTGGCGGCTGATACCGGGGCACCTCGGCCGTCGACCACCGAGGCGACCGCCGCCCCCGTTTTGCCACTTGCCGCATCCAGGTACGCAACCGACTTGCTGTCCATCGAATCGAAGCGTCTGATTAGTGCTTCTGCTCTCTTCTTCTTCCTCTCTGTGTTGAATATGGGATGCATGTTACGAGGGAGGGGGGGAATGATTAGATTTTCTCGGCAGTCCTGTGGGATACTTGATTTTTCTCGTAGTCCCCTATCTGTCTGCCCGTCGAGCCGCAGCTATGACGTATTTGTCGGGAACGAAGTCCATTGGTCCGTCTCGCTGTCTGAGGGTGAAGGATTGTTGTCTATCGCTCGCTGCGCGCTTTTCCCTCGCTACGACCAGACTGAATCCAGCGGTGCGCGCTACCTCGCCCGTTTTTTCTTTTCCGCGCACGCTGAGTGCCACGGCCTACCTCCCGCAAAACGCGGAGGAAGAAGAGGAATTTTCTTGCGGAGGCTAGACGACCTCGGGCAGGAGAGTGAAAAATCTTTGCGAGGGAACCTAAGGAAAGAAACACGACAGAATCGGGTGATTGCGGTGGCTGTAACTGCGTTATTAGTTACTCTTTTCAAAAACATTTTGCGGCCTTGCGTTCCGGGGGCGAAGTCTCGCAGTCACCGGGGAAGAAAATATTTTCGACCGGAGGGTGGACAGTGGGCCTTTAAGCAATGTCGCAATACGGACTGCGACCTCACCTTCTCATCTCAAAGGCGAAGCCACGTGATGCAGTTTCATGACGTCAGACAGGCCGACTAAAAGTCAGTGCATGATAAGTCACCCGCTTGATCCTTGCCACGATTTTTCGCTCACAATGCATATAGCAGGCCTTTTAGAGAACAGTGATTTTACCGCGTTAAATAAGCCGCGTTAAATCTGTCGCGTTTCTATATTTCGCACCGTATGCAAGGCCTTGCGGCGAAATGGTGATTCGACCTGGTTGTAGTTCGTGATGGAGCGATCGAATCCCAGACACGGCACGCTCGACCACAAGTAGTGAATTTCACTATATTACTCCGAAACCACATTACGCTTATTGACGTAGTCGGTTCTAGGCACTAGTTCTTTTTATACACCTTTTTTTTTTTCTATGCGCTGGATCGATCCTTATCTAGCAAAGGGGATAACGCCACGAAGCATAAGTCTGTTGAAGTCTCTGACATTTACTTTAGCGTTTTGTTCATCGCCAGAGACGCCTGTGTTTGTCAAATTGTTTGAAGCCGCCAGAACTCTTCCGAAGCGTCATTATAAAGCACTGCTGTTTCCTCGTATTTCGAAATGACTGCCGTTTTTTGGCACTCCTTATTTTTAATGCTCAAAGTTGTCTTTTATACTGAATGCGGCCCAAAATGGCGGTGATTCTAATGTTCGACGACCACCGAATGCGTTCGTTGCTATCACCGCAGCAGGTGTTGTTAAATTCTTTGTGCGCGAAAGTAATTTTTATAATGCGTGTCGTGTCTCGTTGGTCTACCTCTCCGTTCACAACCATGCCACAGCCACAGCGCAGTAGTTGCGAGTGAAAGAGAGTGTAGTATCATGGCCCGCATTGCTTGATCCCCTCGAACACGAAGTCACGTTCCTGGCTGCTTTAAATGCAGAATAGGGTCGGGCCCCTTACGCAAGCACTGCTTCACCGGATTCATGTTTGCCGTGGGAGGTGATGATGCGAAACTCACGCTTTCCCTTGTCTCTTGTTGGAGTCTCTATCTAAGCGTTTCAGCAAGTAACTCCTAGTAAAGTTTTTGGTTCGGATGTTGATGGGTGACTGGATGGTGGAGCAAGCCAGTAAGTTGGTGGAGCAACTTGTAAACAACCGGATAACTTTATACAAAAGAATAAGATGTACAAGAGTTATAATCACAAAGGAAAACTAGCCGTGGTCGGCCGCGCCGACCGCTAAACAGAGCGACAAGGGACTCCGCGTCCCCGCAGTCGAGCTGGCGCCTCTTGCCCCAGCTCCAAAGCAACCACTAGCTACTCCAGGCGCTCGCCAGCGCGAGCGTCCTAACGCAAGGAGTAGCTCCAGCAAAGGACACTCGGGGCCCGTCCCGCGCTCCAGAGGTGAGCCGAGAGCGCGCCCCTTTCCACACGTAAAAACATAAGAACACAGTAACTAGCTCTTCCCCGCGTATGTGGGCCACTCGTCGCAGCCCGTCCGACCGTTTCGGTCACTGACAGTCGTGTACTAGCAAGCTACACGTTATGCAGCGGGACGAAAGCCAGACCCCTCTCGCGGGATTTATGGCCTCCGGCCGTTCTCACCCGCGCGACGGGACCGCGGGGGGCCGCGTTAATGAGGTCCGGCTCGAGGGAAGCGGAGGGTCTCTCCCGTCTCCCGTAACAAAGGGACACGTGTGGCGGGGGCCCGAACGAGGAGCCTGCGCTCTTGAACTAATGGTCTCCTTCTAGGAAGTGTTTGAAAACAGATCAGACGCGCAGTTCGCACCACGGCACCCCGCCGAGACATTCCTTTCCAGTCAAGGATGCCAAAAAACACAAACGGCAACGCGCCGGACCTTACACCTTCCCCCCAAGACTCGGTTGATCTATTGAAAGATAAACCGAGACAAAACAACAAGAAAAAGGTTCGGCAAGAGGCGGTTGAGTCCTGAAGCGCACGCCAGCTATGGAAGCCGGTGAGCATGGCTGCGCGACCCTTCATCACATACATACACAAACACATGATGCGAGAAAAAAAAAATAAACACACACAGATGGTTCACAGTGTCACTGAGTTCGGCCTTGGCGTGCACACTTCGAATCCAATGAATCCAGTTTGTTGCTCGCGCACCATTCCCTGGCCCACTGTCCCCAGCGTTCACTGCGGGATGTCAGCCGGTGGCCTGTTCCAACAAGCGTTGGGTGCTTCAGACAAGGCATCTGCGAGTAAGCTTCGCGCTTTGGGGCATACTACTCGTAAGGAATGAGAGAGGATGCTATCGGTGACAACGGGCACGGTGGCAGCAAACACCCACATCTCAAATTTCTTTAACGCCCATATTAAGGCGTAAACCTCCCTTTCGATTGCAGCACTTCGCATTAGGGCGAACGTGTGACTGGCGGAGGCAATGGGCGCCTCCGTGTCGTCGTCAGAAAGCTGCGCCAAACAGGCACCGGCGGCCACTGCCGACGCGTTCGTTAAAAGCAGATACGGCTTTCGCGGGTCCGGAGTAGTCACCAAAACAGCCTCGCATAGAGCCCTCTTTAAGGCGCTGAAGACTTTGTCCGCATCATCTGGCCACGGTATCTTATTCGGTGAGCCTTTCCCCGTTAGGCGTGTCAGTGGCAGAGCGATATCTGCAAAATTGAGAACATACCCCTGCGGAGTATACTCGACTTCACCAAAGTCGCTGTCATCCTGAAATATGACTCTCACTGAGTCTACCCTGCCGATGTAGGGACGTAACTTATTTGCATGCACTAGCATGCGGCGACCGTCACTCATTTGTACATAGTACGAGTGCTCGCGGTATCTCTTTTTCACTACCGCCGGCTCGAGCCACTTCGGGTACGATTTCCTTGGTCTCTTGTCATCAAAGACGAGAATCGCCTCATCTTCGCGAAAGATTTTCACCATCGCGTGCCTGTTGTAGTGAAACGCGTGCGCCTCTTGCTGTTTGCTGCTCCTTAGCTCCGCGATGTCGGCCGCAATCTCGAGCTGCGGTTTAAGGTTTTTCAAGTAGTCATAGGGAGTCTCCGCCAGCTCCCCAGGTTCCTCGATATCTCCTGTCCAGATCTGTTTGCGTGGGGGAGGCGCTATCGGTACCCTGTCGGTTTGCCGGCGGTCGGACTGAACTTTACAACTGTGACAGCTGTCGCAGTGTTTGCGGATGTCCGCCTCCATGCCAGGCCAATAGAAACTTAACTTTAGGCGAGCTTTAGTCTTCCGAAAGCCAATGTGTCCGCCCCAGTAGGACTCATGTGCCAGGCTCAGTGCGGCCTCGCATCGTGATTTTGGCAGTACTAACTGCTGCACCCCCTGACCTAACACCTGGCCTCTATGATACAAGACTCCCTCTACAATTGACATGCCAGCCTTCTCTTGCCTAGCATTCTGCCAGGCTTGACGCGGGGTCTCATCCTCGTGCTGCTCCTCCCGAAACCTCTGTACCCCGCTACGCTCAGTAATCACGTTGTCATCTTGTGATTTCTCCACCGCATTAATGACAACTGTCTGTTCCGGCAGCACTTCATTCTCTGACACCAAGACGGGCTCCGCGCCAGCGTCTAGCCCAGATTCATCTGGTATTTCATCCGGTGTCGGCACCGTTACCACTGCCTGCACGCGACTCTCGCTGCCAATTTCGCCCGAGTCCTGCAGCTGTTCCCAGGCGTATGCGGAGATTAGGCAATCTGTATGCGTGAGCTTATCGGTGAGCGCGCACTTCACTGGTGTCGAATATTCTCCGCCTTCTATTAACGAAGTACCACGATACAAACTCAACGGAACGGTGGCCAGTTTCGCCTCTACTTTCTCTCCGAAAGCAGAAATGAGATAGATTGTCCCATGTGTGGTTACATCAGGCACCATGCTCTCACGCAAGACAGTGATGTCAGCGCCAGTGTCTACCATGGCGCTGATAACAGCTTCCCGACAGCTGAGTTTAATGTCCCTGAGCGCAGGACGTGCGGTTTGCTCGCCGTGGGTCGACACGCGTGCCGTTAACTTATCCTCGCGTGGCGGATCATCTCGCTTGTCGGCTGGGTTCTCGCCACTGTATGGACAATTCGCAACAAAATGTCTCCAGCTCCCGCATCGGAAACAGCCACTCGATCGCGATGGCCTTTTCCTTTCTCCTCCTGTCCCGCCTCCAGTTCTCTCTGCTCGCTCCGACCCTGAATTCTGCAAAGGTGCGGAATCGGTTCTGGCCCTTGGACGCGTGTCAGGGGCTTTAAAGTTGTCGTCTTTCCTCTGAGCGCTGCCCTTTCCAGCGGCTTCCTCATATGTTTGTAGCAGCGCGGCTATCTCGTCCGCCTTCAGCCACTTCTCTCCTTCGCGCAGCTTTACATATTTGTTGGCTTCCTCTGACAGCCCCGCCTTGAGCTGATCGGCTACCAATAGCCTTATAAGTTCATCGAATGATGACACGCATCGAGACTTTAAATAAAAATTCAGATAACTCTGGAGGCGGGTGACAAATGCCTTCCAGGTTTCTTCGCGGCGCTTGGTGGCCCCAGAAAACCGCTTTTTGTACTCTGCGGCTGAAAGTTTTAGCTCCTCTAGGACCACCGCCTTCAGCTTGTCGTAGTCCCGGTGCTGCTCGGCGGTGAACCGAGTTGACAAGTAGGTCACTCGCTCGGCCAGCATCGGAAACACGAGCTGCGCCCAGTGTTCCTTCGGAACGCTGTAAGCCTCGAGCGAGCATTCCACCGACTCAAACCAGACCGGCACTTCGCCATCCGCTGGTAATTTGGGGAACGCGCCGGCGAGTAGCTTAGCGTACTGCCTCAGACGATCGTTCTCCGAAGGCGCCGCATTTTGCCCGTTAGCCAGCATAAGTTGCATCTGGAGCTCTAAAGCCCTTATCTTCTTTTCATACAACTCTAACTCTTTTTCAATGTTTCGGCCACACTGAGGTCTCGGCGCCTCAGTGCTGCCCTTGTCGCCACCGTCCCCCCCGTCACCGTCACTATCCATTGTCAGTGCCTTGTCGGGGTTAAGATGCCTAAATCTGGTCAGCATTAACTACACCAGCTACATCAAACAGTGAACGCCAAGAAAAACAAAGGGACCAGGGAACTCACTCTGTGCTGCCCGCCGGGTCCTCTTTCCGGACTGGATTGGCGTCGATCGTCAGAGTGGCGCCACTTGAAGTCGTCCGCTGTGGTCGCTACTCGAGGGCTCCGCTCGCGTCCGTCGACGGCCGCGTCCACTTGCGCTTGCAAGCTTCTGTGTCGCTCGTATCGCTGCTCGTTGACGTCCTCGTCTTCGGCGCCTTGACGCCCGATGCTTGACGCACCCTCTTGTACCTGCTCGGTGTCTTCGGCGTATCGACGCCCGATGCTTCACGCACCTTGTCTCTCGGTTGAGCTGCAGCACACCAATCCTGTCGCGACTGCGCCAGTAAAGTTTTTGGTTCGGATGTTGATGGGTGACTGGATGGTGGAGCAAGCCAGTAAGTTGGTGGAGCAACTTGTAAACAACCGGATAACTTTATACAAAAGAATAAGATGTACAAGAGTTATAATCACAAAGGAAAACTAGCCGTGGTCGGCCGCGCCGACCGCTAAACAGAGCGACAAGGGACTCCGCGTCCCCGCAGTCGAGCTGGCGCCTCTTGCCCCAGCTCCAAAGCAACCACTAGCTACTCCAGGCGCTCGTCAGCGCGAGCGTCCTAACGCAAGGAGTAGCTCCAGCAAAGGACACTCGGGGCCCGTCCCGCGCTCCAGAGGTGAGCCGAGAGCGCGCCCCTTTCCACACGTAAAAACATAAGAACACAGTAACTAGCTCTTCCCCGCGTATGTGGGCCACTCGTCGCAGCCCGTCCGACCGTTTCGGTCACTGACAGTCGTGTACTAGCAAGCTACACGTTATGCAGCGGGACGAAAGCCAGACCCCTCTCGCGGGATTTATGGCCTCCGGCCGTTCTCACCCGCGCGACGGGACCGCGGGGGGCCGCGTTAATGAGGTCCGGCTCGAGGGAAGCGGAGGGTCTCTCCCGTCTCCCGTAACAAAGGGACACGTGTGGCGGGGGCCCGAACGAGGAGCCTGCGCTCTTGAACTAATGGTCTCCTTCTAGGAAGTGTTTGAAAACAGATCAGACGCGCAGTTCGCACCACGGCACCCCGCCGAGACATTCCTTTCCAGTCAAGGATGCCAAAAAACACAAACGGCAACGCGCCGGACCTTACACTCCTATTAAACTGAATTGTTTGAAGCACGCATAGTTGTACTTAGCCATTTGGATTGGCAACTCTGCTGTAATGCCATTGCAATTCTCATTCACGTGCCATGATGGGAGCCTCTTAAGATATATCTAAGCTAATGAGATATGTAAGTAATTATATGAATAATTACCAAGCCGATGAACGAATTTCGCGTTTCTTTTTCTTGAGCATACTAGGCACAATTGTGCAGTTTATCACTTAGAAGCGCTAATTCTGATTACTTGGACATCACGAGTGAAGAAAGATACGACGCATAGCCGAACGCTCCCCCCCCCCCCCCCTTCTTTTTTCTTTTTTTTGCTGCGTGTGCGTCACTGGTTGTTGATATAAAATTGCTCTGAGGGACCTAAATTCAATGAATGATACCTATCAACTGATAAAATAAAAACCAGAACTAGGCACAATCATACTCATTGCTTCATTTACATGCTACTTGCACTCATCAATCACGAAAGGGCTCGATGTATTTTCATTACGTAGCTGCAGCGTCACTACAGATCATATTTCAACAATGGTCGCAGACCGCCAATGGCACATTGGCTGTTTGTTGACACAACCTAGCACCAACTGCCCGTCCTGTTTGTGACCCGGGCTCCTTTGGTTTACTGCACTACTTCGCACGCTGGCCCGGAAATCATGGTTCCGTTCTTTTTTTTTTTGTACTTGTGCCCATTTCCCTTTTCCTGTCGAGTTTTCTTTTTCCTAAAACAACAAACTTTCCCCGGATAGGGCTCAGAGAAACAAAAACAATGAAAACACTCGCGCTGAGTCTGACCTAGATAACGTTTCGGTTGTGGCCTTGGTGGGTGCGACTAACGAAGCTACGAAAAGAGCGGCAGCGTCGTTTTACCAGCATGTCCCATGATGAGTTCGTGAGAAGCGGTCAACCGCGTTGCAACAAGTGGATGTGGACAGTTCGGCCACGCACCTTCCCCTCCTCTGTGCCCTGTTTAAGCGCGCTTCTCCTGCTTAAAGAACACTCCGCCAATTAGAAGGACAAACAGTGAGCCGCCACTTGTCCTTCCCCCTCACTGTCCTTCAGCTTGGCGGAACCGTGTCCCCTTCGCTCCACTTTCCGAGACATCCGCTGCCGACTTTCCATACTCGTTTATGTGCAGCCCTCCCTTTTAGAGTCAGCCGTATTAGCAGGAAGTATAACGACGTGATTCGTTAGCCCTCGCGCAGCGGGCCCCTCCTCATCCACTCTGTCAACACAGACAAATATTCGCACTGCAAACAACCATTAGCCAAATAGGCGACAGGACGTAATTAGGCGCCTCCTAGCGGCAGGCTGGGGCCCGTCTTCTCTCAGCGAACTTCGGCGACAACGGAAGAGCTTTGCCAGAGTTGCTTCGCGTAAGGCTGGAGGGCGCCCGAGGACCAGGGCGGGATTTACGAGCACAGGTAACTAATTCAAATAACCCAACTGGGATTAGTATTGCCGGTGGCTCGTCCAGATTCAGTCCGAGATAATAAAGGAACAGTGTGCATGCACGTCCCCCTCACCGATGGCTTCACTCCCCAGAAAATCGCACGCTCCAGTAGGGCGGAATGTAGCTTGTGTTGCCTACGTTTTCATTTGGACAGAATTCGTTTTTTGTTTTGTTACTCTTTATAAGCAGTCAGGAATAGTCATTTGCCCCTAGTGGAAGGCTATGTGCTACGGTATTCTTAAATGTGATTCCTTCGCGCCGCACTATGAGCCGAAGTACGTCGCAAAGCAAAATAACGTTTTACATTCTTCGAATCACCTTTCCCTCCCATTGATTTTTTGTTGTAGAAACGTGGTTACTTCTTGGTGTTAGCACGCAAAAATGACATCCCGAAGATACCAGTTATTTCCGTAGTACATGGCAAAAATTCTTAACGTAATTCGAGAATCATTCATGAATATTTAAAACGATACGTGTCATGCGCCCAAATGTGCTCGCTGAAAAGTGCATCGTGAAACTTTGCATAATGCTGACTTTACGGTTTCCCAGGGAAGCGTACGAATGGCTTAGTAAGCGGTGAAATAAATACCCGAGTAAGTCAAACAAGGCAGCAGCACGATCAGTGCATTTTCAATCAGTGGATCCACGCGTTAACGCACCATCACATACTTGTCACAGCGCAAGCGAAAGTAGCCATCTCGGTAGCCATCTGCGCATCAATCTAC
Source organism: Amblyomma maculatum (assembly GCF_055883805.1). Classification (NCBI taxonomy): domain Eukaryota; kingdom Metazoa; phylum Arthropoda; class Arachnida; order Ixodida; family Ixodidae; genus Amblyomma; species Amblyomma maculatum. Next base: position 77,818,276 of record NC_139347.1, read on the forward strand.
GCGGTTGATGTTTTGTGAGCGATGCGTGCGTTTAGCAGTGTGGATTACAGCTATGGCGACATTTAATTTCGCAGTTCACCGTCTAGCCCAATTATCGGAAAGGTTGAGAGCTTTAACACTGATAGTGAACGGGTTGTTAAATTGGATTATTGAAGATACGCCATAATTAGAGATTCTGTCTTCCTCGCATGATGCTGATAGGGCGGATCTGGTACGTATGATATATGGGAGTGTGAAGAAATGAAAATATAAATTAAGACACAAAAAAAAAGTATTTTGAGAGATTATATTATTGAAATCATGCCCTGAGACTAAGTTAGGTGTGATCAGACTCGCCCAACACGCCGCCCATATCGAAGGACTCCAGGCCACCGTCTAGGCGCATAGATTAAAGCCTATCCTGTATCTGTTGAATATTAAAGTTTTGCTACCACCACCAGAGTTTACAAAACATACCTATAATATGCGCTTGACGAACTTTTTGTAAACGACACTAGACTGTCACTGAAGGGCTAGTGAATGCGCTAAATTAGCGATTCGTCTTTGTTATGGCATTCAGTGAGCTACTACTGAAGACGCAGAGGAAAATGATGAAGCGTCATTTACCTTACCTAAATCAGTATTTCGTTCCTTTCGGTCTTGTTTTCTCCAGAAATCGGTTCACAGCTTCTGTGGGAGATGGTTCTTCTTCTTCCTCCCGCCCTGGCTCACGCGCGCATTCGTACGGGACTAATCTCAAATCGGCAGCAGCTGCGTCTTATAGCTCACATGCAACGTCCAGTGTAAGGAAGCACTGTGTACATGCGCCAGACTAAATAGTCCATTTAGGACCACCCTCATTCTTTCTCAAATCTGAATGTAAATTTTTTTTATAGTAAATAGAGCGTGCTTCATTTTCTTTAATATAGTGAATAATAATTCAACTAATTCTTTCACTCCACATTCGGTTCAGCAGCATTGAACCCTTCGCATTCATGTATTATGGCTGTAGAAAGAAGGAAAAGAAAATGCACGGGCCTGCTACTGGCTCTGTAGCTTAGCCACCTCCACTGCCTCGTGCGGACAGAAGAGGGAAAGTAGAGAAGAATGAAAAAGAAGAGAGAGAGAACGCTCGCCGCAACAACCGTCGTCTACCACCTAAGAGGTGGCGGGTGCAATGACGGCCTACAACAGATAAAAATTCGGGGCCAGGCTATCTCCCGCAGCAAACGGCGTTGATCTACTTGTCCCAGCACCGTAGGGCCGGAAACAGCCACCCTTCACTACCTCCTCTCATTTATATGTGCGCTTGTAGCTTACGCTCTCGCATCATAACCTTAAAGGATGAGCTTAAGTGTTTCCAATAATGTAGCACCTTACACTGACAGGGCATCATATGGGAATGTTATAGCAGGCAAAAGAAGCTTCCGCCGTTGCTATCGCAATTCAACTGGAGTTAATTAGAGTTAAATCACAAATAATTTTATTCTCTATAACTGACACCCTCCAAATGGGTGCATTCAGTTAATACACCCTTTTAATCTGTGCTGTGCTGCTTGGTGCACCAATTAAATTAGTGTATCAGTATCTCATGCCCCCTTTTCGATGGATGTGAGCTATAGACATGGAAAATATCCGATTTCGTTTACAGTGTGCGTGTCAATCGTAGAATGTGACACCCACTACGTTAGACGTGGTTATTATTCAAACAACTAAGCAGAACGAACAGCGATAGAACAGGGTCCGTATTACAAGATTGCGGCATTATCGAAAGTGTCGCTATCTCCCTGACCTCGAGAATGTGATTGGTGGAGGCGCCAGAACCGGATGTTGCCACTATAGAACCGGAAGTAGTGGCACAAAATTCTTCCGGCGTTTCAACCAATCAGATGAGTCGAGGTCAGGGAGTTTACCACACTTTCGATAACGACGCAAACTCCGAGTACGGGCCCAGGGCTGAAATTGCTTTCAAGGGATATCTTGTAGTGTTAGAAGGTGTTTGCAGGCGTCTGTCATGCCATCGGGCCCAAGTGTTGTAGATGATTTGATCTTGGAGCACATCACAAAGATCTGATCATATGGCTGGAACCCTACTTTGAGCACTGTAGCTCAATATTTTTGTGTCTTTGAAACCCGGCTAATCTGTATGCACATTTGAGACAATCACAACTTAAAGACGACGAGCCTTGACGCAGTTCTGGGCAAATTTCCTTACCCTGAAAGGTGCAGTGCTGGAGGTCATGTGATCCACCTGGCGGGAAATGACAAAGATGAAAGGATGGGCAAAAACACAATTCTCATTTCCGAGTGTCGTTGCTTTTGTAGAGCAGTCGACTACTGCTTCTGCTTTTAAACATTTATGACAACTGTTGGAATGTCCTAGGTCTCTTTTTCCTGTTTGCACCACGAAACATACTGGTCATTTATTTATCTTTTGGGTTGCACCACCTGTGAAGTCACATTTAGTGACGGACTAAAGAAAAATATTGCTCTTTAGGTCCGCGAAAAACTTCCTCCTCTAGCATCCCCCCTCCCCCCCCCCCAAAAAAAAAAAAATAAAAAATACGCACACTAAACATTAACTAGCGTCAAACAAATAATTTAAAGTACTGCTACCCTCCTCTTCCTCAGGAGATGGGTCTTACCTTTTAAGGCTGAATTGTGAGGTGTTTTAGAGCCAAAATGGTCTTTTCAATTTCTTGCAGATGAGCCGGGTCGTCAGCGCACTTTAGCAGTGTATAGTTCGGAATTAAGCGTAAATTAAATATATAAAACTATGGGCGAATTTGTATGTACGCTTGATACAATTACAGGCACAATTTTTTGGTGGTCTCGCGCGCGTCATGTCTGGTATTGATACGCGCCAACTTAGTGAACAACGCATCCTCTTCAGCTAACGTATCTTTGTCGTCTCTGTTCATCACTCACATGGGTGAGCGCCATAGGCACCATGGCTTGAGGAGTCTGTCCTCGTGAGAGTACCTTGTCGCAGGCGTAAGTTTCACTTTCAGATATCCGCAGCGAGGTGGTGCGGTCGGCAGTCAAATGTCGCAGCGGGATGAAAGGGTTTGAGACACAACAAAGCGTCGCCTTGAGAAATCGAAAAGACTATCAGGATAGATGGTGTTGGTAGCATTGAAGCCACAGCGGGACAGACCCCATCACAGTCAGGACTTGGCTAGGACTTTTTGTCAACCCGTCGTTATAAAGGTGAAATCCCTACAACAAATCCAGTTCACTCCAGTCCAGTTCAGGGAAAGAAAAGGCCTCAGTTAAAACCATAACCAAGTATTTAAAACACATGACAGCACTGAGTGAGATTCATGGTTTAGATATCGGAATAGCGTTGATGTGGTGATCGGTCACTGTTCATGCGGGACTGAAGACGTTGTAGAGACGTCAGTTGTGGATAGTAACCGTCTAACAAATTTACCGGTTCAAAATGTTGACCCTACAAGAACATACAGTGAGCGTCAGCTTCAGCTTGTTTTTAATCTAATATTCATTATCGCTTTCAAGACCAAAATAGGTTTGGTCGGTTTAAGGGGTCCAACGTTCCAAAACAATTCAATCTATGAGAGACGCCGTAGCGGAGAGCTTCGGAGTTTTCGATCACCTTGGGTTCTTTAGCACACACTGCCTTCGCACAGCACACATGCGTCTTGCTTTTCATTTCCATCAAAAAGCTGCCGCTGCAGCCGAGGTTTGATCCCGCACTCTTTGGTACAGCCATCATCATCATCAGCCCGACTATACCCCCTGCAGGGCGAAGGCCTCTCCCATATTTCTCCACTTAACCCGGTTCAGCTCCAAATTGCCTGATTCCTCACGGTGGGATCTACCTTAAAGTAATCATCCACCCCTTCCTGAACCTTTGCTCCGCGAACACAAAAAACGTCTTTAGTGACAGTTTCTAATAGTTTATTTGTTTCAAGACCAGCGCAAAAACAAAATTACCATTAGCAAAGACTCACAGGCTCCAAGACAAATTCGCAGGCTTGAAAAAGGTTTGCCCTAAAAAAAGGTCGCTCGTAAATTACTGTGATGCGCGCGCCAAATAAGGCTGCATAATGAAGATCGGCTCCATTCCGTCTTCATTAAGAGTGGCTTGGGGCGCGAACCAGCGCGATCGATTTTTGGCTTAGAAACCGTCGACAGCGCTTATCGCCTAGTGAGAAGGGTCTGCCCGCAGGTAACTCTCCTGCGTCGTTGCGATAGGAAACGCGAAAGAGTTCTGCAGGTCCGGCGGTGTCCATTTAGAGACTTGGCCACTTGGATGACGTAAGCTCTACATGTGAGCGCGCATTAATGTACAAATAGGAGAAGACCCAGACCAAGAAAACAGTTCAGCGGGCAGTAAGAAACTCAGGTCAGTCTTTAATGCGATGGATAATGTATTTATTTGCTTCTTCAAGTAAATGCACTACCAAGAAAATAATTTTGAGTGAGAACTGTTTGGTTCATCATCAGTCAACACTCTCTAGTTATCGAGGCATCAAAATTATACCGCGGCTCTTGTTCATTTTGTTTTATTGCCGAATAATATTTCTTCGACCCTCTATTTGTTTCAAGGTGGGGATAATGTATTAAAAAAAATAAAATGCAGCAAAAATGTTGGCTTACAGGATTTAGTGCCTGGATTATAAATGTTTGGGTAGCGTTACACAAACTGGTATTTAATAAGAGCCCAATTAACGTTTCGGGACCACCTCAGTCGCCTCTCGAAGGGGGACTTAGTATCGTCAGCGAGGAGCAGCAGAGAGAGGACTTCGTTTTCTCGTATTTGTTTAATCTTAATTCTGGAAGCAGTTCTGACTCTAACGAACGGGAAATGGTGGGCGCTTGTAAGGTCTCTAGGGGAACCGAGCCCGACAGCGCAGAGACTGATCGGCGTTAGAGCGAACAAAATTGGTGTGCGGGTACGGAAGCCCTTAGCGTCTGTTTCTTGAACCAGATATAATTCGGTGATCAACTTATTGCTTTTATATCTCGTTTGATCGTTGTCATGTACTTGGTACCCACAGCTACTCTGGGGAGAACGTTTGAATAAGGGACATAAAGTTTAGATTTAATAGACTTCATTTGATCTAAAGTGCTTAAAGCTTGCTGTTTGATGGCAGGGATGATGACAAGTTGGAGGTTGAAAGGACTTTATCCGTGATATCTGTAAGGATTCAAGATAAAAAATAATAGTACTGACGCACAGATATAAGTAAAGTTCACGCAGGAATAGGAGGCATGCTCCGAAAATGGCGCTTGGTAAACAGCCGTGGTAAATCGTGTTATTACCCTAATTCTGCTTAATACCTCACTCGAGTTATGCTAATTTAACGGTTTCGTAACACGCACAGAGGCACCGCAAACACGCATTACATAAAAGAACAAGCCAGGGCTGGGATGTGTGCAACGAAATGTGGGCAAGTCACAATTGTGCAATTGGATAAGGTAAGCCGTCAGGCTCATTACCTCACTGCCGTTGTAATACCATCTTCACGTGCATTAGAGAAGGGCTGGTCGCCCAGAGTAATCTAATTCTCCCCGCAATATGTGCCCAGCACATGAACAACTGCGCCGTACGCCAGCATGCATTGTCACAGTGGAATTTCCTAGCTATAGTAGCCAGAGCAGAGAATGCACCTCATTCTCGATAGAGCTAGAAACGTGGCAGAGCTACTCATCTTCCACGCCAACAGCGGTACCTTTTTTTTTTCGTGCGCGTTGTTTTAGCGAAATTCTTCGGCGTGACCTCATATGTAACGCGAGCCGCCAGTACTTATTGTTCATCATCATCAGCCTATCTACGTCCGCTGAATGGCACACCCCTTGACCATATCCCTCCATTAAAGTTTTCCTTTAGCTGTCGCGGCCGAGTTTTACACACGTTTGTGATCTAATCTGCCCAAATGACTCTCTGACGTCCCCCATGTGAATCCCTAATCTTAAATCTATCCGTTTACCATGATGTTATCTTGCCTTCGCATTACAGCGCCTATCAATGCAGATGGCCTCTTGATTTAAAATGCGATATCGACTCACGTTTGTTCCCTCATCCGCTGTTATCTCCTCTTCTATCTTAACGATACACATATCATGTCCACTTGTTACAGCTTTTGTTATATCATTGCAATTCATGGTAAGGTTCGAAAGTCGAAAGAAGTCGAAAGCAGTGAATGGTACGGTATTGCTTAAGTCCTGAACCCTCCACGCCGGTTAAGGGTGGCCTCGCACTTAAGCTTTTCGATTTCTTTTCTACCTTCAAGTTAGCCCTGTCAGCAGACAGCACATTAATTTTTTCAAATTTTACCGATATCTAAATGTGGCAGCTACGGCCATGAATTGATAGGTTTTACTTCGTGCTCAGTAGGAGAACTTAGTCAAAATAATAGAGTTGTCTGAGGCTAACTGCTCTTACTGGTAAAAGTAACATCAAGCAAGGATGGCAGACAAATTTTGTAAGAGCGCTGCCGGCCTCGCTACGATCTACCTTTCACGCCTTATGACGGGCTGACCAATTCGTTCGTAAATGACTGGACTCTGGTGACTACGTTTCCTCAATTTGCTCCATCTCTCTTCTGGCTACGCGCATACTGAAAAATACTGTAAACGTACGTACCATGCCAAGTCGTCTAATTTCTGTCCCGCATCTTTTTTAAATTTTTTGATCACTTCTGAAAGCGCCTTCATATTACTTTTACCATGGCTGTTTTGGGAAACAAGTGCGCTTGCCACTCATTGTCCGCAGGTGTTTTAATAGTTGCTTGCTTTACATAGAGAACGCAGAAGAGAATAGGGGACGAGGAAGGCAGATATATGAAACTTGTAAAAACATATCAGTATGTAATGGGATGATCTTGTGGAGAAGCCGGCGAAAACAAATAGCGAAGGGTGGACTTAAGATGGCTTTTATGTGTTCCTCATGTAGCGTAGGTTAGCGGAAAGAAAACCGCTAAGCATGCCACGCGATTGCTTACATTTCATCGTTTAGTTGAGAAGCCCTTTTTTACCCGCCACGCATATGTAGATCTTATAGGGACCATGGCCACAAAAGTTATCTGCGCTCAAAGCCTACAAGGCACTTCTTCGCTTTTTAAGAGACTAGCCTGATTGACAGACTGTGACTTTCTCACCTCTTATTCTCTTCTACCCTCCCCCTTTAATCCCCCATTTCCTTTCTCAAGTGCAGGGTAGCCAACCGGAATTCATTCTTTCTGGTTAGCATCCCTGATTTCCGCCCTCCTTTTCTCCTCCTCCTCCTCCTATAGATGGTCGACAGCATTTGTTGAAGTGGTTGAAGTGTTTACGCAGAGTATTCCCTTATTTTAACTCCTTTATGTTAATTTATTCATCGAGCCGAATTAGGCGTCGAAAGTTTTCGTCCACAATCCCGTTCAACATGCTCTAGATGAATATCTGCTGGCTCTATTCACTTCCCAGAGACTCACAGTTTCTCGTGACCACATACTTCGGCCGTTGAAATTCGGTTAAAATTACAGCAGTCGGGGGCGCGAAGAACCGGACTCGGTGTAAATAATGAATGTTTGTCCGCTCTACTTTCCCTCTATTTCCTCCCTTCCGGCAGGCGGTAACGTATTGCTTCCGCGTTAAGCCTGCTTTACAAATACGACCGGAATTCGCAAAGTAGCTGCCCAGACACCGAAAATGCGGGTGTCAGAGATAAAGGGACATGAGAGGTGGCGGAGAGAAACACGCCGCGGTCCTCTACCAGCTAGCTGAACGGAGCCGTCGCTTACGAAGAATTAATGAGACTTAGAAGAGGACAGCACGACGGGGTCCAGGTCTCTAGTCCCCCAATTAGGTTCACTACCGTTCTTGAGAGCATCGAGAACGTGCTTAGTTTGTCTGGTTAAAAACATGGATCATTGTGAAAGTTGAGAATTGCATCGATAAATCATATATTGCGACTGGTGACCATGCATGCACTGACCAGTAGGGTTAGCCAGTTAACGTTCAGACCATATGGAGTCGATGTGGAGCTTGCGAGCCTTCATAAATATGGCGTTCGATAACGCGGCGCTAGTCGCAGCCATTTGCAGGGTGCACGCTTTTCATAAAACATTGCGTATAGACGCCAGCGGGAGGACAGGAGAACCGACGCGCAACGCAGATGTCAGGAAGGAACGATAACTCGGATGCTCGCCGAAAACGTCCTGGGCCAGCGTGCACGTTGTCCGCGAAGCGAGCCACAGACCCTTGCACATTGTGTTCCGCAAACTGAATCTTTGAATGGTCCATAAATAGAGAAGTCGTATGAAAAGGTTGCGGCTGCGTCACGAAAAGCGCAATGCAGAAAATCACAGAACCGTAGGTTAGCCACACTTTATACGCTTTCTTTTGTTTTTGTGGTCAATTTCTTGACGACTTTATTTCTTGTTCAATCAAGAAGAGGCCGCGTAAAAAGTAGACGAGATTACAATCCAAAACACTTCTGGACAGAGCTCCCACTCTTGGGGTGCTTGGGGTGCTTTGGGGGAGGGGGTGGGGAGGGTGAGAAAGGTTGGCACGGCACGTGTTCACGTCCAGCTATAAAGAAAAAAATATATATGTACGCCGCAGAGTCGACCAAGCACCCACGTCCTCGCTTTCTTTTCTTGCGTTTTTTTCCAGCTGATAGTTCGCAGAAAGTCGTCTATCTCTTGCTTTGAGCACCATTTTATGCACCCAGAATCACCTCTGTGTCATAGAAGAATGGAGGGTATTCCTCTTCAGGAGGAGGTAAAGATGCTTCTTGAGGCTGTAACAAGAACAGAAAAAGACGTTCAGCCTTCCTCCCACGCAGAAAGAAAAACGGTAAGAATGCATAGCAGTGAACAAGACTGACAGAAAACCAAAAATTCCCATCAGCTGTTTTAGCGAGTACATGTGCATAACTGACGGTGCGAATATATTTCCCACATTTTGCGGAAACTTCCAAAAAGAAAACGGAGGCAAAAGTGTACGGCATGCAAAAAAAGAAAACAAAAACCCGCTATGAGACCCAGAAAGCGCAGCCACAGCTGCGGCTGACACGAGTATAATTTGCTGTTATTTATTTCATTGCTGCGTATCGCCAGACGTTGCCATTCGTTGCTTCTTTTTCACGGACAAGACTTCCAAGAGTGCGAGCGCGCGTAGCACCTTATGCTTGAATATATTACGGCTCTGCCGTCCAGTATGTTCGCCATTTCAGCACGGTTGAAGGCGTTTAGTTCGAGGAAGCGAGCGCACATCTGGTTAGCCATGGCCTCCGCGTACTGATCAAGCTGACCAGAAATGACGTCACATAAAGTTGGTACGCGTCGGCGTCAAGAAAGTAAACGGTCAGATTATCAGAAAACATTGACGCTATTCCCGAAAGAGATATTTCTACGCATCATTTATAAACCTTACCGGTGTGTTGGAGGGTATAAACATCGAGTCAATGGTACCTAACTAAAATGCCCGCAAACTTCTTTTATTCTTTTTACCAAAGGTAGGTGACAGGTGAGGGCTCTTGGGCGAGACAGATACTTCGCCTTTCCTAAAAGAAAAACACTAAATGAAAGAAAAAAAAAAAGAAAATTTCTTATGATGCCGCCAGCTAACGTATAAAGTTTTCATTTGCGTTTGTTTTGCGGTTAGTTTTCGTGTAAGAGAACTAATGTGCTGACAGAGCTTTTGCCTGCTTCTTCCTAGTTTGCATATGTACAGTGAACCGCAATCAGAGAAATAAATAAATGTTGCGTTGGCGGAAGAAGCTGCAGCCCACACCCAGTGCTTCACGAGCTGCCAAATTACAAATGTAACCAATTCACGATTGTTTCAGACCGGATGTGTTTTTTAAATTTTATAATGAAGCATAATGTTGTTTTATTGGCGCTTGCACTATATTTCAACCTTCGCGCTGAAACTTAGATGTGTTTCAAGAAAAACAGAAGCATTCTGGTTAACGTAATCATATTCTGCACTCTTTGCATGAACAATGATTTGGTTGCACCTGCTAATACGACAATAATATCTTAAACCGTATAGCATTTATTAAGGAAGCAACTGCGGGCGTAATTGTGTTGAGGTACGGGTTAGTTGGTTCCTCTCCAGAGTAATAAAACAGAGCTGAGGACATGAACAATAAAATTAGGGCAGCTGCAATGTCGGTCTTCTTTTGTCCCTGTCGCTGCCCTTAGGATTGTTTTATTACACCGAATGCCTTGTACTATGCAGGCTTACATCGAGTAGGCAAATAAAACAAGAGAACAGTACGTGGAGCACATTTTACCTCTCTGCTAACACGATCGTAATAGAGGGAACATATGGATTTTTGGACACATGTCCACAGGTCCATCAGCCCTCAAGAAGAGATATTGCTTGTTACCTATGCAGTACGGTAGTGTTATGTGAATTTCTTGTATGGATCTGTTTATGTACTTAGCACCAGGGCGTTCTCCGTGAAAATGTTAGTGGAAGGCAGGCAGCAAATTTTGGGAACTGCGAACTGGAGCCCTAGACGTATAGATGTGTATTTTTTGTTTAGAGCCGATCTACCTGTTCTACAGTTATATTGCTTCAGCCTGTCATTTTCTATACAAGCGCATTGAACATGCATGCTCTACTTCTAACTTGGTCTTGTTGTTCGTGAACATGTGCTTGTTATTTTGCATGTGTGTGTAACACACTCAGCACGACATAATCTGAAACACCTGCCTACACAGATACAAAGCCACGCTTTAATGAAGCCGTGTGAATGTGCCTGTGTGTACTATTAATAGCGTGTTTGACTCGAGATTTAAGGGTCCCAGATTGATCCATTTCTGTATCACGCTTCCGTGCCAAGGAAACTACCGTATTTAGTAGCATCGACCAACTCGACCGTGTCATGTGGCTTGCTGGAATCACGCAACCCATCGGTGACCAACCCGTGCAATGCCATGTGACTTGCCAGAGCCATACCCGTGATTTTTTCACTCACAACGCTGACGGCGACTCCAGATTTTGTGGGCCTTATATCGGAACGAGAATAGGGACGCGTTAAGCAAGAGTCAATACAAAGTAATGTCAAGTCAATAGAAAGTAGTGTCAAGTTAATAGAAAGAAAGTAGTTTGGTTGGTTTGGTTTGTGGGGTTTAAAGTCCTAAAGTGACTCAGGCTATGAGAGACGCCGTAGTGGAGGACTCTAGAAATTTCAACCACCTGGGGTTCTTTAACGTGCACTGACATCGCACAGCACATGGGCGCCTTGCTTTTCGCCTCCATCTAAAAGCGGCCGCCGAGGCCGAGATTCGATCCCACGTCCTTGGGAACAGAAGTCGAGCGCCATAACCATTGCGCCAGCCTGGCGGGGCAGAGAGAAAGTAGTGTCAAGTCAGTAGAAAGTAGGAGTCAATAGAAAGTAGTGTCAAGTCAGTAGAAAGTAGGAGTCAATAGAAAGTAGTGTCAAGTCAGTAGAAAGTAGGAGTTAATAGAAAGCAGTATGAGACTTACTCATAGCGAGGCGGCCTCTCGGTCGAAGTCCAACAGGAAAGGAAGCACGATGCCGTCGGAGGTAGAGGGAACAGAGGGGGCAGCAGGTGTGGGTGGCGGGTGCTCAGACGGCGGCCACGGCACCCGGATTCCTGGCTATCCGCTGCGGCCCAGCCGTGGCGCGGAGCGGGTACTTGCGCACCACTTTCGATCCGGCCTTGGGCGACGCGCTGTGCTCGGCGACGGAGCCGTTGAAGTGCGACATGAACACGGTGGAGGTCTGAGAGTAGCCACCGCGCAGGAAGGAGCGCTCCTTGTTCGGGTTGCGTCGGATAGCCGCCCGCAAGTAGGCATTGCGCACGGCTGTTTGCACCTGCGTAAGTGTAGAATGTTGACATGTGCTTCATTTTCTGCAAGTAGGGTGCTCTTTTTGGCGATTAGGGGGAGAGTGCTAAGGTTCACTATAAGGGCATCTGCACCATAAAAAGCAACCTAGTTGAGCACAAAAAATATACAGCGCTGGAATACGTATCGCTGCACACGCACAACGTATTGGGGTGATACTCCACATTCGCCTTCGTGTCCTGTGCAACATGAATTCTTGAACAAGCCTTCTCCGATATTATTCACTGCGCGTAATTAGATATGCAAAGAACAAACTAAAAGCGTTCATTTTTGATGAATAACAAAAAGCGGATGAGGGTTGTGCCGTCAAAATAGAAAGAAAGCTTTCACATTTTATCTTTTTCAAAGTGCAGCTGAGTGAGAGAGAGCCTGGGCAACAACCCTGGACACCGCTGAGATGAATGAAACCCCGCCCATGCCATCTGACTTACGGATGTCATGGATCCAGTCACTATATATGGCGTCCGAGAGCTGAGGACGAACTGCTGGGCTAATTGATTTCACACGTCTAATGAACCACGACAGGACAGAGTAGACTCTGTCTGTCCTTCTTTTTTTTTTCTTGTAGCTTCTTGGGGCTGATGATCTAAGTTTCATTTATTTCTAGGTCTGCGGGGAGGGTGCGAATCTTTTCTTTATTATTTCCTGGTGTCTACCCTCCAAAAAATACTGACAGAGAAAAACAATCTTTTCTAGATTAAATGACTAGACTTCCAAACTGTTTCGATTCTGTGCCACAGGCACCTCGTTTCTTAAATTATCAGTCTTTAAATGAAGTGATGCTTCTTGCAGGCTAGATGCCGAACCAACATTTGAATGTGCATATTTTCTTATGCAGCACCAGCAGCCATGCAATTTCACGCTCCAGTAGGCTGGCCGCCTGGAAAATTCAGGAATAAACGAGGGAAAGAGTCTTCCAAGTGATAAACAGTTACTCTTCCCTTAGAAGGCGAATTCATCGGTGTAAATTAGTTTAAGAGGCTTAACGAACGTTACGTAAAGGATTAAAGCGCCATGCGCTGCACACGCACCATGAACACCCACCTGGCTTCCATCATCTCGTTTAATTTTGTCGCCTAAATGAGCCCACTATTAATCCATGGCCTCTAATTGTGCCTTATGCCTTTATGAGCTGTTTTCGAGAAGTTACGCAACTCCGGAGCTTTCAACCTGAATGCTGTATAGTTTGCGCCACATGGCAGGTCGCCACTCCGTTAAGCTTCCGTCAGAATTAAAGCTCCGGCCATTGGAGCGCTGGAGCCGGCGGCAAACGCTCGAATGAACGCGCCTAACTGACGTCGACAGAAAGTTCAATCTCCGGTACGCGTTCGGCGGAAGCGGCGGCGTGCGCCCAACCAAATCGGTTGTTGTGCAACAGAAACTCCGGCACTGTAGAGGCCATTACTCATGTCAGAGACCTCGAACCTCGCGCCCCCATCAGTCAGCTCCATTTTCTGAGTGCTTCGATGCGTCGCAAAAGCGCATTCTAGCTCACACAACTTTGCCTGGAATATCCACGGCCTGTCTTTGCAGTGAAAGAGGCTTAAACTTTCTCTCTTTTTCTATAATAAGAACTAATGCTCATTCGTGTAAGTTATAATGCATGCAAGCTATATATTTTTTGCACTCCCTCGCCGGCTTTAGCTGTCTGCGAATTCTTATTCATTTGACCGCCGACGTACCGTACTCCACCACAGCAGGATAACAGCAAAGCTCACCTCTAAAGTAATATAGATTCGAGATGGCCAGTACAACAGCAAAAAAAAAAAAAAAACTTCTTTTTTCAGAGCACACCGGGCATGTGCCTCACGTATCGAGCACTCCACATGTGGAGTCTAGGAGGCATGGCATGATGTTTTATTCACACGAGTGGAATATGAAGGAACATTAAAATAGCACATAAAGACAAAGACAGCCTATGTAGGATTCATAGGCTTTCTATAAACGATGTCGTAAACGAAGAACAGTAGAGGAACGACGCGGTAACTGCAACTCATTGTCCTTGTTCGGTGACTTTATTGACGACTCTTGGTCGAAAGGAATGGTATCGCAGGCACGCATTGTGTGCGACGGCGCACATCGATTGCGACATGAATTAGCTTGCATGCATTTTTGCATCTCTTGTTTTGTAATACACAATCTGACAGTTATTGATATGCTTCTGCAAAAAAGCCATGCTCTGCTGTTCGTCGTTAGTTGCGTGAAATATTTATTGGCAATATAGGTTGCATTTAATGATTAGACAGGCAACATAGTGAAGAATGAAACGTCAGACTTGCGATCTGACTTACCTCAGAATTCATGAAGCAGTAGAGAACAGACACAAAAATACCCTGAAAGAAAATGAAAATATTTATTGGATTCAATCATGTGCAAGGCATGCCATGCATATAGAAAACTCGTTCAAAGCGTCCACTTATACAAATTCAAATCCTTTCATCGGAACGGATGAACTAAAATCATTTTGATTCCGTATGATCGAACTGATGTAGGGGCTACTATAAAACGCTGCATGTGTCAACGGACCCGAAATTCTACCTTGGAATGGAGGAGTAAACGTTTCTTAATTAGTCGTTCACACTAAAATGTGCGCAGCTGTTTCCCACAAAAAGATAATCGCCGAAGTCAGAAACTTAGATGCACACGCTGCCAACTTCTCTGTGCACGAAGTGAGAGAATACAGAAGCAGCAGAACTGCGCTTTAGTCTGCGTAAGAGAGGAAATGGCGAAAACCTCTTCACAGGACTGTTTTCACCAACTGCATCGTCATCGTCATCACTACTACTATCATATTCATCACTATTGCTATAATCATCCTTATCAACTAAATGCACCACCATTGTCATTGCTGCTACTATCATTATAATCGTCACCAACTTAAACGTAATTATCATTGCTACTATTATCATTATTACTAACTGTGTCGTCACTGTCATCGATACTATCACCCTCACGTTTATTGCGAGCCCTGCGTGAAGTAATGGTTTGGCGCTTGGCTGGAAATCGGAGAGATAGTGGTTTGATTGCCGGTGGAGACAAACTTTTTTTTTTTCGCACCAGTTTGTGCGAACATTTCTTGCGAACATTCCCGCAGCCTATGAGCCAAAAAATTATTTTGCCTTAAAAGTAGCACCTAAAAGCTCTATTGAGGCAAAACTAATTCCGAAACAAGCACAGCAAGGCATCAAAGCAAGCTTGATATCACGGAAACAGGTCCCACGTAGGAGGGAACACCTCTTTCTAAAAAGAAAAAAAAAAGAGAAAAAATTTGCCCTACATTTCTTCTTCTGAGAAACTAGGCCTCTTCCGTTGGTCGCCTTGCGCCTGTTTTTTTTTTTCTTCGCTTTTTGGTGTTTTAACCGGACATGTCAGATTCATTCCCTGATAATATCGGACAGATGCTGCATCGCTGTACGTTAGTGTGAGAAGACTGTCGGATGACACATAAGCGAAACAAAGCTATCTCGTTCCTGTATACCCAACGTCCCTCTGGGTGTACGCGCAAAATTCGGGACACATGGCAACAGGAATCAGTACTGCACGATGCTGCTCTCTCCAAGTACGTTGCTTTACTTTCTATGTTGGTGGAGCAACGTCTTTGTAAACGACGCATGGAGCGAAATAACGCTTCGCTGTTGCTGCAGCCGCAACGCGTGTTTGAAGTATAGGAGCTTGTGTTTTTGAAGTTGAGTGACCAGAGACGTCGCAGGCATTGCCACGTTTCGCAATTGATTCACGTCTCTATACGGACAGCTTCGTTTTAATGTAAATATACAAGCAGCAGCTTCCGCGCATGTCGCAAGAGGCAAAACACGGGTCGCCTGATCTGCTATGTATAGAAGTTGTCATAGTACGGGAAAATGTCTGAACGTTGCAAAATCGACGGCTGTTTCAGCAAAGTCTTCAAAACAGGGAGTATCGGGCGAAAAGTTGTTGCTGAGAGAGAGTTCTCGGTGAATGATCGTGCGCGCTCCTGCCTTCTATACCTCTCTGTATTCGTAATACAGGCGGTGTTGTATTGCTTACTTGGGGAAATGCATTTGAAAGCCCTGTGTATATTTCGAGTGAGAAAAAGATCTCCTGTGGGATTGTTTGGCTGACTTATGGAATAATTTTACATGCATTAGGAACACTTCTGGCCAATGATGATTGGTGAATAGGAGAAAACTCCGCTCAGACAGGGCATTAAAAGGCTAGAATTCGTGATACATCCTTACAACCTAAAACAGCAACCTAATACAACCTAAACCTAAAAAGAGCCTAACACAACCTAAAACATTTGAAGTGAGCTACCGTTTTTAATTCAGAGAGGTGCCTGCGTTCTCTGGGAGAACTCACTAACGCTGTTGTAAATAGACGTTGGTGTTCAAGTAGAGCATTGACCACATTAGAGTCTTTGTCAAAAGTTCAGAGCCCACGCGGTTTGCTTTTGAGCCTAACCCTGCGGTTCGTTATGCATTCTCAGAGGTACAACTTTACTGAAGGTAAGAAGAATTTTTGTCCTAACCTCTCCAATGTGAACAACTTCCACGAATGCTAAAGAGGCGCCACTAGGCGGATTAGAAAAAGACCCCTTGGGCTCTAAACTTTTGACAAAGGGTGTACATTCTTACGGGAGTTACCTGATGCCAGCGCAAGATAGGCGCTAAGCCTAAATTCGTCGGGTGAGCATTGTGATTTCGATGAGAGGCGATGCGTATGCTAGGAAAAACATTTCTTCGATGTGAAAATATAAGGATTTGGGCTTTTGATTTTGTTCTTATTCGGAGCGAAAGCAGCGGCCGGAGATTCTTTATGGAAATGTGATGTACAAAAACTAAATTCAAGAAATGTCTGGCGACTCGGCTCCGAAAAATATGTTGCTATGCGCTCAAGATAGGGGCCGCGGAAACGCAGCTGGCTTTGTAGTGTGGCAACATACCATCTTCGTCAGCCACTAAAATGGCTTGCACCCAAACGTAATGCTCCCTATAAAGCATAATCGTCGAATCAAGACCGTCTAAGTGATCTTATACCTAAAGTAATAGGAAAACCTTGAAGGCAGTTTGCGAACGGTAGCACAAATTTGGACCTTCGCTTCCCCATTAATAAAATCTGCGGAACAGAAAGAAAGCTTAAAAATCAGCCGTATTGCATCCCACACATGGGCCATATTACTGCCTACGGCGCATGTGAGGCGCCAGAATAGTCCATTAGTAATAATGGAAAGCGTGGAACATTAAAAGCAATGGAGTGCTCTGTTTTTAAAGTTTTTTTATTTACTTCCTCGTGATCAGGGTTCGAAGCGTGGGCGAGGTTTCTAGCGAAGCGTGAAGGCCGACTCTCGGAAGAGAGATCGTTAAACGTTAGACGCGTGCGGACACGATCGCGTCCGAAATAGACGCCTCTCTTCTTTTTTCTTTCCTGGCTTTTGTCTCATGCTATTGAGGCAGCATGGCTGCAGCAGTGTAAAAAAAAACAAAAGTACCAGACAGGCAAAAATGAAAAGGAAAAAAAGCTGTTGATGTCGATGGGGGAATCCAGTTGCCCTAATAGCACGCCAATGGCATAAAGGGAAGGACTAGAGGCTGCACGTGAGCTCTGGACGCCCCGCCAACTAAGCGAGTACTTGCCTGTGAGGACTGGAGTATGGCGTTAATGACCATGTAGGCCTCCTTGAGGCCCATGTTTTCGTCTTGCGGATTGATGCAGAACAGGAGGTGCGTGATTCCCAGCAGGGGAAAGAGCAGCACCGTAGCCTTGATTGCTTTCCTGCGCATGGGAGGCGGGGAAAGAATGGAACAAGAGGGCGTGGGAGCTCTATGCATGTACGCTGCATGTAGGAGCAATGAAAATGAGAGGTATGAAAAAGCAAAACGCTGCATCATTATTCTTCTTGCTGGCTTTCTATGGCCGGGTAAAAATGTACGCGTGTGCCCTTCCACCAGTAAAGACAAGGTAAAATTAATAAACACACGGAAATCGTTGTGACTTCGAATATCTCTCTTTATGATACACAAGGCCTTTTGTTTGTGTTTTCTCTTTTATATGAGGCCAGTTGTTTCAAAAAAGAAAAGAGAACGTGTCTGGGCTACGTTCATACTTGTTGTGATTCTTCTTAAATAAAGTTTTGTAGCTTAGTATCTTGAACTCGTGAGTACAGAATTAATTAAATAGGAGTGACATCTGATCATTAAAATATCTGAGCCCGAGCCACAGCGAAATCTGTCGGGGCTTCGGGTAAAGGCAGCCCCCGCTGCTTGTTACATGAAAGGAAATGATCTCGGAGGACGGTTTCTTTTTCTCTGCATGGTAGCAAGGAAAGGGCTTGCGCTCCTTTTCTTAAACTGGGGTGGACAGGGGTCAGACGTCTCATCCCGGAGCCTTATAGAAGCGTATTTCCTCGAACTTCGGAAGTTAACAGGCAGAACCATAGAAGCCGATCCAGTCGGAAAAACTACAGAACATTTTCTATTGTCACGACTGAATTGATTTGCTGTTTTTGCAGTTAACCTTATGTGACAATAAGCATAGCTGCAACAGAAAGGTACGACAGAAATACAGAAAATTCTGACGTTTACAACAGAAATTTTGTAGTAAACGTAAAAATAACAGAAGCTTTGTCGTGTTGTTGACAAGGTTCTGTAGTTTTTTTGGCTTTTTCTTTTGACTGAGGAAATACAACTTTCGACGTAAAGGGCCTCGTTGCGGTCGTTTCTTTTTGTTTTTACAAAATATTTACAATGCCCCGATTGGAGCATTGCTGTATGTGGGACACATCACGAAAACAAAACAGGTAAAATACAATAAATTTGTGCTCCGATGCGAATTTAGGCATCTTGCCTGATGTTTAGTCATGGTACATGGTCATTTGGGTTATGCTGTTTTAGCCGAAATTTTGTGTTTTACTTTCTCTATGAATAAAGAAGGCAGAAACATTCAGGTTCCTTCAGCCATTCGCTTTCGGTGTGTAAATGCAACAATACGCAATAGAGGGACTAAAAACGAAGAAAATAAGCTCCAAGAGATGAGGAAAGAACGTTATTAAAGCATTGATTGTGGGCAAGAGAAACGCAATACGTATTAGGTTTTACCGCCTTCTCTCTAATATTTTGTTCATGTGCCAAATGTTTAAATAGAACTAGAACTTTATTTATTTATTTCTTAAATTAATTCGTGCTTTTCTATCCAGTCCCCACGTTTGAATTTTTGTCCTAAGAAAAGAGACGCGTGTTAATTATTTCGGTGCATTTTTTTTTTTCATATGTGGCAGCGTTAAATGCCAAAAAGAGCTGTATTTTTAATGTAATGACGTTTATTACAAATGCGCTAACGAGCATATGACTTGGTGCTTTAAACAAACTAATTACCTGCAGTGCAAATATGATACCTTTCAGCACACTTTATTGTTCTAATCTTCAGTGCACTTTGACTTCTTTAACTGAATGGGGATATGCCGTGATATTATTAAGCAATCACACCCAAACCAACATG